>NC_136125.1:7200951-7800951 GCF_965212315.1 Lampetra planeri | reverse complement strand
GTGTCGTTCCTGGGCTTCATACAGCACGAACATTGATTTGTGTGACGCTCGGCAAACCACAGCTCCTGATTTCCTAGGATGAAGTGTTACGCTTTTGGTTTTGCAAGCTGTGATTTTCGTCTCAACAAAACAGGACATCGATGTAGCATAGAAACATAGGTTACATATCAATACAGATGTCTGTTGATAGGCATATCCAAAGAAGAGACCCATTCATATCCTTGATAATTAATTTGTATTATTGCAGCAACTCCACTGCAACTCCAAAACAATATTTAGGCATTAATTATTAAAATCTTGTCGATTGGGCAGTGGTTAGTGTGTAGCACTACTAACCTTACCTGGGTTCAATCCCCGACCTCGGCTCACAGCAGTGCCAAGTGAAATCTAAATCGGTGATGGCCCTTCTCTTACTCCCTTCATTAACCTGCACTATATTTTCTTTAACCCAGTAGTGCAAGGCGAAACCTTGAGAGATGGTAGGCTCAACACCTGGCCTCACTCAGATTGCTCCACTTGGATTGCGAGTGCTGGTGAAACCCTATGTGGTGACCTTGCCAATTAATTTTTTTCCCGTCCTTCCCGCCCGTGGGCTGACCCGCCGCAGAAAACGGATCGCTCGAACCGCTTCGAGTACCTCCTTCAGCAGACAGAGCTCTTCGCCCACTTCATCCAGCCGGCGGCGCAGAAGACGCCCACGTCGCCGCTCAAGCTCAAGCCTGGGCGGCCGCGCGTCAAGAGTGATGAGAAGCAGAGCCTGCTGTCGGTCGGCGAGTGAGTTCGCTCGCCTCCCACACCCACCACAGGGGTCTCATCGAGCCGCCCTATAAGAGCAAACCGCGCCATGGGGAGGGTTTGATGAGCGTGTAGCGGCGGAGGGTTGTGTTTGTTTGCTTTTAGTTGGAGGAGTATACACATTGCGGTGTGATATGCAATGATGGGGTTTGATTGTGTAGTACTGTGTTTGCATCGTGGTGTGCTTGTGTAGTGGTATGTGCTTATGTAGTTGAACTTGTGTCGTGGAGGGGTGTGTTATTGGAGGTGTGGGGCGGTGCACTTTTAGCGGTGTGTTTGCATAAATGGAGTTTGCGTGTGTCGTGGTAGAGTGTGGATGTGTGTGTGCGGTGGTGAGTGATCTGCATTGGTTGGAAATGTGGTTGGATATTACTGGGATGTGAGTGATGGGATTGAAACCCGGATTCGAACCCAAGATCTGGGGCCTTGTCAGCTTGTGCTACATCTTCCTACAGTTGGTGACTGAAAGAGTGGCGTGGTGACACTGATTTCCTTACTGCCCTTGTGCCCCACCTCCCCCCCCCTCTGCAGCGCCCGCCACCGACGCACGGAGCAGGAGGAGGATGAGGAGCTGCTCTCCGAGAGTCGGAAGAGCGCCAACGCTCTCCTCCGTTTCGAAGAGTCCCCTTCCTGTAAGTTCCCTCGCTACCATGTGGCTCCCTTGGTCACTTGCTATCGCCCCGAAATGTAAGGGTGGGTTCACACTACATTTTTAACTTGCGTGAATTGAGCGTTTGGTACCTTACGTGAAAACGCGTTCACTCCACCGCAGTTTAACTTAACGTTGGTGTCATGCGGTTTGTCGTGTCACGTGTGATAATTGCTTGATCATCGCTTGATTGCCACTTGTGAAATTTCAAAGCCTGTGGCTCCCCCATCTTTGTGCCACCCGAACCCTGCTCACAATGTTTACCTCTTACTCTGTGTGTGCACGCATAAATAGGTCAAAGTGGCATAGTGGTTAGTGCACTATGTTACAAACCGGCGGCCCGAGTTCGATTCCTGACCACGGCTAACATCCGTCGCAAATATTTGAACCAATTCTTAGGCCTTCTCTCGGTGAACTCAAGGTAAAAGGAGTACCTTTTAGGGTGTGTCAACATCAGAAAAGGTGAGACGGGTGTCTGTGTGTGCTTACAGATGTGAAGTGCGGCACGATGAGGGATTACCAGGTCAGGGGTCTCAACTGGCTCATCTCCCTGTATGAGAACGGCATCAATGGCATCCTCGCCGACGAGATGGTGGGTCCTCTCCACCAGTGCCTCTGCAACACCCCCCACATCTCGTTTTTACATGAGTTTTAAGATGAGAGCTGGGCTATTCGATTATTTTAGCAATCATTTACCGAGTATTGGTTTGGTTACTCGGCGCATCGGATAACACAAAGAATAGTTGAAAGTACAGTAAAACCTTGGATTGCGAGTAACTTGGTCTGCGAGTGTTTTGCAAGACGAGCAAAATTTGTAAATACATTTTAACTTGATAAACGAGCGAGGTCTTGCAATACGAGTAGTACGTATACGCTTTGTCTGCCGAGCGTCACGCGATCATAACTGAGCCGATGGTTCTTCTCTCTCTTGCTGCGGGATTGTGGGCAATTGTCTCCCATGCTCCTCAAAAGGAGGCAAAAGCAAGTGTCATTGGATAGGTTCCTTGTTAAAGTCGCACAAAAAGAAAAAGATTCCAGTGAGCCAACAGATAGCAGTGATTCCGTTAGTGACAGTGAAAGTCCTACACAATAACCCTCCTCTCTCTCGTCTCCCTCGCACCAGCCACGATTTAATTTAAATCATAAATTTGATTACTTTACATTACATTTAAATAATAATCATAAAATGTTGTATTAATAATTTTTACATGAATATTTTTGTGTTGTGGAACGAATCATCTGAGTTTCCATTGTTTCTTATGGGGAAATTCGCTTTGATATACGAGTGCTTTGGATTACAAACACGTTTCCGGAACGAATTATGCTCGCAATCCAAGGTTTTACTGTAGTCTCAATTATCTTCCCACGTGTGTCTCTGGACGAGAGGTTATGGGCGGGTCTTGTTGGCGTCACTGACATCGTCCACAGTGTCTCTGAGCAGGGCTTGTAGGGGGTTGGTCGCCCTCACATTGGGGGGTCGTGGGGGGGGCAGATTAATCTACCATTAAAAAATAGTTACAATATTTCAGTTATTGATTTAATCATTTCAGCTGTAGATTTGAGACCGGAAAAGAAACACATGGATGAGAGAACAAAGGCAAGGTATTTGCGTCCTGTCATCTTGAGTAAACTAAGTGGGCTTGTGCAGGACACAAGCTTAATACAAGTTTAACACGTAGGCTTTCGCGACCAATATTATTCATAATCAAATTGTAAATGTTGTGGTTTCACGCTTCGGTGGGCTAAAGCGGTGAACTATTTGTCTTTTGTCAACGTGACACTTTTTTACTGATTGGCCGTGTCGGGTGGTGGAGGGTTACAACACATTTATAAATAACGCAATCTAAACTCAAAAACGTTGATTATGATTAATGCAAGTTAGCTTGTGGTTATGACTTTTAAATATATATCTGTGATTTTGTCATTGAAACATTTTTTGTTGTGATAATGACGATACAGGGTCTGGGAAAGACACTGCAGACGATCTCCCTGCTGGGCTACATGAAGCACTACCGTAACATCCCAGGCCCCCACATGGTGTTGGTGCCCAAGTCCACGCTGCACAACTGGATGGCCGAGTTCGAGCGATGGGTGCCCTCGCTGCGGGCCGTCTGCCTCATTGGAGACAAAGACCATAGGGTAAGCGCCAGCCAGCCCATCGTTCCACTCATTGACCAAAATACTCGTGGGCACATCCGCCCATCGTGCTCAATGCCGGTCGGCAAGCTCGCACTCCTGTCAGCCCAGGCTCCTGTCCGTATGGAGCCATATCATGGTACGCAACCATCAACACACACGCCCATGAGAAAGCACACAAAGACAAAGATCCCCAGTGCAGACTATGTTTACACACGGCACCAGGTCTTCATGAGCTGACTTAGGGGAGGCCCTGGATTGATTAGCCATAACTGGCAATTCAACTCTGGTTGCTCAGTTCGTATACTCGTTCACTAATTGTACCACTGCTCCCTACACCCAATACCACAAACACTCATCAACACACATTCATTGGCACATAAACTCCTCCACCATATGTGTAAAGTTGACCACGTGCTATTGATAGGAGTTTCACAAATTCAGCAGTCCTCTTTGTATGTGCATAAATATATATTTACATTCATATAAAATGTAAAATTTGATATTTTTTTTAGATCATTTAAATGATGTTATAATTGAACATGTCTTGACATCACTTCCTGTGCGGTTATATCACTTCCATCAATCTGAAAAATACATAGAACATACATATATACTCATAATAAAATCTAGTCACACCCTACGCATCTAACAGTTCTGTGATGCACGCTGATGCCCACTTGTCGCAGGCGGCGTTCATCCGCGACGTGCTGATGCCGGGCGAGTGGGACGTGTGCGTCACCTCGTATGAGATGATCATCCGCGAGAAGTCCGTCTTCAAGAAGTTCAACTGGCGCTACTTGGTCATCGACGAGGCTCACCGCATCAAGAACGAGAAGTCCAAGGCGAGGCCCCTGTGCGCGCTCATGGCTTATTGACCACTGCCACCCGGTCACGCCTACCCAGGGATGGCCAGCCGGTCATGGGCACTTGGTCAAAGCCACCCGGTGACCATCACCCGGTCACGGGCACTCGGTCACAGCCACCCAGACAAAGCCACCTGGTGACGGGCACCGACGACCAACCCATTTGGTCAGAATCAGAAAATTCATACTGGAGGAATCCGTTGAGCTATCTCGCTCTTTTTCACAGATGGTCTGTATTTGCAGATGTCCAGTTGTCGGAGCTTGGTTGTAGCCTTCAGTGGATCGGCTTGAATGCACTCATTCGAGAATGGAGAAGGAAACTTTAATTTGATGTTGGTCAGTAGTTGGCGTCGTGGACGGTATGTAGGCTGATGTTGTAGATGGCAAAAATATATATATATTCCAATATATTTCCCCGCAATTTAATCCCATTTGTGCTATCGGTGTAATTTTATTACACAAAGTATCGGTTCAGATCTCTCGCAGAGCAGTGCAACCCTCCGTGTTAGAGAGCGGTCCAAGGAAGCGAATGTCACACCTATCTTCTTGGTTCTTTCGGTAAAGTCACGTAAAAGGGAAATGATAAAGTAATACAAATAAAACATAATTTTTTTTAATTTTGTTTATTTTTATTATTTTATTATTTCCCTTCTACGTGACTTTACCGAAAGAACCAAGAAGATGAATTCCTGCAGTCACGAAAGCTTTAAATCGAAATTTGTCACAGCTATGTCCGAGACCCATTCAAATTACCTTGGGTCCAGGCTAGAGTCAGTACATTCCCACTTGTCCAATTTGATGACTTGTTACAATGAGGGATTATGATTTGCTTTGCAAAACTATTTCTTTGGTCTTTACATGCAAGAGTGTCCATTCAGTTATCCCATTCTCCACATAAATTAAAGTTTATTATTCTTGCGAGCATTATTTTTTATGTAAATCTTATTTTGAACACCTATGTTGTCACATCCATATTCAGCAATGAATGTGAGAGCTCAGAAACAGTTGAACCAGGTTTCTGTAAGTCACAATATCAATTCTAGATTTGAAGCTTTCGTGACTGCAAGGATTCATATTCTTAGTTTTTTTCCGGTAAAGTCACTTAGGTAAAAAATTAAAATTAATACGTGACTTTACCGAAAAAACCTAAGAATATCACAATATCAAGATGAGTGTTCCTGTCCAACCGGGCACCTCTAAGCGTTCCGCCTCCGTTGTCTTCTGTCCCACAGCTGTCTGAGATCGTTCGAGAGTTCAAGACGACGAATCGTCTGCTGTTGACGGGGACGCCATTGCAGAACAACCTGCATGAGCTGTGGTCCCTGCTCAACTTCCTGCTGCCCGACGTGTTCAACTCTGCAGATGTGAGGCCCCATACTGCCCACACGCCCGCCCTCTTTCTGAAAGCCCCACAGGCCTTAATGAGGCCCTGGAAAAACTGCTCTACCACCACCCTGTTTTAGCTTTTTAAACATTTACCGAGGTGGTGGCTCATAACGGTGCTAGAGACATTGAGCCGGGACCATTTTGAACCTGTGTTTGAATCCAGGTTTTGACCGTTAAGCCGGAAGTGGAGTGAGCTGATGGTCTCAACCAGTGACTTTACACAAAAAAATCCATGCATTCTTGCGTGCAGTCACATCAGATTGTAGCAAAAAACATTCAAACTATTGGGATATTTTTACGCATTTTTCACTGTGTAGTGTTATTCTGCCGTTTGCTTGTAGTTGGTCTGTCAAAAGGAATACTTTATGTATCAACCAATTAGCAAGATTGTGGTCCTTCCCCTACACCTCCGATTAGCATGATTGGCTACATACGGTGCAAAAAAAGTTCTACATAAATACATTTTTCGTGAACTACAGTTTTTCATCTCTCCCACAGGATTTCGATTCGTGGTTCGACACCAACAACTGCTTTGGCGACCAGCAGCTGGTTGAACGTCTGCACATGGTGAGAAATTGTCTTCTGTTCAACGATCGCCATGGGTTAGCACCTCTGCGATCCTCATTTCCAATTTAGATTTCAGTGGCCTGTGATTAAACCTGTGTTCTCAAGTGTGTTGAATTGATGGTCTAAGCCTGGTCATTGATGACTGATTAAGAACCCCAACGCATTAAGTTTGGCTCTGTACTTAATTCTATGGAAGGGGGACTCGGAACCAGAATCGGATGTTACTCGCCACTATTATTAGCCGTGGCGAGGAAATTTGAGTTTTATTTTGCCAGCTTCGTAGTGTAGTACACTGACCACTACGCTACTGCTCTCCCATAGATGTAATCCACTGCTCTCTCTTCCTCCTGTTATGGCACTTCAGGTGTTGCGACCATTCTTGCTGCGTCGCATCAAGGCGGACGTGGAGAAGAGCCTGCCCCCCAAGAAAGAGTGCAAGATCTACATCGGGCTCAGCAAGATGCAGAGAGAGTGGTAGACTCCTCACCCACGTGCACACATGAGACACACACACCACCCCCCATAGTCCAGTGCCTCGACTGGCTACCAATACAATCCTGGGTCCATTTCAAGATTTATTCACCGTCTTCAAGATCCTCTGTGAACTCCGCCTCTGCCTACGTCTCCTTTCTCATCTCGCTCTATTCCCCTCCACGTACTCTCCACACCAGGAAACAAGCGTTTGCGTCGAACCCTCCTGTTAAACATCGCTCAGAGGAAGGTTGCTCATTCTCCTGTTCTGCCCCAATATTCTGAAACTCCCTTCCCCCTACCAACCTCCATCCGTGCTGTCATCTCCCTTCCCGTCTTCATGGCTTTTTTTTGTGCCTCACTGCCTCTATAAAAATACATTTACTCATTGTGTCCATTTATTATTGCCTGTAGCCTTGGCACCATGATCCTCGCGCCCGTATATCTCTCCTCAATCCTTTTGCCCTCCTGCTCCACAGGTACACAAAGATCCTGATGAAGGACATTGACATCCTGAACTCGGCCGGCAAGATGGACAAGATGCGCCTGCTCAACATCCTCATGCAACTGCGCAAGTGCTGCAACCACCCGTACCTGTTTGACGGCGCGGAGCCTGGGCCGCCCTACACCACGGACACCCACATCGTCATCAACAGCGGCAAGATGGTGGTGCTCGACAAGCTGCTGCCCAAGCTGCATGAGCAGGGTGCGTTCGGAGGGGTGCGGCAGTCTGTTCTGTCGTTGGGAGGCGGGGGCAGGGCTTGTGGTGTCTGGTCGGAGAGCAGGGCCTGTGCGAGTGGTTAGGGTAGGGGGTGGGGAACCTATGGCCCGTGGGCCACATTTGGCCCTCCCCGACTTAGTTTCATTAGGACCATGGTCACGCGAGGCTTACCGCTTTGAAATTGCCCACGCGCGATATAAATCCATCACTGCAAAAATTTTGGCTGCACTAGCTGGAAAACTCGTGGGAATATTGTGCGGTTAGTCACCTGTTGTCTTTCATGTAGTTGTGAGCACGCAGCCAATACAAACAGTCCTCGCGTGGTCAAATATTTGTATAAAATGGTGTCCTGACAAAGGTATTTGACAGGCGTATTTGGTACTGAGTTACATGGGGATCTTTGTCTTTGTTCTGCAGGGTCCCGCGTGTTGATCTTCAGCCAGATGACGCGCATGATGGACATTTTGGAGGACTACTGCATGTGGAAAGGGTACGAGTACTGCCGTCTCGATGGCCAGACGCCGCACGAGGAT
Source organism: Lampetra planeri (assembly GCF_965212315.1). NCBI lineage: Eukaryota > Metazoa > Chordata > Hyperoartia > Petromyzontiformes > Petromyzontidae > Lampetra > Lampetra planeri. The sequence goes on along the minus strand of NC_136125.1, from coordinate 7,792,827 downwards.
AGACAGGTGACTGACCAGCAGCAAACATGCACACACACATGACCATTTGCATGTTTTACCCAAACTAAAGCCATATGCAAGTTACAGACATCGTATTAACTGTTCCGAAAAGCAAGTGGCCTTGGAAAAGGCACGTTGTTAGAAGGGATGATGGTCAGTGGTCAAAATTTATGGTACTGGTAGGAACCTCCCGGTTACACCAGCCCACAGGGGACTATTGTGTCCATCCGTCGTGCAGTAAGGGGCTGGGTGGGGAGGGAGGGGCTAGGTCGGGAGGAGAGGGTGGGTAGGGGCTGGGTGGGGAGGGTGGGGCTGGGTGGGGAGGGGCTGGGTGGGAAGGGTGGGGAGGGGCTGGGTGGGGTGGGTCTGGGTGGGGGGTGGGAGGGGCTGGTCACCCGTGGTGCCCTTATAAAACTCAACGTTTAACCTACTCACGCCGGCTTGTGCCCGCCCTCACAGTCGGGTATATTTGCAGAATACACCACACCGCCGTTGACCCTGGCCAATGACCGAGCAACCTAACGTTCCTACCAGCTCCCTCCGCAGGAATGTGTTATACCAGGGCCTTTAAAAAGTATATATGTTGTTTTAATTGTATTTCAATAAGAGCCCGGTACAGAGCACGCACCGCGAAGCAGGGAGGGTTACAGAAACTCCGCGGACGTAGGTGTCCGTCCTCTGTGCTCCTGGGTTTAGAGGAGGGAGGAGATTGGGCTCACTGCCCCACAAAGTGGGGACTGCGAGCGGGGTATATTTACTTTAATGTGGGGAGGGAAAGACGAGGGAGGAAGAGCTTACGTAAGATAATAGAGGGAGCGGCTACAAGGAGGGGGGAGGATATCAGGGCCTTCTTTAAAAAGAGCCTCGAGACTCGTTCAGACTTCTAAAATTATTGTACGTTTAAGGAACGAACAGGATAGGACATGGAGGTTTTTTGGGTTAAATCGCGTAAATATATTGAAGTCAACTAGTAAGGGTTGTCACGTGAACAGAACATGCCAATTCGTCACTAGTACAGCACACTGTTGTGTTGGAGAGCCAAGCCACAACATTTAATCTGAGTATGACGTTTCGCCAGTAATTACAACCAGCTTCATCAGGCAACAGCCAGATTTGTGGAGAAGTCTGTTTAGTTCCTTATATAGAGGCGTAGATGTGGTGACCACGCTTCTGCGCTCTTGCGCCAAGTGGGGGGGGGGGATTACTGAGTCAACGTACATCATGCATGTGCATTATGCGAGCCCTTTAAACTTGTCCTTCCTGTGTATTGTGTGTATTAAAATAGCCTACCAATGGTAATCCCTATTGAAGTCTGCTACGCTTTATAGACATGCATTTAAATAATGTATTATTTTATGATTCGTCTCCATGCAGCACTAAGGCGTTAACTATCCAAACGGTTAAACATTTTTTTTTCTTTCAATTACGATATATTCTTTAATTCGTCTTGGCCAGTAGTAGCTAGTTTTTGCACAGAACTTCAACATCAAAATCAATTGAGTGTCCCTGTGGGCACACGTGTTCTGCTATTTCTCTGATGTTCTTTTAGTCTCGTGCTGATCATTAGTCCTGTTTGCCCAAAATAACATTTACCTCGTGCAGTTAATCCTGTACACACCTTGTATTGGTAGCTTCCGTAATACATCTTTTGTAACAGATATTAATTCCTGTATTTTATGTACCGTGCCAAATCTGACTCGGAGTTTTGTTTTTCCAAACATCTGGCTAGTTTATCAGTTACTCCCGCAATGTACGGTATTTTGATCGTTTTAATTACTTGGGCAGTTTTATTGCTCGTGTTATTTGACCAGGTTTTGGCATTCAATGTCCTGTTAATTTGTGCATCATTGTAGCCGTTCATTTGCAGCGCTTCTTTAACATGTTGAATTTCACTTCTCAGACAGGACACACGGTACAGTGACAACAAAACGAGTTTCATACATTCTTGAATAAAATCTTAAAAAGGAATTCGTCACTAAATATGTCAGAACCATCTCGAGACTCCATGAGGCTTTTCTGTATAAAAAAGAGCTCTGTTATTATTAGACATAAAAGAGAAACGTCAACAACAACATCACCATCTGTGTGTGGTGGTGGCGGCGACGGCACTGGGCATGCAGGTATCGATTGCCGGCTTCAACGCTCCGGACAGCAGCAAGTTCGTGTTCATGCTGTCGACGCGAGCTGGGGGCCTGGGCATCAATCTGGCCACAGCCGACGTGGTCATCCTCTACGACTCGGACTGGAACCCCCAGGTCGACCTGCAGGCCATGGTGAGGCTGTCTCCACTGCTTGCCTGCGTCCGTGTGGACGCACGTATACCTACCTATATGTTTGAGGTTGCGCACGTGTGTGCGCGTCGGCGAACGCCATCTGCTTAATTATGGCCGTCACCGTTGTTGGCGGTTGTGACTTTTGCCTTCGTCGTAATTGTAGATGCTTTGGTAAACTACAACAGTTGTCTGTCGCATTTGTTTTGTTGTTGCGGTTCTTGCGGTTGCTGCAATTGTTTGGTCACTATAGTTTTGGGAGTTGTCTATTTATCACGATTGTTGCAGTTGTTTTGTTTTTAATCATGTTTTTGTTAGTTGTGGCAGTTGTGACGATTGTCTCCGTTGTGGCTGTCATGGCTCTGGCATTCTGGATCTTTGCCGCGGTGGTGTCGATTGACTATTCCACCCTCGCCGTGGTGGCCACCGTGCCCCTCCCCACCTTGGTGACCCTGTGTTTTCCGTGACCCCGCAGGACCGAGCTCACCGCATCGGGCAGAAGAAGGTGGTGCGCGTGTTCCGCTTCATAACGGAGAGCACGGTGGAGGACCGTATCGTGGAACGTGCCGAGATGAAGCTCCGCCTCGACTCAATCGTCATCCAGCAGGGTGAGCGCTCGTAATGGCCATGCCCAGGGGTCTGCAACCTGCGGCTCCGGAGCCGCATGCGGTTATTTACGGACCGCTTAGTGACGTAATGTATGTGTGAGTGAAATCTGAACCTCGTTGACCATCATGGTGAAGTATAGCCAAACGACCCCCATGACCAATGAGGCATGGGGAGGCCCCTGTCTTACACAGCCGACGGTTCAAAGTCATTGACATTCTTCGTGTTAAAATTACAAATGCCATTAACCGTTAAAATATTCCTTCGGTGCAATTGTAACGTGGCCTCTGGTCCACACTTAACTCCACTTCCTCTCCCCCACGACCAGGCCGCCTGGTGGATCAGGTGGCCAACAAGCTGGGCAAGGATGAGATGCTGCAGATGATTCGCTACGGAGCTACGCAGGTGTTCTCTTCAAAGGAGAGCCAGATCACCGACGAGGACATCGACGTGATCCTCGAGCGCGGGGCCAAGAAGGTGTGTCCCTGCACACTTCCTGTTGCGTCGTGGATGTTGTCTTCCACCGCCTTGCCCTGTATTATTGTGCCTTGCCGTTTCTTGTCCTGCTTTGAGGAGCTTTCCCCTGCGTTGCCATGCCTTTCATTGCCTTGCTCTGCCTTTGAAGTGTCTTCATGATGGGTAGTCCCACATTTATGGCTCTGTTTCTCACTCTAGCAGACTTTCTGTTTATTTCTGTCTCAGTGTTTTTATCTCTGTCTGTTTCTTGTCCCATTGACGATACCTGTGGCTGACCGTCTTTCCCCATCCCATTGTATCTTTTTAACGTGTCTTTTATCTCAATATCTGTGTCTTTGTGTGCCTGTGTGTGCCTGTTTTTATACATCTTAATGTCTATCTCTATGTGGCTGGGTCGGTGGTGCGGGCAGACGGCCGAGATGAACGAGAAGATGTCCCAGCTTGGCGAGAACACCCTGCGCACGTTCACCATGGACACGGAGTCGAGTGTCTACAACTTCGAGGGGGAGGACTACAAGGCCAAGCAGAAGGTGATGGGCCTGCCCAACCAGGAACCACCACTATGGCCAACCTGAACCACCACTATGACCACACACTGCAACCACCACCGCCTCAACACCATCACCACAACCAACACCACGATTACCGCCGCCACAATACCACCACCATAACCTATAGCAACACCACCATAACACCATCACTACAACCATCACGACCAACTCCAAGAGCATAACACAACCACCACAACCAACACGACCACCACAGTAACACTACCAAGACTACCTCCATAACACAATCGTCACCATAACGCTACAACCATAACAACACCAACACGATCCTGATTGCCATTATGACTACTGCCATAACACCATTATCACCACGACCACCACCCTATAATCTGCTTTTAGTGCACAATTAAACACATTGATTGTCCACGCAACAATTGATTATTTGACATGCATATTTAAGTGTATTTTTGGTCGGAACAAAAGAGATGGAACACAAAGTACTAACAGGACCAGACTTTAGTGGTGGTGGTGACAGTTGTGGGTCATTCCTTGCTTGCTTGATGGAGTGTGCTTTGTGTTTCTCCACCCCCACTGCAGCTGAACATGACTGAGTGGATTGAGCCACCCAAAAGAGAGCGGAAGGCCAACTACGCGGTGGATGCCTACTTCCGTGAGGCCCTCCGTGTGACGGAGCCAAAGGCCCCCAAGGTAGGGTCGTCGCTCACCCATCCACCCAGTCACTTGGTCGCTTGCTAGCCCAGTCACCCACTCGGTCGCTCGCTTGCTTACCCAGTCACCGGTCAGAGCAAGCCGGGCGGACTTGTTGCCCTGCATGTGCTGGAGGAGGAGGCTGTCACATGGCTCTGTGGCTACGTGGGCTAACGTCCACTCACATGACATCAACATTTATTTATTTAATTCTCTTGTGTACATGGTGCTCTGTGTAAAAGTGACGTGTTAAAAGCATTCGCTCACTAAAACCGGTCACTCGGTTGCTCTCTTGCCCAGTTACCCGGTCATTCGTCACCCACCCACCTACTCGCCCACCCAAGCCACCTGCTGATATGATTGCTCATTTGCTTTATTACTCAGTCACTCATTCAGCCACTCCAGTGAGTCTTGTCACATGCTCACTCGAGAAGTGGAACCCGTTCACTTCTGACCTTGGTGTGTCACGTCTGCTGTCTGAACACAGGCTGTTGCTGTAAAGTAAACACGAGAGATATATTGATGCATTTAGTCAAATCAATTATTGTGTTTGTGGTTCCCGCGGAAAATTATTTGCGTAAGAATACTATTTACCATTGTTTGCACTATATTGGGATAAAAATACTCGATTTGTGAATATAATCTTGGAAGTTCATCCATTTCAGGGAGGGGATGAATCGTCAGTTTTCTTTGTCTTATGCAGACTATGCCTGAGAGCCATTATTTAAATTTCTGTGCATTTCGAGAGTAGTAGAACCTCTTAAACTCCACGACTGGCTGCGCTGCTCTGTGCAGAGATAAACATTTGGCTGCACATAGCGTCTGTATCAAACCCCCGACGCTTGTCCTTACCGTGTGCAGGCACCGCGCCCGCCCAAGCAGCCCAGCATCCAGGACTTCCAGTTCTTCCCCCCGCGCCTCTTTGAGCTCTTGGAGAAGGAGATCCTACACTACCGGAAGACCATTGGCTATAAGGTGAGAGGCCTGTGTGTCCGCAGGGCTCCAGGTGACGTTTGGCACACTCCCCACTCGGTGGGGAGAATGGGTGCCCCAAGCTCGCGTGTATGTGTGTGCGTGTGTATACCGCCTTTGTGGGGAGCGGTAGTGTAGCGGTTAGCACGCTGCGCTATAAACCAGGCCACCCGGGTTCGATTCCCGCTCACGGCCAACACCAGTGACGATTATCTGAACCGGTCCTGGGCCTCTCCTAGGTCGACTCAGCCTCAAATGAGTACCTGGTGCGATGTGTAAACATCGCCACTAGGGAGACAAAGGCGGCCGGGCGTGGTGTTGGCCACCCACCCCCTTGTGTGCCGTGCCGGCCTTCATAGGTGCTCGCTAACAGCACTTGCCCCAATCGTCTGTTAAGGCTATACGGGGAGATCTTTCTATTTGTATGTCAGTGTATATACTGGGGCAAACATTTGAGAGAGAGAGTTTATTAGTTTGTGTGTGTGTGTGCGCGCCTGTATGGGAGTGTGATTATGCATAATTTAGGCCTCAATAGATGCTCGCTCACAGCTTGCCCCAACAGTGTGTGTAGGCTACACGGGGAATTTTGTGCATTGTGTGTGTGTGCGCGCGCGTTTGCACGTGTGTGTGCCTGCAGGTTCCCCGGAACCCGGACGTGCCCAACCCCGCGGTGACGCAGAAGGAGGAGCAGGGAAAGATCGACACGGCTGAGTCGCTCAATGAGGAGGAGCTCGAAGAGAAGGAGAAACTACTCACACAGGCAAGCACATCGTCAACCTCACAGTCACTAGTCATCGTGTTCCTTCTTTAACATCATATCATGGCAATCGCCACGAATATCATCATCATCATCATCTTCTTGGTTATCCTAATTGTCAGATTCACCATCACCATCATTGCCATTCCAGTCATTGTCAATCATGCTGGAATGTAAGCAGGTTTGAACCTGGACAGCACTTTGATGGGTGACCACCATACACCGCATGGCTGCGGGCTGTGGGGCTACATGGTGGGCAGTAGGCTCACAGCCCTGGTGTGGGGGAAGCTCTAATCCAGCAGTAGATTGACTAAAGGGACATGGCGAGTAAATCGTGATTGTAAGCATGGATTTAAATTCATGTAAATCGACCACGTTACACATCTGCGAGTTGCTCAGCTTCGTCTAGATGCGCGCGCACCCTCGTTTGGACGCTTTGTAAAAAGTCTAATTGTGTCGGCACGTCGTGACCTTTTTTTCATGACAGGGCTTCACGGACTGGAGCAAACGAGATTTTAACCAGTTCATCAAGGCCAACGAGAAGTGGGGTCGCGATGACATCGACAACATTGCCCAGGAGGTGGAGGGCAAGACTCCCGAGGACGTCATTGAGTACTCGGGTGAGCGCCCACCACGCCCGGCACTTTTCGTCCTGTTCTATTTATATTTTCCAGAGAGTCATTGCTAATGAGCACACTGCCTGTGGGGATGTATGTTTGGATAGGGGTGTTCCAATGGCTAGTCAGACTTCATTGTTGGGTGTTCCGATTTTCTGTATGGATGTTGAACTTCCTTTGCACCGTACATAGCTAATACTGGTAGGAACCTCCTGGTTAGACCAGCCCACAGGGGATTATTGTGTCCGTCCATCGTGCAGGGAGGGGCTGGGTTGGGAGGGTAAGGCTGGGTGGGGAGGGGCTGGGTGGGGAGGGTGGGGAGGGGCTGGGTGGGGAGGGTGGGGAGGGAGGGGCTGGGTGGGGAGGGTGGGGTTGGGTGGGGAGAGGCTGGTCACCCCGTGGTGCCCTTATAAAACTCAACGTTTAACCTACTCACGCCGGCTTGTGCACCCCCTCACAGTCCGGCATATTTGCGGAATACACCACGCCGCCGTTGACCCTGGCCATTGACCGAGCAACCCAACGTTCCTACCAGCTCCCTCCGCAGGAATGTGTTCAGAGGAGCGCGGGGGAAGGACAACAAACTGAACGTAAAAAGCAGTTGTAAAGACATGAGTTTTCAATCTAGATTTTAAAGTGCATAGGAGTAGTTGATAATTGCTGTTTACCACCAACATCGTGGCAAAAAATACGTCTTCAACTTTACCCCCTACTGACAAAATCTTGGCAAGACGCTCCTAAAACAATCTTAAATCACGAGGGGAATGAATGAAGCATCGTCATCAACATCGATGTGAAAAGGATTGTTGTGAAACAACGCAGGAGAATGCAAAAGTGAGAAAAAATAAACACGGAATATAGATCGCCGTAGAGGGATTACGTTGACAGGTTCCGTTAACCTTGACGAGGATTTGAACGAATGGAACCCCCTTTGCCCGAAACAAAAAAGTGATCAACTGAAGAGGTAGCATTTTGCAGTGGAGAATGGGAGCATAGAAACTTTAGGTTGGAGCACACTAGTCCACCAAACACTAGCCCTTAGCAAACATCTCACCAGCCACTCACACTAACTTTGTCACAGACACTATCTTTATCCAAATAAGCAATCAATCAGTCACTTGTACTCGCCCTCCCACTGACCTTGACCGACTAGCCAACCAGCCATGAATAATAACCCTTGTCACTGACTTTGACTCGACCTGCTAACCTTCCCTACAATTCTGTGCCTTTGGCCCCCTTGTTACCTTTTTGTTCGTCTTTTGAGTTTCGGCATTCGCTCTGCAATAATTGGCACGGGAGATGAACTGAATTTTGTCTGTGACGGGTTTCGTGCTAACGTGCCGCTTGCCTCTCCCCCATACCTGTGTCCGTGCCACCGGCAGCGTTGTTCTGGGATCGCTGCAACGAGCTGCAGGACATCGAGAGGATCATGGCGCAGATAGAGCGCGGGGAAGCGCGCATTCAGCGCCGGATCGGCATCAAGAAAGCGCTGGACGCCAAGGTGAGGCTCTGCCGACGCGGCGTCGTCATTCTCTTCCGTCACGCAAAACGCGAGCCGCGGCGAACAACTTCTCATAACTAATCAACTCTCGGCGTTCTAAATCGTGGTGTAGTAAAAGAATCATTGGCACCGCGTTGGCAGTGATGAACAAGCGTAAATAACCACAAACTTAACACATTCGTCATTAACACCGCCCTAGAAAAGAAACGTATATGTTAATGTATAATAGGTGACGATATGGCATTGATTCTGATCATAGGCAATGTTTAAATGCTTGAAACATCGCTAATTGTGTGTATTTTCTTTTCGGGAAATGTTTTTTGACGAATGCGAGTGGTTTTTTTATGCATGCAAAATCATTGTGTGGTGGGTAATGAATGCCAAGTTTTATGGGTAGAATTAAGCATCAATTTTCCATTTTTTTTGTTTTGTCTAATAATTTTATTTCCCAATAGTATTATCGGTGCCATGTAATGAGGTGATTAATCTATCCGAATCGGTCACAGAGCAGTGGAAAAGCCCGTCCGTGTTAAAAAACAATCCAGAGAAATGGATATTACGGACCTACTTCTGTGATCTCTTGTCCACACAGTAGGGATTCTAGATTTGAAGTTTTCGTGACTGCAAGGATTCATGCTCTTTGGTTATTTCGGTAAAGTCACGTAGGTAAAAAAAAAACACCACCTGAAGAAGGACGCTTGTGTTGCGCCCAAAACGTCGTGATTTAATTTAGTTGTTTTTTCATTTATTTTATTTAAAATTTTCACACAGTAGTGGGCAGCACTATTCCACCCACCCTACCGCAGAGCAATATGCGTCACGTGACAGTCAAACCAATATTTTTTTAATCGCGAAGCTGACATTTTTGCCAGTGTAAATGCTGAACCAAATTTGATGTTACGGTTATTTCGTCCAGTCAGGCGTGACTGAAACTATCAACACAGGCGGCCGAAATCTGGATTCGAAAGTAAGATCCCATTGGTGGCTGCTCAGCGCTCTTGACACGTATTTCTATTTCTTCTGTTTCCCATGTCGCCTGTGTACGCAGATTGCACGCTACAAGGCGCCCTTCCACCAGCTACGCATCTCGTATGGCACCAACAAGGGCAAGAACTACACAGAGGAGGAGGACCGCTTCCTCATCTGCATGCTGCACAAGATGGGCTTCGACCGTGAGAGCGTCTACGACGAGCTGCGCCAGTGCATCCGCAACGCCCCGCAGTTCAAGTTCGACTGGTTCCTCAAGTCGCGCACGGCCATGGTGAGGCTTCCATCCTTCGTTGTCGTTATGGTAACCTCGCATCTTCCCTCCCCCCCCCCACCCCCCAGCGTCGCTACGGTAGCGTCATCTCTACTTCAGTCATCACCATGGCATCCCTGGCTTCTCTGGTGTTGCCACAGTAACCCTTGGCTCTCGCCCAGCGTGATCACCACAGTACTCTTGCATCTATCGCGATGGTACCCACGCCTTCTCCTATGCGTTGCTTGGTACCGTAACCTCCCCCTTAGCATCGCCACGGTTCCTTTGCCTCTCTATCACCTTGGCACTATCGCCTCATATTGTCATTATGGTATTTCTCACCACTTTGTCACCATAGTACAATTCACTTTCGTGGTCATAATGGCACCCTTGTCTCTTCCACAGCATTGCCAAGATAATCTGCATGCTTAGACAAGCATGGGACATTTCTCATCTATTCAATATTGGCAGTCCTGGACCAGTGATGGCAACCAGTCTCAACACGGGGCATCCAGTAGCATCTGTTGGCCAGCTAGTAATTGTGTATTGTTTTGGCGGTCCGCGTGCTTCACCTGAGCGTGTTCGTTCACCGCGCAGGAGCTGCAGCGGCGCTGCAACACGCTGATCTCGCTCATCGAAAAGGAGAACTCCGAGCTGGAGGAGAAGGAGAAGGCGGAGAGGAAACGACGCGGACCCAAGTCCTCCTCGGTCAGACGAAATGCCAGTGCAGATTGCACGCTGGCACCACACTGCATGGTCGCACTGCACGTGCGCACACCGCACGCTCGCATATGACAATAGCAGCCGCTGTTCACTACTGCCGGCGATGTCATCACAGCGCTTGTCAGGCTCAGTGCATTTTAAGTCCAAGTGCTGTGGCAGCCGGTTACAAGACTAACATCCAGGTGGTATGGATTAACTGAGAAAAACTGGGAGACACACCACCTCTGCTCCCCCGCTCTGCTAGCTTGCTCTGATTTTAGCTCGTATATAAACACACGTGCACAGAGAATATTCAGTTGTTTGGCAGCTCTGCTTTGAAGTAGGGCCATAATCCATCGTGTAAGACTAATATGTATTGTATGTTTATGTTATAAGACGGTGTTTTACATTCAAATGTTTCTATGCCCCCCCCCCCCCACAATTTTCTCTAAATAGTACTACTGGGGTCATGTCATGGGACTTGTCCGTTCTCCTTTGAATGTTAAACCACTGACTATCAGAGGACCCAGCGTGGATCCGCAAAAATGATCAGCAGTGTTCAAGTAGGATTTGTAACTGAAGCTCTGAACTAGATTTGTCCATCCCTTGACATCGGTCTCATTGTGTGACCCATCTTTTTCCAGGCGCAGAAGAGAAAGGCGGAAAACACCCCGGATTCCCGTGGCCGCAAAAAGAAAATGAAGCTGTGATGGAATCACGGACTTTCAGGAGAAGTGAGATGTACGCCGGCACCGTGGGTCAGTCGGGGAAGTTGGGTTAGGAAGGGGGGGGGGATGGAGAGGGTAGAGGGGGATAGAGCCAGTGGGGGGGGGGGGGGGGTGTGAGATGAGGTGCGTGTGCGGGATTTCACGTCTTCCCAAAACACGGCAGTTACATCGGCATCAGTGGCAGCGCCGGAGACGCCGCGCCGATGCCGTGCTGTCCAGTTGACAGAGGAAAGAAAAACGTCTCCAGAGGATCTTCAGTGTCGCGCAAAGCAATGAGTGTCAAGATCAAGAAGATTGTTTTTCCCCTAACAATGACTATTGTTTATGTAATGAGCTTCAGGAAAAAGCACCGGGAAGGGTAATGCGGGTTTTATTTTGAATTCACCAGCAGCAGTGTTTGTGAATTCCTACACTCGGCAAACTCTCCCCACCACCCCAACTCCTTCAGTTCTCCGAGGAATGGTAGCTTCTGTAACGGTTGCTACATTTCACACAAAGGCTTGCTCTCACACCTGAGCGATCAGTTGGGAAACTTGGTTGCATGCAACTAAGACGTTTTTGGATGTGCAGTCGGTTGCGCGAGCAGTTGTGTAACTGTTTGCCGATATCGCAGAGGCTTCTTTGCAGGCTCACCTTGCAAGCGATCGGCTCGGAGATTCATGGCCATGTATTTCATCACGTGCACGTTTTTACGTACACGTTGATTGGTCGTTACAATCCTGACGCAGGGTTGAGGGTGGTGGTGGCAACTCGTGAGAAGGATGGCGCAGCTCTGCTGCTGTCAAGGGCAGTGGGCCAGACACTTTAGCCATGACCATGCATGCTCTTGAAATGCAACTACTGGCTTAGATGTGGGCAATGCAGTTGTGGCCAATTTGCGCAATTTAGCTGTGCAACTGATCGTTTGCAGACAAGTGGGGCATGCCATTCCCTCACGGGTAGGGGGGGGGGTCGTCGCTGTAGCCCGATGACCAACTTGGATTGGTCCAAGTGAGGGATCACTTGGGGCTTCCGCAGCGGAGTCGTAACCGTTGTAGCCACAGCGTCGTTATGAGTCGGCGTGGGAGAGCGCCCTCGTTAATTTTATTTCGGAGTGGAAATGTTTATAGTGAACGAGACTTAGCCCCGTTTGTTGTACTGTTCGTGTAGGTGCTCCCCACCGAGTGCTTGTGTTATTTTGTACTTTAGCCTTTTGACCATTCCTAAAATAAACTTGTTCAAAAAGAAGATTCTGCTTGCTTGGTTGTTTTTGTCAGTTTAGCCCTCCGATGCGTTTTCAAAATATGTAGACGCTACATACCTGTCAACCCATGCGGTTTACCCGTATTCTTGTACAGGGAAATTGAGTTTTCAGGTCCCTACAGCGTACAGCCGTTTCAATACGGGCAAAACTAATTTTTGTGTTTCTCCCTTGTGATGGGACTTTGTAGGATGGACGTTGAGATTCATAAGGGCACGGGGTGACCAATAATGCCTGAATTGGTCTGTAATTAGGTAGGCACTGATAAGGGGTTGACAGGTATGACACTATGCCCCCCTTAACACATCTGTCCCGGTCTAAGTATTTGTCTCATTCAGGCTGTTGTCGACCTACATGTAAACACACAAATAGTAAATAAGCACAGATTTAAAAGAACACTTTTGCGGTCTGCAATGAATATCACACCGAGTGAAATATAAATATAGAAATTATTGAGTAATGTACACCGCCAAATCTAAATGATTGCATTCCATCTGTAACATTGTGCAAGATTTAATTGGGGATTTTAAGTAACTTAAGAAGGATGGCATAATTTACTGTGGGAGATCGTTCCATTGATGCCATCAAATGTCGGTAATTTGTATATTAAAAATGTAGCAAAGTTTGTTTATTTGGCATTGGTTTGTGCTTCCATGCAGCGTTTTGCGATTTCTCACATGACACGGTTTTTGGCTCTTAATTTCTGTTTGCGCTGTTGCTGTACTTTGTTGTTTTGGTGACTTGCCCCCCAGGTCACTCCTGCTAAATGAGACTCGTAAACTGATCTTTCTCGCTTGGTGAGACAAAATAAACATTAAAATTCTGCCAGATCCAGCAGCTGTTGCGCAGTAAAAACACAGCCCAGTTAACGGTCTCCATCATAACCCACCTCCTTCGTCCATCTACTGACACGTCCTTCAAGGACCATCCTAACCATCTCATCGCAACCAGTCTGGCTTTTGGGATCTTTTTTTCCCCAGTTGTCCTTTATATGGTCGAATAGCCTACAAGGCCCTATGTGACCAAATCGCCGGTCATAGTCCTGATCCCACGAGCCATCCGAAGTTAAGCAGAGTGTAGCTTGCCGAGAACTTGGATGGCTTGACCACGTGTGAGAGGCTAAACAGACCGGTGTGTAGTATGCGTTTTACGCAGCAGAGGGCAGTGCAGAACATTTTTTATCTGACCCCAACCACCAACGCGCACTGACCAGAGTGGTGAAGCATGGTCAAACAACCCCCTCTCACTGCCTTGCACGGTGTGGTGGCGAGCCCCTCATTCAGCTGTGGATTGAACGAGCAGGCTGCGTTATGTACCCAGTTGAATGAATACATGCGTAGTCTATTTAATGCGTGGTCACTAGCAATAGAAAATGTGTGACGTTCAACATAATGGCGTCACCAGGAATCCACGTTGCATTTAATGTAATGACGTCACGACAGGCTTTGCATAAGCAACATACAATCGTGTGACGTCACACGAGAAGCAAGCCACCAGCATTTAGGTAAACGGCAGCAGGCATTGCCTGCAATCGCGCTGGTGCCTATGACGTAATAACATACATTCGTCGGTGACGTCACGTGCGTTCTGTTCGGGAATTTAATTCGACGTCACACATTTTCATCCGACACGACGTCCCCACATAGCGTTAGCAAACCCCGTCAATGACGTCACGGGCGGTGTGCTGCATCATCTTTCACGTCGTGATTGTAAGAGGCACCCCAAAAAATGTGTGCCCTGTGTCAATAAAGTTGTACAAATCTGGTCCCCCACACACCCACGCGCGCGCGCGCGCGCGCACCACTACCGGATAACAGGCTGCACCTCCGACACGTGCCTGAGAATGGGTGTGAACATGTGGACGAGGTGCGACGGGTCTGAAGCGTCCCCAGCAGACGTTGCATCACTACCTAGGCGACGTCTCAATGAAGCATGGCCAAATCAAAACTAAAAACTAATGAAGCCACAACAGCAGATAATTTTCTCACCTGAAGACGGACGCTTGTGTTGCGACCGAAACGTCGTTTTTTCTTTTATTTTTCTATCTACGTGACTTTACCGAAAGAACCAGAGAGTTTACACCATTGGTACCTCATTTGCCAGTAAAAAATATGATAATAGTTTTTTTTACCCTTTTATCTGGCAACAAAACTGACACCTTTTTTTTGCAAACATGACTCCTCGTAAAAAGGTGTCAGTTTTGTTGCCAGATAAAAGGGTAAAAAAACAATTATCGAACCAGAGAGTGTTATTTTTTTAAAAATGTTACCAGGTAAGGCTCATCGGAGCTGTTTAGTTCTTTTTCAGAAACGACCTGGCTGCCACAAATGATAGTCCAACGGGAAAGTGTCTCATCGTGTGGAAATGTGTAGCCTGATGTTGTTTGTAAATGTGGAGGGGAAAACCGGAGGACCCGGTAAAAAATCCACGCGACCGCCACGGTGAGAGATGAAAGAGCCGCAAACTCGAAATATACAGCAGCAGGCGTCAGGATCGGGATCAAACCCACGACCTCCTGCATACCAGGCGAGGGAGTTAACATCTCGTCACATTGACCGCCTCCATGGCCCAGCAGTGCATTGACGAAGGAGCCGTACACGCGATGCGATGACGTCCAACTGATGCATCGTCGCCACCCTCCGCTGTTTTTTTTTTGCACGAAGGACCATTGCCCGAAACGTTGGACGCGCGCGTTGAGTTCCGTGGTTACATTTGCGCTCGTGCGCACAGACGCGTCGCAACTTCGGCCTTCTCTCTTCCACCTCTGTGAGAAAGAGGAAAACAACCAACTCCGTAACTCATCGAGATTCCTCCACTGCAAAACACATTCCCGCGGAGGGAGCTGGTTGCTCGGTCAATGGCCAGGGTCAACGGCGGCGTGGTGTATTCAGCAAATGTGGCCGACTGTAAGGGCGGGCACAAGCCGGCGTGAGTAGGTTAAACGTTGAGTTTTATAAGGGCACCACGGGGTGACCAGCCCCTCCCCACCCAGCCCCACCCCTCCCACCTCCCACCCAGCCCCTCCCCACCCAGCCCCTCCCCATCCAGCCCCACCCCTCCCCACCCCTCCCAGCCCCTCCCAGCCCCTCCCCACCCTCCCCACTCAGCCCCTCCCCACCCCTCCCAACCCAGCCCCTCCCCACCTTCCCCTCCCCACCCAGCCCTACCCTCCCCCTCCCCACCCAGCCCCTCCCTCCCCACCCAGCCCCTCCCTGCACGACGGACGGACACAATAATCCCCTGTGGGCTGGTGTAACCAGGAGGTTCCTACCACTATAAACATCCCAGATCCCCACACGACAACGGTGATGACATGCGATCCCTGACGTCACCGTCGCATTCCTCAACACGACTCCCTCTCGCGGCGGTGACGTCACCCGACGTTTCGGATGCGCTCGTTTCCGAACGGTGACGTCACCGCCGCGTTCTGATACATTCCTCGTCCTGCGTTGTGACGTCACGTCGGAAGTGGACCGACGAGGGGAGCGCGAGAGGAAAGAGAGAGAGTGGAGAGTGAGTGGAGAGTCAAGCGGGCAGCTGTGGCAAGAGCAGCAGCAGCTGTGGTAGCAAACAACAACAACAGCAGCAACAACAACAGCAGCAGCAGCAGCAAGTGAGCAAGTACAAGCTGTAGCAGCAGCAGTGAAAGCAGACCCGGAGCAACACAATAGGAGTACGACCACCAGCTGCATACCAGCAGCAACAGCAGCAGCAGCAGTGGCTCCAGCAGAGTTGCTGTATCAGCAGCAGCAGCAGCCGTAGCGGCGGCATTACCAACAGAACAGCTGTACTCGTACCAGCGGTCGCTGCGGTGGCTGCAATCGGCGAGGATAACAATCGGGATAGCGACAGCGGTACCGGTTGCTGTAGCAGCAGCGGTAACAATAGGAGCAGCATCGGCAGCAGCGAATGCGGCAACATTCGCGGCATCAAGGGCAGCTGTAACAACTACTGCTGCTAGCAACAGCAGCAAGCAGCATTAGCAACATCAGCAACAGCAGCAGCAATACGATCGACAGTATCAGCAACATCGTCGGTACCAGCAGCAACATCAACAGCAGTATAAAGCAACAATAGCATCAGCAACTACTGCAATAGCAACAGCATTCCACAATCCTCACACTGTCATCAACTTTAGCAGCAGCAGCAGGAGTAGCAACAGCAACAGCAGCAACAACAGCAGCGATACCAACAGCAGCAGCAGCAGGATCATCACCAACAGCAACAGCAGCAGCAGCAGGAGTAGCAACATCATCATCCGCATCATCAGCAACATCATCATTATCACCAACATCATCATCTGGGTCCACCACATCTGGTCGTCACCATCGTCACCCCGTGCCGCCCAGTGGGCTCCTGCGACGGGAGTCGAACCCAGACGCGGCCACCTCGGACACCGGCGGCGGCGCGATGAGCGGCGGAGGCGGCGCGGGCGAGGTGGTGTGCAGCGGGTGGCTTCGAAAGTCGCCGCCGGAGAAGAAACTGCGCAGATACGTGAGTGCCCCGAAACGTCGTCATTCCCCAGCCCCCCCCCTGTTGAGGTTATACGGGTGAACCTTTGCATTTGTGGTCCAACATCAGAGCAGTTGTGGAGGCATCGCTCGCCACTGATGTTTGGTCGGTTCGTCCGTCGCCGGGGAATTGACTGACGTAGGGGTCAGGTCAGGTCAGGTCCGCCGAGTTTGTAGCGCGGTGCGCTAACCACTGCGCCACCGCTCCGCTCTCACAGTCTCGCACAGCGGCAGTGTCGTGTCAGTCATGGGGTAACGAGACGGGGGACGCGTACGCCATGGGTTATGAGGTCGGTGGCTATTGCTACAGCGACTGCAGCAGTGGTTGCGTTGTGAGCCGGTGCCCGACTGACCAACGTGGAGGCGCGTGGTCGATAGAATTGGTACCACTTTGTGGTTAGTGGACGGCGGCGGTGGAGATGGTGGGTCTTTGGATGGATTTGTTCTTGCCGTGGGAATGTGGAATTGTTCACCACTGGTTCAGGCCCGCCGACAGGTAGATGCTATCATTTGCTTTAATAAAAAATCAACAATACCCCTTCCCATGAATAAGGGCCATTGCCTGAAACGTCGCCTATCATATGCGTTCCCTTTAATGGCCACACGGTGTTGTTATTGACGAATGTGATGAGGTTTGTTGTTGTTGTCTGTGCTTGTGCACCACTGCCAACGCTGTGTAGCAGCAGCAACATCATCGTCATCATCACCACCACCAGATGATTCGTCCCATTTGCTCAGTTCGGTTCATTTTGCTACAAATGGTTTTGCGTGACTATTCACCAAGGCATGTGTGTACTCCGTAACGAATGGTGTTACAAACTCACGTGTGCGTGTGTGTATCGGCTTCCACGAATTCGACTGAGATTCAAACGGGTGTCTGGTGCAGTGTGTAATAATCGCCAATGGGGAGACAAAGGCGGCCGGGCGTGGTGCTGTCCAACCACCAACTGGTGTTTCTGTGCCGGCCTTCATGGGCCATACGGGGTTGGGGGTCTTTGTTGACACGTCCCATGAGCACGGCAGTTAATTATTTAATGATGTACAGTAATCTTAATGATGATAGTACAGTGTAACAATAATCACAACTCCATCGAACTTGTGTATACGTATTGTCATGTTGAACCTCTATCGCACCGTACGTAGCCAACCGCGCAAATCGGAGTTGCGGGTGTAAGGAGAACACAACTAGACACACGAAGCAGTTCCTAAGAAATGAGTTTTAAATTTAGATTTGAAAAGTGTACAGCTCTCTCTCTCTGGCTTCCTGATATCGGAAGGACATTTCCCAACCGACGTCTCCGTGGGAAATTGGTGGCATTAAAAACAAACAAAGTTAGGAGCCAAGCGCTAAAGCTTGCTGATTCTGATGCATTCCAGTTTACTATGGAGAATCGCCAACCTACAAAGTTAAAGTTCGACTCAGGGTTTCGGGTTTTAGTATCCAGTCTGTGTTGTTTTTTTAACGCATCGATGCACTTGTTCGTTAGCTCATTCATTCCGTTCATTCGTTAACTCACTTCCGGAATTAGTCAATTGATTCCTACTGTATTAACAAAGTCGTTTGTAATTTAATTGTTCATTAATTCGTTCTTTCGTTCATTAACTCATTCCTACGTTCATTAATTTATTGGGTAAAGTTGTTACTGCACTGGATCACTCAACCATTAATTCGTTGGTTTGTCAATGAACTCCTCTCGTTCATTAGTTAGCTTCTTAACTCGTTCAATAATTCATTAATTCAATCCCCTTCCGGAATTGAAAGACGCGCAATCGAAGGACCTGTCCCAACGTCGATCACGCGCCTCGGCGTTCCCTCGGACAGGCTCTCCTCTGGGTAGACTCAGCCCGAAATGACCCCACGTGAACCCGCCCGCGCTATTCGCCCAATGTCGCTCTCGCGTCGTTAAACACCCTTTAGGGGCTGCGGAGGCAAAGGGGTAAAGGTCCCTGCTGCAATCACTGGTGCTCCCTGCTGCCACAAACACACACACGGGTGCAACCTTACGGTGCCCTACCTGCTGCACCCTGTTGCATAGCCACTGACACGCTGGTGCACTTGCTGGCAGCCTTACAATAACCCCTGCTGCGCCCTGTTGCGACTGTATAGCCTCTGACACGCTGTTGCACTTGCTGGCAGTCTTACAATAATCCCTGTTGCGACTGTATAGCCTCTGACACGCTGGTACACTTGCTGGCAGTCTTACAATAACCCCTGCTGCGCCCTGTTGCGACTGTATAGCCACTGACACGCTGGTGCACTTGCTGGCAGTCTTACAATAACCCCTGCTGCGCCCTGTTGCAGGAGTGATTCTCGACTCCCTACTTCATCCCGTTGCGATGTCACGACTTGCTGCGCCCCTGCTGCTGCAGCTTGTAGACTCCGTAATGCCCTGCTGCACGTGCCTAGCTGTCCCGCTCCGTCCGGATGCGATCATTGGGGCTTGTCGAGGCTCCTGTTGCAGAAGCGGTTTGGCAGTGACTCGTGATGACGAGCAGCGGCGGCGTCGGTGTGGCTGGTGCGCGCCCTGCCGCGATTTCGCCTCGCCCCGCTCGATTCGCCTACGCCGGAGTGTGGCTTGAGAGGGCCCTCCAGCAGCCTGATGCAACATCGATTCCCTTGCCTAGGGGTGAGATTTTATTTCGCAGTTTTTCTCGTGTAACCAGGGTGACAACTCAAGAGAGACCAGGATTGAGTGATCCTGCCTGGGGCATCGGTCTGCTGCCAGCAAGGGGGGCACGATGTTTTTGCCGCGCGCGCATAATCCCAAACGAGCAACTTTGCGGTGCTATAAAAAAAAACTAAAATCCAAGGCGCACGATGGCCCCGCACTCTTGCAAACTGAAGTGGACGTCTCCAGAGTACCGTTACACCACCGCCGTATTCATGGGGGGAGGGGGGGTGGCCAGCCGCCGGATTCGAGCCGCGATCCACCGCAACAAGCGGCGAAGGCGCTGTCCGCCTGGCGCCGCGCTGTCGCGGTACGGCTTGCTGACAGCCCTGCCACGGCGTGATATCGTCATGCCCTGCCGCGGCGCGATATCGTCATGCCCGGCGTTTTCTGCGAATCTCGGGGGCAGGGAAGGGGGGGCTCGGGGGATTTGCCTTGAAATTAATCCGCTTATATTGGGATACACGGTGCGTGCGTCGCAATATTCATAGATTGTGTCGGCGCAGGGAGGTCGAGGCAGCACGTGAGTCTCTTATCGAGGGAGACGCGGGGGGCAAAGTCTGTAGACGGTGCGATGTTGCTGCAGAGCGCGTACAAGCCATCGATGTCATCACGAGCCGTGTTCTGTCCACTGGCGGATGAAGGGCGGGTTTAAGTTCGCACTCGATAACTTCCCAAACACCGCTCTGGTGTGCTGGGTTTGAGCAGGGATTGTGGATGTAAGGCACTGCCACTAGATTGCACGGTGCGCCAATCCCACAATAATCCTATATTATCACCTCCCAATATTCCCCTGATCCTGGTGTGGACACAATAAGTTATTGCGAGGACAAAATGAGGCGAGAGACGGCGGATGTGGCCGGGTGCTTGACAAACACATTCCCGGAACAGCGTTCCGGACTGATCTGGTGCGAAAAGAGGGGCCCTCCTCAACACGGTTCCCCATCCCTCGCGACGCCGCAACATCCCACCGCTCTGTCTCTGCGGGGACGTCACTGTCGAGGGCGTTCCCTCCTTTGGCTGTCGTTCCGTCGCCAGTCTCACCCACGGGCTGCTGCTGCTGCTGTTAATGCCGCCCAGCAGCCGGGGTGCATCAACTGCGTCGTCTGCGCTGCGGTCGCATGCAAGCGGATTAAGCGTTTGGGCGAGCAGAATTCCCGGCAGGCCTTGAGTAAGTTAAAACCACTCACGGGCTGCCATGCACAGGTGAGTCAGGGCGCTTAACACACAAAATGTAATGAGTGAGTTGTTACCCTAAAGCCCTTCCCTGTACTGTCGCGTCGAGAGTTAATTAATGCAGCGAGGTTGTTGATGATCTCAGCCCAAATCGCCGGCCACTGCTGCACAAAAACAGCCCGTCACTTTAAATGTGGCAAATCGCTCAATGTCGACATACTCTAGCTCGGAATTAACAACAACAACATCAACATCAACCGCCATTCTTCACTAAGTGGCGGTGACGTCAGGACGGCGCTTGTGCCAGACTATGTGCACATCAAGGCCCCGTGAAGTGTCGAACGCCCGCTGGCCGGAGGTCACGGGACAGACCCAGGTGCCGCGGGCCGACTTAGATGACTGGCAGATGCACCACCTGTGCCCCTCCGCCCCCCCCCCAACGATGCCACATCACAGTGTCGCACGATGAGCGTTCCCCTCCGTGGCGTGCCGTGCGGGAGTTGCGCCGAGCGCCTCCTCTGTGGAAGGGAGCTCGTGGACGGGGTCGCGGTTGCTCCGTGGTGGCTGCGCCCGCGTGCCGCCACTCTCCGAGGCCAAGCTGAGAGCATCAACTCGCTGGGCCACCTGGCTTCACCACAGGTGGCCAGAAGCCTGGGTTCAAACCCAGGTCTCAGCGGCGCTGGCGCTGACTCAGTGCTCTGACCACTGAGCCACCCAGCCACGTCTGGTATTCATCCTTTTTGTACAGTGCCACAGAGGGATGGTGATGGCGGTGGTGGTGATGGTGGTGGTGGTGATGATGATGGTGGTGATTATTTTAATGGTGACAGTGATGATGATGATTGATGGTGGTGGTGATGATGATGGGTTGAGTTGGCACCAAACCGTCATTTGAACTCGTCAGGCTTATCATCATCATCATCGGCCATGATCACTCCACTGCTGGATGGGATGGTAAGGCTTCCCCAAGCTGCGACGGGATAACCCACCAAGCACTTGCACACGAGCTGACATCGCTCCGTCTCCCCTGGAGATGTGGCTCGGGTGCTTTGCCTCCTTTGTCTGCCATTCCATCATTAGTCTCGACCATCCGCCGTCATCCCTCGTAGCGACGTGTGCTGCTGCTCAGGCCCCACCTACTCTTCTGAACAGTAAACACGACGACGTGGCGTCTTTAACCTGCGGAATGTTCTCTCATCCACATACTTGCTGTCTCTGTTCCCTGTCCCTTGTGCAACGGCAACACATATCGTGCGCGTGAGGCGTACGGGCGGAGAGGGATTGCGGGATTAACCCAATCAGCCTTGTGCAATAAAACAGAGATGGAGAGAAGAAAGCAAATCGGATCAGATTAATCATCCACCAAAGGTTTGGGATTTAGGAGGAAGGTGGTGTTGAGTCAGGGGGGGTGTGTGACTAGAAAAAAAGCCTTCCTAATTAAGGATTCAGTGTCGACGTCTGTTTGTGTCTAACACCGATGACGATTATCCGAACTGGTCCTGGGCCTCCCCGAGATCGACTCAGCGGCGTGTAAACATCGCCACTCGGGAGACAAAGGCGGCCGGGGCGTGGTGCTGGCCACTCACCCCCTCGTGTGCGTGCTAACAGCACTTGCCTCAGTTGGTAACGGGTTGTACGGGGAATCTTTGTGTGTGTGTGAGTGGCGGCGACGATATTAGCCACAGCTAATATCCGTGGCGCGGATTTTCCCCGCAGGCTGACTTGGGCTTTAAATGAGTACCCCGGTCCGGCGTTTGAACATCAGCACAGAGGACACACAGGTGACCCGTTTTAGATGGCCGCACTACCTCTTGTTGTGTCGCTTCCAGCCTTAATAGGTGCTCACTAACAACCCTGGCCCCAGCAACGACTCTCTACCACGTCTCTCTACAGAAGACGACCACACACTCTGCCTTGTATATTGAGGCACGAGAGACAGGTTAACAATGAACGCCATGAGCTTCAGGTCAAGTTCTGATTAAAACCCCATTGCTGTGTTTAAATGAAGGCTCTCATTGCTTTGGGAAGCACAAGGGGTTAATAATCACAACAACAGTAATGCAAATCATTTACCCGGGATAAGCTTCCTGGAGTCAGAATAAACTTTTTTTTCAGGAGACTGCTGCTGCACTGGGATGTTTGTCAAATTCCATCGGTGGTGAGAGTCTGACTTCGTGTGGGAGGAAACCGGAGGGCTCTGAGAAAACCCACCACGCATACAAGTGGTGGTGGTGGTTGTGGGGTGACACAAATACATTCAGGAGTTCACTGCCGCATTGCCACCTCGCGGCCGACTCGCAGCCTCGGCGGTTCGCGGCGCAAATCCATCGGCCGCCCCTGGTTATTCCCGCGACGCGTGTTCACCGTGGCGGCGGTGACAGTGATGCTGCTGCTCGGCGCAGTCTGCTTCGCTCGCAGCGGGCGTGAAGAGATCCCGTGGCATCATCCACACGAGGTGTTTTGGGCCATCGTGTGCCGGCGTCACGGTTAAAGTTTGACAGGTTACGCCGCAACTTGCTCATTCGGTGAATACACTTGGCAACGTCGCCCCCCCTTGCTGCGAAACTCCGACAGGACCCTACCGAACTCTGTGAGGCTTTTGTGGTCCAACGAGCGGAATAATAACAATATTAATACGTGACTAAACAATGTTTTTATTTTATTTTACCAGGTGAGGCCCTCTGAGCTATGAAGCTCTTTTTCAAAAGCGACCTGGCCATCCCAAATGACAGCTCAACGAAGTGGCTTATCGCGTGGACATTTACATCGGCCAAACACTCTAAAACGCGTGACGTTGATTCTAAACGTGGAGGGAAAAACCGGGGGACCCGAAGCAGAAAATCCAATTGACCACGGGGAGAGAGACACACGCAAACTCCAAATATACAGCAGCAGGCGTCAGGGTCGGGATCTAACCCACGACCTCCTGCACACCAGGCGAGGTAGTTAACATCTCCTAGCCACCGTGATGATGATGAGAGATAGAGAGAGAGAGACACGCAAACTCCAAATACACAGCAGCAGGCGTCAGGGTCGGGATCTAACCCACGACCTCCTGCACACCAGGCGAGGTAGTTAACATCTCCTAGCCACCGTGATGATGATGAGAGAGAGACACGCAAACTCCAAATATACAGCAGCAGGCGTCAGGGTCGGGAACCCTGACGCCTGCTAAGCCCTGGTTGGCCACCTATCTCAGTACAGTACTCTGCAGGCTTCTGCGACCTGACGAGATTGGGTGCATTCCGGCTGCTTTGGTCAGAGGAAGAACGGTCACTTCCCCGTTCGGTTCTTCTTGTTCGCCATCGTCTTCTTGTTCTCTCTTTCCTTCCCTTCTTCTTCTTCTTCATTTCGTGACGGGTGTTTTTGTTGCGTGTGTGATTTGCATGCTGTTTGCGTTGGCCGCAGATTTGTGTATTTTTGCCAGATGGGTCGTTCTGCCACGTGTGGCTTATGCAATACAATACGATGGACTCGGATTCGAGACGCGTTCCAAGTTTAAAACGGAACGCGGCCGCAACGCTGGAGGCGCCGCGAGGGCCGATCGCAGCCCGTGAATGCGCCAAACGCAAAAATGCAAACGGCACACGCGCGCTCCGATCGGTATTTTTAATGTTGATAAATAACGTTTCGCTTTCGTAAGGCAGGGGAAGGACAGTTCGAGGCAGAAAGACTGGAAGAGGAACCGCATGGATTTAGAGAACAAACGCAGGTCAAACGCCGACGTCTATAAAAGAAGTCGGGCCTGCTGGCCGGTGGTCGCTCTAAGCTGAGCGACTCGCACGTGCAGAGCCACGTGCCGGGTGGGTTGTCGCATCGCGGGACCGTGAGAAGAGGCAACAGGAGGCCTGCATCCAGCAGTGGGTTGATCATTGCCCATGATGATGATGGTGGCGGTTGTGAAGAGAGGGGAGAGTGTGAGCGGTGGCCTACCACACGGCGAGGGAGGGTACGGTGTGTTCGAGATGCAGACGAGGGCACGTCGTAGCGGCAGTCGGTCTTAGGCGGAGGAGAAGTGAAAGGCCCTGAGTCTGGACTTGAACAGGGGGGGGAGAAGGGATGCTCAGATCACGTGCTCGTGTAGGCAGCAGCAGCAACAGCAGCAGGGTAGCAGAGACTGCCCGTGTAGCGGAAGACGACCCCGTGGAGTTTGACGTCTGCTGTCATTCCGTGAACTTTGCCATCGAGGGAAGTGCCGCGAAGCCCAAGATGAGTCACGGGTGTCGGGTGGAGGAGTGGATTGGCGCAGACTGGAAAAAACAATCCGCAACACCCCCTGTCGTTCGCATTTCTTGAAAACAGGAACACATTTGCTCGGCCGACGTTTTGAGTAATGGTCCTTATTCAGAGCAGAGAGAGAGAGAGAACCGGTCCAGATATCGCTCACAACTTGTGCTCGTCGTGGCCGAGAATCGAAGTCAGGTTGCTGTGTTCGTACATCAGAATCGGAATCGGGTAAATAATTTGCATTACTGTTGTGATTATTAACCCTTTATGCTTCCCAAAGCAATGAGAGCCTTCATTTAAACACAGCAATTGGGTTTTAATCAGAACTTGACTTGAAGCTTATGGCGTTCATTGTCAACCTGTCTCTCGTGCCTCAATCTACAAGGCAGAGTGTGTGATCGTCTTCTGTAGAAAGACGTGGTAGAGAGTCGTTGAGCTATAAAGCTCTAGTTCACAGGTGTCCAGTCGGGGCGTGGAACTCGGTACGCCAACCGCTGCACCACCGCTCCCCCCGTGACACTGAAGAGTACGTGACTTGGTTAAACGTACGTCGCTGGTCGCGTTGTAGGCGCCACTGCCGTGTGAGGAAACCTTCGTGCCGCTCTCCTCGCGAGCTCATGTCACGGCTCAGGAGTGTGGACGATTATTATTTATTATTATTATTTATCTACGCATCACATTTCACAATGGGCTGAAGTGATGCACTCACATGAGAATGAATCGCCGCGCGACGTCGCTGACATAAGTCACTCGCAATTAAAGTTTTTTTTTTTTTACACGTAACATATATAGAAATGGGGTGTATATTCAGCATCGGTAGCCACGGTCAACCTCACTGCTGGATGAGGGCCTCGCCCAAGCCGTCTCAATCTATTCAACTTCTCTGCAGTCTCAGCAGCCCACCCAGCGCCGCAAATCGAGATGAGCTTCCTTCGCTCCGTCTCCCCGGTGGACGTCCTCTCGGGCGCCGCTCCACTCCTCGGCTGCCGCTCCGACGCTGTTATCAACCAATCGGCCTTCGACCCTTCCAGCCGCGACACGTCCTGCCCCAGCCCGCTCGCTTCTCTAAACATGTTTTTACTTTTGCCTTTAACCTGCGCTTGTGCTCTAAGCCACGCGCTCCCCTCTCTCTCTCTCCGTCTCTCATCGTAATTCCGAGCGTGCATCTCTCCGCGCTTCTTCTTAGCGCACTTTGCAGAGTTTTTTTTCGTAAGTAGTTTTTTCTTTGTCCATGACCGCGTTTCTAGACCGTGTGTCAGAGCGGTCGGTGCGTGCCGATGTAAACCGAGTTGTTCATCATTCCAGGCTTGCGATGGATGGGCGAACTCCAGAGCTTCAGAGCAGTGAGCCGGCATCACCGAGATGCTGGGTTCTAATCCGGCGTGGCGATGGCCTCAGCCCAGTGGCCAGTGACTGCGCAGTGAAGACCACAGTGATCAAATGTGGCTTTCAATTAATTTATTTGCCTAAATTCCAACCCTGAGAATTCAAATGTTGTTTTGACTGCAGTGCTGAAAACACCAATCTCGTGCGCCTCCCGTTGTACAGAGCTAAACTGATGAGGTTTCCGAATGGATTCTTTGTTCCCAGGACATGACGCCAAGAGCGCAACAGGTTCTGTATCGGATGAGAAGATGTTTCTGTATTGGATGAGACAATGGTTCAGTATGGGATGAGATGAGCGTTCTGTATCAGATGAGGACGAGGGTTCTGTATCGGATGAGTCGGAGGGTTCTGTATTGGATGAGATGAGCATTCTGTTTGAGGTCAGACGCGTGCTCCTTGTTGCACGCCACCCCACGTTTAAGCAAAGTATTCTGACGACCGACGAAGACCAACACGACCAGCAACGAAGCCGGCGAGCAACGGGACGCGCAGGGCCCTTGCTGCCGTGCGCGTAGCTACGAGGCGGCAGTGCCGTTGCTGTCATCCGTCGTGGCCCTGATCCCTCGCTTGGGAGCGTGCGGCGCGAATCTCTTCCCTCCGCACGCGGAGTTGGGGAGGGGGGAGAGCCCCCCCCCCCCCCAGTGGTTTCTCCCCGAACAAAGGGAGCTCTTTGACAGGACGCCGAGCGGGTGAAAGTGGTTCTGGTGCCAGTCGGGGCGTCTTGAGTTTCTGGCTCCCGTTCTTGTGGAATAATTACCACCCACCCACCCACCACTGCTCCCCTTCTTTCTCAAGTCTCCTCCTCCTCTACCAACTCCCCCTCCTCTCACTGCCTCTCCCCCACTCACCCACCCACCCTCCCCCAGTCTCTCCCCCCCCCCGCTCCTCTCACCAGACTCTCTTGGCTGGACGTCCAGAATGTGCGATGAGCAGTCGTCCCACAAAAGCCAGCTCCACGAACTTTGTCACTGCACCAATCAGCAGCATCGTCATCGTCGCTGCTCTGCCGTTCCTATCACGATGACTGCTCCCGAAAAACTTCACTCCCACCAGACACTGACCGTTTTGTCTCATCCACACTGTTGTGTTCAACCATCACACTGCAATACACTCGCTCACCCGCGCATTTCACTCACCCGCTGACCTATAAATTCACCCGCTCGCCACACTGCAGGTGACAACAACACACTCACTCATCCACTCACTTAGCCGCTCACCCACTCGCCTAAAAACTCACCCACAAACTCGCCCACTTTCCACGCTGCAGGTCACAGCACTTCTTTGTGTCTTTAGTTTTGCCTTTTCCCCTCACACTGCTCAACTTTTTGGCATTCCCTCCTCCCGTCGTCGTTCCCCGAACGGCCTCGCTAGGCTACAACAGAAACGCCGTCGCACCCTCTCTCTCCGTTACGCGCTCCACTGTGCCGCTTGCTGCCGGCCGTTTGACCTTTGTGGGCCTGCGCTCGCTCAGCAACCATGGTAAAATATTTTTGTTAAAAAGTAAAAAAAAAACACAAACAAAAGTCCTTAACCCGCCCGACTGCAACCCCCGATTGCCCCGACTGTTCGTGAACTTCGTACCCCGCGGCGGCGGCGGCAGCGAGGCTCCCGCTGTGACGTCGAGAGGCAACGTCCCTTGATGTCCCGGATTTATAAGACGCTCCGGAAAGTAAGACGCACCACCAAAACTGTCAGCAATTTTTTTTTATTTTACCAGGTAAAGCAACGCCAAGCCCGGCCACCTTTTGTCTCCTTAGTGGCGATGTTTCCACGTCGTAACAGGTACAACCTTTGAGGCTGAGTCGGCCTAGGGGAGGGCCAGAACCGGTTCAGATAATCGTCACTTGGTGTTGGCCGTGACCGGGAATCGCACCCGGGTCGCCTGGTTCATAGCACAGCGCGCTCACCACTGTGCCACCACTCCCCACATGATCACTACCATCGCCGTCTTCATGATAATCATCATCATCGATGTCCCTCAGGCGTATGGCGAATCGAAGCGAACGCCCTGGGCCCCGCACTTTGGGGGGGCGGGGGGAAGGGGGGCCCACACTTTGACGTCACGGTGTCAGATGTCATACGTCCGGTTTAGTTTGAGGGCATGGGGGCGGGGGGCAAACGTTGAGAATGTCCCCCCTTGGGGCTCCGCACCCCCCTAGGCTCAGCTCTGCCCCTCCGTGTTTTGCTCCTCCAGCCGCTTGAGAAGCACGCGGCTCATCCTCACGAGAAAAATCAACTCTTGCCCTGCAAGCGATTTTGCCGCTGTGGAGGAGGAGGAGGAGGCACGTGGAAGGCACTGAGAGTCAGATGTGATGAGTGCTGCATTGTCTCCAGATTTTCTTGTGATTTTCTCAAATTCACCACCCTCCCCCCACCCACCTGCACAATATTGGTAACAAAGAACAAAAGATGTCAGTTCAGTCAACAAACAACACGGGATCATTTAAAACAGCTGTAAACATGTCTACAGGTCATCTATTGCTCGAGTATTTCATAACTTTCCCTAAAAGTAACCGACTTTCAACTGAACGTTCACCTGGTGTTGAAACACCACTCGGTCTGTGTTCATTCATTTTATGTTCAGCCATCCCCGGCTTTTCCATCACAAAGATCCCCCGCGTAGCCATCACCAGGCTGTTGGGGCAAGTCAGGGTCGGATGAAGGTTCTTGTAGGCCCTAGGCACTTCTGTTTCGTAGGCCTCTCGCGATATCTTACCACAGTTGGTGCTGCTGCTGTTGCTGCTGCCCCACGTCACGACTGCTCCTGCCGCTGTCACTCCGCTTGTTTCACGCGGAACTTGGTCCAGCCGCTAGGCAGATGTCGTGACTGCCGAGAGCGTTCATTGTGTCGTCCGTGCCCTCACTCGATGGGCAGCGCGCTGTGCGTCGCAGACAAGCAGATTTAATTTTAAATTGTTGATGAAAATGCAAGGGAAGCCTAAAAACATTACAAGCGAAAATGTCTTCAATAACTTTTCGCCATGATTATCATCTCGGATGACGCACCTTTAAAAGGATGCCGTTCAATTTCATCGATTATTCCTCTCACCTTATGAAAGAAACGATTTCAATTGACGTGACTCTGCCTCTTTGTATACAGTGTCCATCCTTGCAATAGAAATATATTTATTCAAGATATCTTGATTACATTTTTTTTTATCATCATATAAACCAAAAAAACCCATGGTCAACCACACCACGCCGGGCGAGGAAGGGGGCGCGGTGTTCCAGCCACACCACGCCGGGCGAGGAAGTGCGGTGTTTCAACCACACCACGCCGCCACCTTTTACCCATCTCCATGAGCGTGCTCAGACTTTGTTCGCATCGTCCGTGAATTCATGAAGTCAACGGAGCCTGTGCAGGACGTCGTGGTGGTTTTAGTCGCCGTACAAAAAGCCTCAGCGGAGTCTCAAGATTTGTTTGCACGAGGATCCTGCCGGTGAGGTGTTTGGCTGCCAGCCGAAGCAGCAATAAGAGTATGATCCAAGCAAACCAAGTGATATGCGGCCAGCAGAGTTAGCCGGACGGCCTTTTTCTTTTGTTTCTTACACTTTCTGCCATAGCTTGGGATAGCAGAAGTAATGACACGGCAGTTTGAAAGAAAACAGAGTCCTGGGGTACCACGTGACGCAGACACATGCGGACGCATATCCACACACAACTCACGTGTACAAACACACATACAGACAAAGATCCCCGTATAGCCCCAACAGACTGTTGGGGCGAGTGCTGTTAGCGAGCACTTATGAAAGGCTGGCACGGCACACGAGGGGGTGGTGTGGCCTACACCCCACATGGCCGCCTTTGTCTCCCTGGTGCCGATGTTTTCACGCACCGCAACAGGTGCTCATTTGAGGCTGAGTCAATCCACACGCACTCAGCCGCACACAAAGACAATGATCCCCCGTATAGCCTTAACAGACCGTTGGGGCAAGCACTGTTAGTCGCACACACGTACACGCCAGAGCGGCACTGCAACACTAGACGTACCGTGGGGGTGTTGACACACACACATCTTGTGTGTAAAAGCGCACGTGGTTTTTGCCGAGAGGCGTTTGTCAGTGTGCGCGTAACTCGACGACTCAAACGCGTACGGAGAAAATGAGGCAGCGCACCAAAGATAACCAAACAACAAAGCAGATCTCCCCCCCCTCTCCCCGTCCAAAATTCCAGTGTGTGTTATGGGAGTGCGTTCCCCCGACCTGGAGAGCAGGCGGAAAAAAAAACATTGAATGCGGGATAATTGAGCAGCTTTATCATGAGACCTCTCTTATTTTTGACAGTCTCAAAGTATGAAAAAGAAGAATGGGGTTTACACTTTCTGGCAATAAAATAGGAGGTGTTAAGATGTTCAAACAAGTTCGCGTGAACCACACCTACTTGCGGTGAACATGCAAACACACGTGCTCTGGTCATGTGGCATTGCCTTGGAGGCTGATTGGCAGAGGTGTGGACTCGAGTCATGTGACTTGGACTCGAGTCAGACTCGAGTCATGAATTTGACTTGCGACTCGACTTGGACTTGCATAACAATGACTTTGTCCCACCTATGAGATGTGGACTCGAGTCATGTGACTTGGACTCGAGTCAGACTCGAGTCATGAATTTGATGACTTGCGACTCGACTTGGACTTGCATAACAATGACTTTGTCCCACCTCTGCTGATTGGCCACTGCTGATTGGCCTACACCGGAGACGGCAGCCTTCTTTGTGGCCTCGTGTCACCGGTGTCAGACCACAGAACGCCAGAAAGACGAACAGTGCAAAGACCATGCACGTGTCAGAGCATTTATAGCTACCAGCTCGGGGTGAGCAGCTCGTTCGTGGGACCTTTTTGGATTTACGCAAATGGCTTAAGACAAGTTCTATCGACGGTTAATGCACACTTGATTCCTTGCAAAATGTATCTATCTATTTGGTGTTTGAACATCTTCTTAACACCTGTTTTATTTCCAAAAGGGTCAAAGCCTATTCTTATTTTTCATGCGGGATAATTGTTGCTTGCTCGACGAACGGCTGATTTGTAATTTTTTTTTAATGCAATCTTCATCATCGTCATTATCCACCCATTTACGTGTCGAAAGGTGTCTGTTAGTGACGAGACAAAAACAAATCCATCATCATAACGGAACGATAGCACTTGCAAATATAAACCGCGTAAGAATTAAGACATTTTTTTTTTAAATCCGTTTTTATATAACGAGCCCGGGGGCAGGAATTTCTGGCCCACGGGCGGAATGTGGCGAGCATCCGTGAATAGTTTGCGAGCGCCTCTCCCCCGAGCCCTCTCTCGTCTCCCTCTCCTCTCTCCATCTCCTCTCTCCATCTCCTCTCTCCATCTCCCTTGCATCTCCCATTCTTCCCGCTGGCGTGACGACCCAGAGCCCATGTCTCCCCTGCGGCCCGGTCACCGGTAAGCCGAGCGGACACGAGAGGGCTTTCCCACGAGAATCTCCCGAGTTTAATCGACGGGCCGAGCGCTCGCCATCGGATGAATCCGTCTCTTGGTGGAAGCGACTTGGGTCTCTGTTCACGGGACAGATGCTCGGCGAATGGACTCGCTCTTCACTCTCGTCGAATTATCGCGAAGGCGGCTGTCGTTCTGCGGCGTGGA
The DNA here is from genome assembly GCF_965212315.1 of Lampetra planeri. Lineage (NCBI taxonomy): Eukaryota > Metazoa > Chordata > Hyperoartia > Petromyzontiformes > Petromyzontidae > Lampetra > Lampetra planeri. The sequence goes on along the minus strand of NC_136125.1, from coordinate 7,760,915 downwards.
TATCCGTCGACAGAGATGTGTTCACACGGATACGTTCGGAGAGATGCGTTCATTATTTAACATTCTCCTTCACGGATATCTTTTCACGAATTTAAACCCCGGTGACTAACGGAGAGCTGCGTTCGTCAGCGAGTTGATGCTCAAGTGAGCATCAAAGCCGCGCTTAACTCCTGCTTAACGGCGCTGGGTCGGTGGTGGGAATTCCTCATTTGTATGGCGGGGACGAGTAGATCCATATGACAACCACTGTTGGCTTTACCACAAAGTTGGTAGCTATTTTATCGACTCTGTCTAGATGATGGGCTGAGTCAACCCCCCAACCAGGTTTTGAACGTACCTTCTGATTGCGAGCCTCTCGCTCGCCCGCTCACCGACCTGGGCGGCTTTCTATTCATAAGCGCGATGCCATTCACTTTCATCGAGATCTGTTCATCGGTAACCTCTGTTCACTGTCATAGCGATCACTCAAAGTAACCTCCATTTACTTTCATAGAGATCCGTTCATCAGTGACCTCTGTTCACTTGTATAATCAGCAGCAGCAGCAACAGTAGTTAATAACATCGCCATCATCAGCAGCTGTCGTGTCTGTACCACCACTATCACCATGCACCACCATGACCATCAGCAGTCGTATTAGTATCACCATCATCAGCAGCAGTCGTATTAGTATCACCATCATCAGCCATCATCATCAGCAGCAGTGTGGCCACCCTTGTTATCAGTAGCAGGGACAGAGACGGTGCATTGTCAGTACTATGCTGTAGTTATCGTCGTCGTCGTCATCATCATAGCGCTGTTGGCCAGGGCTCACCACACAGGCGGAGAATGACTCAGAACACGCAGTCGGCGAGACTCTTCTTGATTTAACCGCAGCGAAAACTTGCTGACGTGTTAGCCAAAGCAGCTGTGCGGGTGGGATCATGTTGACTATGAGGACGAATGTGATGAGGATGGTGATGCTGTGTGGATGGTGAGGCTGTGTGGATGGTGATGCTGTGTGGATGGTAATGCTGTGTGGATGGTAATGCTGTGTGGATGGTGATGCTGTGTGGATGGTGAGGCTGTGTGGATGATGAGGCTTTATGGATGGTGAGGCTGATGATGTTTTTTCTCTCTCTGGTGATGAGACTCATTGTTTTGAGCAGGAGAAAATCCGATGGGTGTGTTTATGGGGACGATTGCATTTCCCCGCCTGTGCGTCAATGTGTTGCAGTTAAACGACCATAATACACTCGTACGCATGATGTCAAACGTAAGCTGTTGTGAGCCTTTGGATGAAAGCTGGTCAAACCGGTCTCGGCATCGTGTGTGTGTGACAGCGAGAGAGTGAGTGAGAGTGAGCCAGCAAGTTCTGTCAATTACTTTATTTTGTTATTTTGTTTGTCCAGGCTCTTTGACAAGGAGAGGGTCCTGCCAAGTTGTCGTGGTAGGAGGGTGTTGACGATTGCTGTGCGTTTACCCCAATTGAGTCATTTGCCTCGTGAGTTTTTTTTTCTTCTTTAAATTTTGGCAAACTTGGACCGTGACCCCCGGCACGCAATGGCCCCACAGCAAGAAACTGCTGTGGTTGTCCTACCTGATGACGGACGCTTGTGTTGTGCCCGAAACGTCGTGATTAAATTTATTTTTTATACCTACGTGACGTTATCGAAAGAACCAAAGAATAAGTCAGGATTGTGTATACGCACTTTTGAGGCACAAATCTGCAACTCAAAGCACCGTCACATTAATACGCAACGCTTAATAAGAAAAATTCTAAACAACCCGAAAAAAAATCTGGATTTTTACACACGATCCAGGGTTGTTTCAAAATATAAAAGCGATCAAGGAAATTGTGGCTGAGAATTAGTTGTCGTGACACCGAATACAGGAGGGCATCGAGTCTGCAGAAGCCACACGTACTTGCAGTGGAAACAAACACATTCCTGCGGAGGGAGCTGGTAGGAACGTTGGGTTGCTCGGTCAATGGCCAGGGTCAACGGCGGCGTGGTGTATTCCGTAAATATGCCCGACTGTGTGGGCGGGCACAAGCGGGCATGAGTAGGTTAAATGTTGAGTTTTATAAGGGCACCACGGGGTGACCAGCCACTCCCCACCCAGCCCCTCCCCACCCAGCCTCTCCCCACCCTCCCCTCCCCACCCAGCCCCACCCTCCCCACCCTCCCCTCCCCACCCAGCCCCTCCCTCCCCACCCAGCCCCTCCCTGCACGACGGACGGACGGACACAATAATCCCCTGTGGGCTGGTGTAACCATAAGGTTCCTTCCAGTAATATGCTTTGGCAATGCGTCCATCGACGCTGAAACTGATAAAGAGGCTGTGATGGGGCGTGGTCCGGAGTTGGAAAAGTGAAGTGGCACTTTCGCGTTTGATTTCCCTTCAGGGCTTCCCACTTGCACCAGCCACGGCACTCGCGTTCGCTTGACGAGCTCTCTGGCCAATCGTCATCCTTGCACCACGCTGGCCAGGGCAGGGTTATTGATGAGCGCGCAGGCTGGGACAGGTTCACATATCGCTCGCCACCGATGTTAAGGCCGTGGACGGGAATCTGAAATCATTCGCCAAACGAGGGCCTCCCCTAGATCAACTCGGCCTGAAATGAGAAATAGCGCACGTGTTGGCGGCAGTAGGGTCACGGTCTTAATCGTCGTCAGTGGCCGTCCATAAATGACGTCACGCACCTAGGAGGGGGCGGGGGGTCAGACATTTGTGACGATGTGTGACGAGGGGGGGGGGGGTTGAGAAATGTGACGTCGCATCAAAATGCGCAACTTTAAATAAATATTGACAACACGTTCTACTTAATTATATAGACTTTTTAATAAATGTTTTCTCCTACAACATCAGAGTGCAGTGCCACATTAAATATGCACTACAATGACAATAGTTGAAAGCGATTTGAAGCATGTTTTTTTTTGGGGGGGGGGGGGGGGGCAGAGCTTTGTGACGTGCTTTTGAGGGGGGGGGGGGTCTGACTTTTTTTGACGCCGTGTGACGAGGGGGGGGGGGGGTCAAAAATCGCGTGACGTCATTTATGGACGGCCCCTCACCGAGATTGCCGGGAAGAGGAGAGCAGTGGCTCTGGGCATGCTTTGTGATGCACCCCCCCTCTCCCATCCCCCCATCAGCACCCACGAATATTGATCACTTCACTTGTAATGCAGTAGCGGCAGCAGTAGTTTCATGTCCAGCGTCAGCGTCGTTTCACGTGCACTACTGTACTGCATCTCCCAAATCGTCGAAGAACCACAGACGAGCGGGAAAGGCAGCCGAGCCGGCGCTGCCGAAAGTTGCCCAAACTCCGTGGTCCTCTGTGGAGATGTTTTCAGTCGATTACTGAGTGTTTTTAGAAAAATGCATAAAAAGCTCGACCCCGTACGGAAGGGACAGATGGTCTTAGTCCGCACTTTCCTTGCGATGCCTTGTCCGGTTAGAGCCAGGGTACGGGCACCTCTCCGACGCCCACGGGAAAGGAGTTCCACAACCGTCCGTACGTGATCCACCAACCCTCGCGGCATCCGCAGTGCGAGTTTGCAGGCCACGTGTTGGCTCGACTGTCCATCATCATCACCACCACTATCATCATCATCATCACCACTATTATCATCATCACCACCACTATCATCATCATCACCACCACCACTATCATCATCATCACCACCACCACTATCATCATCACCACCACTATCATCATCACCACCACCACCACTATCATCATCACCACCACTATCATCATCACCACCACTATCATCATCACCACCACCACCACTATCATCATCACCACCACTATCATCATCACCACCACTATCATCATCACCACCACCACTATCATCATCATCATCACCACTATCATCACCACCACCACTATCATCATCACCACCACTATCATCATCACCACCACCATCACTATCATCATCACCACCACTATCATCATCACCACCACTACTATCATCATCATCATCACCACTATCATCATCACTACCACTATCATCATCATCACCACCACTATCATCATCACCACCACTATCATCATCACCACCACCACTATCATCATCATCACCACCACCACTATCATCATCATCATCACCACCACTATCATCATCACCACCACCACTATCATCATCATCACCACCACCACTATCATCATCACCACTATCATCATCACCACCACTATCATCATCACCACCACCACTATCATCATCATCACCACTATCATCATCATCATCACCACCACTATCATCATCATCATCACCACTATCGTCATCATCATCACCACCACTATCATCATCATCACCACCACTATCATCATCACCACCACCACCACTATCATCATCATCACCACCACCACCACTATCATCATCACCACCACTATCATCATCACCACCACTATCATCATCATCACCACCACCACTATCATCATCACCACTATCATCATCATCACCACCACCACTATCATCATCACCACCACCACCACTATCATCATCATCACCACCACTATCATCATCATCATCACCACTATCATCATCATCATCACCACCACTATCATCATCATCATCACCACTATCATCATCATCACCACCACTATCATCATCATCACCACCACTATCATCATCATCATCACCACCACCACTATCATCATCACCACCACTATCATCATCACCACCACCACTATCATCATCATCACCACCACCACTATCATCATCATCACCACCACCACTATCATCATCATCACCACCACAACTATCATCATCATCACCACCACTATCATCATCACCACCACCACCACTATCATCATCATAACAGAATGGCACTGCAGGCTGGAAAACCATGGGCTTCAACCAACGGCACGCAGAAATGAAATGAAAGTCGACAACTTCGTCGATGACACGGGCTGCACGGTGTGGGTAGGAGGTCCTCATCCAGCAGTGGACTGAGACGATGTTTCAAGTGTCAAGTTGGTTTTGTTTGAGCGGGCGAGGACTCAAGAGAATGGCCTCCTTCACGAGAGTGAACCGGGTCACCAAATTGACCGAAGCCAAAATAAATCAAAATCAGTCCAAAAAATATATTTTTTAAATACCGTATCACACAGGGGGTGGGGGGGGGGGAAGTTTAATGTGTATACAGCGCCTGCTAGGCCTCGGTCCCGTCGTTGGTTAGGCCAACTTTTTGTTTTGCTACCACGAGTCGTGTTTATTCAAACGTAAAAGTATCCGAAAGGACGATTTTCAAAAGAACAACAACATACGGCTCGTCAAAAGAAAAATGCCACCCCGAGGCCGGGACGTGCATTCACATGTCTGTGATTTGTTTACACGGTATATGTCTAGACGTTTATTTAAAACGCAGAGTAGAAAGAGAGAGAGAAGGAAGGGGTGAAATGTTGTATTTGTGTGAGTGGCGGCAAAGGTTGTGCGTTCAAGTGAGAGGATCTGAATGGGTGTGTACTGCACAAAGAGTGGATATACCCCCGTGATTGTCAAAGCCCGCAATGGTTTCAAATGTGTGGCGGCCCTCACACTGATGATGTCTTATCGGCGAAAAATGCCCCCAACCCCCTCTGTAAATTAGTGAAGAACACCGATCTGCATGATGACGCTAAGAGGCAGACGGGAGCAGGCCGCGTCGAGTGCCCTTCAGTGATCATGAAACTTATTTTTTTAAAGCTATTTTTGTTATTTTACTAGGTAAGGCCCGCTGAACTATGCAGCTGTTTTTCAGAAGCGAGCTGGCCACAAATGTTAGCTCGTAGAAGTGGCTTATCATGTGGAAATGTATAGTAACCAAATACTCTAAAAGGCCTGTTCCTAAATGTGGAGGGGAAAACCGGAGGAGCCAGAGAAAAATCCACGTGACCACGGGGAGAACATGCAAACTCCAAATATACAGGTGTCGGGGTTGGGATCGAACCCACGACCTCCTGTATACCAGGCGAGGTAGTTAACATCTCACCACTCGCCATCTTGGCGCCCATGAATGGCTACGAGGACAGGACGTGTCATGGCTTGAGGGCACCATGGACGATTGTAACACCAACGGAGTGGCGGCATTGGAATAGAACGTGTTTAAGAGTACGGGCACAGACGCCAAGGAGATGGAGCGATGAAATCGGCTCGTGTGCAGGTGCTAGGTGGATTGTTGCATTTGCAGGAAGCCTTCATCCAGCAGTGGCTGCTGATGATGATGGTGATAAAGTTAAAGGAATTTAAATTTTAACCAGTCCTGCCCCTCCCCCACCACTCACCTTGACGTGGAAGGAGCGATCCTGGAAGGAGGCGAAATTGTTTGATCAATAATTATTTTATCAGAGCATGATTTTTGTTTGCATGTTCACCACAAGTGCGTGTGGTTAATGCGGACAGGATTCCTTGCACAACGGTTTCTGTTTGGTGTTTTAACATTATAACACCTCTCTTATTGCCATAAATGGTAAAAAAAACAATTCTTACGACTAAAATTAGATTGTAAAACTGTGTGTGTGTCTGTCTGGGGAACGGTGGCGCAGTGGTTAGCGCACTGCGCCCCGAACCGGACCAATTTCCCGCTCACGACCAATACCACGTGGCGAATATTTGAACCGATTCTAGGCCTCCAACACCTAGGTCGACTCAGCCTTAATTCACCAGTACCCTGTGATGTTAATTCTAGATTTGAAGCTTTCGCGACTGCAAGGATTCATACTCTTAGTTCTTTCGGTAAAGTCACGTAGGTAAAAAATGAAATTAAAATTAATAAAAATAAAATAAAAATCACGACGTTTCCGAGGCAACACAAGTCTCCGTCATCAGGTGGGATCGTCACAGCCAGTCACTTGATGCAGCAAATCTGGCTGTGACGGTCCCACCTGATGACGGAGACTTGTGTTGCCTCCGAAACGTCGTGATTTTTATTTTATTTTTTCATTCATTTTAATTTCATTTTTTACCTACGTGACTTTACCGAAAGAACTAAGAGTTTGAAAACCCTGTGATGTAAACATCGGCGTGGTGGTCGCGAACAGCACTTGCCCCAACACCGATGTTCAAGCCCTGTACGGGAGGGGGGTGGGTGGGAAGGGGGGGACCACCTTTGTCTTTGCGAATTTCCTGTTCGCTTCGTAAAGTGGCTCTCGAGTTGGGTCCTGCAGCAGCAGGCAAGGCATTTGGGACATCGCTCACATTCCTGCGCAGCTGTTTCCCGCATGTCGGACTGCTCCGAGGGGCCATTCAACCCTGGCAGTTTGTTTTATTTGAGCGTGGGAGTTCGCAGCGCGCTCGTGGCTATATGTTTGAAGGTGTACACGTGTCTTCTCTCTGTGTGTGTGTGTTTGTGGAGCGGTGAGCGTGCTACGCTGCGCTACGCTACGAACCCGCCGATTCCCACTCACGGCCACCAACGCCAAGTGACGATTATCTGAACCGGCCCTGGTGCCTCTCCTAGGTCGACTCGGCCTCAAATGAGTACCTGGTGCGATGTGTAAACATCGCGTGGTACTGGTCACCCACCCCCTTCGTCGGCCACAGTGCCGGCCTTCATAGGTGCTCGTTAACAACACTTGCCCCAACTTTCTACGTGACTTTACCGAAAAAACCTAAGAAGATTGCCCCAACAGTCTGTTAAGGCTATGCAGTACTGGGGGGATCTTGTCTTTTGAGTTTTTTCACCAACATCTGTATATATGTTTCAACGTGTGTGTATGTATGTGTGTGCAAAACAGATACTCAGCCGTAAATGAGTGCCCTTCACGGTGCTTGTAAACATTATTACCGGTGAGACAAAGGTGGCCGGGCGTGATGCTGGCAACATCAACTGCCTTTGTGATCAGTGCCGGCCGGAATAGTTTCTCGCTAACAAACTTCATTTTGTATTTTTTTTTAATCTCCCAACGATTTTTGAATCGCACATTTTATAATTTAACTTTGAACGTAAATTCGTTTATTTAGTAATACAAATACGTTTTGATTGCGTGAATCGTTTGGCCCGTTACCCAGTAGCGACTATCAGGTAACTACTGGACATCTGTGAAAACTCCTGGACATCTGTGGGAAAAGCAGCTTTATCGGTCATCGGATTCCTGCAGTATAAATCAATATTCTGATTCGAATAAATAAATATTTCTGAACTATTCAAGAGTATATTTTAAAGAAAACTAGCCATCAGAATTTTATTTTAAATTTAAATTTTCGTCAGGGCTCTGTGATGTAACCAACTGCAGCCTACGACTCGTATTGTCCACTCTGTCACGCAGCCCTCTTTATTTATGCGCTATGAAAGTATGGGCACTGCTCCCAACATCGCCGAGTGTATTTATTTGTTTCTCTTAAAACGCAACGCCCCAATGTAATTGACAATTGTGTTGAGTTGTTTTTAAATCACACGAGATTTTTCCGTTTTTTGTTAACCCCAAAATTTGAGCGAATTTTGCTCCTGTTAGGTCCGGCTTTGAGATAAGGAGTACAGTGGGGACTTAATGATTTACTCTGGTGAGTGGTGATGTCATGGGATCTTTAAGGGCCACTTAGCAGTGGCAGATGGGGCGCACTGCTAATTAATAGCCCTTGAGGAATTCAGAGAGTGCGGTGACTCCACAACGATATCCACTCCGCCAGCTGGTCCACATGTAACCCACATACAAAGGGAACGACAAAGATTCCCCACCCCCGATTAGCCTCCGATAGACTGCCGGGGCAAGTGCTGTTTGCACCGGGCACTGTGGCACACGAGTGGGTGGGTGGCCAGCACCACCACGCCCGGCCGCCTTTATCGCCCCGGTGTTGACGTTTACACACCGCAGCAGGTACTCATTTGAGGCTGAGTTGACCTAGAGGAGGTCCAGGACCACTTCTAATATTCGCGACTGATGTTGGCCGTGAGCGTGAATTGAACTCGGGGGCGCCCGGGTTTTGTAGCGCAGCGTTAACCGACAGACACGGACCTAAACAAACACACACACGTGTATCATTTCCAGTGACCATGCCACAGATTTCACATCTCCCTTCCCCCCATCGTCGCCCATTGTTGCCAAACAGGTACAGTTGGGGCAATTAGTGCGGCGGGTAATTAGGTTGCAATACACTCGATCCTCTCACAGGCTTAATCTCACTTTGCACTCACACCCACCATGAACTCGCACCACCACCACCAGCTGCTCCCACCACAGTCCATCATCATCGCTGCCATCATCATCATCGCTGCCATCATCATCATTGCCATCATCATTGCCATCGTCATCATCATTGCCATCATCATCATCACTGCCATCATGATCATCACTGCCAGCATCATCATCACTATCATCATCATCATCACTATCATCATCATCATCACTATCATCATCATCACTGCTAGCATCATCACTATCATCATCATCATCGCTGCCATCATGATCATCACTATCATCATCACTATCATCATCATCACTGCTAGCATCATCATCGCTGCCATCATGATCATCACTATCATCATCACTGCCATCATGATCATCACTGCCAGCATCATCACTGCCATCATCAACTATCAATACTGACATCAACTGCAATGGCAAGTGCTGCTTGCGAGTAGCACCTATGAAGGCCGGCACGGCACACGAGGGGGTGGGTGGCCAACACCACGCCCGGCCGCCTTTGTCTCCCCACTGCTGATGTTTACACACCGCACCAGGTACTCATGCGGATACTCGATGCAATCATTGTTTCCTTTTTAAACTCTCCGGTCAGTGTGCGGCGACTCTGGTCACCACCCAGAACAGACCATGACACATTTCACGACGACTCGATGCCTGACGCACAAAACACGAATGAGGAGGCATCATCACAGCGACGCACCGCTCCACTACTCCTGACGAAATTACTTGGCTCCAACAAGCTCGGTGTAAAATTCGAGCTGTTGCCCCACGGCAAGGGACAGGCAACCAAGTTAACCAGAAGAGCCATCATTTTTTTAGACTTTGGCCACACACAAACCAGAAAAACACCCGAACTCAATATTTCAAGAGCCGCGTACTGCACGTGCAGCCGCAGGTTGGCGACCCCCCCCCCTCCTGCTCTCCCAACAGCAACCAGATGAAAAAAAATTAACCCGTAAAAACAAAGTTTTTCACTATAAATCCTTTATATGCGTGGCGGCTAGAGTCATCTCGTCTTCTGGCTTGAGATGGCTGCCTCCTATGGGTCAGATGATTGCCTGCCACCATTAAGCAATTGGTAATTAAATAAAAATTCCTAAAAAGTGTAAAGATTTGGAAAAAAAAATTAACGAAAATTAATTGTCACGCACAACGAGTCTGTGTGCAAAATGTCAGCTCGATTGGATCACGGGAAGTGGGTTAAAAACGACCGAAAGATTTGCACGGTCGTAAGCGCGCAAGCAAGCAAGTGAACTTAATATAAAGGATTTAAAAAGTGTAACAGTTGACGCATCACCACAACCACCACCACCAACACGGTGAACATCTCATTCACTGGTGACGCGGCCCAGCGGAAGCGCGTTCGCCGCTTATTGCGGAGGTTCACAGTTCTAATCCAGAGGCCACCCTAGTTAATACTGCAGTGTGATAACCAACATAATACTACACACCATCCGCTTTACAGTGGACGGGGGAAAGATGTCCTGACGTCGTTCACAAGAGTAGGCCATTTGCCCAGTTTGAAATATACCCGGATTAAACGTAGCAGCATCATCATCACCACCCCCATGGATAATACCGTTGTCACCTGCTGTCACCACCATCACCACCAACATCATCATGCGCTCGATCTCATGAGATCTCAAAAGCTAAGCAAAGTTGAGCCTGGTTAGTAATGCACTTGGATGGAAGGCTGCCCAGGTTTAACAGGTGTTGGAGGCTTGAGCAGCAAGATGACGTGGCAGCAACGGATTCTTGAATCGATCTGTACGGAGCCTCGTGCGTGCGGTGGGTTTTCATCTCCAGATTCTCGGATTTCTTCCACAATTGAAGCCGAGCTCTCGTTCTTGGAATTGGCCATACATCACCTCGTGAAATAAGAAGGCTCAAGAGGCTCGGGGAGACGTAGCTGGGCAAACGCTACGTTGGGGCATGATTATTTATCATAATTATTATTATTACGACTGGTGTGACGCAGCCTGAGACGTCATATCTGCTTCTGCACGGTCATTGCCAGGGTTGCCAAATCAGATGATTTACTTCTTTAAAAAAAAAAATAACTCTTTTTATTGCATTCAGGGAAATCGAGAGGTCAATTTAGTGGTAAACATTTCTCAGAAAGCACGATTTTTAGATGAATACATTTTCTCTAATGGCTTTGTTTTCGCAGCTGGAGGGGAGGTTTGTTGCTTTGCTTGGGTTAGCGGTGCCAGCCGCAAGATCGGTTTATAGTACCTCGTGCGGTTAATGTCTGGGGGCCCCGCGCTGGCGGTAACGTATTCTCCCAGTCACCGGGCACGATAATTTCCCCGGTTGTGTGTGAAGGCAAGCAAGTTGGGAGTGCGTCTTATAATCTGGAGAAGGCGGGCAAGCCGAAGAGGCACGTTTTAATCTCGTCGTCCAGAAACGCCGTTTGGAATACATGACCGCCGAGAGGACAGAATGACCCCATCAATACCACCAGCTGTTCAGAATCATCTTCCAGGAGACAATTACTCCCCATGTTAGAGCCGCGCTTTCGTAAGACATCTTCCGGAAGACGGATCTCCACTTTTATTTCCCCCCCCTTCAAAATGACCCCACGGTTTGGAGCGTCTTACATGCTGGAGCATCTTAGAATCTGGAGATTATATGATTATGGTTATCAGCAAATTGGACTTGCAATCCGGATTACTGCTTGGTTATATTCTTTAAAAAAAACTTTATAAAACTAAACAATTTCTTATTTCACCAGGTAGGGCCCCCTTGAGCTATGTAGTTGCTCTTTTTCAAGAAGCGACCTGGCCACAAATGCTAGCTCAGCGAAGTGGCTTATCACGTGGAAATGTATAGCCGGCAAATATTCGAAATGTGGGGAACATGCAAACTCAAAATATATATGCATCAGGATCGGGATCGAACCCACGACCTCCAGTATACCAGGCGAGGTAGTTAACATCTCCTAGCCACCGTGATGATGATGATGATGATAAGAGAGATGCAAACTCCAAATATACAACAGGCATCGTCAGGGTGGGAATCGAACACACGACCTCCTGTATACTAGGCGAGGTAGTTGACATCTCATAGCCACCGTGATGATGATGATAAGAGAGATGCAAACTCCAAATATACAACAGGCATCGTCAGGGTGGGAATCAAACACACGACCTCCTGTATACTAGGCGAGGTAGTTGACATCTCATAGCCACCGTGCTCTTCCACATTGTCCAGACAACTTTGTTCGACGTGGGATTACCCCACGAGACTCGGCCACCTGCCACTTGTGGTGGGGTCTAAGGAGAGCAGTAGAGAGAGAGAGGGAAAAAACCAATGACCTCGAGCAGAGGCTCCTTCCAAGTCAGCAGTGGCCGTGAGCCGGCACTTTGCAGGGCTGCACCTTTGCCTAAAAAAACCACACACGCACAACACCAAATTAAATTAAATGGAACCTGGAAAGAAATGGAGAGGAGGAAAAGTGTGGGAGGGGCAGAAATCTCGGTCGTAGTTCAGCGCTCCTGGCACGCTCCTCGCGAGAACTGTAGTTTGTATTTGATGTGGGGGGTTTCTGCTGGCAGGAGGCCAGGGATGGTTGGTTTTGGGCCCTGCGGGTCTGAGCAGCGCTAATGATAGCAACAGTAGCAGCACGGGCAGAATAGTAATGTCAATAAACTGTATTCATAATAACAGCCATCACCATAAGTATGGCAGTAACAATAACAACACTAACCATCAGCATCGTCAGCAGTGTGGCAGCTACAAACAGTGATACTACTGTACGGTAATTAACATCGGCAGCAGTAATGGCAGCAGCAGTAGCAACAGCAGAATAGTAATGCTCAACACTGTAGTGATTATAACAACCACCACCACCATCATCAGCAGCATGGCAGAAACAATTATATTAACCATCACCAGAAGCAGCAGCAGTAATGGCAGCAGCAGTAGCAACAGCAGAATAGTAATGCTCAACACTGTAGTGATTATAACAACCACCACCATCATCATCAGCAGTATGGCAGAAACAATTATATTAACCATCACCAGAAGCAGCAGCAGTAATGGCAGCAGCAGAACAATGATAATTCTGGAATAATGATCATATTCACAATAATTATATCAACAACCACCATTCTCATAATCGGCAGCATTATTGTAACCGCACTGAGGTACAGTATTAACAATAACAATCATCACCATCATCGGCAGCAGCTGGTTAATAACAATAATCACGTTAATTATATATTTATGACACCAATCATTGTCATCAGCAGAAGCAGTCGAATAATCTTTATCATTCGATCTCTCGTCTGCGTCATCAGCAGTAGCAGCAGACGCACTGGCACCATCAGCATTATCATCATCATCTGTTTGTCGACGATTATTCAACTCGCAGCAGAATTGACAACACGCAGGCACAGCAGCAGGATCGTCACGCATCGTCACGTCATCGTGATCATCACGAGCAGGATGATCGATTGTCATCATCAGCATCGGGATTAGATTAGCAGTGGGTATAGTGGCGGCAGCACGATAATACTGGTCGGAACCTCCTGGTTACACCAGCCCACAGGGGATTATTGTGTCCGTCCGTCGTGCAGGGAGGGGCTGGGTGGGGAGGGAGGGGCTGGGTGGGGAGGGTGGGGTGGGGCTGAGTGGGGAGGGGCTGGGTGGGGAGGGGAGGGTGGGGGTTGGAGGGGTGGGGCTGGGTGGGGAGGGTGAGGCAGTGTGGGGAGGGAGGGGCTGGGTAGGGAGGGGAGGGTGGGAGGGAGGGAGGGGTGGGACTGGGTGGGGAGGGGCTGGGTGGGGAGGGTGGGGCTGGGTGGGGAGGGGAGGGTGGGGGTTGGAGGGGTGGGGCTGGGTGGGGAGGGTGAGGCAGTGTGGGGAGGGAGGGGCTGGGTAGGGAGGGGAGGGTGGGAGGGAGGGAGGGGTGGGACTGGGTGGGGAGGGGCTGGGTGGGGAGGGTGGGGCTGGGTGGGGAGGGGCTGCTCACCCCGTGGTGCCCTTATAAAACTCAACGTTTAACCTACTCACGCCGGCTTGTGCCCGCCCTCACATTCGGGCATATTTGCGGAATACACCACGCCGCCGTTGACCCTGGCCATTGACCGAGCAACCCAACGTTCCTACCAGCTCCCTCCGGAGGCATGTGTTAATCATCATCAGTAGCATCCGCAGAATCATCATCAGGGCGGTGGCGTGGTAGAGCGGTAGCGCGCTCGCCCCTAATTGCAGAGGCTCGCGGTTCGAATGCGGCAGGCCGCCCCGGTTAATCCTGCGGTGTGCATTAGTCCGATTAGCAGTGAACGCTAAAAGGTCGCGTGGCGTAATTAAAAAATAGCAGGTTTGTGCGCGTGCCGACGTGATTGGTCCAATTTTTGTATTTGAAGAAGAAAGAAATGACCGTACACTACAACCCCCCCCCCACTCAATTAGGAGTACACATCATCGCCTGCTCCTGGCAGACAGATGAATTGTCACTTGGAGGCGCAGGGGGACAGCTGCCACAAGGGGGTTGCCCACCTTCTAATTTGTGCGATGAGACGTGAGGGGTTGTGATGGGCGAGGCAGCACCAAGCGATCACGGGGCCGCGCAGAAAGGGCGTCCCCGTCGCCTCTCGGTCGGGGCTTGGGGAGTCACGTGGGGCGGTGGTCACTAACGCCGAGCGCTGTGTTGACGTTTAGCCTGCCACGTATTTGAGATTGTGGCTCTCTCGCGCACACACACTCACTCACTTTGGGAGAGATGAGATAGGGGTGCTGCGTGTGTTTGGGAAGAATGTGAGAGCGAGAGAGGGCGAGTTTGGAGTGTTTGGGCAGAATGGGTGAGTCTAGGACCTACTGCAGATGGGTGTGGAGAGCTGGGATAGGGGGGGGTGTGGGGAGCGGTGGTGCAGCGGTTAGGGCTCGACTGCTCTACGAACCCGGCGACCCGAGTTCGATTCCCGCTCACGGCCAACACGAGTGACGATTATCTGAACCGGTCCTGGGCCTCCCCTAGGTCGACTCAGCCTCAAATGAGTACCTGGTGCGGTGTGTTAACATCGCCACTGGGGAGACAAAGGCGGCCGGTGGCGGTGTTGGCCACGCACCCCTTGGTGTGCCGTTCCGGCCTTCACAGGTGCTACTCGCTAACAGCGCTTGCCCCAACAGCCTGTTACAGGCTACACGGGGGATCTTTGCCTTTTTGTGTTGGGGAGAGCGTGGGGCCGCGGTGGAGCTGTTTTGGGGAGAGATGGTGGGAGACTGGGAGCGGAGGGAGGGATGTGTTTAGGAAACTGCGGGAATGGGAGAGGAGTGGAGGAGGCGTTTAGGGAGATAATGGCAAACTGTGGGAACCGACAGAGAGAGGGAGGGCCGTGCATGCAGAGATGGTGGGATAGTGTGGGCGTGGGGAGAGGGGTGTATGTGGGGGGACTGTGGGAGCGCAGAGTGGGGAGGTTTAAGGAAATTATAGGAGAGCGGAGGTGGTATTTTGAGAAATTATTGGAGGCTGGGGAATGCGTGCGGTGTGTTTTTTGGGGTAGACTGCGAGAGCTGGGAGATCGGAGAGCTGGGAAAGAGAGAGAGATTGGGATAGGTGGACATTATGGGATGACTGGGAGGCTGGGAGAACGAGGGAGGATGTGGGAGTGAGGAGAGAGAGGAGATGGGGGGCTGGGGAGAGAACTGGGAGAGAGAGATTGTTTGGGGAGACTGCGAGTCGCGAGGTGGGTGAGGGGCTGTGGGAGACTGAACAGGCGGGGAAGTTTCGAGTTGTTTATGCGGAGTCTTGGTGGGAAGGTGCAGGAGCTCACAGATAGAGGCGGGGGAAAACCAGTCCGTTGACATTTCTTTTTCCGCTCTTTGCACTCTCTGCCTGGGACTCACGTTTCCAAAGTGTACCCCATAAACCGCAACGACGCGCAAAGTGGGCACGGCCATTGCGACCAATGCCGAGATCACCACGAGCCCAGCCCGCAACCCTCCACAGTCTGCCCTGCGGCCCGCTTCGCCAGAGACCCGCAAACTCGACCCCAGTCACGGGGGGGGGGGGGGGGGTGAGAGGTAGGGGGGGGTGAGAGGTGGGGGGGGGGGTGAGAGGTAGGGGGGTGAGGGGGGGGGTGAGAGGTGGGGTGAGAGGTGGGGGGGGGGTGAGAGGTGGGGGGGGGGGGGTGAGAGGTAGGGGGGTGAGGGGGGGGGGTGAGAGGTGGGGTGAGAGGTGGGGGGGGGTGAGAGGTGGGGGGGGTGAGAGGTGGGGGGCGGGTGAGAGGTGGGGGGGGAGAGGTGGGGGGGGTGAGAGGTGGGGGGGGTGAGAGGTGGGGGGGTGAGAGGTGGGGGGGGGGTGAGAGGTGGGGGGGGTGAGGGGGGGGGTGAGAGGTGGGGTGAGAGGTGGGGGGGGGTGAGAGGTGGGGGGGGTGAGAGGTGGGGGGCGGGTGAGAGGTGGGGGGGGAGAGGTGGGGGGGGTGAGAGGTGGGGGGGGTGAGAGGTGGGGGGGTGAGAGGTGGGGGGGGGTGAGAGGTGGGGGGGGGTGAGAGGTGGGGGGGGTGAGAGGTGGGGGGGTGAGAGGTGGGGGGGGTGAGAGGTGGGGGGCGGGTGAGAGGTGGGGGGGGATGAGAGGTGGGGGGGGGATGAGAGGTGGGGGGGATGAGAGGTGGGGGGGATGAGAGGTGGGGGGGGGGGAGAGGTGGGGGGGGGGGTGAGGGGTGGGGGGGGGGTGAGAGGTGGGGGGGGGGGTGAGAGGTGGGGGGAGTGAGAGGTGGGGGGAGTGAGAGGTGGGGGGAGTGAGAGGTGGGGGGAGTGAGAGGTGAGGGGGGTGAGAGGTGGGGGGAGTGAGAGGTGGGGGGGATGAGAGGTGGGGGGGATGAGAGGTGGGGGGGATGAGAGGTGGGGGGGATGAGAGGTGGGGGGGATGAGAGGTGGGGGGGATGAGAGGTGGGGGGGGGGGATGAGAGGTGGGGGGGGGGGTGAGAGGTGGGGGGGGGGGTGAGAGGTGGGGGGGTGGTGAGAGGTGGGGGACCACCAAAGTGAATTTGGATGCAGGGGCCACACCAACCTTCACCGGCATGCGCTCTCGCGTGACTTAAATCAAATAGCGATCACGGTTACGTATTTATCCAGGAGAGGGCCTAGAAACTGGAGTTCCCATGCCCGCAAGGGGGCAACGCTCTATCCCCGTAGAGATGTCTTATTTCACTATATCCATTTTACCAGGTGAGGCCCAATTAGCCATGTAGCTCTTTTTCAGAAACGTCGAGGCCACAAATGATAGCTCGACGAAGTTGGCTAATATCACGAGCAGGAAATGTACAGAAGCCAAATACCATAAACGCACCTTGATTCCAAATGTCGAGGGTAAAAACTCAGAGGCCCCGAGGGAAAATACACGCGACCACGGGGAGAGAACACGCAAACTCAAAATATACAGCAGCAGTCGTCAGGGCCGGGATCGAACCCACGACCTCCTGTGCACCAGGCGAGGTAGTTAACATCTCCTAGCCACCGTGGTATGGCAAGTCCACGCACAGCAAGTCCACGGGAAGGCAGTTTTCACAACCTTCGTGTGGTGATCCAGCAACCCTCGCTGCTGCATCCACACAGTTGTTGATGGATCACAGCGTGGTGAAGTATGGTCAAATACCCCCCTCCCTCCCGCCTCTTCAAAGCTGACACTGCATGGGGAGGCCTTAATCCAGCATTACGTACATCAGCGCAATGCAAAGACAAGCCCTCCTTCTGTTATAGACTGTTGGGGCGAGCATTGCTTCCGAGCACCTATTAAGGTCGGCACACATGCGGGAGATGCTGCCTTGGTCTGCGTCACTCACATGCCAGGCCGCCTTTGTCCCGATGGTGGTGGTGATGACGACGTTGGTGACCACAACACGACGCTACGCTGGGGTGCTCGTACTCATTGCAGGCTGAGTGGACCTAAAGGAGATGAGGTTGTACCCACATTCAGACGCGGTGGGCACAAGGTGATGTTGTATCCTGGGCAATTGTTGCCACTGTGCTCATGGTGGTGTTGTGAGCCACTGCGTCGTACCACACTGACATTTCACATGTACCAGACTCACCTGTTGGTGCACAGTGCTGGTTAGCGAGCACATGTTAAGGCCGGGATGGAACACGAGGGGGGTGGGGTGGTCGATAGCACCACGCCCGGTCCGCCTTTGTCTCCCCAGGCTGAGTCGACCTAGGGGAGGCCCAGGACTGGTTCAGGGACGTACTGCATTCACTCTTTTAAAGAGTTGTTTTGTGGTGTTTGTTTGTTGGTGTAACTTGCTGACCCGCCTGGGAATCGAACCTCGGGTGATTGGGTCCGGGCGCAGTGCCCCCCCCCCTGCCCGCTGAGATTCAATCGCCCGGGTTTGACCCCAGGGCATGAGGAATGGGGGATGAGTCATCTTGTCACATGGGGCAGGCCACCATCGTGTACTTTGATTTACTGGAATTGAGACGCTGGTAGAAGGGTCATTGAACTCCGATGATCATAATCAGCGGCGTCAGACCGACTTCATTTCGTCACATCGACGCTGCGTTCGGCCCACCGCACGGCGAGCCACAACAACACAGACAAAGATGCCCCGTGTAGCCTGAACAGACTGTCGGGGCAAGTGCTGTTAGCGAGCACCTATGAAGGCCGGAACGGTACACGAGGGGGTGGGTGGCCAACACCACAACCGACCGCCTTTGTCTCCCCAGTGGCGATGTTTACACACCGCACCAGGTACTCATTTGAGGCTGAGTCGACCTAGGGGAGGCCCAGGACCGGTTCAGATAATTGTCACTGGGTGTGTTTGCTGTGATCGGGAATCGAACTCAGGTCCCCAGGTTCGTAGTGCAGCGTAGCGCTAACCACAAATCTACCGCTCCCCGCAACAACACCCACACACCCACTCACCCACACACTCATCAGACAGAATCAGAATCTGCAACAATAACATCATCAGCAGCAGAAGCAATAACATCATCAGCAGCAGCAGTAACCGCATTATCGGCCTTCGTTGCCTGGTGTAGCGTGCAGAATATCTAGACCGGGGAGACAAAGGCGGTCGGGCGTGGCGTTGACCGCACGGGTAAATGTTTATCGCTGGCATTGTGTGTAGCGTATGTGCAAGTGTGTGGGTGACATCTGTAAATGAGGAGAGAATCCCACCACAATAGAACAATAGCGTCGGCTAGAGAACTATAAGCCGATGATGGGGTTTTGTTTTGTATGCATAGACAAAGACCGCCCCCCCCCGTATAGCCTCATATACTGTTGGGGCAAGTGCTGTTATCCAGCACCTGTACTTGGTGTAACACACACACACCTGTGCTTTGTGTAACACACACACACCTGTGCTTGGTGTAACACACACACACCTGTGCTTGGTGTAACACACACACACCTGTGCTTGGTGTTACACACACACACACACACCTGTGCTTGGTGTAACACACACACACACACACCTGTGCTTGGTGTAACACACACACACCTGTGCTTGGTGTAACACACACACACCTGTGCTTTGTGTAACACACACACACCTGTGCTTGGTGTAACACACACACACCTGTGCTTGGTGTTACACACACACACACACACCTGTGCTTGGTGTAACACACACACACCTGTGCTTGGTGTTACACACACACACACACCTGTGCTTGGTGTTACACACACACACACCTGTGCTTTGTGTAACACACACACACCTGTGCTTGGTGTAACACACACACACCTGTGCTTGGTGTTACACACACACACACACACCTGTGCTTGGTGTAACACACACACACACCTGTGCTTGGTGTAACACACACACACACACCTGTGCTTTGTGTAACACACACACACACCTGTGCTTGGTGTTACACACACACACACACCTGTGCTTGGTGTTACACACACACACACCTGTGCTTGGTGTAACACACACACACCTGTGCTTGGTGTAACACACACACACACACCTGTGCTTGGTGTAACACACACACACACCTGTGCTTGGTGTAACACACACACACACACCTGTGCTTTGTGTAACACACACACACCTGTGCTTGGTGTAACACACACACACACACCTGTGCTTGGTGTAACACACACACACCTGTGCTTGGTGTAACACACACACACCTGTGCTTTGTGTAACACACACACACACCTGTGCTTGGTGTAACACACACACACCTGTGCTTGGTGTAACACACACACACCTGTGCTTTGTGTAACACACACACACACCTGTGCTTGGTGTAACACACACACCTGTGCTTTGTGTAACACACACACACCTGTGCTTGGTGTAACACACACACACCTGTGCTTTGTGTAACACACACACACACACACCTGTGCTTGGTGTAACACACACACACCTGTGCTTGGTGTAACACACACACACCTGTGCTTGGTGTAACACACACACACCTGTGCTTTGTGTAACACACACACACACACCTGTGCTTGGTGTAACACACACACACCTGTGCTTGGTGTAACACACACACACCTGTGCTTGGTGTAACACACACACACCTGTGCTTGGTGTTACACACACACACACCTGTGCTTGGTGTAACACACACACCTGTGCTTGGTGTAACACACACACACCTGTGCTTGGTGTTACACACACACACACACCTGTGCTTGGTGTAACACACACACCTGTACTAGGTGTAACACACACACTTGTACTTGGTGTAACACACACACCTGTAATAGGTGTAACACACACACACACACCTGTACTAGGTGTAACACACACATACCTGTGCTTAGTGTAACACACACACACCTGTGCTTGCCCTGCCATTGGTTGGTGGCAACCTCACCTGACAGTTTATCGGCTGGCACATTTTGTCCCCACAAATAGTTTTTATTATTTTTATTTATTTTTATTTTTCTTCCCCCTCGCACGCGCTCTCACGTCGCTGTGCTCACCACGCACTGTGCCGCCACTTTGGTCTGTCCACTGCTGGATGAGGGCCTCCCCACGCCGTGCGGGTCATTGTGGGGGTTATCTTGTAGGCAGCCACTGGAGCTATGCACTTGTAACTCTAGATTGAAAACGGATTTCTCTAGAACTGCTTGTTGTTGTTGCGGGGTTGGCTACGTACGGCGCGAAAAAAGTGCAACATACATCTGACCCTCTCGTTTAACCGCCCTATACCTCCCCGGCCTCTCTACGTGCTGCTGATGCTGCTGATGCTGCCGAGATGAAGGGCCAGTGCCCGAAACGTTGCCTGTTTTCTAGGTTTTCTTTTTTTTAAGGCCACTTATTGACGCCTGTGTTCATGTGCGTTGGTACGTAGCGTGTGCTTGGTCAGTGCGGGTTGGTGTACCTCCTGCTGCCCACTGCCAACGCTGATAGCATGTTCGTTTTAATCCTTGTTATTTGTCAACATGGTTCGAATAAAACAAAAAAAAACCCGCCCTCCG
Source organism: Lampetra planeri (assembly GCF_965212315.1). Classification (NCBI taxonomy): domain Eukaryota; kingdom Metazoa; phylum Chordata; class Hyperoartia; order Petromyzontiformes; family Petromyzontidae; genus Lampetra; species Lampetra planeri. Next base: position 7,739,417 of record NC_136125.1, on the reverse strand, counting down.
TTCCAGATCTGACAATTGTTGATTTTACAAATTATAACTTTCGGCCCTTTGGCAATCCACTGCTGGACGAGAGCTGTGTGGGTATTTGCGGTAGTTTGATCACACTTCACCACACTTCACCACACTTCACCACACTTCACCACACTTCAACAGACTTCACCACACTTCACCACACTTCACCACACTTCACCACACTTCAACAGACCTCACCACACTTCACCACACTTCACCACACTTCAACAGACCTCACCACACTTCACCACACTTCACCACACTTCACCACACTTCACCACACTTCACCACACTTCAACAGACCTCACCACACTTCACCACACTTCACCACACTTCACCACACTTCAACAGACCTCACCACACTTCACCACACTTCACCACACTTTACCACACTTCACCACACTTTACCACACTTCAACAGACCTTACCACACTTCACCACACTTCAACAGACCTCACCACACTTGACCACGCTGGCAGGCTCGGTTCGTCCACTAGGGGCTTTGGGGCGCCGCCTTACCAAAAAAAAATACTTTTCTATAAGTAGTTTTGTGTTTAAAAAATGTTAACATAATGCTTCTTTCAACGTGAACTGCCTAATGAAGATAACATTTTAAGTTTGTTTGTATTAGAAACTGCTGTAACACCGCAGTCTGTGCCTCGGGGAGGTCTCGGGGCGGCCGTGAAGGCGTCCGAGTGAGAGATTTTCATTCTTCAGTCACAGCGATCAGATTTTAGTATTTTGGCCACGCCGTTTGAGACCCATTCAGGGCGATGGTGCAAAAAGGCGCCCGTGGCTGTAATGAGACGATGTCACAATGCGAGGTCACGCCGGGGAAACACAGCAGCTCACGCTTGAGGTTTTTGGCAGTGTCAAAGGGCTTGTGTCGTGTGGACTTGAGGGTCATGGGGACATCATTTGAGTGCTTTGTTGTTTTTGTTTCGTATTGTTTATAAAATGCCTACCGTTGGTGGATGAGAGAGACAGTTGTATCACTTTCACGGGAAGGCCGATAACACGACGAGGCTTTTCATCACTAGAACACCGTCTTTTCAGAGGTCACTCACAACAGCCCCACCTCGTGGAAGTGTCACGAGTCGCCACTGCACGCTGGCAGTGCGGTAAAACCACGGCGTGGTTTTACCGCACTGCCCTCTGCTGCCCCACCACGCAGCCCCACAGCAGTCTATTAAACCTGCCCATGCAAGCGCTGTCCAGGCTGAAGACTGCTTAGCTTCTGTGAGCTGACGAGACTGAGCGCATTCCAAATGATTTGGTATTTTGCCCTCTAATCTCGGGGCTTGATGGCTGGGTTGATGGCTGGGCTCATCGCTCCATTGATGACAATGTTGATGGCTGGGCAGATGGCTGGACTGATGGCAGGGTGATGACAGGAAAAAGGGTTGGAATGTTTAAATAAATAGATGGACGGCAGCAGATTGGATCGGGTTTTCGAAAGCTGAACTTGACAACGAAAATCAACTTACCAATGTGCCTCACAAGAAGAGCGTTGTAATTGGTGCGCATGATCTGCTTCGGCACAAGAATAAATTCAACTTTTAACGCGCCGCACGATATTCGCTCCCTCCCTCCCAAAGAGAGCGAACGACTCAGAGGCGCGTGGAGGGAACTACAGACAAGTGGGAGAGGCAGTAGTCACGTGGTGAGCTGGCGCCAAATCCCCCCCCCAAGCTCTGTGATCCTCTATATATCAAGATGTTATCGCCAATTAATAATGTGGGAGGGAGGCAGAGCAGCCAGGGAAAACGCACTTGTGCGAGGGGGCAACGCTCTATCCCCGTGACAGATGGAAACACTTGAGGAACTCAGTTACGTGCCGAAAACAGGGAAGGCAAATTTCACGTCGCTCGTTCGGCCTCAGGTGCGCTCGGGCAGGAATGCGTTTCCTGGAGGAAACGATGAACGGTGGTCGAGATTGACGATGGGGGCGACGGCCGAAGGAGGCAGCTCGCCTGAGAGGACGACCACCGCGGAGAGATGGGATGGCAGAAAACGAGCTCGTGCCCGGGCTGCTCGATCGGTCGTGTTGTTGCCATCGCAAGATCACCCGACACAGCCAACTAGTAAGGGTTGTCACGTGAACAGAACGTGCCGATTCGTCACTAGTACAGCACGAACCGGTGTGTGTCGCAAGAGGTGGCAAAAGCTTCGGGAGGCCTTCAGCCAGCAGTGGATGGATCACGGCCAATGACGATTGCGATGGTAACAATCGTTGACGTCGTCGTGGAGAATATTATAAGTGGCCAGAAAAAGAACGCGTTTTGTTACGAAACGCACGTGGCTTTTTCTTGGGGTCCAATGTCCAGGAGGGAGGTAGCGCCCTCCGCTGGCACCATGGGGGGTTAACATCGCTCCCACATCTGCTCAGTCTCCTCCAAACTCGCTCTCACGTCTCGTCGCACGCAGAGCACATTTCGTACCGATTGATTGGACAGCACCCAACCCGCTCGGTTCGTGTACGATTAGCGTGCAGTTTGCCTAAATTGTAAATAATCGATTATCACGGAGCGAGTGATTTCATGAAACGGATGTATTGCTGCAGGCCCCCTTGTTTTAACACCGAGGTTATACTGGTAGGAACCACCTTGTTACACCAGCCCACAGGGGATTATTGTGTCCGTCCGTCATGCATCCAAAAATGGGAGGGATGGGGCTGGGTGGAGAGGGGAGGGTGGGGAGGGGCTGGGTGGGGGGTGGGAGGGGTGGGGCTGGGTGGGGAGGGTAGGGCTGGGTGGGGATGGGCTGGTCACCCCGTGGTGCCCTTATAAAACTCCGCAAATATGCCCGCCCTCACAGTCGGGCATATTTGCGGAATACACCACGCCGCCGTTGACCCTGGCCATTGACCGAGCAACCCAACGTTCCTACCAGCTCCCTCCGCAGGAATGTGTTAGAGGTGACGTTCTTTATAGCATCCGGGTTGGAGATCAACATCATCAACCGTGATCTATCCACCGCTGAATTAAGGCCATCCTCCATATGCCGTGGTGCAACAATCCCATCTAGTTCCTAACGCGCGAGCCGATTGCATTGCCCCGTCTCTGTGGTGGAGCTCTTCTCGGCAACGTCTCCTCGCTTTGTTCTGCCGCTCTGCTCCACCGTTAGTCCGTATGGCAGCGCTCCGGACAAAAAAAAAATACAAATATCGAGTGCGAAATTAAAGCCCTGGATGCGATTGAATATTAGGGGCAAAGAAGGTTGTTGGGACTTGGCGGGTTAATATTCACGTTCGCGTTAACTTGGTCAGACCTCCACGATGCCGGACTTTCACCCTGCCGACTGTCTCATCGAGGACCCCTGTCCCGGTGGTCCGGCCGGCAGAGCGAGCGGCTCGCGATGGGAAGGTTGCGAGTTCACACCCTGATTGGTGGGGGGGTGGGCGGGGGTAGTTTGACTCGGCCCACCGTCGTAACCTCCTGGTTCGATAAAATAACGCTTCGCGCGGAGGTCAACCAACGGCGGTCGCCACACGCGAGAGACTCGGCCCCTGCCCATGGGAATTTCAACGGCTGGCTCAGGGTGGTAAACGGGCTGAGATGAGCGCCGCCTCGTGGCTCATTCGAGAAGCAGCGGAACTGCGGTCGCGGGGGACAGAGCTCCGAGCGTGAGCATACACAATGCGTACACAATGCGGCGGGGCATCGCAGCTCCAGAAGAGTTCACATCGGAGCCAACTGATTGGGTGCGCTCGGGGTGGTCACGATTGCTTTTTCGCCACTAAGTGCGAGGCTTTGCCCCCCCCCCCCCCCCGACGTGAACCCTGACCTTGAACTCTGGTGCGACCGCAATGAAAAACGTGGGGGGGGGGGGGCTCTTCATCCCAAATGTTACAGGTGGGTCCTTAGTAGGTGCTCACAAACGACAGTCGTCTCAGCAGTCTCTGTAGAGGCTATGCGCGTGGGACATTTGCTGTATTGGGTACGAGGAGCCGTGGTGTTGTGCCCCGCCCCGCCGCGATCAACGTCGGTGTCTGAACCAATACGTGGGGCCCCCCCCCGCCTTCACCGACCGGCACTGACCGTCGTGGTGAGCTATGGGCTATGGTGAAACATCCCCTACCCCCAACACGGCGTGGGGAGGCCTTCATCGAGCAATATATTGACAGATCGGTTGTCCATTAAATAACTTCCAAGTCGGACCTTCATCCTCCCGGGGTTGTTGTGACTAAACGAGCGCCACTGTTGTGTTGACGAGTCAGTCGTGGTTGCCCGAATGGGTTAACGTGGCTCCTGCCATGGGAACGTGGGATTTCCACCACAGGCTCAGGGACTTGCGTAGACGGTTTATTCGCGTTATATCAAGCAGCCCGTTTGAACAGCAATCCATGTTCACGTTTTTAGTTGTTCACGGTATTTTGAACCAAACAAATTCGGCTTCTGCCTGTCAATATCTGTCCCTCCACGTAAATTAAAATAAAAATGTTTTTTTAACTGGGAATAATCTCTCCGACCCACGACGACCACCCAACACGGCGTGGGCAGGAGGCCCTTCACCCAGCAGTGGATTTGCGACGGCCTGCAACTAATCCGCTCTCGCCCCAGCTCTGCGCACCCGTCTCTGGCCTGAGCCTGAATGCCGCTCTGCTCTGCTCCTTTATTAATAATCTGATGAATCACATTATTTTTTTTCTCGCGGTGTCTCATCTCCCCCGCCTGCCAGCTGTGGGAGGGTGCCGTGCGTGTCGCCCCTCATGCCCAAGGTTCACCACCCCCCTCCACGCCGCTGCATCGTTGATCGTTAAACTCTCTCTCTCTCTCTCTCCTGCTTTCCTCACTTCTACCGCTGCAAAAGGAGGCGCTGCGATTTGGCGGGTCACCTACAGAATTTCCAAACAAATTCGCATTCTGCTTGTCAATATCTGTCCCTCCACGTCAAATAAAAGGAGGCGCTGGGATTTGATTCCCGCTCATGGCCAACGCCAATGACGATGATCTAAACCGGTCCTGGGCCTCCCCTAGGTCGACTCAGCCTCAAATGAGTACCTGGTGCGCTGTGTAACAAAACATACCTACAGAATCTTCTTGGTTCTTTCGGTAAAGTCACGTAGAAGGGAAATAATAAAAATAAAGCATTAAAATATCAATTTTATTATTGTATTATTTCCCTTCTACGTGACTTTACCGAAAGAACCAAGAAGATGAATCCCTGCAGTCACGAAAGCTTTAAATCGAAATTATACCTACAGAATTTCGCGCGAGCCAGGGCAGATGTGGGTCCCATCCGAGCGACGTCGTTCTATTTGTTCGGCGACTCGCAGCGAACGATTCGATGAGCCCACCCATTCCATGCGGTCGTCACGCAAGTCACTGCTGGTGGCCACGTGAAGGTTTTTTTGTTTTTGTAAACACGAGCGAGTTGTGCCATCTCAGGTGGTGCCGACAAAGCGAAATGTTGGTGGTGGTGGCGGTGGGCTTGTGGGAAAACACACAGGGTGTTCCCTGTTCAAGCGTTTCGACCTTTTATCGTGAATCGAAACCAGAAGGGGGGAGAGAGAAAAAAAAACACCGGCCTCTTTCATCCGACTCATTTCATTATTTAATCATTGCCCCTGCGTGTGCGTGCATGTGGAGTGCGGGGAGTGGTAGTGCAGTGGTTAGCTTGCCGGGCTACAAACCCGGCGACACGAGTTTGATTCCCGCTCATGGCCAACGCCAATGACGATTGTCTAAACGGGTCCTGGGCCTCCACTAGGTCGACTCAGCCTCAAATGAGTACCTGGTGCGCTGTGTAACAAAATATCAGCACTGGGGAGACAAAGGCGGTCGGGCTTTGTGTTACCCACCCACCCCCTTGTGTACCGTGCCGGCGTGCACGGGTGCTCGCCAACGGCACTTGCACCAACAGTCCGTGTAGGTGACACGGGGAACCTTTGTGTCTATGTACATCACCGCATCACCAGCGTGTCTGTCTATCAACTTACGCGAGTACCTGTAGCGGTACGTGAGCGTCAGCGCTGGGGGAGACACGAGCGCGACAGAGAGAGAGTCGAGGGTTCCACACGCCAGGAGACGCCGGTTCTGTATGGGATGACAGATGATGTTTCTGAATTCTATACACGCACGCATATCGGGTGATGCTTGGGGTTGTGTATGAGAAGAGGCGGTGTTCCCTGCTGATGTTGCTGCTGTTTACTCTTACTGCTGCTACCTTTGGTGTCAAAATAAAAGATATCCACCGTTCCTCTTTTGCCCTCCTTATTGTGCATCGCCGTTGACTCCTGTTGCTGGCTGCTGCTGGCGGCTGCTGCTGCTGGCTGCTGCTGCTATTGTTATCCTCGCTGCCACTCCAGCCGCAGCTGAAGGGGGTTGTTTGTGCGCCGAACGACATCTGCTGACTTGGCTTTCACGAAGTCGGCTCACGGTCACGCGATGCAAACAACACCCAGAAAGCGTCAGCCGCGACGCGTCTCCCCCTGCCCGGTGTGTACACGACGCAGCCCTTTGTTGACGCGCACGCACAGGAGGACCCCGCGCAGTCTCGAGTCCTCGCAGCGCAGGAGGATCCCGATACATCGGGAGGCTTGGCCAATTCCCGTCCTTTCACCGTCTTCCTCCCGACGAGAAATGTCGGCACATGGTCAACGGTCGGCGTCTTCGTCGTCATCAGCCATGTTTTATCCGCTGTTGGATGTGGAGCCCCCACCGACCCTTCCCCAAGGCGTGTCGGCCACGGGAGTCGTTTGACCTTTCTTCGCCAGGCTGCTCAGTGGGGGGAGGGGTTCGTGAAGGTATCGTAGAGGTCAGGACCAGTGCAGATATCTCCTCGCCGCTGACGTTAGCCGATGCCGCAGTGATAGTTAAAACTCGGCCTATCACCTTTCCGGGATGGATACAAACAAAATGAACACCGCTTCGTGGGAAGTCGCCGTTGTAATCCGCTCCCGAGTCCCGGGTCTTCGCCGCTCTCTTGAGTTCACGGCTGACCACCGCGTGTTTTTCTCTTCGATGAGTCACGTTATTTTCGTCCCAGCGCCCTCCTTATCTCGTGCTCCCCGTCGGATCGCTGGGATCCGTAGCGCGGCGCGCTGACCTCTCCGCGCCACTGCTCCGGACTCCGTGTGATGGATTTAATTGTTTTATTTTTGTGTGTGGAGGGGGGGGTGAGCGGATCTTTCTTCAGTTTTCCTACCGAATGCAAAAAAACACAAATTCATGATAACATGAATCGGCCAAACGTCCCAATGCAGCGTGGGGGGGAACCACCTTCTTGCAAAGAATATCTCGAGACTCGGAGAGCGTCTTGGTTGATAAACATCGGCCGTGGTCTGTCCACAGCTGGATGAGGACTTTCCCCAAGCCAGTCACCATTCCCGTTGCGCTCTCGCGACGCCACCACGACCCGTGTCGCTCCAGACCCACGCTCCGCCTCCACAGCGGTCGTGTTAAATGTCGATGTAAAGCTTTCGTGACTGCAGGGATTCATCCGCTTGGTTCTTTCGGTAAAGTCACGTAGAATGGAAATAATAAAATAATTAAAATAAACATAATAAAATACAATTTTTTCAGGCGCTGTCTTTCCGACATACCTGTTCTTCACCCGAGGACGGCTGCTTGCGTTGTGGCGGAAACGTCGTGAGAATTGTATTTTATTATGATTTTTATGATTTTATTATTTCCCTTCTACGTGACTTTACCGAAAGAACCAAGAAGAACAGCGGTCGTGTTCTCGGGCGCCGCTCCCTCCTTTGGCTGCCGTTCCATCGCCGCTCTCGTCCATCCGTGATCGTCTCCTCTCGTGACGTGGCCTGCCCAACCACATTTGCTTTTCTGAACGTTTGATTCGAGTGTCTGATGTCTCTTGTAGCTTGTATTTGTGCTCTCTGATCCTGGATAAATAATGGACTTTTCTGTTATTTCCAGCTGTGTGTGTGTGTGTATTTTGTGGTGTTCGTGTGTCTTCGTGTTTTTATTTGTAGATGGGTAAACATTGCCACTGGGGAGACAAAGGTGGACAGCCGTGGTTCTGGCCACCCACATCCTTGTGTGTGCACCACGCTGGCCCTTCAGAGGTGCTCGCCAACAGCACTTGTCCCAACAGTCTATCAAGGCTATACGGGGGATCTTTGTATTACATTTATAGGCATGTATGTGTGGTGTATTCGGTGCAGGAGTTTGTGTGTTTATGCATATGTGGGGAGTGGTCGTGTAGCGTTTACCGGACGAAACCAGTAACGATTATTTGAACCGGTCCTGGGCCTCCCTTAGGTCGACTCGGCCTCAAATGAGTACCTGGTGCAATGTGTAAGCATCGCCACTGGGGAGACAAAGGCGGTCGGGCGTGGTGCTGGCCACCCACCCCCTCGTGTGCCGTACCGGCCTTCATAGGTGCTCGCTAACAGCACTTGCCCCAACAGTCTGTCAAGGCTACACGGGGGATCTTTGTCGTTACACTCGTATGTGGGGGTGGATCGGTGGCACCGTGGTTAATGCGCTGCGCTACGAACCCGGCAGCCCGAGTTCGATTCCCGGCCACGGCTACCATCAGTGGCGGAGTGACGTCCGAACCGGTCCCGGGCGCCTCCTCACTCACTCAACCCGCGTGTGACCTGCGTGGTGAAGTATAGTCACGCTACCCGCCCCGCCCCCCCCCCGTGTAATCACATTACATTGCCCCCGTTACATAATAGCCGACGTACAGTGTTACGGGGCTTAAGGGTGGCCGCCGCGGTTTGTTTTCTCATTCGAGTTGACGTTTTGAGTAGCGCCGCACAAGAACAGGAAGAGAGACAGAGAGAGAGAGGGCGGCTATGGCTGGCTCAGGAAGAGGGCGTTGTGTTGTAGCCGCAGCAGCAGCAGCCGCCCCTACAAACAGCAGACACCCCTACAAACAGCAGACACCCCACTCGCACAGCACGCATCCCACGTACTGCCACCCCGCGCTCCATCACTCCGGGTGGAGAGGGGTCGTCTCCGTATTTCTGCCAGGGCTTAATAGATGCTCACATCTCTGGAGGGCGCCTTTCTGCTCCCCCCCCCCTCTCCATCCCCACGATCTCGCCGCTCGTCTCATCTCATCTCTCTCTGTCTCTGTCTGATTCTTCTTTCTCTCCATCCCGACATCTCCTCTCTCAGCTGCGTCTTCATCTCCTCCGCTCCCTCCTCTCTCTGCGTTGTCGCCTAACGGCCCGAGAGGGTCTGCTGGAGGCGACATCTCAACAATTGTGTCAATTCTCAGAAAGAAAGAAAAACGTGCGCACGCCGCCGCTGGTTTGAGACTTTTCCGATAGTTTTGTTTTGAAATATAAACTTTTTTTTTAGTTAACTTGCGTGTGGTGAAAATTTATATATTTAAAAATAAATACTTTCATCGAAGCCGGCGGGACGTGCTGACCGCTCCGGGTGTGCGTCTCTCTGGTGAGTACCGTTTGATCCAAACCATCCCTGCATCATCATCATCAGCCATGCTCTATCCACTGCTAGATGACTCCCACTCACCATCACCAGCCGGAGCCGTCATGGTCTCGCCACGTGACGATCGGTCCAGTAGCCGAGCGATTTTCGTCACGCATTCGGGTCAACTTGGTCGTCAGTCGCTGTCACCGTGGCATGTGTTGTTGTTGTCGTTGTGGAAGTCTACACACTGGGGAGTGATCTTGAACGTGTGGTAGTGTCTCTTGAGAGCCCGGCAGTGTGAGTTGGGCTTCGCTTTGCTCTGGACGTCCTCGCTAACGGAAGACGCGACCCGTTCAATGAGCAGCAGCTTCTTCTCGAGAAGCAACACGCACAGCCTCTGTGTCCTGGGGGGGGGGGGGGGGTCCCAGGGGGGGTTCCACATGAAGTTCGAAACTTTGCTAATGACAACAACAACACAAACAACACTCTAAAGTAAAATTTCGATTTAAAGCTTTCGTGAGTGCAGGGATTCATCTTCTTGGTTCTTTCGGTAAAGTCACGTAGAAGGGAAATAATAAAAAAATACAAATAAAACATAACATTATTTTTTAAGAACCAAGAAGACTCTAAAGTTACTTTCGGCAGCGCGGTAGAATATGTCTCTGGAATGACACGACATTGGCGCAGTCAAAACCACAGCGACTTCGCCCGAGCAGGCCTGAAAGTCGCTCGCAAGGCTCACGGACTCGCGAATCTTCAAGCGAAAACGCTCACCGATGGGCATTGGCCAGACATCACGAAAAATATATATCTCCCGAAGCTTTTCAGGCTAAATAGATGGAGTTACCAAACTATGATTGGTATAGTTGTTGTTATAGACTTTGGCTTTGTTACGATTAAGCCATTCATTACAATGCAACGTCAAACGAACCACCACCACTCCCCCTGCCACCACGTGGTGTGACCGCTGTAATATTTATCACAACCTCACCCTCGTTACGTCACCGTGGTGCCTGCCGTGGAGTGCACTGGAAACTACTTTTTTTTTAATTCCTCATTTATTTATTCAGCGTGTGCCTTTGAGACCCGGGGTCGATCGTGCGAGTCGGAGCTCGCAGAAAATAAATCGGTGTTTTTTTCGCGACACGGAAAGAGGTCCCGTTTTTAGCCAGTTGCCCGGCTATAATTTGTGAAGGAGATCCAATTGTGCTTTCGGCTCGGAACAGCAACATCATCAAGAGCGATCCCGTGCGGAGGAACATGCCCGGATCATTATCTTCCTGGTGGGGGGGGGGGGCACGGCGGTTCTGACGAATGGGGCACTTCTTGTATTGTGCCGGGCTCAATAGATGCTCACTAACAGCAGTGCTTTGCCCCAAGCAGGCTCTCACAGTTATGGAGGAGGGTTGGTCCTGTTCTTTGAGCACTATGTATTGGTGGTAATGACCACCATGGGCCGGTATCAGGGTCGCAAAAGACGTAGCAGGACCCTCCTGAAATGTAATCTTGAGACTCGGCGTGAGACTCTTTATTTTCACGAACAAACGCAGTGGTAATAATACAGCAGTGTAACGGCGACGACGACGACGACGATGAAGAATTGAACTCTGGCCAGGACTCGAACTCTGACCGCTGAGCTCATCAGCAACGGCGTCGTGAACCGCAGCGACGCAACACCGCGCGCACACACACACACACGTGACGTGCAGCCAAGTGCGTGTGTGTGTGTGTGGTGCGTTGGTGCGCGTGTGTGTATACAACCCGATATACAAACACGCTCGCACACGCATTCACACAATTGGCTGGCAGCGATAACGAATGCTGTAGTGCAAATAACTTGAAAGCAACGACGCGTATTTTCTTTGGTCAAGGTTCATGCTGAGATTGTGGTTTCACTCCCGCAGTCAATCATGGTGCTGGCGCTGCCACCGTGGTTCGCATTGATTCGCAGCAGAAAGGGCTCTAATTTCTCCGTTTTATTCATCATCGTCATCATTACGATTGTGTGCCCTACAGAATGTTTGGCTGTTGCCTGGTTGCCCAACAGCTTAGCCGGTGGGAAAGGAATAACGATTTAAATAATAAATGACATTTATAAAGCGCATTTCTACAATGTGCTCAAAGGATCCAACGAGCTGGCTGTTGACAACCTGAGTCTCAGTTCTCACCTCTCACTCTCTCCTTGCTCCTGAAGAAGGGATATTTCTCGAAACGTTGGGATTGGGGTAGTGTGAAAGAGTTGGTCTTTGGGCTACTGCTATGGTTTGTGCTCGGGTTAGAAGCCTAGCTAAGGCTTTAGGGGTAAGGTTGGGTGTGTTATTAAGGTTTGAGTTGTGGCCTGGTTTCTGTACTTTAGTAGCATTAGGGTAAGGATGATAGGTAAGACCTTGGCTACTGTTAGAGTGTTGGTCTCTTAGTGAGGGTAACATTCGTGATAGAAGTACAGGTGAATATTTGATGCTTCTTTCGGTAAAGTCACGTAGATAAAAACAAATAACAATAAAATAATACAAATGAAAATAAAGTTAATAAAACATAATAAAATATCACGACGTTTCGATCGCAACACAAGCGGTCGTCATCAGGAACAGGGTTATTTTTTATTAACTTTTTCATTTTTATTATTTTATTGTTGCTCTTTGGTTCTTTCGGTAAAGTCACGTAGGTAGAAAAATAAAATAAAACAAAAAATATTGTTATTATTTCATTTTATTGTTATTATTTTTCTATCTACGTGACTTTACCGAAAGAACCATAGAATATGAATTCCTACAGTCACGAAAGTTTTAAGTCACAAGTACAGGTGAAGTTTATTTGTTGAATGTTGGCTTTGGTTGTTGTTGCGGTTCATAGGCAACGTTTATGTTTGGGCTAGAACTACAGTATCTGTATGTAATGCTTAGGCTTGGGGTAGGGTTATTGTAAGTTCTGTTATTATGGTTTTGATTAGGGCTGGGATTTGGACTTTGGGTAAGGTTCAGGATTGGAGTGGCATTAGTGTTAGAACGAGGTTACGATTGCATTTGGATTTGGGCTATGTTTCTTTAAGATTTGGATATATATAGGCATGGCCTGACGGTATTAATACAACAGTATACGTACAACTATATAGTGAGTGTTAGGACCATGGCTGGTCAAACACACGTTCTCATCGCCTAGCGACTCCAACTCAGCTTTCGCGTTCACTATGCCTCTCCAACTCAAGGTCATCAGCCTCCCAGCCGGGGCTGTCCCACACAACATCATCATCACCGTCATGTGCCAACTCGCTCCTGAAGCCGTGCGCCGGGTTTACAGCGAGCGTGAGTCATAGCGGCCGAGGGTCTCCCTGCTCAAACGCCTAAGACCAAATTACCCTGAATCAGCCAGTCAGTCAGGGTTCGCCTTTATTTAGCCAGGAGACGAAATATGCCCTTTGAGACGCGCGAATCAACATCGATTTTATTTTCGCCACGGCGAACCTGTTTCTCTCTCCCGTTCTCGTGAGATTTCGGAAGCTAAGTGGGGTTTTTGGGGCCTGGGGTTGGTCCGTGTAAAGTTGCAATGAACCAGGGACATGTCCGGGGAAGAAAAGGAAGAATATTTGACAATACACGAGGAGGAGAGGGAGAAGAACCTCATTGTGAATGGCAAAGTCTTGAGTGGTGCGTCGTTACGCAAAACCGACAAACGCCGGAAACTTTTAATGACCTGGGGAAGAATGGCAGATTTCCCAGGACAGTTCGATCCCCCAACAAGAGGATGGACCTGGACAAATCCAGGACAGGTGGCAACCGTGGTTGAGCCTGGTTAGTTTATTATTGCTGACTCGTGCATGAAGCCTGTTTTCGCCGGGCAAAAGTTTTCAGTAAATATAATAATTTGCATGACATTCTTTTTTAACATTTTTATCTATGCTCAAGACACCAATATATACACTTTCTTTTTACGCCAAAAAAATACAAAAATTGGTGACGACTTGATACAACTTCATATATTTAAAGATGTACCAATCGAAAACCGCTCAATATAAAGATTATGTTCTTATCTATTAGAAATAACACACATGTATTAACTTCATACTCAATGAGGGGAAGCTCCTATCTTTTACCGTTTTCGAATTATTCAGATTTGAACATCATAAAATGCATAATTTTTTTTCGTTCAAAACCACTTGAATCCGAAATATCTCCAAAACAAAAAAAACAAAACAATGGTTCTCGCTTTAATCTTATTTGCCGTTTAACGCTCTACCAAAGGAAAAAAAACTGCAATCTTACGTATTGAACGGTTTCTGAATGACGCACAAACATGTTTATGGGACACTTAAAATCGAGATTTGGGGGCCTTAAAATGAAAAATCTCGGATTTTCAGATTTTCCCTGATGTTTGTGTCCTAGAAGCTACCAACATTCAGCGTTCTACATTGTCGGGAAGTACCCTAGAGGTTTTTGAGACCTACAGATTAAGGTCTTAATTTATTTACAAGATTATGCAGGCCAACCCAAGGAAGCCTCACCGAGCCTCATGACTCTTTGATTAGGAGGGCCACGCCAGGTTTTCTCGCAGTAGGGGGCGATTGCTGATCTATAATCCGTCACGAGCAATTTGCGGTGTCGATTTTTTTCAAACGAGGTGAATATGGACCGTGGCGCCGACAAGACGATGGCCTACTTTTCTGAACGACGTCACTGGGGTCTTTAACATCCACCGCAAAGCTCATGGTGTGTGGTAGTATTTTTAAGGTTAATATGCCCGTGGTATTTAAAAAACTATTTTAAATTAGTTTTTACCCAGGTAAGGCCCACTGAGCTATATTGTAGCTCTTTTTCAGAAGCGACCTGGCCACAAATGATAGCTCAACGAATTGCCTTATCACGTGGACATTTATAGCAGCCAAATACTCTAAACGCGTGATGTTGATTCTAAATGTGGAGGGAAAAACCGGAGGGCCCGGAGAAAAATCCACGCGACCACAGGGAGAACACGCAAACTCCAAATTTACAGTGGTCAGGGCCAGAATCGAACGCACAACCTCCTGCATACCAGGCGAGGTAGTTAACATCTCGCCACCGTGGTGCCTCAGTTTTAACCAGGGCAGCCGCTGGATTCGAGCGACACATTGCCGCTGCGCCTTGTCACACTTCTCCTTGGATGGGCAACCACCGGGACTTGTCGAGTGTTTCAGTTGTGGGGCCGCAAGACGGGACCATGAGTTTCGACATGCGTCCCCTCGTCTGTTTACACAATCGTGCAATGGTCACCCAAAATCTAGTTTAATGTTTCTGTAACTTAATGTTACTAATGAACGGCTTTTAAAAGTAATCGGCGTTCTCCGGTTTCCTTCGAACATGAAGCCAAACTCTCGTTAATAGAATTGGGCCAAACATCCCGATGTAGCAGAACCCTGCCTGGAAGAAAAAAAAACTTGCAGACTCGGTGAGCTCTCCCGGGTAAACAGTTGGCATTGTCATTATTTCGATTTAAAGCTTTCGTGACTGCAGGGATTCATATTCTTGGTTCTTTCGGTAAAGTCACGTAGAAGGGAAATGATAAAATAATAAAAATATAAAACAATACAATTCTCACGACGTTTCGACTGCAACACAAGCAATCATCATCATCAGGTGTGAAATCTACAACAAGAAAATTTGAAGAAAAAAAACGCCACTTTTTTCAAATTTTCTTCCTATGTCGAGCAGTGCATTGGCCATGGCTGATGATGATGATCGGGATGATAATGGACTTGGTGATGTTCATGATGGTTGCGATGATTATGATGATGATTATGTTGATCGCCACTCACTGAAATCTTCACAAACAAATAGTGTACCCATCACGTGCACGCCTGTCACAAAGCCCACGGCGTTTAATTGGGTTTGTTCCTGATATCTGCTGTCCCACGCTGTGTTTTTGTATCGTAAACCAAACCCGGTTTTCCAGTTCGAACGCTCGTCGCAGGGGTTTCTGTTGTTGCGTTTCCTGTTCTACGTGATCCCCGTGCGAGTTGGAGACTGGGTGGGTGGGGGGGTGGAGACTTGGGTGGAAGACTGGATGGGTGGGAGACTTGGGTAGGAGATTCAATGGGTGTTGGACTAGATTCGTGAGAGGCACAGGGGGTGGTTATGAGGGTTAGTATTAGGGGAAGTGGAAGGGTTACTCTGTCCCCATCTCTTGAGTGGGTTTTTCGAAATGAGCTCAGCTGCGGCTATATTTAGCTCCGAACTCGGATTTTTCTGGGGGAGGGGGTGTTCGAGATTTTACTGAGTTTACATTTTTCCCGAGTCACGTCTCAAGGATTTGAAATGTGTTTATCACTGCGTTCCCGACTTACTGTTCTGCTCAAATAAGTGCTACTCAATTGAGTACAAGTACAGTATACATATATATTTCCAAACGGTTACTTTCGTTGCAATTTCACTCGTAAAAAAAGCTACGAAGTTAATTGATAACGAAGGTGACTTTTATTTGAGAGAAAGTAAATGTGAAACAATTGAGAAGAATCTCTTGGGTCAAAACATTAAGAGAACCAGCAACGTTGTTCAGAACAAGAGACGGAGCAACATTCCACACGAACTTCATTTCTCCGATAACGTCGATGTAAAAACAAAGACCTCGCCGAACATGCAACAAATAACACACGCGCTCTGGTCGTCTCGACCAGAGGACACCAATAGACGTCTGGGGAGACTAGTCTCTGAGTGGTCCACACCAGAGAGGCTTTTGGCGTCCTCTGGTCTAACGCTGTTTGAGACGAGTCTCTAATAAAAGCTGCCTCTGGCGTGGACCAATCAGTTTCAAAGACAATGCATTTACTACCAGGGCATGCTTTTTGTTTGCATGTTCACCACAATTTTCTGTGGTTAATGCAGACAGGATTCCTTGCACAAGGTTTCAATTTGTTGTTGTAACATTTTAACACCTGTATTATTTCCAAAAAGGGTAAAACCTATTCCTATATTTCGATATTGGCAAGGGAGGTCTCATGATGTACCATAGGCCTCTCTGCTTTCTTTCTGCCAGGAAGGGCTCACGAAACCGTGCACGATGAGCGTCACTCAACGACAGGGGCTCGCAGATGAACGAATGGAGTTGAAATGTCACGGAGATTCGCGTCACAGTAATTCATCCCGCGCGTAGCTGATGGGAGAAGGGTTTATAGTTCGTGCACTGGAGCCGTGACAGGGGTTGAACAGCCCGTGGGGGAGGCCTTCATCCAGCTGTGGATAGATAATATCGAATGATGATATTAATAGGTGCTCGCAAGTAGAACCTTCCTACGTCGTCTCTCAGTTAACGAGTCGGCGGGGATTGGATCTTTTATTGTTGCATTAGGAGCGCCGGTGGTGCTGAGATGTCATCTCCCTCGCCTGGTTTGCATGAGATCGTAGGTTCGATCCCGACCCCTGACGCCTGCCGTATATTTGGAGTTTGCGTCTCTCTCTCTCTCTCCCCGTGGATTTTTCTCCGGGTCCTCCGGTTTTTCCCCCTCCACGTATAGAATTAACACGTGTGCGTAGAATAGTTGGCTGCGATAAATGTCCACGTGATTAGCCACTTAATTTAGCTCTCAATTGTGGTCAGGTCGCGTCTTAAAAACAGCTATACAGCCCAGTGGGCCTTACCTGGTAAAATAACATTTAAAAAAAAAATTACTTGAGATTTTCAAGGTGTGCTAGGTGCGTGGGGCTTGCCAAGTGCGTTCGATATTCTAAGTGTGTTGTGTGTGTTTAGTTGCGATAGCTCTGCCAGGGTTGCCAGGTGTGTTCGACATTCAGTACCAGGAGCGTGGTGTGTGTGTGTGTACGTGCGCTGAGTGTCTGGGGCGCACAGGTGTGTGAGATAAGAGTGTACCTGTTGTGCTGGGGGGGCGGCTGAGTTACGTATGCGTGGGGCGCACGTGCGTGAGTTGTGTCGTGTTTGCCAGGTGTGTTTGATCCACAGTGCCAGGTGTGTGTGTGTGCGTGTGTGTTGGGGGGGGCGGGGGGGTGGACGCTGCACGTGTGTTTGAGAGATGCCACCCCGATCGTCTGCCTCGCGATAAACAACATCTGCAGTGCGGTGTCGCCTTTGCCCCGGGGACATTGCAGGGATCCGAGGTTGGAAAAACTCTCCGAGCCTCCCTCCTCCCCACACCTCTCCAACGCCACCACCTCCTCCTCCTCCTCGCTCCCTTCTCGCTCCCCTCTCCTCCCCTGTCCTCACCGCTCCCCTCTCCACACAGCGAGCCGCACGACCCATGGCGATACGCATCATGGACACACTGCGTACAAAACCAAATGAAACCAACTCGCTGCCGTCATCATTCGCATTGGGTGTAAATGTGCTCGTGAAACTCCACGCGCTGTACCCAGGAAAGCCTCTCCCTGAGTCTCAACACTCTCTCGCTCTCAGGAGGATCCTGCCAAGTGTTCGCAGGAAGGGGGCGACGTCTTCTTGGTTCTTTCGGTAAAGTCACGTAGAAGGGAAATAATAAAATAATAAAAATAAAACATAATAAAATACAAGAGAATTGTATTTTAAAATACAATTTTATTATGTTATATTTTTATTATTTTATTATTTCCCTTCTACGTGACTTTACCGAAAGAACCAAGAAGATGAATCCCTGCAGTCACGAAAGCTTTAAATCGAAGGGGGCGACGTTTACTATCTGTAATTCATTCAATTTTTTTTGTTGTTTTGGAATTTTGAACAACAAAAACGCCACCACGTGACGCCGGCATGCGGCGGCCCGCTCCTGTTGAAAGACGTCACGGGGTCTTTAAAATCCACGGCGAATCGTGGTGTTGTAAGGTTAACGTATCCCCAGTAATAGCCAGGGCGTTTTAACACGTCGGCTTTCGCGGCCAATATTATCGACACATTTATAGTTTTACGCGATCTAACCCCCCCCTCCCGCCCAAAAAAAAAAATAAACCCACGTTTTATTTTGGATAACCAGGGCGGCCTGCCGGATTTTAACCGCGAACCTCTTCTGCAAGCAGGGAAAGGGCTACCGTTGGGCCATGCCATAGCAAGGACATGCGTGTCTCTTTGTCTTTGTAGCCATGTGTGTCTGTCTGTATCTGGGCGTGTGTATGTGTCTGTCTGTGTCTGTGTGTCTGGTGGGGAGCGGTGGAGTCGCGGTTGACACTTCGCTGCGCTACGAACCCGGCGGCCCGAGTTAGATCCCCGCTCACAGCCACAGCCAGTGACGACTATCTGAACCGGCCCTGATCCTCCCCTAGGTCGACTCAGCCTCAAATAAGTACCTGGTGCAGTGTGTAAACATATACACTAGGGAGACAAAGGCGGCCGGGCGTGGTGTTGGCCACCCACCCCCTCGTGTACCGTGCCGGCCTTCATAGGTCCTTGCTAACAGCACTTGCCCCTACAGTCTGTTAAGGCTAAATGGGGGATCTTTGTCTTTGTATGTAGTATATATATGTGTGACCGAGCGTATATGCGAGTGAGTTAATGTGTCTTTGTCTTTTTGTATGGGGAAGTGCAAACCTTAACCATGCGAGTTCGATTCCCGCTCATGGCTAACATCAGTGATGAATTCAGTATTGTTTATCTAAACCGGCTCTGTGACCTCCCTTAGGCCGAGTCAGCTTTAAATGAGTACAGTACCTCATATGGTGTGTAAACACCGCCATCGGGGAGACAAAGGCGGCCGGGTGGACAGCTGGCCACCCAACCCGCCTGTGTGTCATTCCAGCTTTCATAGGTGCTCTTTAAAAACACTTGCCCCAACAGTCTGTTAAGGTTATTTGGGAGATTTTTGTGTTTGTAAATTATATATCGGTGCATCTTGGTGCATCCTGGCGCATCTGTGTCTTTCTGTGCACACGCACGTGCATTCCATATTACTATGACGGGGGAAAGTCGATGAACACAAGTCACGAGGCGTCAAATGCACGCAAATCCGTACACCTGCTCAACGCGACTTGCTATTTTTTTCTTCCTTTACATTTTTCTTTTATTTAAATTTTTTTTACTTCTTCATTTTGGGGTTTCTACTGCTCACACTTCCTTAAAATGGTTTCTGCAGGAAGGACTTGGCTCACGTGCACGATTTTGGAGATAACTTGAGAGCATTTGACTAAGAAAAAGCTGACGTTCCTCGAGTCGAAGAACGTCAGACAATTGTCACCTAAAGCATTATTGTCTAAAGGTGAAGGCGCAACCCTGCAATTACTTGTCCACGTCCACTGCCGGCAGTACGGTCTCAACCACAGTGGGGAGCTCTTGAGAGCCGCTGTAGAAGGTATTCTGGACCTTTCTTCCACACCCTAAATAGTAACGTAAATGTTACGTTAGAATACGCCTTTTAAAATTCTAACCAAAGTGTAAGCAAAAACGACGTCACTGTCAGTTCATGGTCAACCAGCCACAGTTATTATCATCATCATCGTAGCCGTGGTCTGCCCACTGCTGGATAAATTCCACCCTATGCCACCCCCCCCCCCATCTGTCCTGTGATGTCATAAAATCAATCTAACTCACCCCACATGAGCTCATCGCATCGCTGCATCGTCGCTCGGAGGGCTGACCCCCAGGGCCTGCTGCTGCTGTGTGTGGATTCCCCTTCTTACTGTGGAACACTGCCCAGCACGATCCACGACTCGGGCACTGTGCGATGTGCTTCGGTCGCGACTGAAGACGCACGTGGCTGTAACATCGCGCGTGAAGCCACTCCACCAGCAATGCAATCTGTTAACCCCCTCGTGTTTATTGTCTTGCACGGCACATTGTGTTTTTGTGTTTGTGGAGTGTTGGCATTTTCACACGTACAGCGCGCTCTGATCTCTTGATGAAAGGCGCTATATATATAAATAACAAGTATTATTCTGTCTTGACTTGAAGCTTACGTGACTGCAGGAATCATATTCTTGGGTCTTTCGGTAAAGTCACGTAGATAGGTTACAACTGGAGATAAGGGAGCGTTTCGATCGCAACACAGGCGGTCAACTATATATAGTCAACTATACGATGGTCAAACTATAAGATCCTGATGACGACCGCTTGTGTTGCGATCGAAACGCTCCCCGATCTCCAATTGTAACCTATCTACGTGACTTTACCAAAAGACCCAAGAAAACAAGTACAGTATTAATTTTGATGATACGTTTTTCCCCTTTTTTCTGGCAACAAACAGATGTTAAGATGTTAAAACACCAAACTGAAACCTTTTACAAGGAATCATGTCTGCGTTAACCACAATGCTTGTGGTCAGAATGCCAAAAACACACTCTGATAATATATTGGCATTGTCCTTGAAACTGATTGGTCCACACCAGAGACAGCTTTCTTTTGAGCCTCGTCTCAAACGGTGTTAGACCAGAGGACACCTGGTGTGAACCAGAGGTCGCAAACGGGTTTTGATTCCTTACCCATACCCGTACCCGGCCGCACCAGGGTCGCAAACGGGTACCCGTACCGTACCCTACCCGATACCCGGCTACCCGTACCCGGCCGGGTATCGGTAGGGTACGGGTATCGGGTACCCGTTTGCGACCTCTGGGATGAAGCCATGTTGCAGGCGCGGGTGGGTTGATTCTAGGAACTTGAATTGTGAGAAGAGACAAGACGTTGGGAAATGAGTGACAAACGGTGACTCACCAGTGACTCACGGCCTACCCGTACCCGTACCCGGCCGCACCAGGGTCGCAAACGGGTACCCGTACCCGGGTATCGGGTAGGATACGGGTATCGGGTACCCGGTTGCGACCTCTGGTGTGGACCAATCAGCTTCAAGGACAATGCATAAATTATCACAGTATGTTTTTGGAATTCTGACCACAAGCGTTGTGGTTGATGCAGACATGATTCCTTGTAAAAGGTTTCAGTTTGTTGTTTTAACATCTTAACATCTGTTTTGTTGCCAGAAAAAAAGGGGAAAAACCTATGATCATATTTTGGTACTGGCAAAGGAGATGCCATGAAGTGTTAATCTTGTTATTTGTGCTGGAAAGGACGCAAATAATTCGCCTCGCATCAGTAACACTCGTGTCGACAACAGCTGCAATAGCAGCAGCAGCAGTGACATCAGCAACAATAATAATTGGTGGTGGTGATGATAGTGCTGTGTTGGCCATCTCCCCAAAAGTCAACGATGATATGTTTTACTTTTAAGGCCACACACAGTGTCATTGATATTTTGCTCTGCACCGGCTAAAAGATGGGATATCGCAACTTGTATACACAAAGACACATTCGCAAACAGATGCGTCTTTGAGCACCTACGAATATGGGCACAGTCGGTGTGGCCGGCACCTCACCTGGCCGTGTTTGTCTCGCCACATGTTGACGTTTGCACACTGCACCACAAAGATCCCTCCCCCCCTCCTATTAGGGCTGAACGATTAATCGATTTAAAATCGCAATTTGAAACAATGCAAAAAATTTGAAAACGCAAAAAATAGAAAAGGCTGCGATTTTTGGCGATTTGAAAAGTCCTATTACTTTGATAATTGGTTCTTTACCCTTCTATCTGGCAACAAAACTGACACCTTTTTACAAGGAGTCATGTTTGCATAGACCGCAATACCTGCAGTCATAATACAAACAAAAGAACATAACTCTGATAATGTGCACTGTCCTTGAAGTTGATTGGTCCACACCCGAGACAGCTTTCCTTAGAGCCTAGTCTCATATGGGTTGGACCAGATGACGCCAAAAGGCGCACAACTCAAGGACAATGCACCATCAGAGTATGAGAGCTCGGGGCAAGCATCTACACTATGGGAACCTCATTTGCCAGTTAAAATATGATAATTGGTTCTTTACCCTTCTATCTGGCAACAAAACTGACACCTTTTTACAAGGAGTCATGTTTGCATAGACCGCAATACCTGCAGTCATAATACAAACAAAAGAACATAACTCTGATAATGTGCACTGTCCTTGAAGTTGATTGGTCCACACCCGAGACAGCTTTCCTTAGAGCCTAGTCTCATATGGGTTGGACCAGATGACGCCAAAAGGCGCACAACTCAAGGACAATGCACCATCAGAGTATGAGAGCTCGGGGCAAGCATCTACACTATGGGAACCTCATTTGCCAGTTAAAATATGATAATTGGTTCTTTACCCTTCTATCTGGCAACAAAACTGACACCTTTTTACAAGGAGTCATGTTTGCATAGACCGCAATACCTGCAGTCATAATACAAACAAAAGAACATAACTCTGATAATGTGCACTGTCCTTGAAGTTGATTGGTCCACACCCGAGACAGCTTTCCTTAGAGCCTAGTCTCATATGGGTTGGACCAGATGACGCCAAAAGGCGCACAACTCAAGGACAATGCACCATCAGAGTATGAGAGCTCGGGGCAAGCATCTACACTATGGGAACCTCATTTGCCAGTTAAAATATGATAATTGGTTCTTTACCCTTCTATCTGGCAACAAAACTGACACCTTTTTACAAGGAGTCATGTTTGCATAGACCGCAATACCTGCAGTCATAATACAAACAAAAGAACATAACTCTGATAATCAACTTCAAGGACAGTGCACATTATCAGAGTTATGTTCTTTTGTTTGTATTATGACTGCAGGTATTGCGGTCTATGCAAACATGACTCCTTGTAAAAAGGTGTCAGTTTTGTTGCCAGATAGAAGGGTAAAGAACCAATTATCATATTTTAACTGGCAAATGAGGTTCCCATAGTGTAGATGCTTGCCCCGAGCTCTCATACTCTGATGGTGCATTGTCCTTGAGTTGTGCGCCTTTTGGCGTCATCTGGTCCAACCCATATGAGACTAGGCTCTAAGGAAAGCTGTCTCGGGTGTGGACCAATCAACTTCAAGGACAGTGCACATTATCAGAGTTATGTTCTTTTGTTTGTATTATGACTGCAGGTATTGCGGTCTATGCAAACATGACTCCTTGTAAAAAGGTGTCAGTTTTGTTGCCAGATAGAAGGGTAAAGAACCAATTATCATATTTTAACTGGCAAATGAGGTTCCCATAGTGTAGATGCTTGCCCCGAGCTCTCATACTCTGATGGTGCATTGTCCTTGAGTTGTGCGCCTTTTGGCGTCATCTGGTCCAACCCATATGAGACTAGGCTCTAAGGAAAGCTGTCTCGGGTGTGGACCAATCAACTTCAAGGACAGTGCACATTATCAGAGTTATGTTCTTTTGTTTGTATTATGACTGCAGGTATTGCGGTCTATGCAAACATGACTCCTTGTAAAAAGGTGTCAGTTTTGTTGCCAGATAGAAGGGTAAAGAACCAATTATCATATTTTAACTGGCAAATGAGGTTCCCATAGTGTAGATGCTTGCCCCGAGCTCTCATACTCTGATGGTGCATTGTCCTTGAGTTGTGCGCCTTTTGGCGTCATCTGGTCCAACCCATATGAGACTAGGCTCTAAGGAAAGCTGTCTCGGGTGTGGACCAATCAACTTCAAGGACAGTGCACATTATCAGAGTTATGTTCTTTTGTTTGTATTATGACTGCAGGTATTGCGGTCTATGCAAACATGACTCCTTGTAAAAAGGTGTCAGTTTTGTTGCCAGATAGAAGGGTAAAGAACCAATTATCATATTTTAACTGGCAAATGAGGTTCCCATAGTGTAGATGCTTGCCCCGAGCTCTCATACTCTGATGGTGCATTGTCCTTGAGTTGTGCGCCTTTTGGCGTCATCTGGTCCAACCCATATGAGACTAGGCTCTAAGGAAAGCTGTCTCGGGTGTGGACCAATCAACTTCAAGGACAGTGCACATTATCAGAGTTATGTTCTTTTGTTTGTATTATGACTGCAGGTATTGCGGTCTATGCAAACATGACTCCTTGTAAAAAGGTGTCAGTTTTGTTGCCAGATAGAAGGGTAAAGAACCAATTATCATATTTTAACTGGCAAATGAGGTTCCCATAGTGTAGATGCTTGCCCCGAGCTCTCATACTCTGATGGTGCATTGTCCTTGAGTTGTGCGCCTTTTGGCGTCATCTGGTCCAACCCATATGAGACTAGGCTCTAAGGAAAGCTGTCTCGGGTGTGGACCAATCAACTTCAAGGACAGTGCACATTATCAGAGTTATGTTCTTTTGTTTGTATTATGACTGCAGGTATTGCGGTCTATGCAAACATGACTCCTTGTAAAAAGGTGTCAGTTTTGTTGCCAGATAGAAGGGTAAAGAACCAATTATCATATTTTAACTGGCAAATGAGGTTCCCATAGTGTAGATGCTTGCCCCGAGCTCTCATACTCTGATGGTGCATTGTCCTTGAGTTGTGCGCCTTTTGGCGTCATCTGGTCCAACCCATATGAGACTAGGCTCTAAGGAAAGCTGTCTCGGGTGTGGACCAATCAACTTCAAGGACAGTGCACATTATCAGAGTTATGTTCTTTTGTTTGTATTATGACTGCAGGTATTGCGGTCTATGCAAACATGACTCCTTGTAAAAAGGTGTCAGTTTTGTTGCCAGATAGAAGGGTAAAGAACCAATTATCATATTTTAACTGGCAAATGAGGTTCCCATAGTGTAGATGCTTGCCCCGAGCTCTCATACTCTGATGGTGCATTGTCCTTGAGTTGTGCGCCTTTTGGCGTCATCTGGTCCAACCCATATGAGACTAGGCTCTAAGGAAAGCTGTCTCGGGTGTGGACCAATCAACTTCAAGGACAGTGCACATTATCAGAGTTATGTTCTTTTGTTTGTATTATGACTGCAGGTATTGCGGTCTATGCAAACATGACTCCTTGTAAAAAGGTGTCAGTTTTGTTGCCAGATAGAAGGGTAAAGAACCAATTATCATATTTTAACTGGCAAATGAGGTTCCCATAGTGTAGATGCTTGCCCCGAGCTCTCATACTCTGATGGTGCATTGTCCTTGAGTTGTGCGCCTTTTGGCGTCATCTGGTCCAACCCATATGAGACTAGGCTCTAAGGAAAGCTGTCTCGGGTGTGGACCAATCAACTTCAAGGACAGTGCACATTATCAGAGTTATGTTCTTTTGTTTGTATTATGACTGCAGGTATTGCGGTCTATGCAAACATGACTCCTTGTAAAAAGGTGTCAGTTTTGTTGCCAGATAGAAGGGTAAAGAACCAATTATCATATTTTAACTGGCAAATGAGGTTCCCATAGTGTAGATGCTTGCCCCGAGCTCTCATACTCTGATGGTGCATTGTCCTTGAGTTGTGCGCCTTTTGGCGTCATCTGGTCCAACCCATATGAGACTAGGCTCTAAGGAAAGCTGTCTCGGGTGTGGACCAATCAACTTCAAGGACAGTGCACATTATCAGAGTTATGTTCTTTTGTTTGTATTATGACTGCAGGTATTGCGGTCTATGCAAACATGACTCCTTGTAAAAAGGTGTCAGTTTTGTTGCCAGATAGAAGGGTAAAGAACCAATTATCATATTTTAACTGGCAAATGAGGTTCCCATAGTGTAGATGCTTGCCCCGAGCTCTCATACTCTGATGGTGCATTGTCCTTGAGTTGTGCGCCTTTTGGCGTCATCTGGTCCAACCCATATGAGACTAGGCTCTAAGGAAAGCTGTCTCGGGTGTGGACCAATCAACTTCAAGGACAGTGCACATTATCAGAGTTATGTTCTTTTGTTTGTATTATGACTGCAGGTATTGCGGTCTATGCAAACATGACTCCTTGTAAAAAGGTGTCAGTTTTGTTGCCAGATAGAAGGGTAAAGAACCAATTATCATATTTTAACTGGCAAATGAGGTTCCCATAGTGTAGATGCTTGCCCCGAGCTCTCATACTCTGATGGTGCATTGTCCTTGAGTTGTGCGCCTTTTGGCGTCATCTGGTCCAACCCATATGAGACTAGGCTCTAAGGAAAGCTGTCTCGGGTGTGGACCAATCAACTTCAAGGACAGTGCACATTATCAGAGTTATGTTCTTTTGTTTGTATTATGACTGCAGGTATTGCGGTCTATGCAAACATGACTCCTTGTAAAAAGGTGTCAGTTTTGTTGCCAGATAGAAGGGTAAAGAACCAATTATCATATTTTAACTGGCAAATGAGGTTCCCATAGTGTAGATGCTTGCCCCGAGCTCTCATACTCTGATGGTGCATTGTCCTTGAGTTGTGCGCCTTTTGGCGTCATCTGGTCCAACCCATATGAGACTAGGCTCTAAGGAAAGCTGTCTCGGGTGTGGACCAATCAACTTCAAGGACAGTGCACATTATCAGAGTTATGTTCTTTTGTTTGTATTATGACTGCAGGTATTGCGGTCTATGCAAACATGACTCCTTGTAAAAAGGTGTCAGTTTTGTTGCCAGATAGAAGGGTAAAGAACCAATTATCATATTTTAACTGGCAAATGAGGTTCCCATAGTGTAGATGCTTGCCCCGAGCTCTCATACTCTGATGGTGCATTGTCCTTGAGTTGTGCGCCTTTTGGCGTCATCTGGTCCAACCCATATGAGACTAGGCTCTAAGGAAAGCTGTCTCGGGTGTGGACCAATCAACTTCAAGGACAGTGCACATTATCAGAGTTATGTTCTTTTGTTTGTATTATGACTGCAGGTATTGCGGTCTATGCAAACATGACTCCTTGTAAAAAGGTGTCAGTTTTGTTGCCAGATAGAAGGGTAAAGAACCAATTATCATATTTTAACTGGCAAATGAGGTTCCCATAGTGTAGATGCTTGCCCCGAGCTCTCATACTCTGATGGTGCATTGTCCTTGAGTTGTGCGCCTTTTGGCGTCATCTGGTCCAACCCATATGAGACTAGGCTCTAAGGAAAGCTGTCTCGGGTGTGGACCAATCAACTTCAAGGACAGTGCACATTATCAGAGTTATGTTCTTTTGTTTGTATTATGACTGCAGGTATTGCGGTCTATGCAAACATGACTCCTTGTAAAAAGGTGTCAGTTTTGTTGCCAGATAGAAGGGTAAAGAACCAATTATCATATTTTAACTGGCAAATGAGGTTCCCATAGTGTAGATGCTTGCCCCGAGCTCTCATACTCTGATGGTGCATTGTCCTTGAGTTGTGCGCCTTTTGGCGTCATCTGGTCCAACCCATATGAGACTAGGCTCTAAGGAAAGCTGTCTCGGGTGTGGACCAATCAACTTCAAGGACAGTGCACATTATCAGAGTTATGTTCTTTTGTTTGTATTATGACTGCAGGTATTGCGGTCTATGCAAACATGACTCCTTGTAAAAAGGTGTCAGTTTTGTTGCCAGATAGAAGGGTAAAGAACCAATTATCATATTTTAACTGGCAAATGAGGTTCCCATAGTGTAGATGCTTGCCCCGAGCTCTCATACTCTGATGGTGCATTGTCCTTGAGTTGTGCGCCTTTTGGCGTCATCTGGTCCAACCCATATGAGACTAGGCTCTAAGGAAAGCTGTCTCGGGTGTGGACCAATCAACTTCAAGGACAGTGCACATTATCAGAGTTATGTTCTTTTGTTTGTATTATGACTGCAGGTATTGCGGTCTATGCAAACATGACTCCTTGTAAAAAGGTGTCAGTTTTGTTGCCAGATAGAAGGGTAAAGAACCAATTATCATATTTTAACTGGCAAATGAGGTTCCCATAGTGTAGATGCTTGCCCCGAGCTCTCATACTCTGATGGTGCATTGTCCTTGAGTTGTGCGCCTTTTGGCGTCATCTGGTCCAACCCATATGAGACTAGGCTCTAAGGAAAGCTGTCTCGGGTGTGGACCAATCAACTTCAAGGACAGTGCACATTATCAGAGTTATGTTCTTTTGTTTGTATTATGACTGCAGGTATTGCGGTCTATGCAAACATGACTCCTTGTAAAAAGGTGTCAGTTTTGTTGCCAGATAGAAGGGTAAAGAACCAATTATCATATTTTAACTGGCAAATGAGGTTCCCATAGTGTAGATCCTATTACTTTCTTATTGGAATTCTTATATTTTTTATTATTTCACTTTATGTATTTAACTTAACAATTGTTCTATGTTTGATTGGTCTTTTTCAATCAAAACATTTTAATATATACATGTTGGAAGCAATTCATATCTTTTAAGTCCTCATCCTGTTCATATTTTGATGCTATCATGTAGTAATGCTCCATCGCATGTTTTACATTTATTACACAGTGAATATTGAACTGAAACTTGACTTTTTAAAAATTTAAGCGCAAATCAAATCGCAATATCTGTCAGAAAAATCGCAATTGGATATTTCCTCCAAATCGTTCAGCCCAACCTGCTATAGCCTTAACAGACTCTGGGGGGCAAGTGCTGTGAGCGAGCAGCAGCTATGAAGGCCGGGACGGCCTACGGAGAGAGGGGGGGCAGCACCACGCCCGGCCGCCTTACGGACACTGTCACAGACACTGTCACAGACACTCACACAGACACTGTCCTGTCTGTCACAGACACTGTCACAGACACTCACACAGACACTGTCCTGTCTGTCACAGACACTGTCACAGACACTGTCACAGACACTCACACAGACACTGTCACAGACACTCACACAGACACTGTCACAGACACTCACACAAACACTGTCACAGACACTCACACAGACACTGTAATAGACACTGTCACAGACACTGTCACAGACACTCACACTGTCACCGACACTGTCACCGACACTGCTCACGCACGCGTGGTGGCCCCATCAACATCGGCTCTTGTTTTCGTCTCGTTCATTGTTGTCATTCGATGCCTCCCCACATGAACTCATGATGTCACCGCCCCCGCCGCCCAGGCATCCATGATGTCACCATCTCCCCCATCACACACCACCCTCCCCCATCACATCACCCTCCCCCCCATCACATCACCCTCCCCCCCATCACACTACCCCCTCCCCCATCACACCACCCTCCCCCCCATCACCCTCTCCCCCATCACATCACCCTCTACCCCATCACCCCCCCCATCACACCACCCACTCCCCCATCACATAACCCTCCCCCCATCACATCCCCCCGCCCGCCATCACCTCACCATCCCCTGTCGTCATCACCCCCATCACATCCCTGTTTGCCCGCTCAACTTTCATCACATCCCCACATCGAGTCCACCCATCATCACCCATCACCACCCATCACCACCCATCACCACCCATCATCACCCATCACCACCCATCATCACCCATCACCACCCATCATCACCCATCACCACCCATCATCACCCATCACCACCCATCATCACCCATCATCACCCATCATCACCCATCACCACCCATCATCACCCATCATCACCCATCACCACCCATCACCACCCATCATCACCCATCACCACCCATCATCACCCATCACCACCCATCACCACCCCCGTGTCACATCTTGGTAACCCCCCACCGCCATCGTCTCGCTCGTGATTCATGACAGGGCGTGTTGTGACACAGGGTGGCCCAAAAGTCAGGACACACAGGGTTCCTTCATTTATTTTATCACTGGCGTGAAAACATTGTGATTGGTTATTCGTTAAGTGAATATGTTATCGATTATCTTCATGAATGTCTATTTTTCTTCTTCATTTTTAGATGGCATTTTAAAATGGAAAGAAAATTTACGAAACATAATTTTTGAACGTTCAATGATTACACCTTTAGTCTTAAAAAAAAAGTCCTACATTGATTTCAAAAGATAATTACGTCATACATTAATGTCAACGCAAGTCAACATTTGTTAAATAATTATTGATTTGAAGCTTGTTAAATACATTAAATGTCCATATTTGCGATATGTTAGAATAAATATAATAACCCTACGTGTCCTGACTTTTCGTCCACCCTGTGTATATAAGTAAAAGGATATACATATTCCCTGCCATATGAATGTGGTATTCCTACCGTGTTGGAATTTCTACCGCGGGCGCAGGATCGCCGCACCGTATGTATGTATGTATTCGGACCGTACGTAGCCAACCTGACAGAGCGACAGTTGTGCCTACCGCATGACGCCAGCTTCACAGCAGACGAACATTCGAGAACACAGAGCCACAGATATTACCGGTGCTTTCCCCTGATCGCGCGCTCAACAAGACGCGGTTTTTCAGACGCACCCTTTTGCTTTGTGGGGCATTGGATGTCCACGGTGCTTTCTGCGGGGAATTACCAAAGCAAAGCCCACGTCATGTGAATGTTAAAGAGCCGACCCCACCACCCCGTGGCATTATTCATCTTGCGGCGGTGAAAGTAGTGTCGGAGAGCAGCACCTATTGAGGCCGGCGCATCTCACCGGTGACGAGTCGAGTGGCTATGCCAAGAATGGAATAACTCCGGTGATTGTGATGACAACGAATGATTTACGGGGGGGGGGGGGGGTGCTTCAAAAAAATGTTCACACTCATATGGGACGGTCGTTTTTAATGAACAACAAAAAGAACGGATAATACTAACACTGTAACGTGATAACAAATGTCATGTTAACAGCTTCGAAAAGTCAAAGAGTCTCCCACTTGTTCGCCATCGTTGTCAACACGTGCCTGGAATCTTCTCCAGGTGGTCTCCAGAGCCCGGAGGCGGAACATTTCTCGTGCTCTTGTTGCAAGTTGTAGTGGTTGTCCTGGAGCGGGAGAAGTCGTAAGTGGCTGAAGTTGTCGTGGTTGAAGTCGTAGTGGTTAACATCGTTTTGAAGCACCCTTTATGTACTTTATTAGGCTGAGTTGACCTCGGCCAAGCCAGGTTCACTGTTGGTGAACTCGTGTAAAACGAGCTCTGGAGTTCACTCGGGGTCGCAGGGGAATGACAGATGGATGGACGGACACAGATACGTACGTACGGACGAACAAACACACAGACATACATCGAGACGTGCAGGGTTGACAGCAGCACGTGCATGAACAAATAGACAAACACGATTAAGAGTGCACGTTGGCAGGGCTGGAGAAACACAATCGAATCGTTCCTTATTCGTAATTAATATCGGTGTCATAAAACGACGAAAATAGATACGTGGATGGACAGGCCAACTGATGGACAGCCCAACTGATGGATAGCCACACAGACAAACTGAGACGGGCAGACAAACGTACGCACCAACACTCAGACATGCAGACGGTCCGACATTAAATATGCACGCATGCAACCCAGCACGCGTAAATCGGCGTACGCAGACAATTCGGCTGGCGAACAAACGTAGTCATAGGCAGGCACGGCCGAGCCGACAGACGGAGAGAGAAGCAGACGCACGGCGAGACGGAATGACTCACAGGGTGATTCACAGACCGACTGAGGCACACGGACCGTGGGATGGACTTGTGGAGTTCGGAGGACATGGGAGAGGGGAGGGGAGTCTGTACGTAGGTAGAGAGAAGTTGACCCGTGGTAGAGAGAAGTTGCCCCGAGGTGGGTGTGGTTGTGGTAGTTTTGATGGATATCCGAATAATTGCAGGGACTGTGTTTGTATGTAGGTGGTTGCGGTGGTTGCCGTGTTGTATGTAAGGGGTGGTTATTGTGGTGGTGGTGGTGGTGGTGGTAGAGGTTAGCCCAGAGAGCTTACGAACCCCGCGGACCGGGTTCGACTCCCGCTCAAGGCCAACGCCAGTGGTGATAATCTGAACCGGTCCTGGGCCTCCCCTAGGTCGGCTCAGCCTCAAATGAGTACTTGGCGCGGTGTGTAAACATCGCCACCGGGGAGACAAAGGCGGCGATCGGGCGTGGTGCTGGCCACGAACCCAGTCGTGTACCGTACCGGCCTTCATAGGTGCTCGCTAACAAAACTTGCCCTAACAGTCTAGTAAGGCTACATGGGAGATCTTTGTCTTTGTGGTGGTGGTGGAGAGGGCAGAGGACGGGGGTGAAATTGTCGTGGTGGAAGTTGTGGTGGTTAAAGTTGTGGTGGTTAAAGTTGTGGTTAAAGTTGTGGTGGTTAAAGTTGTGGTGGTTAAAGTTGTGGTGGTTAAAGTTGTGGTGGTTAAAGTCGTCGTGGTGGAAGTTGTCGTGGTGGAGGTTGTAGTGGTTGTGGTAGTGAGGGTGGTCAGTGGTTGCCTCGGGGGAGGAGCTGCGTGGGTGGTTATGGTTGAAGTGCTGTTCGTTGCGATTGACTGATCGGTTATTGTTTACGAGCACCACACAGACTGCCTCCCTCTGTCTCTCCCCCTCCTCCCCCCTTCTCTGCCTCATCCCTTCCTTGTGTCTTCGTGTACCAGTGTGTTGTGCCTATACAGTACAATTGTGTGTCTGTGTGTGTGTGTCAGCATGTGCAATTTGTACTTAGGTATATACTTGATTGATGTTCGTGGCTTGCTTGTCTCTCATGTACTTTGCACTCCGATTGGGTTTTGTTCTGTTTGTTATTGTAACTTTCTGACCCCGGCCCTTACTGGACATCTGCGAACAAGAGCTTCATAGCTCATCGGATTCCTCCTGCAGTCTCAATAAAGATTCTGCGTGAAAATCCCTTTATGGGGAGCGGTGGCGCAGTGGTTAGCGCAACTGCGTCTCGAACCCGGCGACCCGAGTTCGATTCCTGCTCACGGCCAACACACCAGAGACTATTATTTGAACTGGTCCTGGGCACCCCCTAGATCGATTCAGCCTCAAATGCATACCTCGTGTTCTGAATCTGAACCGGTCCTGGGCACCCCCTAGATTGACTCAGCCTCAAATGCATACCTCGTGTGCTGAATCTGAACCGGTCCTGGGCACCCCCTAGATTAACTCAGCCTCAAATGAATACCTCGTGTGCTGAATCTGAACCGGTCCTGGGCACCCCCTAGATTGACTCAGCCTCAAATGAATACCTCATGTGCTGAATCTGAACCGGTCCTGGGCACGCCCTAGATCAACTCAGCCTCAAATGAGTGTCCCGTGTGGTGTATTTAAAGCATCAAAACATGGGAGAGAAATGCGAGCTTGGCCTTCAAGCAGCATTGGCTAACAGCATTTGCTCAAGAGAGTGTGTTAGAGGCGACACGGGGGTTGGGGGGGGGAGATCTTTGTCTTGTGTGTGAATGCCTTTGTACATCTACAGTAGATTATTGTGTCTGCACCAGTGTTGTACCAGTGGCTCTCTATATATAGGTCTGTTCAGTGACTTCCTCCAAACACACTACGTGGCCTCAGAGTGCACCTAGTCTGGCACAAGAGCTGCCGTCACCGTCGTCTGTTGACAAGTGTGCTTGTTGTGACTGTCCATACATGTGTGTGTGTGTCTGGAGATAAGTGGTCTATATAAGTGTGTGTGTGTCTGTGTGTGTGGGGAGCGGTGGTGTAGTGGTTAGCGCCACGCTGCGCTACGAACCCGGCGGCCAACACCAGTGACGATTATCTGAACCGGTCGTGGGCCTCCCCTAGGTCGACTCAGCCTCAAATGAGCACCAGCGTGCGATGTGTAAACATCGGCGCCAGGGGGGGTGGTGGTAGTCGCTGCCCACCCACCGCCTCCCTTCCCTGTGCGCCGTCCCCCCTTGATAGGCGCCACTGGCTAACCGCACTTGCCCGCCCCCAACAGTCTGTGCAGGCTATACGGGTGATCTTCGTCTTTGTGTGTGTGCGCATGACAACATTGTGTTTATGACGAACGCGTGTTAATGTCGCCGTCTGTGTATAGGCGCCTTCGTTATGCTCGTCACCTTTAATAGGCGCTCGCTAACCACCCACAGACACACACAGAATCAGCATCGCTGCTGAAACGTGGTGGTGGTTGATGTTGGTGGTGGTAGCGGAGGATGAAGAGAGGGATGGGTGATCGGGTGGGTGTGGGTGGCGGTGGGGGGGAGGAGAAGAGGGAGGTGCTATTGGTGCTATTGGTGGGGGGGGGGTCTTTGTTTATACCCCCAAACTTACCCCCCCCTACCCTTAACCCCCAAGTCCAGACCCGAGCCCAACCCCAACTCCGCCCGTCACGGCCCCGCCACCAAGTCGTGAGTTGGAGCCCTGCGCGTTTTGTGCGAAACTCTCAGTGACGTCTCTACACTCGAGCCGAACGCGTGCGGGGTTTTTTTCCTTCTTCACGGAGGAGTTCCCCCCTCCTCCTCCTCCCTCCTCACCCACCCAACCTTTCAAAAAACTATTTTAGGCTGAGTCTACCTAGGGGAGGGACTCCGCGTGTTGCGTGGTAGAGCATGCGCGTTGCGGTCCGCGCGCGCGTGAACAACACTTGCTGCTGCTGTTGTTGTTTTTGTAATTTTTGTAGGTTTTTTTTAGTTCTCTTTGGCTTTTTGTTTTGAGACCCACGAAGGCTGCTGTTGTAATTTTTGTAGGTTTTTTTTAGTCCTCTTTGGCTTTTTGTTTTGAGATCCACGAAGGCTGCTGTTGTAATTTTTGTAGGTTTTTTTTAGTCCTCTTTGGCGTTTTGTTTTGAGACCCACGAAGGCTGCTGCTGCTGTTGTTGTTGAGTCGCTTCTCATCGCGACCCGGGGCTATTCGTGGTCGTGTGTTAGCTCGTTGGAATATATCGCTGTGGAAGAAGTGTGACGGTGAACACGGGGACAGAGCCTTGGCCGCCGGGGTAAGAGCTTGAACACGGACACACACGGACACGCGCATGTATCTATACAAAGACAAAGATCCCCCGTGTAGCCTTCACAGGCTGTTGGGGCAAGTGCTGTTCGCGAGTAGCACCTGTGAAGGCCGGCACGGCACACGAGGGGGTGGGTGGCCAGCAACACGCCCGGCCGCATTTATCTCCCCAGTGCTGATGTTTACACACCGCACCGGGTAATCGTTAGAGGCTGAGTCGACCTAGGGGGGGCCCAGGACCTGTTCAGATAATCCTCACCCGGCATTGGCCGTGAGCGGGAATCGTCACTGGCACAAAGACACGCTGACACTGGCACAGACACTGACACACTGACAAAGACATACACACACGCGTTGACACTTACCCACTAAACACTGACATATACACTGCCACGTAACACTGCCACGCAGACACTGGACACATGAATGATAGTGACACAGACAAACACCATCGGGATAATACTGACACACACACACATACGCTGACGTACACAGACACGCGTAGAAATACATTTAGATACACGCAGACTTGCGTGTACCATACTGTTCTAACACTTGACGCACACACTGATACGTCCGTGCTGACACATTGGCACATGCTTTACTAACATATACATACGCTGACAAATACAGATGCACATGTACACAGACAGATTCGTAGAGGCGCATGCACTGTTACATCCACGGAGACAGTTACAAACACCCACTTGAGACAATCCAAACACATGCAAAGACACATACACACACACACCAACTAAGACAAACACAGACGTACAGACACACATGGTGGGCAAAGACAAAGATGCCCCGTGTAGCCTTGAGCAGACGACTGGGACATGTGCCGGTAAATTGCAGCACTTTGCCATAACACTCTGTGCGATGGCACACATACACACACTTATAGATGTACACACACACTTATAGATGTACACACACACACGTATAGATGTACACACACACACACGTATAGATGTACACACACACACACGTATAGATGTACACACACACACACGTATAGATGTACACACACACACACGTATAGATGTACACACACACACGTATAGATGTACACACACACACGTATAGATGTACACACACACACACTTATAGATGTACACACACACACGTATAGATGTACACACACACACACGTATAGATGTACACACACACACGTATAGATGTACACACAATCCTAATTCTGTCATGTATACAGATAGACTTGACGTGTGCACAAACACAGCCTGACACGTAAACACAGACTGCAGTCACACACACACACACACGGTGTTATATGTACACTTTCTAGACCTATACATAGTATTACGTAAGAATTGTGTTTGCTTTGCATAGTGACCATTGCTTAAGCAGATACAAGTTATTGGCTGGGCAGAGGGCGAGAGAGAGACGATTGTAGTGAACATGGGAGAGAGCTCTTGGTGTGCCAGACCGATGCTGTAGTTTGTGCGTGTGCCTGTGTGTGTCGGTGTCATGGGAAGAGTTCGTGCAGCTGTTAGCGGGCTGCCCTATGAACCCGACGACCCGAGTTCGATTCCGGCTCACGGCCAACACACAACACTATTGACGATTATCTCAACCGGTCCTGGGCCTTTTGCTAGGGAGCCCAAAGGCGGCCGGGCGAGGTGCTGGTCACCCACCCCCTTCGTGTGCCGTGCCGGCCTTCAAAGGTGCTCGCTTAATAACACTGGCCCGAAAAGTCTGTTAAGGGCTGCTGTATGGTGGATCTTTGTGTGCTGTGTGTACTGTGTGTTTTTGTGCCAAAGCGCACTGGGTCACACGCGTTATTGCGTAAAGACGTGAGTGTCACTCCACGTGTCTGGCATGCATCTCGCTGCACTAAGCTCTTGACAGCTTCAGAGACACGCTGAGTACGCGGTGAGTACGCGGTGAGCACGCGGTGAGCCTGCTGATGCTGGTGGTGGTGGTGGTGCTGGTGACGATGGTGGCGATGCCGGCTGTGGTGGTGATGATACCAGGCTGGGATTGGAATTCGTCTCTTATTAGCAACGTTTTCCCCTTGCTCGGCGTATCTGTTATCGTCGCTATTTAATAGCAGTGGTCCCTAATGCGTACCCATAGCGCGTTCGTTAACATGACTCTGCAACACCGTCCCTAACAACCCTCAATAACCCTCTCCTAACTAACACTGCCCCTAACCATAGTACTATCATGGACAGTGCCCCATCCAACACTGTGCGTGTGTTCTTGTGCTGTGTTGGTGTCCCGAACACTTTCTCTTAACCATACCCGAACAAATTTAACATACCAGAGCAGTGTGCCTTACCGTATCACTGTCAATTGCACAACCCACAACACGAGCCCTAACACTATCTCTCACTAACACTGCCCCTAAGCATAGCCCCAACAATATTGATATTTCGAACTCTTACCAAACAGGTATCCATAAGCGTAGCACTATACTTAATGACTCTATCCTTAATATTACCCCAAATATTATTGGTTCTTTCGGTTAGGCTGGGGTAACTTTACCGAAAGAACCAAGAAGATGAATCCCTGCAGTCACGAAAGCTTTAAATCGAAATTACCCCAAATCTTAACATTATTAACCTTACTTAGAACTCAACCAAACTCACCAATTAATAGTATCGTATCGCCACCCCTAATGCTGACAACATACCCTCCTCCCTCGCCCGAATTCTATCCTTAACCCGAATCCTAATAATATCCCTATCCCTTACCCTATCATATAACACGGCTCGTAACCCTATCATTTACCCCAGCCTAACACGATCCTTAACACGAACCCTAACGCTTGTTAACTGTCACTAATAATACACCAGTGTATTTATAATCAACCCTACCCTAACGCTAAGACAATCATAACAGTAGCAATCCCTGCTGAACACGATCTCTTAGTACACTCTATCTACCACTGACACTACCCCCACCATACCCGCCACACTCACCTATGGATGGATTGCTCTGCTGTCTGCGTGCGCAAGGGGTTAATTTGTATATTTAAAAAAAACATTATCCCAAAACCGGTAACCGCATTGAAACAAACGGTAAAAACCGGTTACAATATATACATGTCTCGCGAGACACGTGATGGGTTTAGCACATTTTTTATTATTAAACTGATAATAATCGATGGGAGCTGTGCCCCCCTCCGTAGTTGTGGGGGCTTGATGGTTCCCACGCCGGACTTAACGATACACAGAGTCGTGGGTCGCCGATTCGACTCCCCGATCTCCGGGCGCGGCAGTTGTAGCAATGGGGCGAGCTTCCGAAATGACAACCTCCTTTGCCGGAACCGCTCATCGTGGTAGTGAGAACGGTTACCGGTTTAGCGGTGTTTCTTTTTCATCTCGATGAACAACGTTTGAAGTGTGTACGGCCACGTGTTGTTGTGTGTGTTTGTGTGTGTTTGTGTTTGTGTGTGTTTGTGTGTGTGTTTGTGTGTGTCTGTGTTTGTTTGTGTGTGTGTCTGTGTTTGTTTGTGTGTGTGTGTGTGTTTGTGTGTGTGTGTTTGTTTGTGTGTGTGTGTTTGTTTGTGTCTGTGTGTTTGTTTGTGTGTGTGTGTTTGTTTGTGTGTGTGTTTGTTTGTTTGTGTGTGTGTGTGTTTTTGTGTGTGTGTGTTTGTGTGTGTATTTGTGTGTGTGTGAGGCTTCCTCCGGGGACTTCACCTATATTCTATTGACGTTTACTGAAAACCTCACAAGACCTTCAGAAGGGGCATTGCCAAAGAATCCAATGTAGGACTCCTTCGATTAAACTTCTCACGCGCTCTCATCCATAGGGGGTTTCAATTGTTGATGCAATTAAAGAGTACTCTTTTAAAAAAAACAAAGTAAATAATCGGGCAATATGCTTCCTTCACGTATCCGTCTCTCCGTACGCAAAAAAAGTATTTCTTACACAACGACACTTCTGATTATGTTGAGGTTACAGCGGTATTATGATTGTGCGTTGAACCGGGACCCCCACAGCGTCAAGAGCCTCGCCTGTAAGATCGCCCATTCCGCCAGCATCGATTCAAGCAAAAGCCAGAGCACTGCTGACGAGAGGCTGAATGTCGAAACCGGCCCAGAGTATAATGCTTTTTCTTGAATCATTGCTGATGAAAAAATGATGCACTCCCAGAATGCCATGCGACTTGATGGGTTGTGCAGGAAATACGTTTTCATATACATTGTGTCGTTTTGGTATGTGGAGGGTCGGATGTGCGTTACTTATGTTGAACCACGGCGACGCTCACGACGATTGCGAGCGACATTTGTTTGCGGTGTTGCTGAATGGGAGGGAGAGGGCCTCTTGTGGCTGAAGGCGCCGCGTGGAGTCGTGAACGCATCATCGGCACGCCCGACTCGGCTCCATCACACGCGACGCAATTCGCCGTGCGCGTCCGCGAGCTGAATAATCGATATATTCGTCGATGACTCTTGCTTTTGAGAGTGGCGTCAATTGTAAAAAAAAAGTTGACATTCTTGGGTCAAATCGCGGCCATGACTCGCCACAGTAAATGGTTACACCTGTAACTGAATCACCTGCATGTTTATGTTCTAATAAGCGTATTTACGCTGTTAGGAAGCCGTGCATAATGACGAGTATGGGCAAAGTGGTTACAACCGTTTGCGCTACGATCCCCGGTTCATCCGAGGTCAATTCCCGTTCGATTCCTGGACATTCATTCCCTCCTCCACTAAGAAAACCTCCCATTGACCAGCGTGGTGAAGTATGGTTAAACAACCTACACTGAAGCAAGTGAATAAATATCGGCAATTGTGGCTGTGTGTGGGTGTGCGGGAGCGGTGGTGCAGCGGTTAG
The DNA here is from genome assembly GCF_965212315.1 of Lampetra planeri. Classification (NCBI taxonomy): domain Eukaryota; kingdom Metazoa; phylum Chordata; class Hyperoartia; order Petromyzontiformes; family Petromyzontidae; genus Lampetra; species Lampetra planeri. Next base: position 7,699,889 of record NC_136125.1, on the reverse strand, counting down.
GGCGTCGCGCTCCGAAGCTGGCCACCCGAGTTCAATTCCCGGTGACGATTATCTGAACCGGTCCCCGGCCTGCCCTAGGTCGACTGAGCCTCAAATGAGCACCTGGCGCAATGTGTAAAAAAAGTAACATGGTCACTCGGGAGTCAAAGGCAGCCGGGCGTGGTGCTCGCTCACAGCACTTGCCCCAAAATAGTCTGTTCAGACTATACGGGGGAGCTTTGTCTTTGTTATTGCCCTGCTGCTTTGCGTAAACACTCCACCGTCGGCTCGATCTTTTTTGATGTCTCAAAAAAATGCAGCACAGCAAGGCGGAGTGGCCACGCTGTGGACGATTTACAAAGAGCAGGGCGGGCGTGCGTGCGTGCGTGCCTGCCTGAATGTCCGTGGGTGTATGCGTGTGTGCGTGTGTGCGAGTGTGCGAGTGTGCGAGTGTGCGAGTGTGCGAGTGTGCGAGTGTGCGAGTGTGCGAGTGTGCGAGTGTGCGAGTGTGCGAGTGTGCGAGTGTGCGAGTGTGCGAGTGTGCGAGTGTGCGAGTGTGCGAGTGTGCGAGTGTGCGAGTGTGCGAGTGTGCGAGTGTGCGAGTGTGCGAGTGTGCGAGTGTGCGAGTGTGCGAGTGTGCGAGTGTGCGAGTGTGCGAGTGTGCGAGTGTGCGAGTGTGCGAGTGTGCGAGTGTGCGAGTGTGCGAGTGTGCGAGTGTGCGAGTGTGCGAGTGTGCGAGTGTGCGAGTGTGCGAGTGTGCGAGTGTGCGAGTGTGCGAGTGTGCGAGTGTGCGAGTGTGCGAGTGTGCGAGTGTGCGAGTGTGCGAGTGTGCGAGTGTGCGAGTGTGCGAGTGTGCGAGTGTGCGAGTGTGTCATTGTTATTACAACGTACGTGTGTGTTGTGTGTGTGCGCGCGTGCGTAATTAGAATGTGTACGCGTGGAGCGGTGGCGCAATGGTTAGCGCACTGCGCTACGAACCCCGGCCCACACGAGTTCCATGCCCGCTCACGACCAACCAAACAGTGGCGAATATCTGAACACAGATCCTGCACTCGGTGCGGTGTTTAAACGTCGGTCATTGGAGAGACAAAGACGACCGGGCGTGGATCTCGACACGCTCACTCCGGCCTCAATAGGTCCTCGCTAACAGCCATTGATTGCCCCGAGAAACGAATGTCACAAGCGACATGGTTCATCTTTGTCTTGGTGTATTACGCTTCATAGATTGTGTGGGTGTTTGTGTGTGGGGAGCGGTGGCGCAGTGGTCGGCGCACTGCGTTTAAATGAAGAAAAACACAACCGTGACGGTCGGAGTTCGAAGCCCTCGCCCATCGCGAGTAGCGATTATCAGAAATACGTCGATTCATCCTTACAAATGAATACTTGGTGCGGTGCGAACTCATTAGCACTGGGGGATTACAAAGGCAGACAGATCCTTGTAAGGGGTACAATTGTGTTCATACATTTAGACACGTGTGTGTGTGTGTGTTCAAGCGAGTTAAGAGCATGTACACGCACATGCGTGAGTTGGGTGTATGTGTACCAGTTGTGTGTGGGTGTAGTTGTGTGTAGATGTACGCCTGTGTCAAAGCTACTTGAAACATCGCCACTAAGGGAGACAAAGGCGGCCGGGCGTGTTTTTTTTCCACCCATACCCTCATGTGCCGTGCCGGCCTTCATATACGCTCGTTAACAGCACTTGCCCCAACAGTCTGTTAAGCCTCTACGGGGGCGTGGGGATCTTTGTCTTGTGTGGTTGTGGGTGTTTACATACTTGAATGCGTGTACGTTCACATGCCTGCCTGCCTGCGCGTGTGTGTGTAGGCGTGTGCGCCGCGTAGGAGAATTCGTTGTTTTTTGTGTCCCATTTCAGCTGGCTCTGCGTTTCCCCCAATTCTGGGCGACATCACAAACGAGTTTTTCCTGTGCCGAGCCACGCGATCACGGAGAATGCGATTGTGACGACACGGCCGTAGCTTCACCTTCCACCTACTACACAGTCCCTCCCTCCCTCCCACCGAATACCTTCATCTATTGCCAACACCCACCCGATCGTCCCCCTCCCACCACCAAAATACCTTAAGCGATATCGTCCCTCTGCTCATCGTTGCCTAGCGAGCATCTAAACGCCTTCTACACCGAATATACCATTCCCCTACCTGTAACCTCCGACCATTATCTTACCTTCACCTATGATCTCCGACCTTCACCTGGCATACACAACCTCCACCTGTTCGCCATGACCTCCGCATGCCAACTCACACCTTCACCTAATGTTGCCTAGCATCTCCTGCTCTTTCCTAGCATCTTTGCCCTTTACCTGATGATCTCATACCTCCCCCATCATCATCACCTATCATCTCTCATACCTCTCAGCTGTTATCACCTGCCATCACGTCTTGTCTCCTCCGTAACCTCACCCACAACATCCACCCACCGTCTGCCTTGTCCACCTGCCACCCCCCCCCCCCTTGTCAACCTGCCACCCTCCTCCCTTGTCCACCTGCCACCCCCCCCTTGTCCACCTGCCACCCCCCCTCCCTTGTCCACCTGCCACCCCCCCCCCCTTGTCCACCTGCCACCCCCCCCCTTGTCCACCTGCCACCCCCCCCCCTTGTCCACTTGCCACCCCCCCCCTTGTCCACCTGCCACCCCCCCCCCTTGTCCACCTGCCACCCCCCCCCCTTGTCCACCTGCCACCCCCCCCCTTGTCCACCTGCCACCCCCCCCCTTGTCCACCTACCACCCCCTCCCTTGTCCACCTGCCACGCCCTTCATTGTCCACCTGCCACCCCCTCCCTTGTCCACCTGCCACCCCCCCCCTTGTCCACCTGCCACCCCCTCCCTTGTCCACCTGCCACTCCTCCCTTGTCCACCTGCCACGCCCTTCAGTGTCCAGTTGCCACGCCAGCACCTTTATCACCCAGTCTTCCCGGGCAGTTGTTTTTATTATTTGTATTATTATTGTTTTTATTTGCATTATTTTTATTATTATGATTTCATGATTGTTGTTATTTTATTATTATTGTTGTTGTTTTTATTATTATTATTGTTTTCATTATTATTATTATTTTGACAGCGCTGTGAGCGCGGGCGCAGGGCGTTTAACACCCCCCCCCGCCGCTCACTCCCTGCGTGAATAATTAAAGAGCCGCGAGGAGAAAAACAACGAAGACAACAAAAAACCAAACGGCTTCGACCCAGCCCCAACAGAGACAAAGATCCCCCATATAGCCTCGCACAGACCCGTTGGGGCAAAGTGCTGCTAAGCTGGCACTGGGCACACCACGAGGCCATCGTCACGCCCGACTCCTCAGTTGCTGATGGGGTTTTTGTTTCTTCTTTCGCCAACACCTCACCAAGTACTCATTTGTACGCAAAGTCGACCTCAGGGAGGCCCTGAACCCGTTCGGATATTCGTCACCGCTCGTTGGCCGTGGCCGGAAATTGAACTCGGAGTCGGGCGAGTGACCCAATCGCTACGACACTTTGGTGTTCCATCCCACCCTGAAGTCCACACTCACTGCTGCTGCTTGGACACTTTTGTGCTCACAGGGTTAAGGTTATGGATTGATTAGAGGCGAATGTTCAGTGTCATCCAGCCCTCATCCAACAGTGGATTGACAAAAGCGCCGCACGTACGTTCGGCTAAGTGGCGAGGTTATGCTTCATGTTTATTGTGTGAGTACACGTCTTAAATTAGGGCAGGTGTTGTTTGGACCAATCACCATGGCTAGTGTCAGGGTTACAGTTGATGTTAGGGCTCTAAGGTCATGTTTAGAGCTCCGGTTAATGTTAGTGTTGGTGGGCCAGAGACTCATCGCCATGATTAGAGGTCGTTTTATGGCTTGGGATTTTACAAAGTTGAGGTTGTGGGCCATGGATAATGTTCGCGTTAGGGCTTGGAGCTCTGGCCTGTGTTAGTGTTGTAGCTGTAGCTGTGTTAGTGATCTAGCTGTGTGAGTGTTGTGGCTGGGACCTGTGTTAGTGCTGTAGCTGTGTGAGTGTTGTAGCTGTAGCTGTGTTAGTGCTGTAGCTGTAGCTGTGTGAGTGTTGTAGCTGTGACCTGTGTTAGTGCTGTAGCTGTGTGAGTGTTGTGGCTGTGACCTGTGTTAGTTCTGTAGCTGTAGCTGTGTTAGTGCTGTAGCTGTGTTAGTGCTGTAGCTGTGTGAGTGTTGTGGCTGTGACCTGTGTTAGTGCTGTAGCTGTGTGAGTGTTGTGGCTGTGACCTGTGTTCGAGTCGGGGTTGTGGCCTGCGTGAGGGTTCAGGCTCGTGTTGACTTTGACGCGTGGTTGCGGCCTGCCTCCACGGTGTGCCGCTGGGCCCGAGCTCTGTGTGGGACACCCACTCAGGCGCCCTAAATATAGAGCGTGGGCTGGGAGGTGCGGAGAGGATCAAAACGAAAAATAATTAATTTTAAACTTTGCTGATGGCACCCTGGCTGGGCTGTGGGTGTGGGACGTGGCTTGGGCATGCTCCACAGCCTGGGTTTGTCATTAATTTTGCTTCGGGATTTAATTACGACTGCCCACGACGCCTACTGCCACCTGCCTTTGATGCAGGGTGGTCGCCCATCCACCCAGTAAACATTGCAATGTTTGGGCCAACTTTGGTCCAACGTTGCTCGTTTACTGGGCTCCACACTACCCAGGCTCAACCCTGCTTAGCCGCAACAAACTTTGATGAGATCTGACGCATTCCGGCCAATTTGAGTCATAAGCAGAGGTAAAGAAAAATAAAGGGCCTTGAGCCTGGACTTGAGCAGAGGCAGGGAGTGAGCAGCGCGGATGGGTTGGGGGGGAAGGCAGCAAACGATGGGGCCAACGAAGTGGTTTTTCACGTGGACATTCATAGCAGCCATGCACTCTAAACGCACGTTGATTCTAAATGTGGATGGGAAAAAAACAGGAGGACCCAGAGAAAAATCCACACCACCACGGGGAGAGAGAGAGCCACGCAAACTCCAAATCTACAGCAGCAGGCGTCAGTTTTTACCCAGGTAAGGCCCACTCAGCTATATTGTAGCTCTTTTTCAGAAGCGACCTGGCCACAAATGATAGCTCAACGAATTGCCTTATCACGTGGAAATTTATAGCAGCCAAATACTCTAAACGCGTGATGTTGATTCTAAATGTGGAGGGAAAAACCGGAGGGCCCAGAGAAAAATCCACGCGACCACAGGGAGAACACACAAACTCCAAATTTACAGTGGTCAGGGTCAGGTTCGAACCCACGACCTCCTGTATACCAGGCGAGGGAGTTAACATCTCCTAGTCACCGTGATGATGAGAGAGAGAGAGCATGCACATTCCAAATATACGGCAGCAGGCGTCAGGGCCGTGATCGAACCCACGACCTTCTGTGTACCAGGCGAGGGAGTTAACATCTCGTAGCCACCGTTGGATGGAGATCGCGTTTCACAACGATCGCCCTTGGAGGGTCGTAGAGGCTTTCCTGGCTTGGTGAAGTCCTCGCACATTGCTGTGTACGTGGAAGGGAACCGGGGGCAGGGGGGGGGGGAAGACGCGTCTGGAGAAAACAGAGCTCGGATAATCCAGACAGAAGCGGCGAAACGCGCACAGTTTCACAAGCCATGGTGGGCTGCGTCTCTTACAAGAAATCGAGTACAATGTGTCAGGAGAGGGGGAGGGAGATACAAATTGGTGGAAGGGAGAGGTCGGCAAGGATGTGCAACGGTGAGGGAGGGAGATGTCGGGAAGGAATGAGGGGGGAGATACAGCGTATCGGGAGGGAGATACGTTGCATCAGCGCGGAGATGTCGGCCGAGCGAGAGGCATATACGATATTTCTGGAGGGAGAGAGATGTTGGGCGGGATAGTGGGAGATAACACGAGTCGGGAGGGCGAGAGAGACGTCGGCAGGGAGATGCAATGGGGAGGGATAAGATAGATGTACAGTGCGTCGTGTTGTGCTGCGGAGGAGGAGGAGATGGAGGAGGGCTCGGTAATGGGACACTCTCCGGCTACCGCTAAAAATAAAAAGAAATCCGCGGAGCGATCAGAGCGTGGTAGGCAGGCGGTGGGGGTGTTGGTGATGATGCCCCGAGACGCTGGCACCACTGGGCGGGCGACCAGAGTCAGCAGCAGCGTCGCCCGCTCGTGTCACCCGATGCGGCTCCGATCGCTAGCTGTGTCACCTGTCACTGGCACATTGCTGGTGACATTTATTGGCACTTGCAAATCGCTAGTTATCGGTGGTGAATCACTCGTTACGTCACTCCTTGCTGGCACGTTTTTAGTTTAATCATCCAACGCTCGTTAAATCCCGAGATCAATCCCCTCGATCCGGTAAGTCACGGGTCACAATCCAGCGTCCGCAAATTATTGGATCCCCCCCCCCAGGCCGCCGCCACTGCGGGAACTTTGCCAGCTCTGAGAATGAAACATTTATTGTGGACCGCCGCGTAACGGGGCGTTCCACCGCAACAACAGGGACATTACGGGAAGGCGGAGAGAAGCTCCCCTTGTGTTGCTTTCACAGCGTGAGCACCGCCAGCGCAAACGGACAACACGGAGAGAGTCCCTGGGGCTGCGAGGACTTTTTTGTGACAAAGAAATCCCCGGCGGGTTTCCCCGCAGGCCACGTCGCTCTCGACGCCGCCGGCTGCCCCGCGTCTCGGGCGTTCACAACGAGCCATATTGACCTCTGAAGGTGCCTAAGGAGTCGAGCTCTTTGCCTGTGTGGTAGAATCTACATTTTGCTGCAGGGTTCCCGTTGACCAATCGCAATGCGCGTGACTCGTAGAATCATGTATTGGCGAGCGGACGGGACGGACCGCGTCGCGGCCTTCTGCCGATGACGAACGGAGGGATGGAGCTTTGCTCGCTTCTCCTTCCCGCTGGTGTAGCGTGGTCGGCGTGGGCCTTGGTGCAAGGAATTAATTAAGGTTGTTGCCGGGTGCCTGGGCCCCTCTGGCCCATGGGCCCTGGTGCAGTTGCACGGCCTGAACACTCCGGGTCGCGATGCCGCTGCCTCCAAGGACGTCGGCGCTCCGAACCGCTCCCCGTCCGATGGGAAAATCTGCAGCCAAGGCAGCGTGCGCAGCCACTGGGGTCAAACTCAGCAGAGTCAGCATCCCCCTTCCCTCCCCCCCCCTTCTCCTCCCTGGCTCCCCCACCCGCACTCCCCCGCACCACATGCAGCCCCCCCATCCCAATCTCCTCACCCCCTCCACCCTCTCCCCGGAAACCCCGGGGCTGCGACTTTTTAACTCAAGACGTTTGGACGCGCCGATTCGGCGCCACCGAGCGAGGACGAACTTGAAAGCGCCTGGCCGTTGAGAAAGGGGCCCCTTTGTGCCGCCGCGACGGAACGTGTGACGCGAGGGCCCGGCCCGTAGGGCTCCGGCCTTTTCCCTCGTCGCACGGCTCGCCGTTGTGCCGGTCCGGCGAATGGCGTGCGAGGGTGAAGCCACGGCCACCCCCCCAAAACCCAGCACCAGTCCCCCCCCACCCCCCCCTCAGACGCGAGTCCCAGCACAAGCGCATTAGGGGCTGGCCCGAAAAACCCAGCTCCAATCGGAGCCCTTCGCCTTCACTCAAACTCTGGCCACGGACTAAACTCTAGCCCTAACCCTCGCCTTAACCCTATCCTCCTCAAGGAGCATGAACCATCACACGAACTGCGGTCATCCTCGCAGCGGCTTTTGGCTGGCTATCGAACAAAGGCGGTCACCGCGTCGCGTGCTTTCAGATGCGCTTCTGCGGCCGTCTGGAACGTTCTTCCTTCCGATATTAGGAAGCCACTGGGAGCTTTTCAATTTTAAATCATCATCTCGATTGAAAACTCACTTCTTTAGAACTACTCTTTGTGTGTTAGTTTGTTGTCCTTCCCCGCACCTCCGATTAGCACGGTCGGCTACGTACGGTGCGAAAGAAATTCAACATGTACATAAATCCCGAATACTAGTCCTAACCGAAGTCCTAGTAACTAACCCTCTCCATAACTCTGGCTTGTATCCTATTCCTAAACATAACCCTAGCCCCAGCTATAGCTCTGACCATTACCCTGACTATAACGCTATCCCTTGCTCTAAACCTTTTACCAACCCCAGCCCTATCTTTTGCCTTAGTCCTATTCTAGCCATAGTCGTAGCCTTGATCCAAACCCTAGCTCTCTTTCTAATCCTATCCCTAACCCAGAATCCCTTCCTCGGCCAAAACCCAAAACCCTAGCAAGAACCCTTGCGCTGTCAGTCCCACCTCAGTGGCTCCGTATCGTTTGCAGCCACTCGTAACCGAAATGTTATATTTGCGTGATGTTTGCATGCACGGAAAATGGTTGATTCTTATCCACACAGCATGCGGTGTGCTTCGCGAACACGTGCTTTGCGGACACGTGCTTTCTCGGGTGACTTGCCACAAAGTGGTGCTTTTTGTTTGACTCCGAACCGACTCAGAGGGATCGACACGCAAACAGGATCTTAGAATTCTTGACCTTTCGATTGCGAGTCGAGTGATTCTGACCTCCGCCCAGCCCGAGAGGATTATTTCTGTCCCTTCATGAAATATTTTCCCCTCCTTTACCCCGCTTGTTATTGGCGTCTCGTCACGAGACGGGGACATCCATCCGCGAGGGCGGTGCGTCAACCCCTGTGGTAAAGAACGTGGAAGTGGGAATCACGGAACCACTTCAGGGGGTGCACTTTCCCCGAGCATCGCGATATCGAATAATGGTGGTTGTTCGACGATTTAATTGACAATTTTAATTCTCACAGCTGGAATTTTGCCAAGTTTGAATGAAATACCAAATTTAAGGTGGTGATTTATTTGTGCAGTCATTGGTGGTTGAATTGAAAATTGCAACACCTGAGAATCAAATTGAGTCCCAACTCAATCCATGGCTCTTCATGTGAGTCTACTCTTGCTCTGCGAGTCTGGCCCTCTGTGAGCCAATGCTCTTTCTGTGCGTCTATGGATCTCGACCTGAGTCGGTCAATCGCAGTGTAAGTCTATGGGTCTCGATGTAAATCATTGATGACCTGGCCGACACGATCAACTTGCTATACAGTACATGGAATCGCAGTTGAAGCAGAGGCAACCGAAACCCAGATTCAAACTAAACTATTTTTTATTATATCAGGTAAGGCCCACTCAGCTACGTAGCCCTTTTGTTTAGAAGCGACTTGGTCACAGATGATAGCTCAACGAAATGGCTTATGATGTGGAAATTTATAACAGCCAAATTCTCTAAATGCACGTTTCTAAATGCGGAGGGGAAAAACTGGAGGACTTGAAGAAAAATCCACGCGACCACGGGTTGAACACGCAGACTCCAAATATATCGGCGTCAGGGTCGGGATCGAATCCACGACCTCCTGTATACCAGGCGAGGTACTGAACATCTCCTAGCCACCGTGGCACCCCCTCAAACCTCACATCTCTGCGATTCTGGCTGATGCCCCTAACCACTTTTTATTGCCACGTGCTCGCGCATAACCCCACGGTTACATGTGCCCACGTCTTGCAGGAAGTATTGCCATGGTGCGGAGGAGTAGGCCAAATGCTCTATTGGCAGAGGCACTTGGGCCACCCTCTGAGCGGAGGCCATTCCGCCGGCGGTGGCGCAGACGAGCAATCGCAGGGGCTGCACCTTTACCTTGTTACGGGCTCACCAGGCCCGTGACCGCCGCCGTCAGGCTCTCGTTTTTGTGACGGCGAAATTGGGCCGAGTCGTCCCCCGGCACAGGCGCGGTGCGACCCCCCCCCCCCCCCCCCGAACAATAACAAGCGAGCCCTGAACACGAGACAACGCGCGCACACAAACATCTGCGTGGGAGTGTGGGCGTCGGTGTCATCGTCGTCGTTATCATCACCCGTGCTGCGCTTGTTGTGCAAGTTACTTTCGCGCCTAGGTGAGTCAGCGGGCAGGTAGGGGCGGCGGCGGCGGTGGTGAGGCGGGTGGTGGTGGTGAGGTGGGTGGTGGTGGTGAGGTGGGTGGTGGTGAGAGGGGTGGATGGTGGAGAGGCGGGTGGTGGTGGTGGTGAGGTGCGTGGTGGTGAGGTGGGTGGTGGTGGTGAGGTGGGTGGTGGTGGTGAGGTGGGTGGTGGTGAGAGGGGTGGATGGTGGAGAGGCGGGTGGTGGTGGTGGTGGTGAGGTGCGTGGTGGTGAGGTGGGTGGTGGTGGTGAGGTGGGTGGTGGTGAGGTGCGTGGTGATGAGAGGGGTGGGTGGTGGTGGTGAGAGGGGTGGTGGTGGTGGTGAGAGGGGTGGTGGTGGTGGTGGTGAGAGGGGTGGTGGTGGTGAGGGGGGCGGTGAGGTGCGTGGTGGTGGTGGTGGTGGTGGTGAGAGGAGTGGGTGGTGGTGGTGAGGTACGGCAGTGGTGGTGGTGAGAGGGGCGGTGGTGGTGAGAGGAGTGGTGGTGGTGGTGGTGAAGCCGTTTCGATGTTTTGCGTTGAGTGACACAAGGCGAGAGAGAGAGAGGCGGCAGTGATGGGTGGCGCGCCGCGCTGCTTCGTCCGCTGCTGCCACCACAGCGGCCGCTATTGTCGATGGCATCTCCACTGCTGGATGGATGGCCTCCCCTCCCCCACACCCCCACGCCGTGCGGGTCGCGCCAGTGACTTGACCATACTTCGCCAGATCTGCTCAGTGCGGGTTGGTGAAGGTGGGGGAGCGGGGATGGGGGAAGCATGAATGTGGTAGCGTCGGAGTGCAGTACAACGATGCACGCGGCTGCCGCTGCCCTCTGCCGGCAGTGGTCGCCACGCAGCTGCCTGTAGCACCTGTTAGCCCCGCGTCATGGGGGGCATTGTGACGTTTAGTAACGTGCTGATTTAACCCCTCCTCCCCCTCCACCAACTCACACCAACCCACCCACCCCCCACTCGTTACACCTGCCCCCCACAACTGCACGCAATGACGTGGGCCTTGTGATATTTTTATCCCAGCTGCGCGGAGTTCAGAGAAGGCCCTGACAGGTGGCGGCCTCAACGGTTCACTCTCACTGCATCCCACCCTCGTCTCAATCCCACTCGAGTCTGAGTCTCAATCCCAAATCAATCATAACCGCGACCCCACTCCCATGTGAGTCGGCGTCTAAGCCTCTGGAGCGTGGTACGTGTCGCGTGTTTTTGAGATCGATGATGATGACGACGACGATGGCGATGATTGTATCGATGTCGCGGTGCTGCCCGCTCACGTCACTCCATGAGCCCAAGCTCTGTGAGCCTGGGTAGCGCTTGGGTGGGCGGCCACCATGCATAACAAGTGTTATAGGCCTCGGAGCTACGCGGTGGGCAACAGTGGACGGTGGAGCCAAATGACACACTTTTGCAATGTCCTCGCCACCAACCCGCAGTGACCAGCGTGGCGAAGACGCAAAATTAACCCCCCAGCGACTGGCCGCGCGGCATTGGGGATCGAGGCTCCTCATCCAGCAGCGGATTTGCCGAAAGGGGGGCTGCACGTGTCCACGTACTGTACACGCGCGGCGTTGACCGAGCCCTGTTCGTCGGCACACAGTGCACCGCATTGTTACTTGCTTCATTATTTATTTGAGAGCTCGCAGCTTGAGATGTCTGTCTCCACGATGCTGTGGGACAAGCGGGTGGCATTTGCGTGACAGCTGCGGTGTTGGGGGTGAGACATGGGCACGGGGGGGGGGGTGGCACGGGAGGGGGGGGGGCGTGGGGTGCGGTGTGGGAGTCCGCAAGGCCCTCTTGCGAGACGGAACCCCGATTCTCCCTTGTGGTCCCCTTTCCCAGGTTCCCCTTTCTCTCCTCGGGTCAGGCCCCGGGAATCCGTTTGTTCATTGTTGGGCGTCTTATTCCGAGGCCTGCTTTGTAACCAGCGCAGTGTTTCGTCCGCTGTCGACGGCGGCGGCGGCGGGGGAGAGGGGGCGCAATTCGGAGGCGCAGGAGGCCCCACGGAGCATTGGGGAAGGCAGCCGGAACCGGTGCCAACAAATGGCCCAAACTCTGCGTTCCCATATTGGAATCGTTGGTCAACTCTGTTCGCACGCGTGGGCGGTAACCGGAGTGCGGACGGGGGCAGCACTTTCGTCTCCGTACAGATTGACTACGGATGGAAATCGACCCGCTTGCCGTACTGCCCGTCGTACCCCCGGCAAGGCAGGGGATGGTGGCGACCTCCAACGCCGCCGCGGGTTGGAGGGCCACTCAACGGCCGGCGGTTGTTGTTGTTGTCCCAGGCCAGTGTTGGCAACTCAACGACTGTGTCGCTGGACCTCGAGACCTGCTGGGACGAGGGGGGGGGGGGTACCGATGCGTGTTTGAGAGCGATCCCAGGCGCGTTTTAAGAATCCTGCGTCGGTTTACCCACAATTCATAATCGGCAAATCGTCTCCTTGAAAAATGGCGTGGTTAAAAGTTCTACGCGGCAACATCCAGCGACCGGCGCTTCGTGCTGGTGGGACTTTGGGCTCAAAGGAGTTGGCCACGCGATGTTTACACGCCGCACCAGGTACTCACTTGAGGCCGAGTCGACCTAGGGGAGGCCCAGGACCGGTTCGAACAATCGTCACTGGGTGTTGGCCGTGAGCGGGAATCGAACTCGGGTCTCCGGGTTCGTAGCGCAGCGTGGCGCTAACCGCTGCACCACCACCACCACCACTTTGCCACCCCCCTCCTCTCCCCCCGCCCCCCAAACTCCTCGCCCCGACACCCCCAACCACCCTCGCGTCTCTCCGCAAATGTCATGGCTGTGTGCGGCGCGCGGGAATGCGCCACGGCGGTGGCGGCGGCGTCGCGCGGCTATTTATACCGACACCATCACGCCGCCGAGATTTACACTTACACATAGCGGGGGGCAGGGAGGGGGGGCGACGGGGGAGTAGGGGGGCAGCTGTGGACTGGGGGGAGGTAGGGTGGGGGTGGTTCAGTGTGGTATGTAGGGGGGTGTGGGGATGCCACATACACCACGGCGTTGCATCGTGGGGGGGGTTCGTAACGGCCGTGGCGGGGACACTGACCCCGCGCTGCTGGGACGCAGCGTTTGAAAGTGGGGGTTCGGACCCACCGCCATAGTTTCGCGCGGTCCTCTCTCTCGCGCGGAGTAAAATGTTGTACGTTTAACACGTAGGAGGCTTTCGCGACCGATATCATCCATGATAGAGGTTTTTTGTGTTAGATCGCGTAAATATATAAATGTGTCGTTAAAACCCTCCACCACCCGACACAGCCAACCAGTAAGGGTTGTCACGTAAACAGAACGTGGCCAATTCTAAAGCTTGTCTGGCCACGTTCTGTTTACGTGACAACCCTTACTAGTTGGCTGTGTCGGGTGGTGGCGGGTTTTAACGACGCATTTATATATTTACGCGATCTAACCCAAAAAAACCTCTATCATGGAAGATGCTGTACGTTGCGTACATTGAACTCATTCTACACTGGCGGTGCGAGATGCCAGTGTCAGACGGACACCCAGGGCTTGCACGAAGCGACAGCGGCTTGCGATGCGATTGAGACTTGTGACCTCTTGACCCCTCCGTCTCTCTTACTTCCCCAGTGTTCCCACCACACAACGTGTCCTCTGTGTTCCACGTGTCCTGTCCGCCCAGGATGTCCCGTTTGTCCCGTCTGGCCTGCCTGGCCCTGCCGCGCACCACTCCGCTCCCATGCGTCCTGTCAGTTCCATCTCGTCACTCCCTCCCGTCCCAACCGTCATTGCCTGTCGCCGCCGATCATTGCCCGATGCCTCATCCAATTTAAGTCTTGTTTCTATTATTTATTTGCGAAAATATTTTTTCCACTCCTAAATGTTCTGGCTGTGCGTGGGTGCATGCATTCACGCATGCATGCGTCTGTTTGTTCGTCTGTTTATCCATCTCATTGTGTCTCCCCATCCATCTACATTCTACAGTATCTGTTTGCCTGTTCATCTGTCATCTGTCTATCCTTTATTTCATCTGTCTGTGTGCCTGTCTCGCTATCTGTCATCTGCCTACCCATCTATCTTACCATCCATCCATCTGCCTGTCCATCGGTGTGTCCATGTGATTTCGTGCCTGTCTATCTCTTCGCCATTCCATCTGTTTGTAAGTCCATCTTTTGATCCGTGCATCTAAATGTCTGTCCATCAATCTGTATGATTGTGCGCCCGTCCATCCATCTATCAATCTGTTCATCTGTTTATCCATCTCTTTATCAATTCATCTATCTGTTCATCCGTCCATCCATCCATCTCTGCATTCATCTGTCCACGCACCTCTCCATCCAACCATCCGTCTTATAATGGTCGCTGTTGCCCGCGTGACGAGCAGGCGTGGAAGAAGCGGTGGTTCGTGCTGCGCAGCGGGCGGCTGAGCGGCGACCCGGACGTGCTCGAGTACTACAAGAGCGAGGGCTCGCGCAAGCCGCTGCGCATCATCGACCTCAACCTGTGCGAGCAGGTGGACGCCGGCCTCAGCTTCGACCGCAAGGAGTTCCTGCACTCCTTCATCTTCGACGTGCGCACGCTCGACAGGACCTTCTACCTGGTGGCCGACAGCGAGGAGGAGATGAACAGATGGGTGCAGTGCATCTGCAGCGTCTGTGGCTTCAACCCGCACGATGACGGTGAGAGAGAGAGAGCGCGTGCCGCGTGCCGCGTGCCGCGTGCCGCCCCTCCGTGCACCGCTCGGTGGGGACGGTGGCTGCGATGGCGGTGGCGGTGGTGGTGGTGGTGCTGGTGGTGTTGGCGGTGGTGTTGGCGGTGGTGCTGGTGGCAGAGGTCGCAATCGGGTACCCGATAGCCGTACCCTACCCGATACCCAGCTACCCGTACCCGGCTGGGTATGGGTACCGGTACCCGTTTGCGGCCCTGGTGCGGCCGGGTACGGGTAGCCGCACGTGACTCGCCCCAACCAATGAGTGAGAAGGCCATGAGTCACTGGTGAGTCACCGTTTGTCACTCATTTCCCAACGTCTTGTCTCTTCTCACAATTCAAGTTCCTAGAATCAACCCACCCGCGCCTGCAACATGGCTTCATCCCAGAGGTCGCAATCGGGTACCCGATACCCGTACCCTACCCGATACCCGGCTACCCGTACCCAGCCGGGTACGGGTACAGGGTACGGGTACCTTTTTGCGACCCTGGTACGGCCGGGTACGGGTAAGGAATCAAAGCCCGTTTGCGACCTCTGGCTGGTGGTGGTGGCGTTTGTGGTGGTGATGGTGGTGCTGGTCGTGTTTCTACCCTCCTTCCTTCGTGTGCCGTGCCGGCCTTCATGGGTGCTACTCGCTAACAGCACTTGCCCCGACAGTCTGTTAAAGGCCCCACGGGGGATCCTTGCTGTTGCTGTTAGCTGTGGTGTCATGGTGGCAGCGATGTGGGGAGCGGGTAGCGTAGCAGTTAGCGCGTTGTGCTATGAACGCCCAGTTCGATTCCCGCTCACCGCCAACGCCATTGAGGATTATCTGAATTAGACCTGGGCCTCCTCACAGTCGACTCAGCCTCAATTGAGTACCTGGTGCGGTGTATAAACATCGCCACTGGGGAAGCAAAGGCGGCCGGGCGTGGTGCTGGTCAACCACCCCCTCGTGTGCCGTGCCGGCCTTCATAGGTGCTCGCTAACAGCACTTGCCCCAACAATCTGTTCAGGCTATACGGGGGATCTTTGTTTTTTGTTTTCTGGTGGTCATGGTTTTGGCGCGGTCGTGTTGGTGACAGTGATGGTTAGTATCGGGCATTACCCACGATCTTTAGCCCAGCATTGCAATTCAACTATATGAAAAGAATACAAATCCTGATTGAACCGCAGGAAGTAACAAATCCACATTTTTCTCTGTGCATTGTTCTCTCTAGGGGGATGGGGGGGGCACGTTGCGTCGTGGGGAGAAGATTGGGGAATTGCCAAAGTGCGCCACCTAGCGGCGATCGCGCGGCTCCGCTGTCGTTTGCAGCTTCTCGCATTGGCTGCTGCCGCTGCTGCTTGTGGTTATCTTGGTGTTGTTGTTGTTGTTGGCGGTGGTGGTGTTTGGTAGCGGCGTTGTTCGTGGTGCCGGTGTTTTTCACGGTGGTGATGCCGCTTGCCGCAGCATCTGCAGCGACGGTGTTGGCTCTGGTCGTCGTGGTGCCAGTGCTCTTGACGGTTGTTGGTGGTGGTTGGTGGTGGCGGTGGTGGTGGTGGTGGCGGTGCTGGTGGTGCCCTGCCCCATGCTCCGCTCGTGGGCACAGACGCGTGGCGGCGACTCCACGCGGGGTCGCACGGGTTCACGGGACACACGCGGGCACAAGCGGTTACGCTCTCTCCCTCTCTTTCCACTCTCTCTCATGCCCCCACCACCTCATCTCTCTCTACTCTCCACTATCTCTCTCCACACTCTCTCCCTGTCGACTCTTACTCTGCGCGCGTGTTTGTTTCTTATTTTCTGCGCTCCACCACTTCTGTTTTTTCTCTGCCTCCTCGGCTCGCGAGGCTCGGAGACGAGACGTCCTCCGCCCCTCGCTCCACCGCGAGACTGGGGGGCGAGCCGACAGCGGCGCCTCGGCCAGGAAACCTTCCGCAACGCGAATCAACGCTCCTCCTTCTCGCCCTCCTCACCACCTCCGTGGTCACTCTGCTTCATCAACACTTCACGCTCCCACTGAAAGACAAAAGATCCGTATAGCCGTAACAGGCTGTTGGGGCAAGTGCTGTTAGCGAGCACCTATGAAGGCCGGCACGGCACACGTGGCGATGGGCGATGTTTACACACCGCATCAGGTACTCATTTGAGGCTGAGTTGAGTTAGGGAAGGTCCAGGACCGGCCCAATGTGGAAACTGCTGCACTTCCGCGCCCACCACCACCACCTCTACCACTCTACCCTCCACCCTTCCACCCACCCCATCTCTGATAATTACAATCACCTCTCCAGGCCCCTAACCACAATCACCACTCTCATCCACATCGCTCCTTCAGCCCCACCCTTTCAAATCCCCACCCATTCAATCCCCCTCCCACTCTGGCACCCTCCAAGCATCACACCTCCACGCGTCACACCTCCACACCTTCCCCCAACTCTCCTTTAGCCCGACACCCTTCCATCGAACCCCACCATATCTTCAGCCCAACCCGTCCAACACCCCTCCCCCCGCCCTCCTCCACCATCCGACTCCCCACACATCGATCACCCCCTCTCTCTACCCCTCTCCGCATCACCCCTACGTCCAGTTCCAATTCTTCAGCACCTCGTCCCCTTAAAAACCACCCCTCCCTCACCCTACCAGCCCCCCCTGCCCTCCCTCTCTCTGATCACCCCCTCCCCCCCGCCCACCGTCTGTCTCCAACCACATCACAATTCTCCTGGGCCACCGCCCCCCCCCCCCTCTGCAGCTCCGGGGGGGGGGTGGGACCCTTCCTAGAACGGGTGCCGGGAGCGTTTCTGTAAACGCCGTGACGCCGCTTTCCTGGAAGCGGCGGCCGTTGGGAGCCCCTTGCAGTTCCCCTCCTGTCCGGCAGCCAGATATCGAATCGCGGTCACGGTCGCTCTCAAAACCCACCCACCGCTCCCTCCCACCCACCGCTCCCACCCACCACACCCACCCACCGCTCCCACCCACCACTCGCAACCCACCACTCGCACCCACCACTCGCACCCACCCACCACTCCCACCCACCCACCACTCCCACCCACCCACCACTCCCACCCATCACTCGCACCCACCACTCGCACCCACCACTCACACCCACCACTCCCATCCACCCACCCACCACTCCCACCCACCACTCGCACCCACCACTCCCACCCACCACTCCCATCCACCCACCCACCACTCCCACCCACCACTTGCACCGACCACTCCCACCCGCCACTCCCATCCACCCACCCACCACTCCCACCCACCACTTGCACCCACCACTCCCACCCGCCACTCCCATCCACCCACCCACTACCTCCCCACATAACCTTGCTCGGTTGAATGAAGACGGTGAATCTCAATCTCATGAAGAATTTAAATCGTACGC
This sequence comes from Lampetra planeri, assembly GCF_965212315.1. Classification (NCBI taxonomy): domain Eukaryota; kingdom Metazoa; phylum Chordata; class Hyperoartia; order Petromyzontiformes; family Petromyzontidae; genus Lampetra; species Lampetra planeri. Next base: position 7,682,001 of record NC_136125.1, on the reverse strand, counting down.
ACGCCCCTCCGCTCGGTTAAAGACAGTGAATCCCAATCGTGACTCCTCCGTTAGGTTAAATAAAGACAGCGAATTTCAGTCGCAGCCCCTCCGCCAGGTTAAATAAAACCCAACGTTCCCTGGCGGTGTGAGGATTCCGGCGGTGTGAGGAGGTGAGCCTTTGACGTTCCCGCTGCCAGCAGCTGAATCGATGTTGTGGAAGAATCGACGGTCTGTCGGTTTGTCGCGGGTCCTGTCATGGGTTCACGTGACCCCTGCAGCCACTCTGGGGGCCGCTGCACGCACCGCAATGTTCAAACCAGGCATTCTCGGTTTCTTTTTATACTCGTGACCCTGAATCGGAATATAATTGGGAACGAGAGAACATTTTTAAATCCTTTATATTAAGTTCACTTGCGCGCTTGCTTGCTTGCTTACGACCGTGCAAATCTTTCGGTCGTTTTTTAACCCACTTCCCGTGATCCAATCGAGCTGACATTTTGCACACAGACTCGTTGTGCGTGACAATTAATGTTCGTGAAATTTTTTTTCCAAAATTTTACACTTTTTAGGACAAAAATATTATATTTAATTACCAATTGCTTAATGGTGCCATGCAATCATCTGACCCATAGGTGGCAGCCATCTCAAGCCAGAGGACGAGAGGACTCTAGCCGCCACGCATATAAAGGATTTATAGTGAAAAACTTTGTTTTTACGGGTTATACTTGTTTATGTGTATGTATATATACCAGCTTTTATCATATATTCAGGATCAGCACACAGTTCACGTGATTTGTCATTCATACAACAGCCTGTGCTTTCCTTGGCAGCTTTATCGCTGGTCGTGGCTCACTGATGAGCTCTTGCAGAGTGAATCCCTGAGGGTGCGGTAATTGGCCAAAATTATTGTCCAGCAGGACCCCCTTGAAAAACCATCGCACGCCTCAGACGAGCCTTTGCTGGGCCAAGAAGCAAACAAATCTCCTTTGTTCCAATTTGTTTAATGAACGCTTTGTAACCAAGGTATGTATGTGCGTGTATGTTGGACTTCTTTTGCACCGTAACCTAGCCAACCGTGGTGCTAACTGGAGGTGTGGAGGAAGGACAAGCGAAGCTTTCATGCATTAGATCTGTCCGTAATGGGGCGTAATAGGGCGTGGGGGGGGGGCATAATAAATTTTAGAAAGATGATTCAATTTGTACGAAAATCTGGTATAAAGTTCTGTTGCTATGCGGGACTTAATCTAGAGAAAACCGGCCAAATTGATCAAACGGTTTGCGTAAAATATTGGGACGAAAATGAAAGAAAACCAGTGCTAAGAGGACCCACCCTGGTGTCCCAGCCCTGCTGGCCTGTGTGCGCCCTCCCAGGCAGAGCCGCTAGCCGAGCACCGCGGTCTCACCGCGGCCTACGGACGTTTGGTGGGGAAAAGCGTGGGTACCCCCACCTCTTTCAAGCGATCCCTGGCCAACGTGACAAAAGTAGGCCAAAATACCCTCCAGAGCTCCCTCTCGGTGGAGGCCGTTCTGCCAGCAGTGGCGCGAGCAGGCAATTGCAGGGCTGCACCTTTGCCTTTTTGCCCCCCATGTAATTGCTTGAGGTGTGCACAGTCTCGTGCGGGTATTGACTGAAGGTGGACCGAGATTAAAACGATGTCACACGGAGGAGACGAGAGCGGTCTTGAGTCGCGTTTTAAACTCCGAACGTTACGATCAAAAGCGACGTACTCGCGCGGAAGAACAATAAAAACGTGGTTAGTCAGTTCCACGTTCCCCGACACGGGGCTGTGAATCGTGCAAATGCGAGCAATCGTCTGATGTCTGTGTTTTAGAATAGGCACCACGGAATACGTAGCACAGAAGAGATTCCACAGAATAGTTAAGATAGCACCGTCGATCGGAAACCTCTTACCGACATGTTTGGTCGACGCCGAAGAGCCGGCCGAGAATGCCCTCTGGAGTTGGAACTCCAATGGGGTACTGGAGGGGGGCGAGTAGCCGTGTTAGGGAGCGATTTCAGGGCTGCACTTTTACATTTTACTCATTCTCAACGAGCGCTCACCTGCTTAGACAACAGACATCACCTTGAATCGGATTCTTGTTGCGTGTCCGGCCCCCTCCCCTCCGCCCACCGCAGACCAAGTCAAGATCAACAGCGTGGCCGTCGGTAGCGGCCCGCTACGTCGCACGTCCGCCACGGGGGGGGCGGCCGTCTCCCAGCAGCCCCTGCTGTCGGAGGGCGGCGCGGTGACGTCGCCACCGCCGCCGTACGCGCTGCCCACCACGGGCGGCGGGCACGGCGAGCCGGAGGTGCCGAGGCAGGACGGCACGAGCGGGGACGGCCAGGAGTACTTCCTGCTGGCCGAGTGCGTGACCCCCTCGTCGTCCGCCGAAGGAAGGTGGGGTGCCGCCCCCCCCCCCCCCAATGCCCGCGAAACTGCTATGCACTCGCGCATACAAACACACGTGCAGTGTGCAAAACACACCCACTTGTATACACACACACATACATACACACACCCGCAAAAACACGTGCCACCACACGTGTATATTAAAAAACATACAAACATGCACATATGTACACACACACACACAAGCACACGTGTGTATACAAAACACATACCCCTACGCGTGCAAACACACGTGTACACAAATACACACACCTACAAACGCATACATACACACACACGTAAACGCACACACACTCCACACACACACACCCACACGTGTTTCCCACATCGCAGGGGCACATTACGAAGCATCGCCCCCCCCCCCACAACCGACCGCCAATCTCAGCTGTCCCTGTGTGGCACTCGGTGACTTAGCACCCGGCTTGCAAAGGGAGACGAGTCGGCCGGTAGGGAGCGATGATTGCCACAAGCCGCGGCTGGGGGGCATTACAGTGTGGCCTGTCGCAGTGCACACGTCACAATTCGATGGGTGCGTTGTGAGCTTAAGAATCGATTTGTTGTGGACGGATCGACGATGCGTCGATACTCGGTAGATGTTGCCCCCCCCTCCCCCCGACGTTGCCTTCCACGACGTTGGCATCGGTACCCAGTCGTAAAGAGACCCGGGGAGGGGTGATCCCACACCGCACACACAAAACGCGCGCGCGCTTCTGTTCATCCGCGATTTTTTGCGCTTTGTCATTGTTGCTGTTGTTTTATGATTTTTTTGACATACATTTGTTAATTTTGTTTTTTGTGTTTCCCCCCCATCTGCCCCTTATCCGTTCACCCCCCTCTGTTTTTTCAATATTTTTCTCACATACCAATGCATTATTTGTTCATTTATGCATGCATAAATAATTAATCATTTTTACACTCATAATTCACACGCTCAATGTTGTGTGATGCGCACATACAAACACATCCACGTGTTAAACACACACACACAACCCTGCAAAAACACATACAACGACACGTGTACACACGTGTACACACGTGTACACACACACACGTGTACACACACACACGTGTACACACACACACGTGTACACACACGCGTGCCTCTACTCCCACGGCCGTCGCCTGCGCCCGCGCTCCCAGCTCCACGCGCTCCACCGCACCGGCACCCCGGGCGGACGAGTACCTCCTGCTGGGGGACTGCGGTGCCAACCGCTCGCCCGCCGAGTGAGTGCATGCGTGCGTGTGGCTGTGTGTGTGGCTGTGTGTGTGTGTGACTGTGTGTGTGGCTGTGTGTGTGTGTGTGGCTGTGTGTGTGTGTGGCTGTGTGTGTGTGACTGTGTGTGTGGCTGTGTGTGTGTGTGTGGCTGTGTGTGTATGTGTGTGTGGCTGTGTGTGTGTGTGGCTGTGTGTGTGGCTGTGTGGCTGTGTGTGTGGCTGTGTGTGTGTGTGGCTGTGTGCGTGTGTCTGTGTGTGTGTGGCTGTGTGTGTGTGTGGCTGTGTGTGTGTGACTGTGAGTGACTGTGTGTGTGTGTGGCTGTGTGTGTGTGCGTGTGGCTGTGTGTGTGCGTGTGGCTGTGTGTGTGTGGCTGTGTATGTGGCTATGTGTGTATGTGGCTGAGTGTGTGTGTATGTGGCTGTGTGTGTGCGTTCGTGTGCGTCCGTGTGCATATATGTATTTACGTGTGCGCGCATGCACACGTATTCGTGCGCTCAAGCGTGTACACACGTGCTCGTGTCCCCGCAGCCCGAGCCCCGTGTGCGACACCGACCTCAACCACAACGCGCCGCCCCCCGTGACCTCCAAAGGGGTCATGAACGGGGTCGTGCCCCCGGCGTACGACCTGGCCCCTGGCCCGCTCTGCCCCCCGCTCCCTCCGCCCCCCCTCCACCGCGGCAGATCTGCTGGAGGCGGACGGGGACCTCTCGGGAGCCATCTACAGCTACCCCCGCAGGTGTGCGCCGCACGATGCCCCTCGCCGCACCGCCGCGTGTACCGCACCGGCATGTGCCCGCACCGCGGTCGCGTGCCAACCGCTACACTTCCGCTCCCCATCACACAAAGACACACACGATCACACTGACACCGTCCCCAACAGTGACACGCTCACGCAAGCCACACCGTCGCCATCACTGACACACTGGCACGGTGACACAACTCGCACGCTGACGCCGTCTCTCCCCCGCCCCCCCTCCCCACTGCGCCCCCCCCGCCCCCCCCGCGCTCAGCTACTCCATGAGCAGCGAGCAGCCCACCTACGACACCCCCCCGTCGGCCCCCACCTCGTCCTCGCTCTACCAGGTCCCCTGCGTCTTCCGCTTCGACGGCGGGCAGACCACTCCGTCCGCCTCCGCGGACGGCGCCTCCCCCACCTCGCTGTCGGGAGGCCCCGCGCTGCTGCCCGACGCGGGGACGCCCCCGCCGCGGCCCCCCAAGCCGAGCGCCGGCACGCCGGCCGGGGAGAAGGACGCCGAGACGGCCAACGGCGGCGGCGGCGGCGGCGGCGCCGGCGTGTACAGCTACCCGCGCTCGCAGTCGGAGAGCGACGGAGGCCTCTACCTGGTTCCGCCGCCCACCGTGGCGCGGAGGAGCAACACCATCTCCAGCCTGGACGGAGCCAAGGCGGCGCGCGGTAAGAGCCGGTCCCGCCATCGACGCTTTGTGGCCTCGACCGCTGTTGGCGCGCGGCCGTAGCCGTCGCCGCGAGCGGCGGGGGCAGCCCCACGACGCCAACTGCGGAGGTGCGAAGCGTCGCCGCGAGACGCGGTTGCCTGGGCTTGTATTGTCGCCGAATGTTTTCCAGGTCGCCGGTAAACCGGGGTAGGCCACGGCGGGAGGGTTTACTGAATGTGGTGTGGCCGGGCGCGGAAATATTTTCCGGATCGCCGAGCCGGACGTATTAAGTCCTGCCTGTTACCGTCAACGCACAGCCACAGTCATCTCCACGAGGTGGAGTCACCGGTCGGTCACCGGTCACCAGTCAGTCACCAGCTGCAGGCTGTGCGAGAGGTCCGAATGGGTTCTGTGTCTCATGACGGCGATAGCACAGTCGACCCATTGTCACCAACATCATCAATTCAAGTCATCATCATCGTTATCACCATCATCATGGTCGTGACCACCGCTCTCTCCGTGCCCCCCGCTGCGTAGACTCGTACCGGCTGGACAGCTACGACTACCCCCGCACGACGGTGAGCGACGTGGGTCACTCGCTCGAGTCCGTGGGCGACGGGTACAGCTCGTACATGGTGAGACTCGCCTACCCGCAGTCGCCCACTCACCCGCTCGCTCGCTCTGTCACTCGCTCACCCACTCACCCGCTCACTCCCCCACTCGCTAAGCCACTCGCTCAGCCACTCACAAACTAGTTTTTTATGGTTTGCTCACTCATTAACCCACCCACTCACTCGTTCACTCAGTCACTTATACAGCAGCTCACTCGCTCGCTTACCCACTGAGTCAACCAGGCACCCGTGCATTCAATCGCTCGCACCTTCCCGCGGTCGTACACTCAAGCACCCTTCCACCGTGTGCGCTCCTCTCCCCCCTCCCTCCTCCCCTCCCCCCTCCTCACCCCCCAGCGCAAGAAGAGCTTGCAGGGCGGCTCCGAGTCCGACCTGGAGCAGAACTACGTGGCGATGGTGCCGAGCCCGGGTCACGAGATCGACTCGCCCGTGACCTCCGACACCAACTACATCCCCATGAGCCCCGCCCACGTCGAGGGCCTCTCCCCGCCGACCTCCCAGGGGGGGCCGCCCCCCACCGCAGCTGCCACCGTTGCCGCCCCGGCCCCCGGCTCCGGCCCGTCCGTGGTGCCGCCTCCCCCCGCCGCGCCCAGGAGGGGCTCCAACGGTGGCCCCCCGAGGCGTGCGGTGGTGCCCGCCGAGGTGCAGCTTCCGCCCCCCGTCAACCGCAACCTCAAGCCCGACCGCAAGGGGGGCGATCGCAAAGGTAAAGGGGGCGGCTCTGCGTGCACACTCACACGCTCACACGCTCACACGCTCGCTCACACACTCACGCGCTCACACGCTCGCTCACACACTCACGCGCTCACACGCTCGCTCACACACTCACGCGCTCACACACTCACTCGCTCACGCGCTCACACACTCACACGCTCACACGCTCGCTCACACACTCACGCGCTCACACGCTCGCTCACACACTCACGCGCTCACACGCTCGCTCACACACTCACGCGCTCACACACTCACTCGCTCACGCGCTCACACACTCACACGCTCACACGCTCGCTCACACACTCACACGCTCACACACTCACACGCTCACACGCACACACACTCACTCGCTCACTCGCTCACACGCTCACACACTCACACGCTCACACGCTCACTCGCTCACACGCTCACACGCTCACACGCTCACACACTCACTCGCAAAATAGACAAAGGTCACCCCGTGTGTATAGCCTAAACAGACCGTTGGGGCAAGTAAGTAGTGGCACCTGTGAAGGCCGGCACGGCACACGGTGGGGGTGGGTGGCCAGCACCACCACGCCCTGCCACTGTTGTATCCCTCCTGGCGATGTTTACTACACACTGCACCAGGTACTCGTTTGAGGCTGAGTCGACCTAGGGGAGGCCCAGGACCGGTTCAGATAATCGTCACTGGTTTTGGCCTTGAGCGGGAATTGAACTCGGTCGCTGGGTTCGTAGTGCAGGGTGCTAACCGCAACACTAATGATCGGCCAAACGCATACAAGCACATTCGTACGCTCGCACGACTTTGACTTTATACATTTTATACACGTACACGCCGGATGCATGCGTACACACATACACACACGCGCAAACATGCAGCCCCTCGTGAAGGCAGCGGAGTGCGGGGGAGAGGATGCACGATACCGTTATAAACAAGGAAGACAAACCATGCATAGGCATGGGATTATTTAGCGCTTATCCTCGGGGTTATTTTCTTCCACTATCGCGATGATAGTGTTGCGGTTCCCAGCCCCACCACGAGATGACGTCAAACGTGACACCACCGCGATGGATCGACAAAGGGTTGCTGCTTGCTGTTTAATCGTTGCGCACATGGTGTTACGTTTGCTTTAGAATTTCGACGCTCACCTCCATTGGGTTGAGCGTCGAAATAAGCGCGCAAGAGGGCGTTCGGTCAAGTAACGCGAGTGCCTTCAAATACGATTGTTTTTCTCTCGCGAAGTGGAAAGTAAAAATACTATCACTTGACCGACCGGTTGGCTTTGGGTCAAGGAATTTTTATTTTTTTTATTTAGTCAGCTTAAAAGTCAAATTATTGCGTTCCTCTCCACAACGGAGGGGCGCGCACAAAAACAATTCCTGTTTTTACTATTTCCACAAAACCCGTTTGCACTTTTTTCTTTTGACCGAACAAAAGAGGAAGGTTTCGGAATTGGAGAACTCAAACGTGCGCCCAAAACAGAAGTGAGGCGAACGTTACGCAAGCGCCGCGGGCATCCGTGGCGGTTAAGAGGGGAGACGTTGCGTTTCTCTGAGGTCGAGACGTGACACCCGGCCTCTCGGTGCGCGACGTATTAATCTCGTCTGCAAGATCCGACCGTGTCCGTCCGGCGCTCGCCGAGCCGCGTTGGCTTCCGGTTGCCGAACGAACAGGTTGCGAGGTCGCACTCGTTACACACACAAAGCGCTTGCCGCAAAACAACCACGGTGCCTCGCTGGTCTCGCCAAGGGGCGCAAACCGTCGCGTGAGCTCCGGTCATCCCCACAGCGGCTTTTGGCTGGCCGTCGTACAAAGACGGCGGTCACCGCATCGCGCGCTTTCAGATGCGCTTCTGCGGCCGTCTGGAACGCTCTTCCTTCCGATATTAGGAAGCCACTGGAGCTACGCACTTTTAAATGTAGATTGAAAACTCATCTCTTTAGAACTGCTTCTTGTGTTCAGTTTGTTGTCCTCCCCCCCCCCCCGCATCTCCGATTAGCACGGTTGGCTGCGTACGGTTCGAAAGAAGTTCAGAGTACATACATAGCTAATTGTCTCACGGTCTTATCCCCGACCGTACTGTCGGCGTCGTGCCACGCGACGGAGTGCCCTTACGGAAGCTCACACAGAGGGAATGGGTCGTGACGCGTTTTCCTGTTGCTAGCCGGGCGACGGTGCTGGCTACGCTACGCTGCGCTGCGCGTGGCTGCCTGTAACCCGGCAGCGCGGAGGCAACAGCGAGGGTCGCCGGATCACCGTGCGCACACGCTGAGAAATCTTCCTTCCCGTGTTGGCGTCGTGGAGGTGCCGTACCCTGACTCGCCAGGAGAAGGCGGCGGCAGCACGAGTGCAGATGCCTCCTGTTCCACCTGTACAGGATCAAGTGTTTCCCCCTCGCACGATGACACCTTAGCATGCAGGGGATCGCAGAGCTCGGGCACTTTTTGGTGCCGGCTCACCGCGTAGCTGTCTCTCCGCTTGTCTGGTTCCTTCTTACACCGCTGAGTCGTTCTCTCCAAGTCGTTCTCTCTGCATGAGAGCGAGCACAACACTTCCCCCCCCCACCCCCTCGTGTAAGAGCACGGCCTCCGGTAGTTGATAACCTCCGAAGCTCCCTTCAAGCGACCTTCTGGTTCACACGGGAGGAGTCGGCACCTCCCCAGCAGCTTGTCCGCTGAGAGTTGACGCTCGACGCACGGCGACTTAATTTTGTTACGGTCAGTTTCGTTTAACCAGCTGGGTAGGCTCATTCGCACGAGTGACCTAGGGCATTTGTTTGCCAGCGGGGGTGGGGGGGGGGGGATGATTGCTGGCTTGCCAAAGATCATTAAATCTACGGCAGATTCTCCAAAGTTGTTGCGCGATGGGCTTGTTTTGTGCGAGAGGCCGGTTTACTCACGGGCAGCCGGAGCCTGGACTCAGAGGATCTTGAAGCTGGTGAGCTCCTCATGCTCCAAATGAGATTCCCGTTACAGCCTTGGCGCTAACAAAACTTGGTGTCGCGCGTTCTTCCGCTCTCTCTGGGCCCCCTCACCCCCGTCTCCCCCACCCCCTCACCCCCCAGGAGCCAAGCCGCCCCCCCTCGTCATTAAACCGGTCGACGACATCGATGGACTCATGCAGGCGCCGGTGCGATCACCGCTCACCAAGACCTACGGGTGAGCGGGGCTCACCGGGTGAGCGCAGCAGCGCGCGTTCCGCATAGCCTTGACGGACTGTTGGGGGAAGTGCTGTGAGCTAGCACCTATCGAGGCCGGCTCGACACACGGCGGGGTGGGTGGTCAGCACCACGCCCTGCCGCCTTTGTCTTCCCCGGTGGCGATGTTTACACACCGCGCTAGGTGCTCACCTGTGGCCGAGCCACACCCACGCACGCACCCACGCACGCACGCACCCACGCACGCACACACCCACGCACGCACACACCCACGCACGCACACACCCACGCACACACTCACGCACGCACACACGCACGGATGCCAGAGATGTTTGCAATGTGCGCACACTTGCTTGTCGTGTCTGGAACGAGCATCGTGGCGAGCGGTGCTGTGGCCGGGAAACGTGCGGTGACAAATGTCGTGGCTGGAGAGAGAGCTTCGTGGCGAGTGTTGTGGCTAAGGAGTGCGCGGCGAGCGGGGACTGTTTGCAGCACTGGGAGCGAGTGTCATGGCGAGTGTTATGGCGCACGAGAGAATGTCGTGGCCGGAGAGAGAGAACGGTGGAGAGTGATGCTGCTCGGAGCGTCGCACCCTGCCCCATCCCGTACTGACCGCGGATTCCGTGTCGATCTAGGCCGCAGAAAGGCCCCTCGTTCCGCTACAGCCGCAGGCCGGACTCGGTGCACAGCACGGCCTCCAGCTCAGGCTCCGAGGAGGCCGACCCCCCCTACATCCCCATGGTAACGGCTCCAGTAGCCACCCCCCCAGCTACTCCTCCCCTCTCTCCAGGACGTCGTTCACAGCCTCCTCACCTGCTCGGCTCCTCCTAATGTTCACTTTTGTGAGTTTCCTTTCTCAGTTTCCTTTCCCTGTGATTTCCGCTGGATTCTACCGCTGCTGCTGCTGCCGCGCCACCATTGCTGCCACTGCTGCTGAGGAGTCTCGTTCTGTCGGCCTCGTTTCTCTGTCTCTCTCTCTCTCGCGCGTCTGACCGACACTGTTATTTTTTTCTCGAGACTTCCCGTGGCACGTCTCTGACATTCGCAAGGGTGACGTCTGCCGGCGTTGCCTCTGCGGAGTTGGGTTAACGCCTCCTTTTGTCCGCAGCGGCGAGCTCCGCGGCCTTCGAACTTTTGTGTCCCCCTTTGTCGACGTCTCCCGTCGACGGCCGCCCTCAACATGGCCGCCTCTTCTCGCTGTCTTTTTTTCCGCCTCTTCCCTTGCGCTTCCTGGGAATTCTCGCCTCTTCCGTTGCGGCTGTCCTTCTCCGCGCCGTGAATCCTCCTTCTGCTCCTCCTCCTCCTCTCCTCCTTCGCCTCCTCGCCGCTGCCATCACCGTCGCCTGCGTCCAGTGACGAGACGTTTTTCTCGTATTACTGCACCTCGCTGCCCACGCCCACCGACACGGAGAGCGGCGATGAGGTGAGCTGTCGGTGGCGATGAGTGTCCGCGGCACAAGGATGATAATGACGGCGGAGGATGAGTGAGATGAACGGCCCGGGACTCATTTTGTAGTTGGGAGAAACCCCATAGTTCAGTGGTTAGAGCGCCGCGCTAGAAAGTTATTGAGCTGTATTCGATCCCAGGCCATGGATACACGCTTCTGCGGCCGTCTGGAACGCTCTTCCTTTCAATATTAGAAAGCCACTTGAGCTACGCACTTTTAAATCTCGATTGAAAACTAATTTCTTTAGAACTGCTTTCTGTGTTTAGTTTGTCCAATAAGGGTTAGGGTTAGCTACGTACGGTGCGAAGGAAGTTCAACATACACACCATTAGTGGCGATTGATATCTTAATCGGTCCTGGGTGTAGCCACATCTCGTGAACGATACGGCACGGAGGGGGGGGGGCATCATCCAGCAGTGGATTGACACGGCGGCCGTCATAAATCAAATCCTCGATGAGTCTCGGGGCTCTTCTTTTTTTCCGTCATACATTCGATGTCGGCGGCCTCGTCATTGGCGGCGATGGCATCGTCGCCCGGTCGGTGCTGCTTCACCGCTCTACGGAGGGCCTCAGATTTTTGAGCAGGCATCTCCGAGGCGACGGCCGCGACGTCGCGATTGCAATCCGACCAAATCGATCAAAGGGTTTGGTCCAATTCTTGGGATACGAACCAGTGCCGTAAGGAACTGCCCCGGGGTCCCGACATAGCTGGCCGGGGGTGACGCCCTCCCGGGCAGAGCCGCTATCCGAGCCACGTGGTTTCATCGCGGCCTACGGGTGATACCTCTCGTGAAGATTAACCAGTACAAATGAAACTTTTAGCTTGAAGTTGCGTTGCTATTCGGGACTCAGGCTAAAGACAACTGCCCACATTGCTCAAAACTTGGGCACTCAAACCAGCACTAAACATTATTTCAAATATGCAATCACTTTTTTATATTTTTTTTTATTTGAAAATTGAACAAAGTACCTCCGAGGACAAACGCACGCTGGGTAGCGTTGCTGAATCCAAGCGTAGGCATGGCTTTTCTTCCTTGCTTTGTTTTCTCCGACCCGTTCTCTATCGCCGTTCCCCGCTGCCTTCCGACCAGCGCCCTAACCGCGCCTCTCCCCGCTCTCCTCCCTCCATCCCTCATCCCCTGGTCCTCCTCCTCCTCCCACCTCCGAACCCCCCCCCCCACCCCCCACCCCCCTGGACCTTTGAACCCTCTGGCCCGCGACAGAAGAACCAGCCTGCGAGCGCGTCGCCCACGCAAACGGCGTCCAACGCCGGGAGCCCCATGCCGCCTGGCGCACGCGACTGTGTCGAGTATCTCAAGCTCGACCTGCCCGGGTCGCCCGCTTCTACCAAGCAGGTGCCAGCGTCGCACCACCTCACCACCCGCACCACCTGCACCACCTGCACCACCTACACCACCTGCACCACCTGCACCACCCGCACCACCTGCACCACCTACACCACCTGCACCACCTACACCACCCGCACCACCTGCACCACCTACACCACCTGCACCACCTACACCACCTACACCACCTGCACCACCTACACCACCCGCACCACCTGCACCACCTGTGCCCTTTGCGCCACCTACACCACCTGCACCACCTGCACCACCTACACCACCTACACCACCTACACCACCTGCACCACCTCACCACCCGCACCACCTGCACCACCTGTGCCCTTTGCGCCACCTACACCACCTACACCACCTGCACCACCTACACCACCTACACCACCTGCACCACCTACACCACCTGCACCACCTGCACCACCTACACCACCTGCACCACCTACACCACCTGCACCACCTGCACCACCTGCACCACCTGTGCCCTTTGCACCACCTACACCACCTACAAAGACGAAGATCCTCCGTCTGCAATATACTGTTTGGGCAAGTGCTCTTAAGTCGGCATGACACACAAGGGGGTGGGTGGCCAGCACCACACCAGGTAGTCATTTGAGGCTGAGTCGACCTAGGGGAGGCCCAGGACCGGTTCAAATAATCGTCACCGGTGTTGCACGTTTGCACCACCTGCACCACCCCTGCGCCAACTGTACCACCTGCACTGGCTCTTGTCACCGACAGCCACGACCCCGTTAAGTCCGAACGGCGTGTGCGGAGGCCCTCATCCAGCAGTGGATTGACAAAGAGCTGCATACGTGCACACGCACAGACTCGCGTTATTAGTAGCTGAGTCAATAGGATAATAACAGAAGCCAGCCCATCATCCCTCCTGGACATCAGACTCTCCATCCAAGGTGATAAACTAACTCCATTGGCGTCGCAATAACTTGCAGCTCTACAAACGCGTTGGGGTTTTATACTTGTTATTAATTGTGATACTAACGCAGCAGCGTCACCAAACACCTTGTTCCATCATCAGATTAAGCCGAGAAACTCCCTGCTACATTTGTCTTTGTGAATATATGCATTCGTGAGTATGCCCTTACACATATACATGTATGCACCTGCGTATGTGTTCACTATTGGTCACATGCGTGTGAGCACATCCTTGCAACCGTGCCGGGCCTTAATATTTGCTCGGACTCGCCCCAACACCCTATGTGGGCTACACGGAGGGGGATTGCTAACCACGTGCAGTCTTCTTCACACTCGTCCTCTCTTGTCCACCCTTGTCCACCCTTGTCCACCCTTGTGCACCAACTGCGAGCAGAAGTCGGCCGCCCCGAGCCCGGCGCTCACGGAGGAGAAGGTGGACTACGTGACGGTGGACAAGGAGAAGACGCTGGCGCTGCAGAACACCAAGGAGGCGTGGCAGGACAAGCGGCAGATATCGGAGAACGACGTGCCGTCCAAGGGCACCAAGTGACGCCGCCTCGCCTCCCACCACCAACCCCTCGGCCCCGCGGCAACTCGGACTCGAGAGCTCAAAACTTAAAACTCTAAAAACGGAATAAAAACTGAAAAGCAAAATGCGCTGCGGAGTGCGAGGAGGAGCACTGCCGCCCAGGATGGACGAATGAGCAGCGCCAGTTTCGTTTTTAATCTTATCTCACCGGCGCCAGCGGTCGAGTTCCTATCATCCTCCTGGCTCGCGGTGAGATGTGAGCGAGCGAGCGAGTGAGGCCGTGCGATGATCACCGAAACTGGACGAGCAGGGCGATGCAGCGGCGTTGGCGGTGGCGTTCACGGCTGAGCCCACGCCGGTGCACGGCCCGCTGCTTGGATGAGAGGCGGCGCTGCTGGGCGCTGCCACGCCTGCCTGCTGGTGGGATCTCCGTCTGTCCGCTGGGCGCCAGCGAAGAACCACGTCGATGCAAACCGCTCAGCGCCGGACTGTTCCAAGCGAGCGAGCGAGCGAGCGAGCACGCCACCCACCCGCCCCTCCCATCGGCGTGGGATTTAACTTTCAAATATTGTTTCGTACTTTATACATCAACTGTCGATTTTTTAACTCTACACAGTTTCTACTTGAGCAACTGCTGCAATCGTCGCCGTCTCGTTTTTTTATGTTATTTTGTACTCCCCGAGTTGTTAATTTTATTGCCCGTGGTGAAAGTTGTGGTGCAAACCGGTAACAATGCAAAAGGGAACACCCTTCACAGCTGATTTTTTTAAATACAGCCTGTATACAGTCTACATATATATACAGTATTTCATCATGGACGATGACTTCTGCGACGGTGGGCGGCAGAGCCATCGCCGGCCGTACTCGTCGCCATGGCGACCATCGCCGATGAACTCATCGTCCGCTCCGCCCGGTGGAAAGGAGGTCGCCCCCGATCGCTACGGCAACACCTCACGAACTCGCAAAACAATCTGAGGGCCGGCATCCACCATCCGTCAGGGTGGACTTTGCCGGTCAAGATGAACTAGTAGACTTGACTGATCAGGGTGGACTAATGGAATGTCCATGGAAGATGGACCGGCTTGGTCAGGGTGGACTAATGGAATGTCCATGGAAGATGGACCGGCTTGGTAAGGGTGGACTAATGGAATGTCCATGGAAGATGGACCGGCTTGGTCAGGGTGGACTAATGGAACATCTCTGGTCAAGGTGGTCTATTGGACTGGCTGATCAGGGTGACTTTGGTGGGCGAATGGACTCGCAGGTGAATGTGGACTCGCTGATTAGGGTGGACTAAACCATCTGTTCAGGGGTGGAATTTCTCGTCGAGGTCGAGCGCCTGGTCATGTCGGACCTTTAGTTGAATCGTGGTAGACACAGCGGTCAGGGCGGAGATCTCCTCCCAAGGTGAACTCGCCACTCTCACGATGGACCTGCTCCAGCGATGATGAACCGGGTGGACGAGTCCAACGCTGGACTCGAGGATTTTCCGGTTGGAGTGGAGCTGTTCTCATAGGTCAGGGTGGACGTTCCGCATCGAGCTGTGGGGCCGTGCCGGGAACGGCGAGTGACGGGGAGCTTTGTGCCGTGACCGGTCGTCGCTACGTCACCCGTCTGCCTTCTTAACCCCCCAACCCCCGCCGCCCGCGCGCCTGCCCGAAGACGCAAAAAAATTCTCGTGAAATGACAAAAAAAACGAACAGATTTGTAGAAAAAAATATATAAGGATAATGCTGTGGTTTTACATAACGATTTCAAATCTTGTTTTGTAAGAAAGACGCCGCCTTGGTTCACGTTGTCGTTCGTCGTTGTCCATCGTTTTGTCCGGTTTGTTTTGTTTTACAGAAAACAGGAGGGAGTTGTTGTTGTTGTTGTTTTTGTAAAAATGGTTGAAGTTGCAGTTTGTCTCATTTTAGTATTTGCGCGAGCACTTGATGGGGGGGGGGGATGCTCGGATTTTGAGGAGGGGCTGTCATGCCTCCCCCCCCCTCCCAACCTCTCCCCCCCCCCCCTCTTCCTGCCACGTCGTCGCCCTCTCACTGTGCCCCCCCCCCCCACAAACAAAACCACCAACTCCATTGTAGCCCACGTGAACCCTGACCCCTGAGGCAAGGTCGCCAAACAGCGGTAAATTTGTCAACAGTCGCGACAAAGGAGAGGGCATCCCGGGCCGAATGATGTCGGCAGAAAGGAAATGCCAACGAGAGACAAGACGTCGCCTCTCCCCCTGCCGCGTGCTGCTGCTGCTGTGGGGCCGGGTCTCACCGCGTGTCGTTCGGCGACGATGTCCGACGTTTCGCTCCAACGTGCCCGCGGCCGGGAGCTTCTTCGGGATCGGAGAAGCTTTCCGGCGCGGTGAGTGACACGCCGGATGATCACACCGAACGGTGCCGCGATACATCCCGAAACACATCGGGGAGGGGGGGGGTATTAGCTGAATTACGTTCGGCTTCTCCGATAGCTGATTGGACAGTGGTGATGATGACCATGATAGTCGGAGTGGAATTTCAATAATTTATCTCTAATGTACGCGCGCGCGCGACCCTTTTTGTCAACTCCGCCGCTGGACGAAGACCTCCGCGTGCCGTGCGTATCGATGGGGGGAGGAGGTGGAGGGGGGGTGGTGGGGGGCTTGTTTGACCATACTTCACCACGCCTGTCAGTGCGGACTGGTGCGCGGCGCCAACCCCGGGTGAAGCGGTCGGTGGCGGTGCCGTCGGTTGAGATTGTGCGCTGCTGCTGCTGCTGCTGCCTTTGACTACGATGGGTTTATTTTGTATTTATTCTCGACCGCGTGCCGTCGACGTCACTAGGAACGGGGAGGTGCGCGCGGGAGTCGCGGTATTCGCGAGGTCACGTGACCTCTGCCCTGTGGGGGGGGAGGGTCCAGAGAAGCTATGCAACAGCCCCTCGTGATGAGGCGCTCACAGTTGGTCCTTGAGAAATTAAAATTGAGCAAAAAACAATATTAAAAACAGCGGCACCAACAGCAACGGTAATAAATAACAAACATCCAAGACCATTCTCAGCCACGCTCTCGTGCACCCTGTGCACGGTGTGTGTGTGTGTTCTTTTTCCAAGACGCCTGTCCCGAGTCTGTATGTACGTGTGTGTGCGCGCGAGTCTAGGTGTGTGTGGCTGTCTGTATGATCTGAATGTGGCCGCGTGTGTGTGTGGCTGTCTGTGTACAGCGTAGTGGAGCGGTAGCGCCACGCTGCGCTACGAACCCGGCGTCCCGAGTTCGATTCCCACTCACGGCCAACACCCAGTGACGGTTATCTGACCCGGTCCTGGGACTCCTCTGGGTCGACTCGGCCTCAAATGAGTACCTGATGCGGTGTTTAAGCGGCCGGGTGTGGTGCTGGCCACTCACAACCTCGTGTGCTGTTCTGGCCTTCATAGGTGCTCGCTAGCTAATAGCACTTGCCCCAACAGTATTTTCAGGCTATACGGGGGGACCTTTGTCTTTTGTTTTGTATATAGTACAGCGATTGGGGGTGCAGTGGTAACCGCACTACACCAACGCCCCCCAACCCCGGATGATCCAACCGGCGATGAGCGAATTCTACCCAGGGCCCGGGTCTCATGCACACGCGAAATAAATAAATGATTCGGGCATTTAAAGTTGTTTCCAGGCACGCATTTTAAATCAACTGCTTTAATTAAGTATCCATTGGAGTAGGGTTACAACCTTTCGGTTGCAAAGGCACGCAACTCTATTGCTGTGATACAAAAAATAGAGCTTTGCCACGCACAAACAATGATGATGGATGGAGCTGGTGGACAAGGGAGAAGTGGGGAATCAGGAATTCATTTCTCACTCAAATATATTCAGGGTCACTGCCAGACTCGACTGGAGGTGGTGGTGGTGACAGGCACATGAGGACGCGTAACCACGGCCGAAACGAGAGGTAATCATGAATGTGGTGTGCCGGGTAACGGAATGATGTTACGGTTAACTAACTCGGCCGAAATTAAACTAAAACTAAACTTTTTTTTATTAAATCCTTTATATTAAGTTCGCTTGCTTGCTTAGGACCGTGCAAATCTTTCGGTCGTTTTTTAACCCACTTCCCGTGATCCAATCGAGCTGACATTTTCCACACAGACTCGTTGTGCGTGACAATTAATGTTCGTGAAAAAAAAAATTCAAAATTTGACACTTTTTAGGACAAAAATATTATATTTAATTACCAATTGCTTAATGGTGCAATGCAATCATCTGACCCATAGGTGGCAGCCATCTCAAGCCAGAGGACGAGAGGACTCTAGCCGCTACGCATATAAAGGATTTATAGTGAAAAACTTTGTTTTTACGGGTTATACTTATAAGGCCATCTGAGCTACTTAGCTCTTTTTCAGAAGCCACCTCGCTATCAAAAATCATGATCCAACGAAATGGCTTACGTGTAAATGTATAGCAGCCATATTCTCTAAACGCATGTTTCTAAACGTGGAGGGAAACACCGGAGAAACCCGGAGAAAAATCCACGCGAACACGGGGAGAGAGATACACGCAAACTCCAAACATAGAGCAGGCGTCAGGGTCGGGATCAAACCCACGAACTCGTGTATACCGGGCGAGGGAGTTAACATCTCCGTAGGTTTTTTCGGTAAAGTCACGTAGGTAAAAAATTAAATTAAAATTAATGAAAGTAAAATAAAAAAAATCACGACGTTTCGGAGGCAACACAAGCTTCCGTCTTCAGGTGGAACAGTCACAGCGCGATTGCTGTATCAAATAAAGAGGACAAAAAAACCTCAGAGTATGAATCCTTGCAGTCACGATAGCTTCAAATCTAGAGTTAACATCTCGCCAACCGCAGCGCCCCCACGGTGCAATTTAATGTAATGTTAACAGTGATAATTGGTATAGTATTGTTACGATTCGAACCCCCCCCCCCCCCCCCCATTGCGTATTGAAAATGGAACGCATCGCGTTACACGTTGCTACGTCAACTGGGTGCAGTAGGCGAGAGGAGACGCCAGGGAGCCTCGCTCGCTCGAGAGAGGAGGGAGCGACGCATGGCCTGGCACGGCACAGCGGGCACGGCACGGCACAGCTGGCACGGCACGGCACAACGTGGCACGGCACAGCCTGGCACGGCACGGAGCGGCCTGGCACGGCACAGCCTGGCACGGCACGGCACAGCTGGCACGGCACGGCACAACGTGGCACGGCACGGCACAGCCTGGCACGGCACGGCACGAAGCGGCCTGGCACGGCACAGCCTGGCACGGCATGGCACAGCCTGGCACGGCACGGAGCGGCCTGGCACGGCACGGCACAGCCTGGCACGGCACGGCACAGCCTGGCACGGCACGGCACGAAGCGGCCTGGCACGGCACGGCTCTGCACGGCACCGACAGAAAAGTTTTGAGTGTCTTTGCGGGCACGTGAATTCGGATTTGCGACATTCAAATTGAGACGTGCGTGTGTTTTTACGTATGTCAATGTTGATTTATTTATTTGTTTTCCTTTATTCATTATTAGATTGGGATTATACGTGGCGGCCAAGCGCCAGGCTGTAAATTCTTGGCAAGAATCTTTTCTGAAAAAGAGAAGCATCATCATAATAACAATAAACTATGCTCATTATGCTGGGTGGTGGTGTACTTAATACTTCGGTCTGTGGCATTCACGTGTGTCTGTTTTCGTGCAATTATAACATTAAATACGAATGAAGTTATAAACCAGCAATCCGTACTAAGGGGCCGTCCATAAATGACGTCACGCGATTTTAGACGATTTTTGACCCCCCCCCTCGTCACACGGCGTCACAAAAAGTCATACCCCCCCTCAAATATGACGTCACAAAGTTCTGCCCCCCCCTCCCCCAAATAAAACATGCTTCAAATCTCTTTAAACTATTGTCATTGTAGTGCGTATTTAATGTGCCGCTGCACTCTGATGTTGTAGGAGAAAACATTTATTAAAAAGTCTATTTAATTAAGTAGAACGTGTTGTCTATATTTATTTAAAGTTGCGCAATTTTTACGTGACGTCACATTTCTCAACCCCCCCCCAGGTGCGTGACGTCATTTATGGACGGCCCCCAAACCTGCGTGGTGAAGTATGGTCAGACGACCCTCCCATGGTCCACACTGTGTGGGGCAGGCCTTCATCCAGCAGTGAATCGACAAAGAACTGCAAATTGTTTTACGTTTGTTAATCACAGATCGTTAGAAACGTATTCAAATTAACGCATTTGTTGATGAACTTATGACAGCGCTCCTCTGGGAGACCCCGTAATCGGCAGTACAGAAAATATACAGTACATTGTACAGTACATTGTACAGTACTCTACTGCACTGTATTAGATTCTCACGTCTATGCTCCCCGCCTTCACTACCAACCCGCACCGACCATCGTGGTGAAGTATGGTCATCAACTCGACATGCAACTCATCAACTCGACATGCAACTCATCAACTCGACATCCAACTCGCCCGCAGTGATTCCTCGTCACCTCGTGAGGACGATCGTCTAAGAGCCGCTTTTCCCAATCCACTGCTGGATGAAGGTGCCCTCTCCAAATCGCAACACAATTTTAATGAGCGATAATTGTTTCTAAGGAACGTGAGCTGTGACGCACATCGGCAATGGGCGTCACTGTGAATGCAACTTGCGCGTGACGCACGCCCCCGCAATGTGGTGCAAAAAAAGTTTTTAGCTTTACGATTTCATTTCATTTGTCACTTGAGTGACGAGGGAAAGAATGTGGAAGAGAGTACCGCCCGCACCTATGTCGCATACCTTCATGTAGATAGTTTCATGAATGTAACGTTGGGAATTAATTGAGAATTATTCGCGCACTGTCCACCGAGGGGATGAAGCGATGCCATCAGCTCTTGTGCAGGTGCTCAGGTGGATTATAGTAAACTATAAATTAAACTATTTTTATTTTTTATTTCACCACGTAAGACCCACTGAGCTCTATGTAGCTCTTTTTCAGAAGCGACCTGGCCACAAATGACAGCTCAACGAAGTGGCTTTTCACGTGGAAATGTCTAGCAACCAAATACTCAAAACGCGTGATGTTGATTCTAAATATGGAGGGAACAACCGGTGGACCCGGAGAAAAATCCACGCGACCACGGGGAGACGGAGAGACACGCAAACTCCAAATATGCAGCAGGCGTCAAGGTCGGGATCGAACCCACGACCTCCTGTACACCAGGCGAGGTAGTTAACATCTCCTAGCCACCGTGATGATGATGAGAGAGAGAGACACGCAAACTCCAAATATACAGCAGGCGTTAGGATCGGGATTGAACCCACGACCTCCTGCACACCAGGCGAGGTAGTTAACATCTAGCCACCGTGATGATGATGAGAGAGAGAGACACGCAAACTCCAAATATACAGCAGGCGTTAGGATCGGGATTGAATCCACGACCTCCTGCACACCAGGCGAGGTAGTTAACATCTCCTAGCCACCGTGATGATGATGAGAGAGAGAGACACGCAAACTCCAAATATACAGCAGGAGTTAGGATCGGGATTGAACCCACGATCTCCTGCACACCAGGCGAGGTAGTTAACATCTCCTAGCCACCGTGATGATGATGAGAGAGAGAAACACGCCAACTCCAAATATACAGCAGCAGGCGTCAGGATCGGGATCGAACCCACGACCTCCTGCACACCAGGCGAGGTAGTTAACATCTCACACTATTACAGCGCCCAGCGATGTCACATTGCTGGATCGCGTAGTGATGGAGGCGGCTTTGCGAGAGGCCCTCATCCAGCAGTGGATTGAATCACGGATGCTGATGATGATTACGATGACTTGGTAGGGAAACTATTTGCCTCCAAAAACTGTAGCTGGGTGTGGCAGAGTCCATGACCAGCGCTGACATTTTGGGACGTCCCTGAACAGCAACTGCATCCTCCTGACTCATTGGCGGCCCTGTGAGTGGAAACGAAACAATCCTTTGTGGTTCTATTTGTTTGTATTTGTTTCTAAACAAATGCAGGAGTGTACCAGTGGTGGTGGAGCGGCTAGCGCGCTGCGCTATGAACCTGGTGCCCCCCCCCGCTCACGGCCAACATCGGTGACGATTATCTGAACCGCTCCTGTGCCTCCCCTAGGTCGACTCAGCCTCAAATGAGTATAAGCGCCACTAGGGAGACAAAGGCGGTCGGGCGTGGTGCTGGCCCCACCCACCCCCTCGTGTGCCGTGCCGGCCTTTATAGGTGCTCGCTGACAGCACTTGCCCCTACAGCCTGTTAAGGCTACACGGGGGATCTTTGTCTTTGTGTCAGTTGGTGGAGCAGAGTGGATCCATGGCGTGACCCGGGCGTGCCGAATGCAACGTGCAGCATCGCGTCACTCTCGACGGCGCTGTGGTTCAGAGTTCGGGTTATTGACGATAGGGTTTGGGGTGATTTCTATGGATTGGGTTCGACAGAGGGTAAAGGTTAGGGTTTTAGGTTTTTAGGGCGATTGATCAGGTTGATTCTAGGTATAGGAATAGGGTAAGAGCTCGGGTTAAGGTTAGGATGGAGTTAGGGTTAGGGCTATGGGGCTAGGGGTAGAGGTTTGTGTTATGATTAGGTTAATGATAGAGGTTAGGGCTCGGTTAGGGTTAATGCTAAGAAAAGGTTTACTCGAGGGTTATGGTGAATGATGCGTTTAAGTTTAGGGCGAGGCGTGGTATTCATTCAGGTTGAGTTGAGTATCGTGATGAGTTGAGTATCGTGATGAGGTTAATTATGCTGCGGTTTGGGTTAAGAGCTAAGTTAGGATGAGTACAAATTAATAATAAAAGTTAGGTCTTGGATTAGTTATTGCTCGGGTCAGTAATGGGGTCAAGGCTATATAATTAGATTGGTTGTATTCGTGTTGGGGTTACTGTGAGTGTCCTGGTTAGGTTTAATTGTACGGTTAGTATCAACGTTGAGTCTGTGGTAAAACTCATGGCTGAAGTTAGTGTTGGGGCTAGTGTCCTGGTTAATATTAGGAGATGGCGTTCGGGGTAGGTTTCGTGTTAATGTCAGTGTCCACATAAAGCTTCGGGTTAAAGCACAGGACGAATGCCTAGGTGAGTGTTACGGGATAACTTCATGGCGATCGCTTTGTGCTCGAGGGGAAATGGAAGGTAAGTGACCTTGTAAGTGGATTGTTGGACACTGGTGTCACCATCAACTGGCATCAGAACTCGAGCGGGCCGAGGTGTGTTGCACATGTTCCCCTTGAGTGGAACATTCACGGAAACAAGCCGCAGGAGTGCGACTGTGGCCATATAACCCGCACATAACCAGGATGTTTCTTTTCCTGGGGGAATCCGATGAGCTGTAAAGCTCTTTATCACAGGTGTCCAGCGAGACGGGTAAGAACGTTACAACAACAAACAACAACAACAACACGATAGGAGTGCAAAGTCCAATAAAGGTCAACAAATGACCCAAACATATAAATACAACTAAACCATCCCCATCTTTCCAGACAAAGCCTACTGAGGGATTAACTTCTTTTTCAAAAGCCACCTGGCCACAAATGATAGCTCAACAAAGTGGCCCGTCATCATTCGGACATTTATAGCGGCGAAATCATCTAAAGACTGCAGTCTAAACGCGTGTCTCTAAATGTGGAGTGGGGAAAACCGGAGGACCCGGAGAAATAAAATGCACTTGAACAGGCTATGGGCCCTACAAAACGTCGCCGTGGTATTGTTCGTGTTGTTGAGTCTCACGGAAAAGACAAGTGAAAGGCAAACAGTGCAGATTAAAAAGGTGTGCAGGTGAGGTTGGAAACCCAAGAGGGCTTCTATGTATATACAAAACAGATTGTTCAATAAATTAAACAAAGCATACTCATGCTAATTAAGCTTGTTCAACTAGAGGTGTTCATGCGCTCGTTCAGCAGAGGAGGATGAACAGCAGCAAATCTGGCTGTGACGGTCCCACCTGATGACGGAGACTTGTGTTGCCTCCGAAACGTCGTGATTTTTATTTTATTTTTTATTAATTTAAATTTCATTTTTTACCTACGTGACTTTACCGAAAGAACTAAGAGTATGAATCCTTGCAGTCACGAAAGCTTCAAATCTAGAAGCAAACCCACAGCAAATCTCTCTGCTGAAGTTCCCCCCCATCCCCCTCGACATGACCCTAAACGTAAACACATGACCCCCCATTCGCAAGAACAAACCGCAGTGGATGAGTACACGTACACATTCTTACGTAAACCAAACAATTATCTTCAGGAATGCAAAGAATCTCTCGGGCGACTATTTTTACCGACAATATCAGTATGACTGGGAGAGGAAGACACCTGTTTAGTCAAAGAATGCTTTAAAATCCACCCCTAGCCGCGCCTTGGTGGCCATCCATTGAGTGCGTACGCAAAAATCCGTCAAAACTTGACGCCTCTCTCCTCCCTGTACGCACGCGGACTTTTTATACCCCCCCCCCCACTTGCGTACGTTCGCCTGACGCACCCCCCCCCCCCCCCGAATCCTACAGAACGTCCGATACTTAATCCACGCAGAAACGATCAAGGATTAATAATATTGACGTGTTTAAGCAAACAGTCCACCGCCGGACTATCTAACTCATGTGAAGGCCAATGTCGACACATTATTATCGAGGCTTCACCCCCCCCCCCCGTTCCCTATGCGTAGTACATTGTCAGTAGACCCCCCCCCCCATACACAAGCTACGCGTTTGGGTGAACCCCCCTCCCCCCTCCATGCGCACGGACCCCATGCATGGCCCCCCTCCCCCCCCTATGCATGGCCCCCCACCCCTCCCCCTCCATGCATGGCCCCCACCCCTCCCCCCTCCATGCATGCCCCCCCCCCCACCCCTCCCCCCTCCATGCCCCCCCCCCCCTTGTTGTGCTGAAGGCGTCCGAGTCCGTGTGCCGCTGCGGGCTGCGGGGCCCTTGGGGCGCGGTCTTGACCGGGACTCGTGGATTGTGTGTGCAGGTTGTGGGTGTACCCCCTTCACGGGGTGTGTGTACCCCCTTCATGGTGTGTGTACCCCCTTCATGGAGTGAGTGTATCCCCTTCACGGTGTGTGTGTACCCCCTTCACGGGGTGTGTGCCTACAGGTAAGAGTACCCCCCCCCCCTCTCGGCAGGGTGTGTGCCCCTCCCCCTGTCGGGGTGTGTGCCTACAGGTAGGCCCCCCCCCCCTCTCTCGGCAGGGTGTGTGCCCCTCCCCCTGTCGGGGGGTGTGCCTACAGGTAGGCCCCCCCCCCCTCTCTCGGCAGGGTGTGTGCCCCTCCCCCTGTCGGGGTGTGTGCCTACAGGTAGGCCCCCCCCCCTCTCTCGGCAGGGTGTGTGCCCCTCCCCCTGTCGGGGGGTGTCTCCGGCGAGGCGGGTCGCTGGAACAGGCGGGCGCGCCTCTCACATAAACGCGAGGTCGCCTCCCTCGATCCTCACTCGGCTCACTGCACCTCCCTGCACTCCACTGCACCTCCGCTGCACTCCACTTGCAAGGTAAGAAGAGCGCCCGGCTCTTATTATATAAATAAATAAATATCTCCCTTCCCGTCAAAGTATTTTATATTTTTATTTGTCTGGGTCGGGAATCTTGGCGCTGTCGAATTTCGCGTCTGCCGTGACCGGCAAGCGGCCGCCGCGTAGACGAACAGACGGAGGAGAGACCAAGACAACTTCACGTCGAATTGTGTTTTCGGGGTTGGCTTTTTTGGGATTACCACCCAAATGCGTTTTTATCCAACGACGGTGTGGGGGGGGGGGTAAGAGGCATCTCGAGGCGGCGATGAGACGAGGGTTGGGACTGTGCCTCTTGATTTGAGATAAAAGTTTTGTTTTTATTGTGGGCGCACGTAAGGACTTTGATGTGTTGACGCGCACGGCAGAGCGTGTCTATCGATGTGCGTCGCATTCAATGCGAGGAGCGGTGGCGCAGCGGTTAGCGCGCTGCGTTACGAGTTCGATTCTCGCTCACGGCCAACACCGGTGACGATTATCTGAACAGATATTGGGCCTCCCCTAGGTCGACTCAGCCTCAAATGCGTACCTGGTGCGCCGCAAGGGAGACAAAGGCGGTCGGACGTGGTGCTGGCCACTCCCCCCCCCCTCGTGTGCCGTTCTTCATAGGTGCTCGCGAACAGCGCTTGTCCCAAAAGTCTGTTAAAGGCTACACGGGGGATCTTGGTGTGCCACCTATAGGGTGTTAAGTGTTCGATGTTAATACGTGGGTGTGGTTTTGGATTGTGCGTGTGTGTGACGTGGTGTGGTGTGTATTGTGGGGATGTAATTACGTGTCAACAGTATTGTGTTGTTGTCTGGGCGCGGTGTTGCGTATTGTTGCGTGCCCCTACAGTTTGTTAAGGCTATACGGGGGATCTTTGTCTTGTATTGTTGTGTGTGTGTGTGGGCATATGACTATACCACTCGGAATGTGCCAAATCTCACCCAGATCTTGTAAGCTCAGCAGGCGTTGAGCCTGGATGGTGCTTGGATGGGCGACCGCCGGTCCATGTCAGGTTGTCTTAGGCGGTTGCGGAGCGACGTGGCACGGGCAGTAGACGGCAGTGCAGCCAAATCCAGTGTTGGACTGGACTTCTATGCTCCCACGCCTACGCTCCTCACCTTCGTGGACAAATAATCGCCACGGAACCGCACGATGTGGGGGGGGGGGGGGGGAGGAGGCCTTCATCCGGCAGTGGATGGACCAATGGGGCCGTACACGTCTATGCGATGTTGTGTGTTGTGTTCTGCGTGATGTTAGCCATGAGCCTGGCGATCAAACTCAGGTGGCAGGGCTTACAAGTTTGCTGAGCACTCCGTCGCCGCCCTCCCTCCCGCACCCTGCAGGTGCTCGCTAACACGTTGCAACGTCTCTGTGTTTGTCCAGATGGCTTTCAAAGGCTCAAGCTCAAAGCCCCGACCCCGGTCTGCGTACGGTGAAAATGGTGAGAATTTTGTTCACGAAAAAAATCTTCAAAAGCACGGGTGCGGAACTTATGGCCCCCGTGAGCAGTGTGCCATTTCCATAGCTGTCAACCCCTCATCAGTGCCCTACGTTATTACAGACCAACTCAGACATTATTGGTCACCCCGTGCCCTTATAAATCTCAACGTTCATCCTACAAAGTCCCATCACAAGGGTGAAACACAAACAAATAGACAAATACATAAAAATGTTTTTGCCTGTACTAAAACGGCTGTACGTCATATGGACCTGAAAACTCAATGTCCCTGTACAAGAGTACGGGGTAACCCGTGTGGGTTGACAGCTGTGCATTTCCCGCGGCCTAAAGTTAGGGGGCTTCACTTCACACGGCCGCCAGTGAATTTTATTTCACACATCGCGAGAAATGAATTACCAACGACCCGACACTTCCACGGAAGCGACACCGAGACTTCACTTCACGCGACTTGCAGCGTTATTCCACGCGGCCTGCTGCTTGTGGTCTCGTGACCACGCGCAGCTCACAACTTAGAAGAGAGTCGACAAAACGATGCTTATCCATCAGCGAAAGCATCTCAGCCACCACCACCTTGGCCGCACTCATTGGGCGCTGGAGGGGATGACGTATCCGACATGGGCAATGCTGCGTTTCCCATCCTAGCGTTCGGTGAATTTCTCACTGCTAGGGACCCTTTCCAATGACAGTGGTGACTGATCTGTGCGGCGCGTGTCCACGTGTGGACGCCCACCACCAGCGCTCTCGGATCCCGCACCCTCGTGCTAGAAGGCAGATGAAGCCCGGTCCCTCCCCAGCCAGCGTCTGCTGTGGGGGCTACGTTTGACCATACTTCACCACGCCATACTTCACCGTTTCGCTGCACTGCGCTCTGGTGCCCACTTCTTAGCCCCCGCAACCTATGACCCCTACGGTGCATGGTGGTTGCGCATCCAAGCACGAATCCAGGGTCATCCTTGCTTAACTTTCTGAGATCTAACGAGGTCGGACGAGTTCAGGGTGGTTAGGTCGTAGATGTTTTGGCCTTGGGGTCATGCTATGGTCATCGTTTCAGGCTGCACAACAATTGGGGGGGGGGTTGGGGGTGGAGGCAGCTGTGTGGAATGTTGCATCACGGGACAATGAATGATGGCGATGGCTTGGGGAGGTCTTCATCCAGCAGTGGATTGTTCATGGCCAGCGATGATGACGATGATGATGATGATGATAGTGACATACATTATAAAGTGGATTGATCATGGCCAGTGACGATGACGATGATGATGATGATAGTGACATACATTATAAAGGGGGTTTATGTTTGTCCTCGTGTGTTCGTGAGCAGGGAGCCCACAGACGGAGAGGGAACGGTCCGACGCCATCCAGGGCACAAAGTTCCGCACCTCGGTGAAGGATGATACCAGCTGGATCAACCGTGCCGGTGGACTCAACGAGGACGAGGGGTAGGCTCCAATACAAAACAAAGACAAAGATCCCTGTATAGCCTTCAGCATGCTGTTGGGGCAAGTGCTATTCGTGAGGAGCACCTATGAAGCCCGGAGAGGCGCACGAGGGGGTGGGTGGCCAGCACCTCGCCCAGCCGCACCAGGTACTCATTTGAGGCCGAGTTGACCTAGGGGAGGCCCAGGACCGGTTCAGATAACCATCACTGGTGTTGGCCGTGAGCGGGTATGGAACTCGAGTTGCCGGGTTCGTAGCGCAGCGTAGTGCTAACCGTTGCACTACCGCTCCCCACTACATACACACACGCACACCTCCCGGCACAGTGCAAATACCATCTTCACACACAACAGCAACAACGACAACAGCTGACGGTGACATCACCACAGCGCTAGTGCCAAGAAAGATGCACTTTGAGGCCACAGAGACTCTCGAAGAGACCCGCTGAGTAACTGGAATGTGCTAGCAGTGGCTTCATCATCAGCCCTTTCTTCAGCTCCCACAGCTGCCATAGAGAATGGGTCTTGTGGAGGCCTGCACGAGTGCAGCAGCATTATTACCACCCCCTCTAGGCAGGATGCGTGCCCCGCTCCCTGTCGGGGTGTGTGCAGGTGGTGGTGTGATGTTAGTGGGGAGCGGTGGTGTAGCGGTTAGCGCGCTGCGCTACAAATCTGGCGACCCGGGTTCGATTCCCGCTCACGGCCAACACCAGTGACGATTATCTGAACCGGTCCTGGGCCTCCCCTAGGTCGACTCAGTCTCAAATGAGTACCTGGTGCGATTGTGTAAACACGTCAGGAGCAGCAGAGTGGTGTGTCGCTGTGATGTCTCCTTCGTATTTGTGGAACGGGGCATTGCACTGCTGTATGTTGTTGTACGGTCTGTTCTGCACACTGGAGAGTTTTAGACCTTCCAGGTATCCGCATCTGCCATGGTTCGTGCAGTGGATGCGGTTTAAGGCGGGATATGAGCTAAACCGTCACAGCGAAACCTCTCCGATGCGTCGTTCGGCTCGTGCCCTGCGTTGTTCGGCACGACGTCCGGCACGACGTCCGACGTTTCGCTCCGCGTGCCCAGGAACTCCTTCACACAAAAAAAAAACCCCAAGGGATCTGAAGAAGCTCAGAGCGCGCGGCACAAGCCCGAAAACACAGAAGAGAGCTCGACAGCACGAAACCGCCAATACCTGCCCAGTAGCATAACTAAAGCCGTGGTCACAGCCCCGGGTATGAACACTCTAAAACACTGCCACCGCCCTCACCTGCACGACAGGTGCTCCAGGGAGGCAGGCAGGGAGGGGAAGGAGAGGTACGCATGAAGGAATGTGGAATGCGTCGTTGGGCGATGACAAATAGAATGATTTCGTCTTTTTGTTTGTGCCTCCGTCTGTCTCCACACCCAAACCTACCCCCCCCCAAAAAAACTATTTCCCCCTCTCTCCCTCCTACCCCGCATTCGCCACCCCCCCCCCCCTCTCTCCACGACCAGCGACGAGCCGGGGCTGATAGACTTCGGCGACAAACATCCGACCTCGCCGCTCTCCCCGACGTACGCAGGCACCAGGTGAGCCGCTCCGCGGGCGTGTAGCGTGCAGGCGGTGCAACTGCGCCGGAGTGGGGGGGGGCCTTACGGCAAGAGTTCCTACCCTCCGAGTCGCAAACAAAAAAACGGGCACGCATCATGGGAAGAGGAATAAGAAGTTGGAGGAGGATATCTGACAATACGTGGAAAGCGGAGAACTCCATGCGAATGCATTGGATATTGAATGATTTGGGGATGGCTTACAGAAAATTCCCAGGATGGCTAACTCCTCAAGGAGAGCACAATCTTGGATCGATCAAGGGCGGGTGGCAATGCTAGCCCATGGGCTACAGAGGGTCCCATGTGCTAGGTTACAAAGAGTGGGGTGGGGGGGGTTAGCATATCATTCCTTGTACGAGGATCCATGCCAACCGTGCCACACCAATGAATACGCTCTATTCAGCAGTCTTCACGCCTGGCAACCCTGTCAGTGTCGAGGAATTGTGAGCGAGCGCCTATTTAAGTCATTGCCGACATGGGTGTGCTGTGGTAGTTTTGGCCACGTGTGGGTTTTCTCCCGGCTCTCCGATTCCTCCCGCGCGGAGCCGAACGCTCGCTCGCGGAATTGGCCAAGCAGCCCAATGCAGGACCCTCCTGCAAAACGAGCCTTGAGACTGGGTGAGGCTTTCCTGGTGAAATAATTGCCATTATTACGATGATTGAACCGAGGTAGACTGTTGGGGCAAGCATTGTTACGGGCACACATGAGTAAGTTGAAGGTGTGGTCGCCACTCATTCACATAGAAACCCATAGATTTACACAGAGACCCATAGACTTGGCTAGGGTGAGTTACGATTAAACGGGGCTCTAAAGTGTAGCGAGTTGATGGTCTTCGCCTGGTCAACAATGACTCGCACACAGACCCGTAGACCTAAATGGAGCCCGGTCACCAATGGCTGCATGAACAACAACAAAGATGACATTTGGTGCCACGTCACCACGCGCACCTCGCTCTACCCCTGATCCCTCAAGCACCTCTGACCTTGCACCCTGAGCCTAACCCTGCCCCTGGCCCTCGCCCGTGCAGGTGAGCGCGAGCTGCTGGCTCGTTCACAGCCACGAGTTGTCTGTCTGTGCTCGATATTTGTTTACCGGCCGAGAGGGCAGTCAATTCCTCGCATTCCTGTCAAGGACGGGCGCGGCCCAATTCATCAATTCGAAGCCGCCCACACCCAGCTCGCTCCTGTGCCCTCGAGAGAGACGGCATGCGACGGAGCCTCCGTGACGTCGCTCGACATGAATCACAGACCAAGACAAAGATCTCCCCCTCCCTCCCTCCCCCGTGTAGCCTTGACAAGGTTGTTGTGGGCGAGTGCTGTTAGGGAACAGCCCCTATGAAGGCGAGAACGGAGGCGGCGGGGAGTCCCGTGGGGGGGGTCCCCCTTCTCTTACGCCGCCCGCCGTGACCCTCTCGTCTACCGCCTCCCCCCCCCCCAGCCGTTCGTCGAGCCAGCAGCAGCAGCAGCAGCAGGAGTGGGATGATATGGATTCCCACGCCGCGCCAACGAAAGGAGCCAGGGACTCGTCCGGCGGCGGATTCCGGTCGTCGACGCAGAAGTGGTACGTGACCCCTGTCAGGGATTCGCTTCGCCGACGACGCTGTTGGGAGGGACAACCTGGAACTCAGATTTCTGCCTTAAATACATTCAGCTGGGGAATTTTTTTTTTCCTTCTTCAAGTTATGGGCCACGGCGTTTGATAAATTGTGCCCCGGTCATGTCACTACAATCTATTTTTTTATATTCCTATTATTACATTTGTTTATCCGGGAAAACCTCACTGAGTCTCAAGACTTTTTCAGGAGGGTCCTGCCAGGTTTTTTTTCTTTCAGTTGGTGGTGGGGGGGGCATCGATTGCTTGCTGTATAATCCCAATTGAGTAATTTGTTGAGACGAGTGGTGCACAAGAGATTGATGGCTCCCACAACAGGGCTTCGGGACCTTGGGTTGTGCGGTGATTGCTGAACGATGATGGGACACAAAGTAGCCAACGGCTCCTTCCCCTTGTACCGGGGAAAGAGCAGCTTGCACCTGGTGCATTGATTGGTGCATTGATTGGTGCATTACTCTGTCGCATTGCTTGGTGCAATGCTTTGGCCACCAACCACCACCGCAGCCATAAGAGGTGGAATCAAAGGCATTGGCCATGGTGACACCTTCATCTTGCCGTCTGTAAACAAACATTAGCAAGCTACAGCGTGTGCACAATTCTTAGGCGGTGATGCTGAGCTTCAGTGGCTTCCGGTTGCTGAACGAATACATTATAAGGTGGCACTCATTAAAAAAGTGCTTGCCGCAAATGAACCACAATACCTTGCTGATCTCATAATAATTGGTTCTTTACCCTTCTATCTGGCAACAAAACTGACACCTTTTTACAAGGAGTCATGTTTGCTGATCTCGTCAAGGAGCATAAACCATCACACAAACTCTGGTCGTGCTCGCAGCGACGGCTTTTGACTGGCCATCGGACAAAGACGGTCACCGCAACGCACACATTCAGATGAGCTGCGGCCGTCTGGAACGCTCTTCCTTCCGAGATTAGGAAGTCACTGGAGCTGTGCACTTTTAAATCGTCTAGATTGACAACTAATTTCTTTAGAATAGATTTTTATGCTTAGTTTGTTGCCCTTCCCCCGCAGCTACGATTAACATTGTTGGCTACGTACGGTGCGAAAGAAGTTCAACATACAGTACACACAAACTGACACCATCAGTGATGGCAGCTTGGGGGGGGGGGGGGTGACGGGAGGGGGTTAGGGAGCTGTTGATCTTCCCCACCCCAGCCCTCGCCACTTTTTCGGAATGTCACCAAGCGACTAACTTTGCCTGGGGCCCTCGAGAACGTAACTCCAAGTTGGCCACCCGGCCCAGCCCTCCCTCCCTCCCCTCCCTCCCTCCCTCCCTCCCCTCCCTCCCTCCCTCCCTCCCTCCCACGCTCTGGCCCTCCCCAGCCGGGAGAGGTGTTGAACTTCTTTCGCGCCGTACGTAGCCAACCGCGCGAATCAAGAGGTGCCTGGGGGGGAATTGACAACAAACGAACACGCGAAAAAAGCAGCGCTAAAGGAATGAGTTTTCAATTCAGACCGCAAAAGGTGCGTAGCTCCAGTAGCTGGCTTCCTAATATCGCGGGGAAGAGCGTTCCAGACGGCCGCAGAAGCGCGTGTGAATGCGCGCGTTGCGGTGACCGCCGTCTTTGTGCGATGAGTGGCCAAAGGCAGGAGTACGCACGGAGGTCTACGCTCCCTTGACGAGATCGGCGAGGTTACTGCGGTTCGTGTCTTCGCAAGCACTTTGTGTGTGTGTGATGAGTGCGAACCATTGGAACCACGGATGAACCACGGCCTCGCGCTTCACGCAAGCTGCCTCGCGTGGTGGGGGGGGGGGTGTTTTACGCATTCGCACGGAAATGAACTGAGCGCGATGTTTACATGACAGTGCCGCGCAGGCTTCTGCCACAGCGGATCGAGTTCGCACGAGGGTTTAAATGGAATGTGCGGTGGAACGAGCGTTCGCGTGATTCTCGGTGCTCGAACATGACTTTGATTCCCGTTTGATTCCCACGACGAAAATCGGTGGCGAGGGATATTTGAAACGGTCTTGGTACCCCCCCCCCCCACCCCCAAACTGACTCCGACAACCGAGGCGATGTGGGGCAGGCCTTCATCCAGCAGTGGATTGACAAAGGAATGAGAGAATCACTATGATTAATTACCTGTACAGTGTAGTGAATGTATAATTGATGGTGACGGCTGTGTTACGTTGCTGCAGGTGTGACCGCTGCTGTCCGAAGCCGATCATTTATATTTCACGAGCTGACAAGAGATAGCTTGGAGAGAGATATACACACAGAAAATACACGGGAGATTGAGAGACGGATAAGAAAAAGACAAAGAGACAGAGCGGCACAGAGGGAAACACAAAGCGACGGGTTCGTAGCGGCGGCGTTGCCACGGTGCTTGTGCCAGGCTAGGTGCACCACAGATCCTTCAAAGAGAGACACACAGAGACAGAGAGACACCGAAGGCGGCACAGAGATGGACACAGAGAGTGTCCCGCATGTTCAAGGCAATTCAAACTTTATGTCAAACGCACGGCACAATGCACTGGACAATGTTAACAGGGACGGAGGGAGTAGTTTTTGCTCGGAACACGGGGAGTCAAATGCAGCTGGGAGCGTGTAACCCGCGCTGCACGCTGCAAATCAAGAACATGATAATTAGTTTTTGACCCTTTTATCTGGCAACAAAACTGACACCTTTTTTTACAAGGAGTCATGTTTGCATAGACCACAATACCTGCAGTCATAATGCAAACAAAAAACACAACTCTGATAATGTATGCACTGTCCTTGAAGTTGATTGGTCCACACCCGAATGCATACATTATCAGAGTTATGTTTTTGTTTGCATTATGACTGCAGGTATTGTGGTTTATGCAAATATGACTCATTGTAAAAAAAGGTGTCAGTTTTGTTGCCAGATAAAAGGGTAAAAAACCAATTATTATATGTTTTACTGGCAAAGGAGGTTCCAATGGTTTAAAAGCAAGAACACTCAAGAACAGCCTGTGAAGCGGTGAGCTCATTGCTTGTACTCAGGGCCGGATTAAGGCACGGAGCTTTAGTGGCTGCAGCCCAGAGGCCTCCGCCTGGTGGAGGGCCTTCAGAGATGAAGTGAAAAGTTATTTAATTTGTGAATGCTGAATTGTATTTGTAGTTAGCCTTGTAAAAATAAATTTAATTTTTTTCTTGGTTCTTTCGGTAAAGTCACGTAGAAGGGAAATAATAAAATAACAAAAATAAAATATATTATTTTATTATGTTTATCTTTTTATTATTTTATTATTTCCCTTCTACGTGACTTTACCGAACGAACCAAGAAGATGAATCCCTGCAGTCACGAAAGCTTTAAATCGAAATTATAATGTTTCTTTAACTTTGTTTTCCTTTTGAAAATATTACTGGAGGGGCCTCACAGTGCCTGTAGCCCAGGGGCCTATAAAAGCTTAATCCAGCCCTGCTCCTAATTACCGGGGTTTAACTTCAGGCGGATCTGTTGTGGTCAGCAACCCGGACATTATTTTCTCACCCAGCACGCAACACGCAGCATGTCCTCTCGCTATGGCTGTGGCGATTAGTTGCATGCCTACTCCAGTCTGCCAGCAATCCATAGAACATTCAGTGAGAAATTAACCCCTGCCTGGGACACAAAAATACAGGAGACGAGTGGCGTTTTCAGTCATGTGACGAATCTGGTCCGAACAGCATATGAGCAGACAGTCAAAAGCCATTTGCTGTACACCAAATGAGGCCGACATTTCAAGCCCATGATTTTATTTTGACTGTGTAGGCTATCACAATCGATTGATTGATCGTTGTCAACCGACTGCTGCATGAAGGCCTACCCTAAGCCATATCGGTCATGGGGGTTGTTTGACCATACTTCACCTTTCTTGTCACTGGCTTATATGTTGCTTCGTTGTGTAAGGCAATTCTAATGCGCATGGCTGCGCTGTTACCATATTGCGGGGAAGTGGGGGGGGGGGGGGGTTATGTATCCTGCAAAAAAACTTCATAATTCATCAGCACAGCGATTATACTTAGTTTTTCATACTTAAAAAAAATTCAAATATTGTTGCTGCTGTTGACATTGTCGTCGTTAATTTGCACAAGCTGAGAGACAGCGACACGGGAACAAAACATCTCACTGCCACGTGACCTCGTGCATGCCATGGATCTTTAAAACTGACTTCACTTGAGAAGCTCGGTGCTACCTGGAGTCGCCTAATCGTTGACCGGGCCTTGCGGTGTTCCTCCCCCGGCAGGGACAGCGCGGGACCCGAGGGATCTTCGTCTTTCTCCCGCGTGGAGATCACCGAGACGGAGACGCGGCGAGGCGGCCGGTGATTTGCGCATTGCACCTCGCGCGCTCGGACTCTCGCTCGCTCGCTCGTTCCAGCAGTCGTTTGGAATGGGTGTAAAATGCTGCATGGACAGCCCCTTTGGAATGTTAGCTGTGTGTGTGTGTGTACAAGTACGTTTGTGATCGGATTACATGTTAATGTTGTGCTGAAAGGCACCTGTAATCTGATTACATGTTAATGGTGTGTAGAAATCCATTTGCAGTCAGATTACATGTTACTGTTGTGCTGAAATGCACATGTAATCTGATTACATGTTAATGGTGTGAAGAAATCCATTTGCAATCTGATTACATGTTAAGACCGTATAGATAGCCTTTTCTTAAATTTCTAACGTGGGAATAAATGTAGCTCCTTGTAAATGTGATCACAGGCATATGTGGTTAATTTATACACTATCATTGAAGGTCGATACAGATGGGCCTTTGCAGTATTTTAGTTGCGTAGTTTCCCCGCTTTCTGGGAAATACAGCGAGGGCTCAGAGAACGCAGGCACCGCTCACACGCGACCGACCGACAGACCCCGATTCATCACGGCACTTGGTGTGACTCGGACTATCGTTTACGCGCAACGGGGCCGCAAGCGAGGGAGTCAAATGAGCCCCCAGCCCGCCCGTTCCCCCGCCCGCACGCCCTCCCTGCCATCACGCGAACGATGGATTTGACGGCGTTGTAACTCTATCGCCCGTGCAAGGAACGAGTTAAAAAATAAACGATCGTGTTCTAATATAGTGTTAATAATAATAATGTAGTGGTCATAATATAGTTTGTTATAATATCGTGTTAATGTTATCGTGTTAATACTATAGTTTTAATAATATAGTGTTAATGATATAGTGTTAATACTATAGTTTTAATAATATAGTGTTAATGATATAGTGTTCTAATATCGTGTTAATAATATAGTGTCTATTTTTTACTGGCAAATGAGGTACCAATGGTGTAAATGCTTACCCGAGCTCTCATACTCTGATGGTGCATTGCCTTTGAGTTGTGCGCCTTTTGGCGTCATCTGGTCCAACACCATGTGAGACTAGGCTCTAAGGAAAGCTGTCTCGGGTGTGGACCAATCAACTTCAAGGACAGTGCACATACATTATCAGAGTTATGTTTTTTGTTTGCATTATGACTGCAGGTATTGTGGTCTATGCAAACATGACTCCTTGTAAAAAAAAAGGTGTCCGTTTTGTTGCCAGATAAAAGGGTAAAAAAACAATTATCATATTTTTTACTGGCAAATAAGGTACCAATGGTGTAATTGGCGTTTTGTTCACGTGACAAATCCCTTTCTAATTGGCTGTGGTGGAGTGTTATGACACATTTAGACTTACGCGATCTAAGCCAAAAATCTTTATTACGAATAGTATAGAATGTTGTTGTTGGTTTGTGCTTGTGCACCACTACCAGAGCAGCAGCATCACCAAACAACGTGTTTACAAGATATGAAAAAAAATCGTGTCAAGTCTAACAATGTAACGGAATTACATTGTTAGAATCTAACTCTAAGTAATCCGATTACATGTACGGCCAGCCTAACCCTACGCGCGTGTGCTCTTTACCTGGTAAAATATTTTGGTGATTTGCTTACTTTTTCTATAATTTGCACTTCTATGTTGATTTTGTATGAATTGTTATGCTAACTTTATGACCCGCCCCTCCTGGACATGTGTGCAAAACAAAGAGCTTTACAGCTCATCGAATTCCACCTCCAATTTCTAGATTCTGATTCTAATGATTCTGTGTGTGTGTGTTACATTCAGCAGTGAGCCGTCTGGACCCCCGCCACCTGTCCCTCGCAGCCGCTACTCCGGCAGGTGTGAACCGGAGTTCCCAGGGGTCAGGGGTCAGCGGCGTAGCTATCCAGTGGCGCGGGCGGTGACACTGCAAACGGGGCCCGGGTTGCGAACAGAGCCATGGAAGAGCGACTCTGAGAGATTTAATACTGAGAGCTTTAGCTGGTTCCATTGCTTTCAGAGTCGCTGAATTGCAGATGGATATTTGAGGCAGTGCAAAGTGCGTCCGATTTACACCCGACGGATAGAGTCGACGTTGCATAGAGGGGAGAGGCTCATTCTTCGCTCCTTGCACCAGGAGCCACGTCACGCGGTTGGAGTGAGGGCTGGGAGTGGCTGGGTGGGTAATAACGCCGATCCACAGTTGTGTTCGGGTTGGGCCACGTGGTGGTAGTTTTACGTCAAATTGCTTGTCATTAACCCCACCGCAAGCCGACAAGATTGCCACGTTGACGGCAAATAAAGCTCCGCCCCAGTGGCTTAAGTGTTTTCAGAACTATTGCTGCTGCTGCTGCTGCTGTTGCTGCCGATGATTCTAATGACTGATTGTTTTTGTCGTTGGGATGTTTGTCTTTTAGCGGAGGTCAGAGCGGAGGTCAGAGCGGAGGTCAGAGTGATGCCAGCAATTCAAAGGATACGTCTGTCACCCGCACTCGCTTCAGCAGGTACACACAACTCACGTGTGTGTATGCAGGCCACCAATGTGTATACATACAACTCCTCTTCATGTACACGCAACGCCTATACGTACACACAACCCACTTGTACACGGCTCACCTGTGTGTGTGTGTAAATGGGCCACCTGTATAATACACGTGACATACAACACTTGGGGAATGCTAAAACATAATCCATCAGACCTCTGTCTTTCCACGTTAAAAAAATATAGAGCCTCATCATATTCCGTACCAAAAATCATCCATTTGCTTTTTTTGTTTATGCAGCTGAACTCTGGACCAGCTTTGACACGTTTTAGTTCTCGTCAGCAGCGTAAGGCTTTGTGCAACACAAATACTGCTGCGTTATCAGACTCCATTGGCAATAGCACTCCCCGAAAGCTTGGAGGGTTTTTTTTTTGTCGAACCCTCTTATCACTTTGCATTTTTTATATTTACCCCGGGCGTCGTGCACACGCACACACACGCACGCACACACGCACGCACTCACACACACACGCACACACACGGACTTTGTGATTCACACACAGCTGGGTGCGGTGTTGCTGATGTGGCTGGCGCGCGTTCCGTGGTCGGGGCGGGTCTCTCCTATTTTCTTTCAAGTTTTCACGCGAGGAGACCGTCTTGTTCTCACGGTGACCTCCTCTTCCGTCCACTGCACCTCCGCGAACAAGAGCTTCATAGCTCATAGGATTCCTCCAGTATAAATACGTATTCTAGTTGTGTTTTTGTGAGTCTCCAAGTATTCTCTATTCTTTTCTCTTTCACCTCATCCTCATCGCCGTCCCCACTCTTATCATCTCTCTGTCCGCCTTTTTCTCACCATCTCATATTTCATCCCCTCTCTCATCCCCTGTGTACCATTGCCGTCCTCCCTCTCTCTTCATATCTCGCCTCTCTTTCTCTCTCTCTGTCTTCCCTTTTTCCTCGATCTGTTCCCACTTCTCTCACTCGACCTCACTTTCATTGTGCAATAATCTCCTCTGCTCCCCGCACATCCTTGTCCCAAATGCAGAGCACGGTTGGCTACGTACGGTGCGAAAGAAGCTCAACGTACAGAATGCACACAACGCCCGACTAAGTCTCTCTCTCCCCGTCTCTCTCCTCCCAGGCCCGTATCGTCGTCGTCGTCATCGTCGATGAATGAGCAGATCAACGTGACGGAGAGGTGAGAGACCTTTGCACGAGGTTGTGATGTGTGCATCCCCGGGGTACGAATCTCAGTTGAATACGCAGTCGGCTTTCACGACCAATATTACCCATCAGAGGTTTTTTTAATATATAAATGTGTCGTTAAATCCGCCACAACCTGACAGCCAATTAGTCAGGTTTGTCACAAACAACACGTG
Organism: Lampetra planeri; assembly: GCF_965212315.1. Lineage (NCBI taxonomy): Eukaryota > Metazoa > Chordata > Hyperoartia > Petromyzontiformes > Petromyzontidae > Lampetra > Lampetra planeri. The sequence continues at coordinate 7,642,575 of NC_136125.1, read as the reverse complement.
CCAATTAAATACCTGTCAACCCATACGGTTTACCTGTATTCTTGTACAGGGAAATTGAGTTTTCAGGTCCATACAGCGTACAGCCGTTTCAATACTGGCAAAATTATGTTTTGCCTATTTGTTTGTGTTTCTCCCTTGTGATGGGACTTTGTATGATGTACGTTGAGATTTGTAAGGGCACGGGGGTGACCAATAAGGTCGGAATTGGTCTTTAATAAGGTAGGGCACCGATAAGGTGTTGACAGGTATGCATTTCGTTACTAGTTCAGCCCACCGGCGGTGTGTTCGGAGAGTCCATTTGCTATAGGTAGGTGCAGAAGCCTCAATCAAAGTAAAGACAAAAACATCCATAGCCGACTGCAAACCCTCGCGTCTTGCTCCGGCCACCGCCCCCCCCCCCCCATGCCGATGGCGAGAGAAAGCGCCGGTGACCTGGCTGGGGTTCGGCATCGGTTGCCTTCGGCTACGACGGCCAACATTTGGTCACCTCGAGGAGGTCACTCTGTGTTCAGTGAAACACGCCAGCCCCCTGCCCCTCGCCACCCGCACACAATTCCATCGCAATGAGCTCAACAGACGAAAGGCTTCGATCCTTCTCGTCCTGCCCTCTGCTACCGCCCTCGCAGTAGCAGTGACTCCTCTGTGCGCAGCAGTAGCAGTGACTCCTCTGTGAGCAGCAGCAGTAGCAGCAGCTGCCGGCACCGCGTTCGACTGGTTAGGCGAGTTCCATTTAAAACTCCTGTACCCTGAGGGTTGGGTGGATGTCAGGAGTGAGGGGAGGGGTATGGGGTGGGAGGGAGGTGTTGTGGGGGCGGGGGGGTGTAGGGGGAAGGGTGGTAGGGGGAAGGGTGGTAGGGGGAGGGAGCGAGGGTGGGGGTGTGTGGAGAGGGAGGTGGAGGGTGTGGACTTGCTTTCCAACACACCGGTGTTGCTGTACTAGCAACGAATTGGCCACGTTCTGTTTACGTGACAACCCTTACTGATTGGCTCTGTCAGGTGGTGGCGAATTTAACGACACATTTGTATATTTTACGGGATATAACCCAACAAACCTGTATTATGGTCGAATTGTAAATGTTGTGGGATTTGCTTTCCAACACACCGGCGTGCTGTCCTAGCAACGAATTGGCCACGTTCTGTTTACGTGACAACCCTTACTGATTGTCTCTGTCGGGTGGTGGCGGATTTAACGACACATTTGTATATTTACGCGATCTAACCCAAAACGCCTCTATTATGGACGGTCGCGCAAGCCTCCTACGCGTCAAACCAAGGTGCAGGGTGTGGGAGCCGGAGGTGCGGGTCCCAGCCCAGATGAGCCACGGCTTCTGTGGCGCCGCGAAACGCCACGTGTCACTGCCCCCCGTCTCGAGTCTCTCGGCATTACGCGCCACCGCCTTTGCGATCTTCCCGACGTGGAACGGCATCGAAGCGCTCTTCTGTCGGGGGGGGGGGGGGGGGGGTACGCGCCCTCTCCCTTTTCGTCACTTTTTGCGACGGCATTCGCCTTCTTTTAAAACAACGGTGCCAACGTTTCTCACATCACCGGCGCATCTGTCCAGCCCGGAGTGTGTGCGCGCACACTTGGGGACACCGTAGCGAGTCAACCGGCAGGTCGCGTAGGAACGGGGCAAAGCGTGGATGCTTCCCACCTCTTCCAAGAGTCGGCACAATTCTCAAGAGCCCCCATCTGGTGGAGTCTCCTTCCGCCGGCGGTGCCGTGAGCGAGACATTGCAGGGCACAGCGGACGCTGGAGTCGGTGACCAGCACCTGACCGCCTTTGCCTCCCGGGTGACGATGTTTTCACGCATCGCACGAGGTTACTCATTTGAGGCTAAGTCGACCGAGGGGGGGGATGGGGGGGCCCAGGACCTGTTCAGATAATCGTCGCTGGCGTTGGCCATGAACGGGAATCGTTGACATCTCCGATGAGCACGCTCGGCCACGTAGGGCGCGTGCAAGAAAATTCAACATGCACACGAACTCGGTCCGCCACTGCGCCACCGCTCCCCGCGAATTCGCAGCGCGTTTGGGGACTGACCCGACGACGACTGTGCCCTCCACGGCGACACAGCGCGCACCACACCCAAACGGGCTGCCGATATCCGAGGCTCACGAACGCCTCGTCCGTCCAGTCAGACGAGTCGAGGCGCGACGCTTCGTGCGTGCGGTCCGTCCTCACGCCCAGGAAGGGGGTGGGGAGAGGGGGGAATTAATGCGTCAAAATAAGACGCCGGCCCTCGAAGGAGACAACGCGTAATGGAAATAATATCCGTGCCGCTGCTGTTTCGGGCTTAAGTGAGCCGCGGCTCAGTGGAACGAATATGCACATTGTGTGTCGTATAAATATGAACGCACGTGCGTGCGTGCGTGCATTGTGTTTTGGGACGGTGCTCACAATGTGTACTTGAGAACGGCAAAAAAATGTATCATCGTGGAAATTGCTCAGCCGCCGTGAATTGTTTACTTTGAAAACGAGTCTTTGAATTCACTGGGCCTCGAGACTCTGAAGCTAAAATATTCATTCTGTCAGTCCTAAGAGCTAACAGAGGTTCAAGACCAGTTGTCAGGATGGTTATGTTTGAGCAAATTCTGTTTTAAAGGGGTGTTTTAGTGTTAGGTGGACACTAAAGTACAGTACTTGTACTGCAATGTCATCTTCTAGATGTAGTCTGAGTAGGGTGACTTAAGTGGAATAACTAGAGTCTGATTGAGTGGGATTGCGACTCAAAATAAAGTTGGATTGAGACTCAGACTAGAGTGCAATTGACGCTAGAGTGGGCTTGAGATTCAGAATAGAGTGACATTTAGACGCGAGTGAGATTCGACTCAGATTCGGGGCTCATTTCCCAGCACTGTACAGCCCAGTGCCAGAGTTGGTCCACATTGTTCCAGACACAGACAAGCCCCCTCTCTCCTGGAGGGGGTGCGGTTAACGATTTAGGCATTTAGTTCTCAGAATCGTGACGGGTACACGTTTCGCAATGTTCCCATCTCACTTCACCGCGGCCGTTCACGGGGCGAAAGTCTGGCCCAGACTCGGTCACTTATCGCCCTCCTCTGGCTAAACCTCACAATCGCGCTCTCAACTGCAAGCCGTGCAAATCAATCCCGGGTCACTCCAACTCCAGTCCTTGGGGAACGAGCCACATGTCCGTTCGCCTTCCAACATTTACCAGTCTTCTCTGTTCAAATTTAAGTTGCGTGTGTGTGTGTTTTTTAAACGTCTTTCACCCTTAACTGGTATCTGTAATAACCAAGGACTCGCTTGGAAAGAGAGGTAATTTAGTCTCGGTGGGTGACTTCTGGTAATTTACAACGCTTTGACAGTCCACTGCTGGATGACGGTGACCCCATGTAGTGTCGGACCTGGGGGTCGTTTGACCACGAACCGTTCGACTGTGCTGATCGGTGTGGGTTCGGTGGCGGGGTGGAGGGCAGGTCAATTGTATAGGCCAAGGGGGTCTGTATTAAATCTATCATAGGTTCTCTGTATTGAACAGGTCAAGGAATCTGTATTGGATAGGTTAATGGTTCTCTATTGTACAGGTCAAGGGTTCCATCTTGGAAAGGCCAATGGTTTTTGTATTGGATAAATTCAGGGTTCTGTCCCGGATGGGCGAGGGGTTCTGTATTGGGCGGCTCAAGGCTCCTCTGACGAGTCGAAGATTCTTCGTCGTTTCCAGCAGAATCTCCGATGACGCATGCACCAAAAACTGCCTCCGACCAACACAAATGAAAGGCACCGGGCTCGAGTGTTTTTAAATCCTTTATATTAAGTTCGCTTGCTTGCTTAGGACCGTGCAAATCTTTCGGTCGTTTTTTAACCCACTTCCAAGTGATCCAATCGAGCTGACATTTTGCACACAGACTCGTTGTGCGTGACAATGCATTTTCGTGAGAAAAAAATTTTCCTAAATTTTACACTGTTTAGGGAAATTTTTTTAAATATTTAATTACCAATTGCTTAATGCTGCCAGACAATCATCTGACCCATAGGTGGCAGCCATCTCAAGCCAGAGGACGAGAGGACTCTAGCCGCCACGCATATAAAGGATTTATAGTGAAAAACTTAGTTTTTACGGGTTATACTTGTTATTTATTTATTCCAAACCGAGTCGCCGATGACGAACCGTCAAACCGTCCACGTCCCTCAGCCGGGCCACGCTGCCGTGGGACGTCGCTCGCTGACGACGCGCGTTTTTCTTCTTCTTCTCGCTCGCTCGCCAGGAAAGAGGTGTACGGCACCAAGTCTGAGCTGGAGGATACCGTGACCACCGACAGCAACAAGGAGAACCTCTGGTAGGGCCGTCCCTGATCATCACCGAACTGTTACCTTCCTCACCTGCTATGCAGGAGGTCGTGGGTTCTATCCCGACCCCGACGATGCCCGTCGTGTATTTGGAGTCCGTGTGATCTCTCTCGCTCTCCCCGTCGTGGTCGCATCGATCTTTCTCCTGTTCCTCCAGGTTTGCTCTCCACATTTAGAACCGTGCGTTTAGAATATTTGGATGTTGCTATAAATGCCTAGATGTGATGATTACATCAGCCACTTCAGTGACCTATCATGTGTGGCCAGGTCGCCTTTCAAAAAAGAGCTAATCGCTCAGTGGGCTTTACCTGGTTAAATAAAGTAGTTTTCGTTTTTTAAAATCATAATAATTAACCAGTACATTTGCTATTTGCGCCATTTCTCGTATCACAATGGCTTTCATGAAGGTGCTATGTTTCACACACAGGTATAGTCTACTAGTAGGGGCAATGTTTCTATATCGTCTTCACCCGATTAACTATATGAAAGTATTTTTTTTTATTTGGACTGTGACACCAGCACACATGCCCGACTCATTATCGAATAACGTCAGTGGATTTTTTATGTTCGCTGTGAGCCGCATGGCCCATACTATTTTTTGTTAATGCTTCAACAGTATTAACCTGGGCGGCTGCTGGGCTTGAACCAGTGAGTGAATGAATTAACCTGTGAATGAATTAGTTGATCAATACATTTGTGAAATGACGAATGATTGAGTGTGTGACTGAATTAATGAATGCGTTAATCAATAAAAGAGCGAATGAGTGAATCGATGAATGAGTGAATCGATGAATGAGTGGATCATTCACCGCTGTGCCCTGCATCTCGTCCTGGCAGGGAGAATGCGTGGCGCCGGTGCTCGCGATGCAACCACGCGCTGGGCAAGAGAGCCAACTCCTACATCCTGGACTACCTGGGCCTCTACTACCACGAGGCCTGCTTCAAGGTATCTCCACCTAGCCTGGCACGGCCACGCCAGACGGGCCAGGGGTGTCACGGCCTCCAGAGAATGCGCATCAACCCTTCGTCTCCCTCACCACCTCCTCACCAGGCCCTCGCCTGCACTGAGTTGGCTCCGATAGGGGCTCGCTAACAGCAATTGCCCCATCTCTCATTTAATGGCTACACGGGGGATCGTCGTCTGGCAGACTATACCCGTGTGTGAACGATAGCGCCCTCATGATAGCCATTGTGCTAAGAGAATCAGGCGAATGTCAAGTGTAGCGATTATTACGATGGTCACGGACGGACGGCACTACCGGAGGTTCTTGTTGCCGCCGGTCCACACGGTCTCCTCCAGCTCAGACTTGGTGCTGTAGACCTCTTTCCTGGTGAACGAGAGGGAACACACGTCGTCAGCTAACGGCGCTCCACAGCAGCAAGGCCCAGCTGAGGGACGGGGGAAATTAGACGGCTATGGGCGCCACAGTGGCGAGATGTTAACTACCTCGCCTGGTGTACAGGAGATCATAATTTCGATATCGACCCTGACGATGCCTGTATATTTGGAGCTTGCATGTTCTCCCCGTGGACATGTGGATTTTTCTCCAGGTCCTTCGGTTTTTCCCTCCACATTTAGAATCAACATGCGTTTGGAGTGTTTGGCTGCTATAAATTTCCACGTGATAAGAGACTTTGTTGAACTACCGTTTGTGGCCGGGTCGCTTCTGAAATAGAGCTATATATACTCTTAGGTTCTTTCGGTAAAGTCACGTAGGTAAAAATAAAATCTGATATTTTTATTTCTACCTACGTGACTTTACCGAAAGAACCTAAGAGTATAAATCCTTGCAGTCACGAAAGCTTCAAATCTAGAAATAGAGCTATATAGCTCAGTGGGCCTCACTTAGTAAAACAAAAAATAGTTTCGTTTTAGTTTGTTGTCCTTCCCCCGCATCTCCGATCAGCACGGCTGGCTACGTATGGTCTGAAAGAAGTTGAACATGCACACATACGAGTCATCCGGTGACTCAGCAGTTCATGGCGAACGCATCATCTCAATATCTGCTGGAAATGACGAAGGATACGCGGCGTGCGCGTGTGCAGTGTGACGGCTGTGACGCGGACCTGGGCCACATGGGCGGTGGGGGCACGCTGCACATCGTGGCCAAGCACGTCAACTGCGACGCCTGCTACCAGAAGAGCCTGCGCTCCGGCTCAGGTGCGGCAACACCACGGGAACTTGTGCTGCGCCGCCACCATCTGGATTTAGCCTATGAGTAGGGCGACACTTAAGTGTGGATTTAGACTCAATCTTAGAGTGGGATTGAGTGGGATTGAGACTCAGAGTAACGTTGGAACGAGACTCGGAATGGAGTGGAATGAGACTAGAGTGGGGTTTAGACTCAGGCGGGAGTGAAATGTAGACGAGAGTGGGACTGGGGGTGCCACGGTAGCAAGATGTTAACTACCTCGCCTGGTATGTAGAAGGTCGTGGGTTCGATCCCTATCCTGGCACCTGCTGTATATTTGGAGTTTGCATGTCTCTCTCCCCGTGATTGCGTGGATTTTTCTCCGGTTCCTCCAGTTTTATCCCTACATATTTAGACACAATATTAATTTAGAGTATTTGGCTGCTATAAATGTTCACATGATGATAAGCCACTTTGTTGAGCTATCATTTGTGGCCAGGTCGCTTTTTAAAACGAGTTCAAAGCTCAGTGCGCTTTACCTGGAAAAATAAAAAAACAGATTTTAGTTTGTTGGGAGTGTCAAGCCAGCACCGCCGAGATGCTGGGCTTGAAATATGGGTTTCATCCGCCCCGTGATTAAACCGGGTTCTCTCAGTAATATTGTAATCTGTGAATGGGATAAATATGATCTTCATATAATGGGGTTTTGTGAAGAAAGCGGTTGATACCGGTGCAACCCACCCCTGACTGAACCCGGTACTCCGAGGGCACACTTTAAACAGGCTAACGTTTAAGGCAATGAGCCTTTTTGAGAGAGGCGTGCGGAAATGGAGTAATGACCGCTGCGTGTCCTGTGTCTCCTTTCAGGGCGCTAGTGGTCTCAAGGGTGGTGGCGGCTGGGGTGTGGAAGTGTAGAACGAACGTGACTGGAAACACCCCCCCCTCCCCTCCCACCTACCCCACAAAAACAGAGATGAAGCAAACTTAAATCCCAAACCACAGCACACGCAGCTGCCCAGACAAGCTGAACACCAACACACCACACACACGGCAGCAGCAGCAGCAAAGCAGAGCCTCACAACAACCGCTATAGCCACGTCCAGGCTTTAATATCTCACTCATTATTGTCCAGGTCGTCGATAGACCGGAGTGGGTGGTACGTGACTAGTAAGTAGCAAGTAATAATGATAATGAGCACGTATGGTACCTGTGCCATTCTCATAGCACAAGCCTATCTCGAAGGCGCTGTGCTTGACAGACGAATATGGTCTGTCGCTTGAAGGCAATATCGCCTTGTGGTTTTTACCCAATTTAGGTAGTTTGCAAATGCTTTTTCAAATATGGCAAATTTGGGCACGCATGGCCTGCTCTTTTCGAATAACGCCACAGGTTTCATAAGGGCCCACTGTGAAACAGATGGCTCGTAGTTTTGGTTAATACGCTCGCAGTATTAACCAGGGCGGCTGGCAGGCTCTTTTATACTGGATGTGTTGCGCTGGATGCAAGCAATGTTCTCCTGGTCACCGACCCGGCCGCGACAATGAAGCCCTTGTCTACGTTACACAAGTCAACACAGGCCCGCAGCATGAAAAGTATTCACACCGCTCTGCATTATGGGAATAATATAATATGTTTTCCTTTTTATTTTTTGTAACAAACGAATTTATATCCCCATTAATGAGCTAAGTTTTAACGACTGGGGTTGTTTTTTGTGTCGGTATGGTTGTGGGTAACGACGGAATATTTGTTTTAATGCTTTTTAAGGATTGAACAGGTCTTGGTGTTGACATGGGACAAATGGCAGCACTTAATTGCATTCTTAATTACGTTAGTTAGCACGTTGCCTCTTAAATAAAGACACTACCAGCCAGCTGTATGCTGCGTAGGTTTTCGCACCCGTGCCGTACGGCCCTCTAACGTGTTTTTTTCTGGGCTGTGCCACTCGGGCGTTTGGCACGACGATGTCCGACGTTTCCCTCCGGCTGCTGAGAGCTTTTTCCAGCACGTGGAGCAAAACGGCGGAGATCGAAGGAGCACGTCGGAGAGCCAGGTTTCTGTGAATGCTTCTTTCAAAGCCCAAACAACAAGGTCATTCTCTGGGCCTCATTGGCAGGATTCGGCCCGTTAAACAAACGCCTCTGGATCGCCTGCTGTTATAGACAATAGCACTCTACCAACACTGTGGGGCCGTTACGCACAGCCGGATGAGGGCCTCCCAACACCGGTTCTGCGGGGGTTTATTTGACCGTACTTCACCGCGCAGATTTGTTGCCCCGCAACCTAAAACAACCTATGAGATCTCTTTTACCAGTGGAAAAATATAGTAGTAGGTTTTTACCCTTTTAAACTGGTACAAAACTGACACCTTTTTGTACCAGTTTAAAAGGGTAAAAACCTACTACTATAACAATCTGTTGTGCGTCATGGGCACCCATCAAAGGTTGCGGGTAATTAAATAACGAATATACATGGGAATATCGGTTTCACAATAACCAAAACATTTACTTCGATAAGCGGAATCCAAAGCAGCACATGTTTAAAATAAATAAATATGACAGTGGACAGTGAATTGCCTCCGTGAAGGTGAACTGTCATTTGCAATACTACACTCTCACCCTAAGCAGGATTTGAACTTGTCACTTTAAAGTAAGGGGCCAGCTGCCTACCACAAACGCCACATTATCCAATGCAATGCTCTTGTGAATAAATAAGTCAAATAGACGTTTTTACAAGCAGGGCTTTTGAAATGTGTGTATTAATGTCGGGAATATTTATCGTATTTGCACAGCATATTATACCGGGTTGTTTACGCGGTTTGTGAGAGTTGTCTTTCTTGCGTTGCGATCACACCTGACGAGTAAGCTGATGTCTTGCATACATTTTTTTTCAATCACCTGTCCTAAAAGATTCTGTGACGATAATATCTGAAGCACTCGCATTCCTAAACATTGGCCTCAACATTGCCGTCAACCATTGTTTATCCACTACTGGATGAAGACCTATCCACACTGTCGTCATCCGTCAAATCTTAAAACGCCACAATCCAACTCACTCCTGCACGTGAGCTGATCTCATTGTTCCATCTGCGTGCTGGTCATCCTCTCGGGCACGTGATCCCGTTTTGTTTCTCTCTGTCTCAATCCATCAGCAGTTCCGTCGATTGACCGTCATCCATTCTGGCCACGATGTGTCCTGCCCAGAGCTATTTTGCTTTCCTTAAAAGTCAATGTCTCGAATGTTTGTTCTATGCTACATGTGTTATGCTACATCTGTCCGTCTTTCTCAGTGTAGTTCAATTCATGCACTTTTTCATCCTTCTTTATGCACTTTTGAGGTTTTGTTCCATTTTATTTGTTCACGATTCCAATTCAGATATCATCGTGGGTAATTTGCACTGATTTGAGTCCATTCTTGTTCGGGTAAATTTGTACACTAATATTAATTATCAAGCTCGGCATTCCCAAATGACTCTCATGAACTCCAGAGACCCATCAAGGCTATCGCCCTGCGCCGCCCTGGCAGAGTGTGAGGTCACGCAAAAGTGAATGTATGGACAGCGAAGGTGAATGCAGATGACGTTTGCTAGGAGTGATTGCTGCGTAAACCTATGGAAGGGAAATAGGTTGAACATGGGGATTGGTTGGTCACGTTATACGTGGGATTAACAGATAATAGCTTTAACTAAACGGTTACAAGCTACATAACTTTTGGTAATTAGTAATTGCTCCGGCGTAGTATTGTTTGTTAGGATTTCAAGTCCTCTATTTGTACTGCAATTGCATGTTTTATGGTTTGAAAATAAACATTTAGCCACGGTTTGTGCGAGCTTGTGGCGCTGACTAATTGCAATCAGCAAAACACGTATGTTGAAGAAATAAGGAAACGCCTGTGGGTCGCTGATGTAATTATGAAAGGAAAATTGATCCAGTGGAAAGGGGGCTTCTGCATAGCCCATGGGTCTTCTTCATAGCCCATGCGACTTCTTCATAGCCCATGGGTCTTCTTCATAGCCCATGGACTTCTTCATAGCCCATGGGTCTTCTTTATAGCCCAGGCGACTTCTTAATAGCCCATGGGACTTCTTCATAGTCCATGGAACTTCTTCATAACCCATGGGTCTTCTTCATAGCCCATGGCACTTCTTCATAGCCCATGGAACTTCTTCATAGCCCATGGCACTTCTTCATAGCCCATGGGTCTTCTTCATAGCCCATGCGACTTCTTCATAGCCCATGGGACTTCTTCATAATGCGTGCTTTAATGAAGGCTCATAGCAGTGCGATTGTCCCCATTTATCCCAAACTATGCACCGTATTGTAAACCAATACAGTCAACGCTCCTTCAACGGAGGAGGAGGAATAACAAAACTACACGAACTCTCTCTTCAAGCCCTCTCGCCGTGGATGCAAGTACTCGACATTGGAATTTGCTGACATCGCTCGCATAGCAAATAGAAAGCATGCTGCTGTGGTGGGGGGCGGGGGGGGGCATGCAGATTCGTGGTCTCAAACAGTATCGATTTAAAACTTCAGAATATTGATTGGCGTGCTCAAGAGGACCCCGCACAGAGCCCGCTGCTTGACTCTGATCGCGATGCAATGCACTGGAAAAAAAATACTTTTCAAAGAAAACGGATATTATTGTCATCATCAGAGCGAGTTGTTTGCGTGTTCACCACAAGTACCGTGGGTGGTTCCTTGATTCCTTGAAAAAGGCTTCTATTTGGCGTTTAAACATCTTAACACACCTTCTTAGTTCTTTCGGTAAAGTCCTCAGGTGAGGACGGCTGCTTGTGTTGTGGCCGAAACGTCGTGAGAATTTTATTTTATTATGTTTTATGTTTATTTAATTATTTTATTTTATTATTTCGTTTCTACGTGACTTTACCGAAAGAACTAAGAAGATGAATCCCTGCAGTCACGAAAGCTTTAAATCGAAATCTTAACACACCTCCTGTTTCATGGCCAGAAAAGGGGTAAAAAAAAACGAATCTTATTTTTTTTTCACAATTCAATCCACCGTGTTGATTATTTTCCATTTGGCATTTGCGCGGCGTTGTGGCTGCAGGGAACCGGGCGAAGAAGCGTTGATGTTGAACGTTTGTTGCATGCGCAGCGCCGTTGTCAATCAGCTGCTGGATTAATGAAGTCGTCCTTCTCACGCCCTGTCGGTTGCGAGAGCTGTTGAACCACGACCTTCAAGTGCGCTTCTCAGTGTTGGCTCGGTGAAGAAGCTGGGACAGGAAAGATTCCAGTTTTGGATCATCGCTGTGATGTTCTCGCATTGGCTGGCAATCGAATTCAGGCCGCAGTGTTCGTAATGCAGTGTGCTAAAACCACGGACCCCCCCACCTCCCACACAGTCAATCAATCAATACATCGTTGTTGTATGTGCTAATATCGCCATCAATGTATGTATGTCGAACTTATTTCGCACCGTGCGTAGCCAACCGTGCTCATCGAAGGTGCGGGGAAGGACAACAGACTGCACTCAAAAAGCAGTTAAACAAATTCTAGATTTGAAGTTTTCGTGACTGCAAGGATTCATACTCTGGTTTTTTCGGTAAAGTCACGTAGGTAAAAAAATAATAAAATAAAATAAATGAAAAAACAGCTAAATTAAATCACGACGTTTCGGGCGCAACACAAGCGTTAAACAAAATCGGCATCGGTGCACATTACAACGGAGCTGGAACGGTACAGGGGCATACAGCCAACGTACATGAAAGTAAAAATAAGGAGTCTCCAATGCAGTAGATTATTAACAGCCTGGCTTTCCAATACAAACCAATGACGCGCATCATCTTCTGTCAGCAAGCCAGGCAGACAAGCCAGGCAGACAACTCCACTGTTACTCAACAGCTACAAATAGGTCACTATTTATATGCCAATTAGAACAGGAACAGTTCGTTAGGAAATATTTTCGAATATTGAATTCCCATCATGTAAATTACGGTCTCCAACTCCTATCCACTCTATCTCTCTTGCCTCTCTATTCGTGTGCTGTGAAGAAGGACCATTGCCCGAAACGTCGCCCGTCATATGCTTCGAAGGCCACGGTGTTACTAACGAATGTGTTGATTGTTTTTCTTTGTTATTTGTGCAATGGTGGCGAGCGTCACTCAAGTATGAATGACAGCTTTACTTTCCTATTCAAACCGGTGGTGGTGAGCGTGTCTAGGCTGTGATTGACAGGGGGTTTTATCCAATCAGAATAGGCGTCGTTACTCTTTAATTGATGAGACTTCCGCGATTCAATACGGATGGGCGTGCTCAGCACGGCGTCCTGAAACAGCCCAATGTGCCTATGCGTGGTCTATTATTCTCTCTCGACAAATGGCTGAAAATAAGTTATTTGTTTTCCATTTAAAGGCAGTGTTATTGAGGAATGTATTGAGTCTGCGTGCTTGTGAACGACTGCCAACACAGTAGCACCAAATAATTTGTTGAGTTTGGTCGTAGGTATGGTTAAATATTTTAATATCTCGCCTACTCTGTTGGGTCCATACAACCAGACAAAGGTGGGCGTGGTCACATATTTGATTGACACCCACCCTGCCCCATACAACCAAACAAAGGTGGCCATTTCAGACTCTGTCTCCTCGACAGACCTGTTCTCCACCTGAGGACGGCTACTTGCGTTGTGGCCGAAACGTCGTGAGAATTATTTAATTATGTTTTATTTTTATTATTTTATTATTTCAATTCTACGTGACTTTACCGAAAGAACCAAGAAGATGAATATTCTTAGGTTTTTTCGGTAAAGTCACAATGAAGATGAATCCCTGCACAAGAAGATGAATCCCTGCAGACACGAAAGCTTTAAATCGAAATTTAAAGGTGGGCGTGGTCAAACATATGATTGACACCCACCCTTCCCCATGCAACCCGATGGTGGGTAGGCGTGGTCAGACATTTGATTGACACCCACCCTGCCCCATGCAACCCGATGGTGGATGGGCGTGGTCACATATTTGATTGACACTCACCCTGCCCCATGCAACCCGATGGTGGGTAGGCGTGGTCAGACATTTGATTGACACCCACCCTGCCCCATGCAACCCGATGGTGGGTAGGCGTGGTCAGACATTTGATTGACACCCACCCTGCCCCATGCAACCCGATGGTGGGTAGGCGTGGTCAGACATTTGATTGACACCCACCCTGCCCCATGCAACCCGATGGTGGGTAGGCGTGGTCAGACATTTGATTGACACCCACCCTGCCCCATGCAACCCGATGGTGGGTAGGCGTGGTCAGACATTTGATTGACATCCACCCTGCCCCATGCAACCCGATGGTGGGTAGGCGTGGTCAGACATTTGATTGACACCCACCCTGCCCCATGCAACACGATGGTGGGTAGGCGTGGTCAGACATTTGATTGACACCCACCCTGCCCCATGCAACCCGATGGTGGGCGTGGTCAGGCATTTGATTGACACCCACCCTGCCCCATGCAACCCGATGGTGGGTAGGTGTGGTCAGGCGTTTGATTGACACCCACCCTGCCCCATGCAACCCGATGGTGGGTAGGCGTGGTCAGGCGTTTGATTGACACCCACCCTGCCCCATGCAACCCGATGGTGGGTGGGCGTGGTCAGATATTTGATTGACACCCACCCTGCCCCATGCAACCCGATGGTGGGTAGGCGTGGTCAGACGTTTGATTGACACCCACCCTGCCCCATGCGACCCGATGGTGGGTAGGCGTGGTCAGACATTTGATTGACACCCACCCTGCCCCATGCAACACGATGGTGGGTAGGCGTGGTCACACATTTGATTGACACCCACCCTGCCCCATGCAACCCGATGGTGGGTAGGCGTGGTCAGACATTTGATTGACACCCACCCTGCCCCATGCAACACGATGGTGGGTAGGCGTGGTCACACATTTGATTGACACCCACCCTGCCCCATGCAACCCGATGGTGGGTAGGCGTGGTCAGACATTTGATTGACACCCACCCTGCCCCATGCAACCCGATGGTGGGTAGGCGTGGTCAGACATTTGATTGACACCCACCCTGCCCCATGCGACCCGATGGTGGGTAGGCGTGGTCAGACATTTGATTGACACCCACCCTGCCCCATGCAACACGATGGTGGGTAGGCGTGGTCACACATTTGATTGACACCCACCCTGCCCCATGCAACCCGATGGTGGGTAGGCGTGGTCAGGCGTTTGATTGACACCCACCCTGCCCCATGCAACCCGATGGTGGGTAGGCGTGGTCAGACATTTGATTGACACCCACCCTGCCCCATGCAACCCGATGGTGGGTAGGCGTGGTCAGGCGTTTGATTGACACCCACCCTGCCCCATGCGACCCGATGGTGGGTAGGCGTGGTCAGACGTTTGATTGACACCCACCCTGCCCCATGCAACCCGATGGTGGGTGGGCGTGGTCAGACATTTGATTGACACCCACCCTGCCCCAAGCAACACGATGGTGGGCGTGGTCTGCCGGCACGAGGAGGGAGCGAGGAGCGAGCCGAGAAAAAGATGGCGTCCGTCCGCTAGGCGGTCTGGGAGCGGCAGCGGCTGCGGGATGTCCTCCCCTCTCGCATCATTTGTCTCGTCTCGCTGCCGTCTCGCCGTCTGTTAAGAGCGACGTGGGTCGCTTTGTCGGTAAGGAGGAGGAGGAAGACTAGAAGGCGCTACGTTGGTGGAGGCGACAAGAATGTCAGCCCTGGACATGTTAGGCGAGCTCGGATACGTGGCCGCGGCTGGAGGCGGCGGCGGTGGAGTTGGTGGTGGAGTTGGCGGTGGAGGCGCGGCCGCTGGTGGAGTCTTTGGTGGCGTCGGAGGTGCTGCTGGCTTTAGAGGAGGAGGAGGCGGTGGAGTTGGTGGTGGTGGTGGCGGCGGAGTCGGTGGTGGTGGTTATGGAGGAATTGGCGGTGGTGGTGGCTATGGAGGAGGAGGTGTAACTGGTGGTGGTGGAACTGGTGGTGGTGGTGGCGGTGGCATCAGCGCCGAACTGGAGGTGAAGAAGCTCCAGGAGCTGGTGCGCAAGCTGGAGCAGCAGAACGAGCAGCTGCGCAGTCGCTCGGGTCCCCTTCATGGACCTAAGGCGACCAAAGCTGCGCCCCAGGGCCCCCTCCGCGAGCTGCCGGGCACCCTCCCCAGCCCTGGGAACGGCTGGGCACGGCAACCCGGACTGGCCTGCGTGGTGAGCTTCCCTCATACAGATGATTCCCCACCACCACCGCAGCAGCAGCCGCTGGTCGTGGTGGCACTTGCTATTTTGCTCTCAGCGGTGACTAAAACTAGACGTTGTTGTGGTAATGTCCACCGAAAGGTGCCTTCAAAGCTGTGAGGGTGGTGGTTGTTGTGGCCTCAAATGCTCGAGACACTTGCTACTTTGCTCTCAGCGGTGACTAAAACTAGACGTTGTTGTGGTAATGTCCATCGAAAGGTGCCTTCAAAGCTGTGATGGTGGTGGTTGTTGTGGCCTCAAATGCTCGAGGCACTTGCTATTTTGCTCTCAGCGGTGACTAAAACCAGACATTGTTGTTGTAATGTCCAGCGAGAGGTGCCTTTAAAGCTGTGATGGTGGTGGTTGTTGTGGCCTCAAATGCTCGAGGCACTTGCTATTTTGCTCTCAGCGGTGACTAAAACCAGACATTGTTGTAATGTCCACCGAGAGATGCCTTTAAAGCTGAGGGTGGCTGATGTGGCCTCATGCTCGAGGCGGTTTGAGAGGGGACGCGGTGCCGTTATTTCGTAGTCGAGGCCAGCGTGCACCGTTACTTCTTCTATCGCCTTAAACTTTAAAACGCCTTCTCTCTCTCTCGTCTCTCCTGTCATACGAGATTTTTTGTGTTTTTACCCGGGGTGTGGCAGCAACACACACACACACCACGCCTGTGGTTAGCGACAGCTTCCCCGGGGCATTCGTTAGTGGCTCGCGCAGAATTTGTAACACAAATAAAACACCCCAACCACGTTGTTTGGGCTGGGAGAGGGGCTATGATGTGACAGCACCGCAAGTGGTGGGGGGGTCATCAAGCCGTCTTGTGATCACCCGCGATGGCCGAGTTGTCATATGTCTCTTGTGAAGAATAAAAATTGTACATCACTACAGCCCTCGTGGATTTGTAAACGCTATCGTCGATTATGTTTTGTTCCATCGCAGACCTTTCTAAGGTTTCGCTTCATTTAATATAAGGGAGCCGTTTCTTCTTTTAAGTTTTTTGTTTTTACAAAGGGTCAGTCTCTTCCGAAACGTTTGGCCGGCATGGAAGAGTAGGCCAAATTACCCTCTAGGAGCAATAGAGAAGGGTTTGCTTGGGCAGTGATTTTCAACCGGTGTGCCGGTGTTGGTATTGTGAAAGAACTGAATTGTGAAGGAAAGAGCCCTTGCCACCCGCTCGCTGACCAGCGCAAGTTCTCATTTGCAAGGGGGTGTGGGGGATCATTGGGTTTTTTTGTGTACATTACTGTAATTTTATTTCATCTATCTATGTTGGACTTCTTTCGCACCGTACGTAGCCAACCGGGCTCATCGGACGTGCGAATCAATGTAATCGGTCGGACCGATGTTTTCATTTGAAAGTCTTCTTTTGCATGACGGGGAAATGTTTATAATGGGATATCTAGTTCGGCGATCCACTCGATGACTTCCTGAGATGCCGAGTGGAGTACTTGAGTGCCTCCCGCAACAGATATTAGTGGGCAGGTTGATGCGATACGTCCCATGGGCTTGGGACTCGTGACCTCAGTCGCTACTTGGGGGTCATCCCTCAACTTTCACTTGTGATGCAGGTGGGCGCTTCTTCGCCCCGTGGTCCGTGCGGATTCGGTTGAGTGCCCATCCACTGCCTTCGAGGGAAGGTTGAAGCCAGGGGGACCTCTGCTGCTGTTGGATCGGTGATGAGGTGTTGGTTATTTATGTTGCGTGAGTCCCACGATGGTTTGAAAGTGAGGTGCTGTGGAATAAGAAAGGTTGGGGAAGCACCGCTGTAGACGACGTTTGAGTTGAGGCTCTTTTTGTCGGCAGTGGCGTGTGCAAGACATTCCAGGGCTACAGCTTTTTACCTTTTTAATAATAATGCAATTCATAAGGTGCACTATGTCACAGGCAGAAAATTACCGCCACTCTTGAGTTAAGCAGTTGGTCTTTTTCCATGAATATGCGGGACAGTTGTCTCGCTCGGAATTTTCGGATTTGGGGAGACAAGTAGGCTTTGATGGCTAACGTCTCTTGTATTAAACACTGTTATCAGAGCTTGGAAAACACGATGGAAGTCGAGCAAGGCTAGGTTAAGAAGCAGGTTAAGAAGTATTTTGACTTGCAGTTTGGTGCTTGAACATAGTATGGATGAGACGAAAACTGTACAGATGTACGAGCAAAGTTCACGGGCAATAAACATTGCAGTCGTATAAAGAGGCGACTGCCCACCGGTGAACAAGTAACTGGAGTGAATTAGTGAGTGCTGGATCTTCTTCAATAAACCCGGACTGTTTTACGTTGAATTCTGTCAACTACAGAGAGGTAGGAACTTTGATCGCGACTGTGTAAGCTGGCCCAAGATTGTAACGTGGTAATTATGGCTGTTGTTGTGATGGAGTTAAAACAAATATTTCCGGCCTGGTGTTTGAGCGAGAGAGCGAGTGGCCCTTTATCAGAATGTTGCAAGTTCACTTCCTGGTTTGAGGTTGATTTAGCCCATTACCCTCTGGGGTCGATAAAACAAGTACAGTACAACTATGTGAGGATGTCAACAGTGGTTGTCTTATGATAGACTTTCCTGTGTTATGGGAATGAGGAGTTTCGACCACTCGCTCAGGGCTGCAAACATAAGATAAGCAATGCCTCCAGTGCTCATCTGAGCAGGAAATCACTGTGACTCGACTGTATTAAGTAATAGAACGATTCTGTTTGTTTGACTTGAACCGACCCCCCCCCCCCTTTACGTCCAGGCCGACCCCGACAACTGTTTTGGTGGCGGCTTCATGAGCAGCCCCCGCTTCGGTAGCCCCGAGTTGGGCCGTCGGGCCCTGCGAGACGGCCTCGTGATGAAGGCCCAGCCACAGGGTGGAAAGAACTCCCCCATTCTTCCTGCTGGCGCAAGGACGGCGCAGGGCGTGAGCGAGGACGAGGATGGCGGCGGTAGCAGCGGCAGCAGCAGCAGCGGCAGCATCGGCAACCTCACGCTGGACGAGGTGGAACTGCTGGACCTCGCCAGCCTGAGCGGCGAGCGCGAGGAGGACAGCTGGTGAGGAGAGCAGATGACTGTACCCTTGCATTAAGTGGCTCATTTAGCATCGGGCAAGGGAAAGGTTGCAGCCCTGCAATTTACTTGCTCGTACCACTGCTGGGGGAAGGGCCTCCATTTACACAATAAGCAGCTCATCTGCATGTATGCACTTTAATCAATTCCTCCCAGACCGCTCCACCAATCGTGATAATTGAGGACACGTATGCTTTCATGACCAGTATTATTATTAACATTTTACATACGCGATCTAACCCAAAAAAGCAATTATGAGTCATGTTACCTTTGTCCCGATAAGGCTAGTACTTCCTATCTCGCCCAGAATTGTTTATCCTATCTACCATTGCAATACGTCTGGTGGATATATGCCATTCGGGAGGGGTGTGTGCAGTGGGGCATGGGGTGGGAGCTGTGGAATCTGAATGGGCTTCCCGCTAGCATAATGTAAGAGAGAGTGATGCACCCGCAGTTGAACCTTATGGCGTAACCCCGGGGTACCATAGTACCCCGGCTCTCGCATAATGTCCGTGATGCAGTCATTCTTAGTTTGTTGATGGTCGGCGATGCGGCAATAGACTCATCTCGACGAGCTGTACACGATGCACTATGGAGCATACGAGCGTTCAGGGTTTCGGCGAAATCGTCCTCGCTGCGTTTCGACATCGCGGAGTAGCACTGATTTCGGATTGATTGGTACCCCAGTCGCAGAGTTAAGTACACCCCTGGAAAAAAGTGTCCCAGAAATTAAATATTTAATTGCCGCAGCCATTTTGTATTATTTTGTACCTCGTGGTACTGCCATAAGGATCAGTTGATCGGTAAGGAAAGGTCACATGTGCTCCAGCTGGTGAGAAGGATGCAAAATCAGACAAGTGGCCAATTTATATAAAACAAACATGGTCACTGCAACGCGCTCTTTCAGGTGTGCTTCTGCGACCGTCTGGAATGCTCTTCCGGTATTATTAAGAAGCCACAGGAGCTATGCACTTCTAAATCTGCGTTGAAAATTATTTCTTTAGAACTGCTTTTTTCTGTTTAGTTTGTCCATACCTCGCACCTCCGATTAGCACGGTTGGCTACGTACGATGCGAAGTTCAACATTCATACTTACGTCTTAGGTGGAATTTCTTTTAGTTCATGCTGGTTTTACATTACAGTAGCAAGGGGAAATGCCATGTAAGGTCGTTGATAGGCATGTTACACGTTACCCCCTCCACTCCAACCAAGGTGATGCAATAAACGAATTACTTGGGTGACAGGGTCATTATTGTAGTCATCAGCTTTTTTGTAAAAAAAATCCTGTCACATTGGTACAGTTTTCTCTACATGTCCAAAATGTAACCTCGGCATATGAGAATATAACAATGGATTTTAATCGATTATTTGACACATCCTTGTTTGCTGAAACGTGTCAGAAGTGGAGTAAACATTACTATCTTGTACAGTACAATTTACAACGTTTTATATGGGCTTTGAAGAGTTGTTGGCAGGAGGGTTGTTGTCATTCCTTCCATTGGGAACATTTTTTATGTTAAGTTGGTGCTTGTTGAGTCGACATTGCACGAGCTTTAAGCAGGTTACATCAAACACATTGTTAAATTGAAGTTACAAAATCTGATTGCTTTCAATGCATGTAAACTGTCGGTATTTATCCATTTAAATGTTTCAGATAAAAGATTGTGAACCTCTTCTCTTCATTCCTGGCATTGTGGAACGAGTTAATTTCACGAAATATCGGTTGTAGCGTCGCGTCAAAGCATAGGTGGAATGTTTAGCACGCTGTTGTACGCACTCACTCTTTCGAGTTCATTTCCTTGCCAGGGATAACCTCGGTGGACAGCAGCATCTGAGCTAGTCCTGGCACACTGTACCAAGCCACACTAACCAGCGTGGTGAAGCATGGTCCAACAATCCCCACGACCGACATGGCATGGGGAGGCCTTCATTCAGCAGTGTATTGACATAAAAAAGAAGGATAATTTAGTAAACCTATATAACCAAGTTATGGGGGAAGCGGTTTGATCAATTATTTTCGTGCTGCGTTCGAACATGATTCGCTGAGTTAATTTCCTTACCACGGCTAACAGCAGTGGTGAGTGATATCTGAACCGATTCTACACTGACCATGATGGGGAAGTATAGTAAAACAACTCGATGACTTGCACGGCACGGGAAGGCTTTCATCCAGCAGTGGATTGACAAAAGACTGAAAATTATGTTTTTTTATTTTAACTGAGCAATAACCTATTTGCCCTCATCATCAGCCATAGTCAATGTACTTCTGGATGAAGGCCTCCCACAGCTGTCACCATCCCTCATGGTCTCTCGATGTAACAATCGACCTAGTCCATGCGTAAATCTATGTTGGGCAAACCAGCGGCGGATATTTGTGCAGACTCAGGAGGCAGGAGATTTGGCTGCAGCAGAGTGTTCCGTGTCGTAGTGCGCTAACGCATGCGATGGTCAGATGATCACGCAGAATTTTCCTCCGCCCCCTCCCGCTAAACAGAGGCTGTAATTCACCTTGCATAGTTAGCGTGTCCATGCGTGTACTTCCATGCGTTCTTCGACTGTGATTACCCACAACATCGCCGCTGAGAAGGTTGCACGGTGGCATCTTACGCTTATTTAAATTCCTCCGCGATCACAAGTTTACAAGACCGTGGTAATTGTGATTTTTATTTAAAGTCAAGCTGACGTGTTACGAATACTGAGGTTTTCGCGGTCATGCCACATTGGCTGTCGGATATTGTTTACGGGTTGTATCGCGTGCTGTTCGGCATTACATCCAACGTTTCTCTCCAGGTGTTGGAACCCGGTAACCTAAGTTTGATTCGGCCACGGCTAAACTAAACTTAAAAACTTAACAATTTTTTTTAAACCAGGTAAGGCTCACTGAGCTATATAGCTTTTTTTCAGAAGCGACCTGGCCACATGATAAATCAACAGAGTGGCTTTTGTTGAAATTTCTAGTAGCCAAATATTCTAAACACACATTGATTCTAAATGTGGAGGGAAAAAACGGAGGACACGGATTAAAATCCACGCGACCACGGGGAGAACATGCAAACTTTAAATATCAGGCATCGGAGTCGGTATTAAACCCATGACCTCCTGTATACCGGCAAGGTAGTTAACATCTCGCCACCGCGGCTAACGTGAGTGGCGAATGTATAAACTGGTCTTGTGCCTCCCATAGGTCGACTCGGCCTTAACTGGTATGTAAACGTCAGCATTGGGGAGACAAAGGCGACCGGATGTGATACTGGTGCAGCACCTCGGACACCATGCTGGCCTTAATGTGTGCTCGCTAACACCACTTGCTCCAATTGTCCATATGGTATTGGGGAACCTTTGTTTTTGTGTGTGCGAGCATGTGAGTGTTATAAATACCTGTCGATAGATGGATGACTTATTTATAGTAAAGTAAGAGGCCATTTATACCAGAATTCTATTATTAGATGTGGCCTTGTGTTTAAATAAGTACAGCTAAAGAGCTAAACATTCGAATGTGTAAACGAAAAAAACATTCTCAAGCGATTCTAAGCAGATCTGCTCACTTCCCTTGCTGGCTCTGTAGTGAAAATTCCACATTGCTATGGGCAGAGACGAGTATATCCAAAGCATAACCGCTGGTTACTTGACAAATTAATACTTATTTTATCTAACGTAGTCAACACATGTAAACACATGTAAAGTTACGTGACGTTAGTCAGTTTATGTTGCTCAAATTTTTTTATTATCAAACCCCTGCGTTCCTTCAATCATAGTTCCAACTCAGTCTGGCCTGCGTGTATATTTTTGTTTGAAAAGAAATCCGGTTGCTAAGCGCCAAAGCCTTAACTGCACCCACAGTCTGAAGATTGTCGGCAATAAATTATTTTCACAAAAACCAGAGACGATGAGGGCGTTTAAATCCCCCAGCTGGTTAAGGCCCACATTGTTTAACAGCTGGAGGTTGTAAGTCTCGGTAAAGGCACACGGGTTGACGGAATGCGCGGCGTTGTCTACGTGTCACCCGCACAAGCGGTCACAGCTGGCACCACCGTTCCACAGAATCGCGCACTTCGCATGAACACACCGCCTCTTGCCAAAATCACCAAGTTGCCAGTCTGGTACACCGTCGCGTATCCGCACCGATCAATTAATCGCCCCCACCCAGTCCAGTATTTGCGTGCAGGACAAAACCGTGTTGCTTTCTGTAGCCGTTCACAAATCCGACCTGTTTTGCATGTCTGCCTATCCCTCAGTTTCCAGCCAGTCAAGATATGTGACGTTGCACTGCATTGAAAATTAGTAGGAAATATAATACGAGAAATGTCACACGACATACAACATAGCCCATAGCCCCATCGTCGCTGCACAGTAGCAATGTGACATACAGTATACGTTAGCATGATTATGGACATCTGTGAAATACTGAAAATCTATTAAAAAGGTCTTTATAGCTCATCGGATTTGTCCAGTATATATAAATATTCTGATTCTAAAAAAATATTCTAATGATGCAGTGGCAAACTTACTGCACTCTGAATTCCTCATCCTGAGTTGAATTCCTGACCACGGCTAATGTCAATTCCTGAACCTCAAGTCCCTCTTACTTACTGAGGTATGTTTAAACAATTTCCATGACCAATACGGATTGGTAAGGCCTCCACCTTTGCAGTGGGTGGATAAAGAGCTGTACATTATTGCAGTGTTTAAGGCATTGCCCCTTCTGCAGAGCAGGGAGAGAGAGTGCAAAGAGATGATCTGACTTGTGTTTGGAGATCGCACTGTACATTTTGAAAAGATGGGATATTTTTTTTAAAGTTGACTTGTGTGCATGAACAGATCATGCACGGAAGTGTGATGAAGACCCAGGGTGGCCCACGGTAGATGGCAACGGCATGGCGAGGCCTTCATCCAGGAGTGGGTAGACCATTGCCGATGATGAATCTATGTATGTCGTGGTTGTCCCAACGCTGGTACCTCCTTCATTGTCACCCGCCCGCCTGTCCCTCAGGCTGTACGCGTCGCCCGTGAAGGCCGGAAGCACCTCCCTGAGTCCACTGCAGTGGAGTCGCCAAGTCCTGGACCACCCGAGTCCGCAGATGGTGGCCGCCAAGCGCTCGCTCGCACAGAGGCTCGACGCCAACATGTTCGGTGAGGCCCAGCCGGTCTCGCCTGCCTCGCTCGGGCTTGCCTACTTCGCTCGCGCTCACCTCTCCCTATTTCTGGTTCGCAGCCACGGTGGCGAGAGGTTATCTCCCTCGCCTGGTGTGCAGGAGGTTGTGGGTTCGACGCGGACCCTGACGCCTGCTGCATGTTTGGAGGTTGCATGTCTCGCTCCCCGTAGACGCGTGGAATTTTTCTCCGGGTCCACCGGTTTTTTTTTTCCCCCCTCCACATTTAGAAGCATTCGTTTAGAGTACTGTATTTGGCTGCTGTTATGAATCTCCACATGATAAGCCACTTGGTTGAACTATCATTTGTGGCCAGGCCGCTTGGGAAAAATAGCTATATCGCTCAGTCGGTCTTACCTGGTAAAATTAAAAATAGTTCAGTTTCAATGGCACATTTCTGATTCGTGGTGTGTTTGCCAGTGCTGTTATTTAAGAGTCCATGAATTTTGACACCCTACCACCGCTGATGGTGTTAAACACCAATGTAGCCCAGTCACTTGCATAGCATCTCATGGCACTTTAAAAAAAATGTCGTTTATTTTCTGGTTTAACTTTGATATATATTTTTAGGCTTGTCACGATTCGATTCTATAACCGCTTGTTCTTTTTGGTGTAATATTTACAGGACAAGTAAATGTTGATACTGTGTGACTCATGTTAAGATAAAAGCTCATATTCTTAGGTCTTCTTAGGTTTTTTCGGTAAAGTCACGTAGGTAAAACATCAAAATGAATGAAAATAAAATAAAATAAAAAATCACGACGTTTCGGAGGCAACACAAGTCTCCGTCATCAGGTGGGACCGTCACAGCCAGATTAACTGCATGATGCAGCTAATCTGGCTGTGACGGTCCCACCTGATGACGGAGACTTGTGTTGCCTCCGAAACGTCGTGATTTTTTATTTTATTTTATTTTCATTCATTTTGATGTTTTACCTACGTGACTTTACCGAAAAAACCTAAGAAGATGATTCCTTGCAGTCACGAAAGCTTCAAATCTAGAAACATATTCTTAGGTTTTTTCGGTAAAGTCACGTAGGTAAAACATTAGAAGATAAGAGCTGTTTGTTTTATGGTGTTCATCTTTCTAAAAAACACCACGTGACACATTCGCTCTAAAACTTGCAATATCACACCTCTACTTAAATACCCAAATTTCATAGCCAAACAGATCATTTACTGGCCAAAAAAAAGTACATTGGCTGAAACTGTTAATTATCATCATGATACTAATTACACATCCGAGTGAAATGGGGCAGACCTGGCAGTCACGTTGACGAATGGGGCTTAACGCAGAGAGGCATGGGGCTAAATTTTTCCTTCTCGCCGCGGTACACATTGTGCCGAAATGCTCCTTCGCTGTGGAGCGAGGGGGATGGGAGGGGTATGGAGAGAGGCTGGGTGCCGTGAGTGTTCTGGCTGCTGTGCCGTGTCACTGCCAGTGCCAAGCGATGCGGTAGGAATGCGTGAGCCCCTCCGGCAGAAGGGCAGAGTAAACGACCCCCGGCCACTAGACACGTTGGGATTTGTCGAATCGTCGATTATAATTATTTGTTACGTCAAGTATTGATGCGAAATGTACCCCTTAGATTGATGGCGACAAACGAATGAGATATGAACCGTCGTGACAGGCAGTAGAGACATGCCGTAGACTACAGTTGAGACGCGGATGGTGCTGGTGATATTTGGTGCAGAGGAGAGATGCGGTGTACAATCAAGATGGTGCAGATGAGACAGCAGAGACGAGGTACAGTAAAAATGGAACATACAGTGTTAAAGGAGCAGAATACATGAGGCAGGAAGGTACAGTTAACCGTATGGACATGATGGTACAAACAAGATGCAATATGAATGTGACAGACCAGCGGTGATGAGAAAGACAGTATAAACGAGACATAGCAAAGTGGACGGATTGAGATAGAACAAACAAGGCAGTACAGATGTAACAGGCAGTACAGACAGAATATCCAAGACAGAAGAGATTGATGGTTAAGACGAGAGAGCATAGTTGAGACGTACTGTACAAATGAGAAACACTGCACCAAAGACGGATTTACTTTTGAGACAGTAGACATGAAACGGGACATATGAGAAATACCATATACACGGGACAGGATGAGACAGAATGAGAGGCATGATAATACAGACAGAAGAGTACAAAGACAATACGAAGCCGACCAAACAAATGAGAAAGAGGCTCTAAAGGGGATACAACAAAGGAGACGAGACGATTTGGAACAAACGAGACGGTGCACACGGGGCAGACAGGACATGAAGTGCAAAATCATCGGGACACTACAAACGAGACGAGAGAGCGATTCCTGAACTGGGTGGAGGGGGGGTGAATCGTTAGCGTGGTCATGCGCCCACCCTCCCTCCCCTAACTACCACACAGTCCCCCCCCCCACGAGACCCAACCCTGAGCTCTGTCAACAAATGAGCTCATCTCTCCCGCGACCCGTGACTCTTGACCCTTGTGCATTTTGGGAAGGAATTCATCCTGTCGGCATGACGACATCCCCCCCCCCTCCCCGCCCCCCTGCTGGTGCTGTTGTGAATATCGCATGAGTTGTAATACTTTGGCAATAACGGCCCTTTATTTTATCCTGGAAAGCTTCACTCACCGAGTCTCGAAACACTCTCTCCACTCGTATTGGGCACGTTTGACTATTTCCGCTTTTGAGTAGAGTTTGTTCCGGGGGGCGGGGGGACGACGACGACACCACCCTGTCAAGTCCATACAGATGGATTCGCGATCCCACTTGCTGTGCTGCCCATCTCCCTGGCCATGGCGGAATTTCACCGATCTCAGAGCGATCCGCCAAGTCTTGCCTCCCCCGAAACGCTGGATCGGAGATGAGTTCGCCAACCACGCCCGGCTTTGTCCCCCGGAATAAAAACAAACGGCTCCTTCACAAAAAAGCGTGCCTCACCAGTGAGCTGCCCACCCGCCCCATCGTGCATTTGCTCAGGTCAATAAATCGCGCCCGCTGCTCATATGGCTGCCGGACTTGTGACCCCGCGTTGTTCGAGTGCCTTTGTTCCATGTACGTGACTCATCATCAGCCAGCAGAGCAGGGGTGCAGCAGCTGTTCTTGGAGTAGACGGTCAAAGGAGACGGTGTCTGCCTGTGCGTGTGTCCGGGGAGTGCTCGCTTAACAGCACTTGCCCCAACAGTCTGTGAAGGCTATGGGGGGGGGATCTTTGTCTTTGGAGAGGAGAGTGACGGTGGCCGATGGCCATGTGTGTCAGCCTTTTGTCGGCGAGTCGCTCACCTGTGGTTCTGGTGGCTCTTAATTTTAAAAAATGTTCACTGATAATTTGATTTAAGGATTAGGCCACTTAATAATCTGCCCTAATTTGCATCGTAAGACGCTTCACTTGCCGACATAGCTTCAGCTCACCGGTACGTTGAAGGACAATTCTAACAATTAAATGTAGAAATGACATACAATGTTTTACTTGAGACTGTGCTCAGCATCTTCAGGACAAAGTCCAGGAAGTTAGAATAGCCATGTCACCTGACCCGGCTTTTAAAATAGGTATAACATCACAGGAACTATTAAATATTACATTCCTGTATTCTAATTCTATTGTAATTTGCGTTGGCCAATTATTAAAATGCATGATGTCTTATAATTATTCATGATTATACTAGCCTGTATCAGGATAGCATGTAAACTGAAGACAATTTAATTTGTTTTGATATGTTGGGTGGTGGGAGGGGGGGGGTCTTACGACACAAATTTGACCAGATTATTACGTGACCTTACAAAAAAGTGTTGAATACTTATTATATTAAATCTTGACTTCAAGCTTTCGTGACTGCAAGAATTCACTTTCTTTGGGTCTTTCGGTAAAGTTACGTAGATAGGTTCAAAGAAAATAACAAAAACTACGACGTTTCGATCTAGTGACTTTACCGAAAGACCCAAAGAATACTATATTGACTGCAAAATCTTACCTTTTTTTCTTTTTTTAAACACATCTGTCTTTTGTCTACTATTTTGTGCCACTTATCCTGTCGCTGTCACATCACGAGATGGACAGTTGGTTTGGATCTCTCGCAGAATGGTACAACAGCCTTCGTGCCAAGCTATCCTGGCTGTAGAACGGTCATTCTTCACCACGTTGGTCAGGGTGGAGTAATGAAGTGGACCATTTTGTCTCACCTCCCAAAGATTACCTGGTTGGTATGGGTGCCCCTATCCAATCGAGTTTCTCACATCTCTGAGTGACGCGGTGGTGAGATGTTAACTACTTTGCCTGGTATACAGAAGGTCGTGGGTTCGATCCCAACCCTGGTGCCTGTATGTTTGGATTTTGCGTGTTCTCCCAGTGGTCGCGTGGATTTTTCTCCAGGTCTTCTGGCTTTTCCCTCCACATTTAGACATGCGCTTAGAGTACTTGGCTGCTATGAAATTCCACCTTTTAAGCCACTTCGTTGATCTATCATTTGTGGCCAGGCTATACAGCTCGGTGGACCTTACCTGGTAAAATAAAACGAAATAGTTGAGTCGTGAAGACCTTCAAGCTTCCCTGCCTCATAAAGGCAGCGGCACAACGAGAAGAGGATGCGTTGCCTACTCGTGTTTAATATCAGAGAGTCAGCGCTCAATGTTTTTGTGTTGTTTCTTCTGTGAAAGGATGACACGGGGTCCGGGTTCACGTGTCAGACATAGAGCCCTCTGACATGTGCCACACAGCCGAGATATGTTACCAGCGCCCAGTTGTTTTGGTCCTTGTTTTTTTTGGTTAACGCTCTGGAAAGTTGTAAACAGGCCAAAGGCGGTGGTGGGTGGTGGGGGGGGGGGAAGAGTTACGTTGCTCAAACTTACAGTGCGCCGTGTATTTTTATAGATGCAGTGGGCTGGTCACATTGTCCCTACGTGCGGCAGTGTCGGCCAAAATAGGTGTTTGCCAACAGCACTTGTGACATCTAAACTGAAAGAAAATGGAATCGTCTCTCTTTCTGCGCATGCTTTGTAGAGAACCCGATGACAAAATCACCCAGAATGCACCTGTTCTTTTCAGATGTAGGAAGCTAAGCGGGTTTGAACTTGGATAGTGCTTTGATGGGCAAGCACCATGTAAAAAAACTGGTGTCGTAGGCTGTGGCTACCTTCTGGGCAGAAGTGAGTAGTGCAGCATCATCTTGTACTGTATTATGCGCCCATGCTGCCTGCCGTTACCATCCCCCTGAGCAGCATGGTGAAAAGGGTGGTGGGGGTGGGGGGGAAAGATCCAGTACCGGATCACATATCGGATATCAAACACGGGTTCATAGCGCAAGTACGCAAACCACAGACAGCATTTGTGTCAATAGTCTAATCAAAACTGAAAGGGCGATCGTTCAGTGTGTGTATACACGAGTCGTGCTTAATTTCGTTTTTATGAATATATCCTGCAGGTGGCTTTGATCACGTTTCAAAGCTGTTTAAATTGAGCGCAGCCGTGTGCGTAGCATCCCCTGTGCTCGTGCGCGCGCACACACACACACAACAGTGGTTTATGTAACGAGGACACTGGAGCCGAATTCTCTGCACAGACTTCCAATCCATCGCGTCTTGCTTTGGTCAGTGTTTGGACGTTGGCGAGAGGTCTTCTCCGAATGTTTCCAATTGCCACGGCGACTCCTGTAACAATATTAACATCACCCGACCCATCACTGTCTCCCCCCCCCTCCTCCCCCCACGTCCCAATCCTGTTGCTGTTTCTCACCCTCACTAACAAACGTCTTTGCTTTCTTTCCCTCTCTTCCCATTCCTCGCACCTCAGCCAACAACCGCCGAAGCTTCGTCTGCAACCCTTACGCGAGCGCCTCCTGCCACGGCACGCCGCGCTATGCCGGCCTTACCGCCGCTAGCCTTAGCGGCGCTGCCACCAGCCTTAGCGCCGCGCGCGAGTCCCTGACCCTCTTGGGCCACCGGCAGCAGCAGCAGCAGGCGATCGCCAGCCCGTACGGGAGCCCCGTTTCCTACAGCGACGAGCGCCGTGCGACCGCCTTCCCGATGCCGTCGTTGTTCTCGCCGTACCCGGGTCAGTACGGACAGGGGTCCACGCGGGTCACGAGGTGTCGGACGGGACGCCGAGAGCGGGCGGCCGAGAGTAGTTCATCCCCTATGGCCTGTGGGCCACATAAGGCCTACGGCAGTTTACAAACGGCCTGCAAATGATGTTTATCCACACTAATCTGGTACTAGAGTTCAATATTTTATCCGTCACTGCATGCCTCATACAACACTCATCGGGTATTAGGCGGCAATATATATCTGTCGCTGCAAGCATCTTAGCCACGCTAATCTGGTGCTCGAGGCGGGGGGGGGGGTATTTTTGACCTGGCAATACCCTGTTTCCATATTCACGTTTGTGTACTACTGGCACTGCAAGGCCCACTTGCGGTGAGAGGAGTGATTGAGTTGTGCGTTAACGTGTGGCCGCCTGCCAAAGGTTATTTGAAAGACCTTTTCGGCCCCAAGTATGGAGAAGGTTCCCCTCCTCCAACCTGAATGATACGCAGCGTACAAATCAAACGGTGCTCGTCTTGTGTGATAGCGGGTAATGGTGCGCCGATTCGTCCATTAAGATCAGTTCTGGCGCTTGCTATTCACGCGTCTAACTTTGCGGGTTAGACTCTATTCATCCCGGTTCGTAGATACGTCACACGCAATGAATTCGCACAACACCCCGGATAGCCGCTAGAGGTGCGACGATCACCATGCTGGCAAATAAAGAATTATTTAATTGGATGTTACATTTAAGATAAAAGAGTGAAAGAAAATGTACAAACATCTCACAACTTACAATAAATAACACAAATGTATCATACAAATCATGTCAGGAGCTTAAGTGTTTGCTGTCGCCCCACCTGGTTCGTGTTATGTGTCTGCGATGTGCCTCGTACCGTTTTTAATGTTTGTGATTTGTGATGCTCCATCTTTCAGAGATGCAGTTTGCGTGACTGGCGCTGCAATATAAGCTACAATCGTTATTTTAAATGTAATTGTAAAGACGACATAGATCTATCTTTGTTGCTCGCGAATCGCGCTTCTGAATCGAAGCAACTCCTCAACTCGCCCGCTGGGGGTGATTCGTGACGTCCCTGAGCGGGTTCGCGAATTCGTCACCGCAGAGCTGCGCGGCGCACGTCGCGACCGCCAACGGCGCCATCACACCGGAGCGTCTCTTCTGCCCCACCTCCCCCCTTAGGCGCCGCCGGGGGCAGCGGCGCTTGCTCGCCCCTCTCTCCCCATCCCTCGTCGTCGGCCGACAGCGAGCCCAGCGTGCCAGGCAGCCGCGTGAGCGAGCCGGGAAGCCGCGTGAGCGAGCCCTCCGTCTACGTGTCGCTCTCGCAGTCCATGGAGACGGAGAGCGACGACGACGACGACATCATCGGCTGCGTCGGCGGGGACAGAGACGACGACTTCAGCGCGGGCGCCTACAAGCTTCAGGATGTGACGGACGTTCAGATCCTCGCACGCATGCAGGAGGAGAGTGAGTGGCGCGCCCTGTTCTCGTGCGCTCAAAATCAGAATATTTCGGTGAAGTCGTGTAGAAGGGAAGTAATAAAAAATAAAACATAATAAAATAATTCTCACGACGTGACTTTACCGAAAGAACCAAGAAGATGAATCCCTGCAGTCACGAAAGCTTTAAATCGAAATCAGAATATTTATTTATGCTAGAGGAATCTCATGAGCTATGTGGCTCTTTTTCACAGATGTCCACGGCCCAGCGGTAGCGCCTTCATCGCTTGTTGCAGACGTTCACGGTTGTTGGAATTCAGCGGCTGCCCTGATCGTTACTGCGGGCGTAGTAACCGCGATAATACCTCTTCATTGTCGCCGTCCGATTGGCACTGGACGTTAAAGTAGATCCCCTGACGCCGTTCGCGGCGAGAGTTGGCCGTTGTGTGCCGGTGTCACGGTCCACATTTTGGCGAATTCAAAACGTACCCACAAAATAGCTGTGAGGATTATGCATCCTTGCAATCATCGACCCCTACTAGTAGATTGTGTCCATTTGTAGGCCAGGTGCTGAGTGTGCTTCACAGAGGCAGCTGCTACTGGGGGTGCCCCTTCCAATGTTTGAGATGAGATGTAAAGCGGTCGTGTATGGCACTCGATAAAAAAATATTACCATTATTGTAGGTAGTAGATATTATAATGAATTAAACTATAGGCGTGGGTCTGTTTAACAGCCAGCAAATACAATCGTTATCGATAAGAAACTTCACCAATTACCAAGAGAATGCACCTGACATCAGATATCAGAAACCAAGCAAGTTTGTGTGCGGATAGTGCTTAGATGGGTGACGAGCATGCATGGCAGATTGACATAGCCGGCTGCGGGGCCATACATATGTTGTACAAAGCGGGAAGCAGTGCAGCAACAAAAATCTATTGCTCTACTGTGCTTCTATGCTTCCACATATATGCTCAAGGCCTTCAAAAACCCATGTTTACCAGTCTGGTCAAATAACCCCTATGGCCTGCATGGCATGGGTAGTTCATCATCCACAAGTGGATTGACAACAATAGGGCCGTACATGTACATATAAGAAATGTCGTTTGTCCATGAGCCGTTCAGTCGCAGCACTTAAGGTTTATTTTTTACAATAAAGGGACCATTGTGATCGGATGGAATTGGGAACCTATCGTGTTGATGTTGAGCTATGAACGATGTACGACCTTTAGAATGGGTATAGGAAAAAAACGTGACCGAGGATGTTTACTGTGCTTTTGTGATCCGTGGCAATGTCGTGTGGTCACTCACATGGGTTGCAGCAGTGCAATTCATGCGACGGACCAGCCGGTGCAAGGCGAACAAGCTGAAAGGGGCTTGAGGTCACTCACGCGATGCAAATTCTAGCAATTGTAGGTGATAGAAAAAAAACGCCCCGTGCATAGAGAAGACTGCTCGTTACAACATCATTACAATTCAGAATAGTTACCTTCAATATCCTAAGAGTTTACTGGAAAAAAAATGTGCTCACAGGTCAGGCCCTACTCTACTTACTGATGAGACTAAGAACGTTTAAACCGTCCCAGGGCTCTCCCTGCTCTATTCTCTCAACAAACGACGCTCACAGACTGCGCCCACCCTCGCCCCCTTCCCCCCTGCGCGTCGCCCAGACCTGCGCCAGGAGGCGTCCGCTAGCGCCTCCCGCCGGAGCTCTGGTGCGTCGTCGGCGCAGTCGCTGCGCGGGTACAGCCTCGCCTCCAGCGACCAGGAGCTGGACCGCGACGAGCCCCGGCACGGCGCCGGTGAGCACGATGGCGAGTACGCCGCCGGCGACGACGAGGTGGAGGAGGGCGACGATGAGGAGGAGGAGGAAGAGGACGAGGGCTACGTCGTCTCGCACCGGGACCGCCGTTTGTCGCGCCCGATGGCGGCGGCGTCTCGCGAGCTCCTCGTGCGCCGCCTGGCACCGTCTCCCGCTGTCCGGCAGCAGCAGCAACGGCAGCAGCAGCAGCAACGGCAGCAGCGGCGCGTGGCGTCGCCGCGCTCGCGCTCACCTTGCCCCACCGAGCCCGGCGGGAGGGTGTCGCCGGCGGGAGCGGCGGCACCGCAGTCGGCGCAGCTGGCGCAGCTGGCTCAGCTGGCGCAGCTGTCGGCGTTTGCGGGCGCGTACGGGCAGCGCGGCGCGGCGAAGCTTTCGCTGCCCGGTCAGCACGCGCCGGTGCTGGAGCTGGTGCAGCACCGGCAGGCGCACGATGACGGTGAGGGATAGTGGTGCGAGCGTGCTCGATTGCTCGCTCGCTCAAAGGCCAATTCGGCAATCGAGTGGTTTCGGTTGCTTGCATTTGGTTTTGTTGTTTCTTACCTTTGGAAGTTTTTACTACCTTTTGTTGTATTGTTGAGATTTGTCATTTCACAGTTTGACATAAAATATACAGATGATGATGATGGTGGTGACAGTAGAAAGTGGTGTAGCATAGTTGCCAATGGTCCCTGCTGTGTGGAATGAAATGGGGCCCTCCCCTGTCTAATGTCCCCTCCTCTTTGTGGCCTCAGACCTTGGCTCCTCAAGTCCGTTACATTTGAAGCACCTGTGCACTCGATAGCTACTACGGACACAAACTGCGGATTCTGATTCTTCTCACAATTGACGTTTAGTAACTTCATGTGTCCGGTGGGCTCTGTGTGCGTGGCCCCCAGAGAGGATGAGAGGGAGCTTACCCAACCTGTTCCGCCCGCCCTCTGCTGGCTCCACGGCCATCGACGGCACGGCCCTGGGCGTCCGCAGCAGCCGTAGCCTCGAGTCGAACCTGCAACTCCCGGGAGCGGTGGCCTCCCTGCGTCCGTCCGGGCTGCGGCAACCGCAAGGCGGTGAGTGTGGCGCTGACGCGGTGACGCAGGGTTTGAATCCAGGTTTTAGACACGCGCGATTAAACTGGATTCTCAAGTGTAGTTTGTTGGTAGTGTTAGACCAGTTGCTAAAACGTTAAGTGAAATTCGTTTTGTATAACCAAATTTTGCATTTTGTTATCTCGACTAATTTAATGTTCTTGTTTGATGGATGTGCGACAAACATTATTTTGGAACGCATGTCAAATATCTGGCCCTTGTGCAGAAAAGGAGGCCATTTAAAAAACTTCACATCATTGTAACTGGTATAAAAATATCGTGATGCAAACGGTAAAATACTGCTTGAAGACTATTTTCAAGACAATATTTCCACACAATGTATTTTACAATAACCAAATTCTGAGCCAGTTGCCTCTCGTCCCACCCCCACAGCTCCATCCTCGAGCCGACTGCGCCCGCCATCCGGCTGCGGCATCCCCGTGAGCCCCATGGCACGGCAGCTCAAACCGCCCACGTCGCTTGGATCATCCGGCACGCTCCCAACCCCCTCCTCCTCCTCCTTCCCCGCCGCCGGTGCCACTCTCCCTGGTGCCAGTCGGCTGTCAACACCGCCGTCGTACGGCTCGCTCGCCTTCTCCGTGCCGGCGCCGGGACGGCACTCCAGCGCCCCGGCCGGCGGCACAGGAAGGCTCGTGCCGACGACCGGCGGCAGGCACAGCCCCGGCGGGGCCAGCGGTATCCCCATCGCGGGACGGCAAAGCCCCGGCTCCATGTCCGCCTCCGGCGCCGCCGCTTCTTCCCCGTCCTCCTCTTCGGCCTCCGGCTGCTCTCCCTCGGCGCTGGGAACCGGCGCGGGACCCGGGCCGGCTCGGCCGGCGCCGGCGGGCCCTGGGACCGGTGCGGCCGTAAGGAGCGGGCTGCCGCGGCTCGGCGCTCCGGGAAGCGGTGCATCCCGAAGCAGGCTGGCGCAGCCCGTACGCAGGTATCGTCTGCGTGACGGGCGAGTGGCTGTGCGTGCGGGAACTTTGCAGCTGTTCACTGACCGGGAATAGTCGATTAGTCTGTTGATAGAATATATTAATCGAATGACATTCAGCATGTAGCTTGCGTGTAATTTGTATAAGCAATTTCCATACGCGAAGCTCAAAATACCTTCTAGCACTGCATTTAATGGGATTAATGATGCCATCGGGTCAGAGTTGTGGTGGTTAACAGTTGTCTTTTGTATTCTTGGTTCTGTCGGTAAAGTCACGTAGAAGGGAAATAATAAAATAAAATAAACAATAAAATTCTCACGACGTTTCGATTGCAACACAAGCAATCATCATCAGGTGTGAAAACCACAGCAAGAAAATTTGAAAAAACGCCACTTTTTTCAAATTTTCTTGCTGTGGTTTTCACACCTGATGATGATTGCTTGTGTTGCAATCGAAACGTCGTGATAATTTTATTGTTTTATTTTTATTTCCCTTCTACGTGACTTTACCGAAAGAACCAAAGAATATGAATTCCTGTAGTCACGAAAGTCGATAATATACACTTCGAGTTACTGCTCTCGGGGGTTTTCTCCAGGTACTACTCTTGATTCCCTCGCACATTTTAAGAACTTGTTCATCGGCACTTAACTCAGGTTGCCGGCTTGCCTGTAGCCGGGAATTTGGTAGCGTGTGCCAACAGTGAAACAGCCTCTGCCACAACCCTCGGCCGGATCGTACCCGTGCCGGCCGGGTTATTTACCTACGAGGCACAAATGAAGCAGTAGCAAGTGCCATGTACCCATAGTGTATTGTTATTGCAGTGGGTGTACTGCATTGTGAACCTGGCGAACCATATCGATTCCCGGCCAAGCCTAACATCAGTGGTGAGTGACGCTTCACCAATCCATGCTGACCATTGTGATGAAATATGGTCAAAGGAAGGGCCTTCATCCTGCACTGGAATGATAAGGGCTGTGAATTATGTCATCATTGCGCGTCATGCTTGCTGTGCCCTGCAGTGAGTTTTCAGATTGGATAGCTGGCGTCTCCCCTTTAAAATGGTTGCCGATTCATCGCAAATATTTTTTATGTATAATTGATTAATACAATTACAGCACTCGTGGGTGGTGCGGTGTTAGCAGGCAGGTGAGTAGCGTTTTGCACGCAGTTTTGCTGTCTCATCGCCGCCTCTCTCCACGTCTCTCATTTCTCCTGCCCCCGACCCCCGCGCAGATCCCTGCAGCCCCCCAAAACCTACAGCACTTTTAGAGACGACTCGTGGAACGAAGGCTGCTACTGAGCGGGCCGAGGACGGCCGCAGTGGTGCCGCCGTCACCGCCACCAACCTCCTTCTCGTGACGCCTTCACCGCGTAACTGTCGGCACTTGCTACGCCCGCGTAATGGCTCACGGTTGCCATCTGCGTTTACAGACGGTGTTTCGTCCTCGCCACCATCGTCATCGTCACCGCCACCGCAGTCACGATCGTTGTTTATTTTTTTGCTGAAAGACGATGGTTGGACTGCGTCTTTGTCGTGGGTGAAGGGAGTGAGAAACAGGGTTTTTTTTAGAAGGGCTGTCGTGATGGTTGTTGCTGCGATGAACAAAGCGATTCGTGTTTTGTGCGAATAAGCGTTGATTCAGAGCGCTTAGGAGTCAGGGTAATAGCTAAGCATGGAACGATTCACCACCCCACCTGGCACTTTGATAAATATCACGATTCGGGGTATGAATTCCATTCAAGAACCAATCAGTTTTATTTTTTTTCCATTTTTACCGTCTTGTTTGTATTTCTCATTTTTTCCCATCCCATTTGTTACTGCTCCATTCACTCCGTGTACCTAAACGTAGAATTCGCATGTAATTTTCTGACAGTTGCAAATAGTCGATTCTCACACAAACGATTCAATGCGTGCGTCTGGAGCACGCGAATCGATTTTAACCGTCGAGTCGGTGGATCGTTGCATGCTTTGATCATGGCGGGGACGCTTGAAGGTCCGCTTCTCTGCGGTTTCTGGAGAGCGACGGTTTTGACGATTTGGGACGCGGCAACCTTCCAGCACCGCCGTTTACAGAAAACGATAATCCGTTATTATAGCTCGCGCGCCAAAATGTAACAGTTTTACTTGGTTTTGTTTTCTCGCCGTCTGAGCGCTGACGTTTTTTTTGAGCGCCACGCTTCTGCTGGCAGCCCGCTCCCTTCTCCTTGTCCCGCCCCCGCCCCAAGCGGCCGCCACGGCTGTAGGGATGCAAAATAACGGCAAGCAGAGACAATCTGGCAGCGATCGGCTAAGAGGTAGGTTTCATGGTGTACGCAGCATCTTGTATCAGTGAGTGAGGGTTAGGTCCGTACACGTTGGGTTAGGATTATATGTAGTATCACGTGAAATTGGATTTGAGATACACACAAGGTGACAGGTAATTGGGTTAGGGCTATATGCAGGATTACACTTCAGTTGGGTTAGGGTTGGAACTACAGTATGCTCCACATCACATGTCTGTTGGGTTATGGCTGTAAACATCGTCAAAAGTCAAGTGGGATACGGCAAGGGCTGTACGCAGCATCACGTGAGAGAGGTTACAGCTATACAGCACATGCAGCGTCCAGTTCATTCAGTCTTCAAACAATATTAGACATCTGTTGAGTTCAGTCTATAAACTGGATCAAATGTCATTTGGGCTAGGGCTCTGCACTGCTTTATATGCCAGTTGGGTTAGGGTTAGGGATATGCCCAACATAATGTGACTTGGTTATAGGGTTCTGCACAACATTACTCCTCAGTTGGGTTAGAGTTAGGGCTCTACACAAGTATCACGTGTCACATGGGTTAGGGTTATGGCTACACACTATCACATGTCAGTGGGTTGGGGTTAGGACTGTACATAGCATTACACTCGAGTTGTGTTAGGGTTATACACAGTACCGCATGCCACTTGGGTTAGGGACGTACTATTTACAGTGTCCACACGTCAGTTACTTCGTGCTGAAGACCACCCTCTCACGGGTCTTTCGGTGGCCGTTCTTTTCAACTGGTCCAGCCATGGTGTTTGCCGGACACTGTTGCTTCCCGTCACGGGGCCACTCGTGCTGCTGCTGGGAAGAGCAGGGGCTAAGTGGGCCCACCGGGCGACTCAAAATGTCGCACGCGTCATTAACATGGCCACGTGAGCTGAAGTGGACGTTTTTATTCCACATACCCCTCTCCCTCCATTCTACAGATGCCCTGCCCCCAGAGGTCGCAATCAGGTGCCCGATACCCCTACCCTACCCGATACCCGGCTACCCGTACCCGGCCGGGGACGGGTACCCGTTTGCGACCCTGGTGCGGCCGGGTACGGGTAAGGAATCAAAACCCGTTTGCGACCTCTGCCTGCCCCACATTCTACAGGTGGTTGAGTGCTGGTTATTGTAAAAGTTGAGTTTCGGTCGTACGATGTTGGCGCTTTAGCTAGCGGTCAAGTTTTTGGTGAAGTTGACGAGTCGATGGTTGCTGTCAAGCTCGCTGCCGTGTCATTGCACTCACCCCTTGCTGTTGCGCACAGGGGAGGGACCTCTCCTCGTTTGGTCTTGACAGAACCAAAAGGAAACCTCGACAGCTTATCATCCATTCTCATCGCAAACGTATTTTTGCTGTATTTACACACACAGACACTCGGTGGTTCCTCCCTTGGCATGTGTGTATGTGTTGCAGCTGCCATACTGTTTATCTTTATTGATTTTTAAATCGCTCTGATCTCCCAAATGGGGGGGAAAAAAAGCAAAGTTGCCATGAAATGGGTTCACCAACTATGAGAGCCCAGATGTTCTCTCACCTGAATCTCAGACTTTGTCACCCGTTTATAAGTGATGATGTCTGTTGTACTTACATTTGCGATAACTTGAAGATCACAAAGGCTCTCAAAGTATGCATTGCGCTGACAGCCGAGTCATAATATTTAATTACAAAAAGTATTATTTTCTTTTCTTTAAAGCTAAAAAGAATAATTCAGTATTTATTGATACTGCCTGCCAAACGATGTTTTATTAATGTTTAATGCATGCCGTTTATTTTACCACAAGTGCATATTAGTGTTGTTGAATCCTCTCTTTGCTCTCGCGAAGTCTCGCAAGCGGACGCGCTATTTATCGGTGTATGTGAGTCAACCTGTGCCTTGTTCATTCACAGTCCCTGTGGTTCGCTTCAGAGGTGAACGGAAGGAGCGGCAATGGAGAGATCGCTCGCAAACTTCACTGTGCGTTGTGTAACATTATGGGTTAAAGCAAACATAAGCAGAAATCCGTTCTGTTTCCACATATAAATAAAACATCTTTTTTGAAATCCATAAGCCAATTGGCTCCCGAGACCAATATTATCAAGCAAAATGTATTTAAGCAAGCAAACGCTAGACCGGTTTATTTACGTATATTTATATATAAGGCCGGTGACACGGCTTACCGTTAGTATGTTGACCTCTCGTTGCAGGGGTTCACAGTGCGAATTCAGTGGCCGTCCTGGTTATTGCTGCGGTGTGCATTCACCGTAAATATACTGCCTCGCAGTGGACG
Organism: Lampetra planeri; assembly: GCF_965212315.1. Classification (NCBI taxonomy): domain Eukaryota; kingdom Metazoa; phylum Chordata; class Hyperoartia; order Petromyzontiformes; family Petromyzontidae; genus Lampetra; species Lampetra planeri. The sequence goes on along the minus strand of NC_136125.1, from coordinate 7,602,908 downwards.
TTATAAAGATCGCTGTGACGTCATTCGCAAGAGTATGACATTCTGTGCCAGAGTTGTGACCCAAGTTTTAAAAATGGCACCTCACTTGGGATCATAGCAATCATTGTCTGTCACTGCGAAAAACTTGGCAAGACTGTCCTGAAAAAGAGTCGTGAGCCATAGATGAGGCCCTCTTGGGTAGACAAGCATAATAATATGGAGACAGAATGCAGTTCTGCTTATATTTTCGTGAACATAAATTGGGGAAGAGGAAACGGTTGCACAGAAAGAGGTGAAACGGAAAGACACTCCTTCGCAAGCGGGGCCAGGCCACCAAACTTTTTGGCCGGCAATTCACGCCCAGCGTGTAACGTCCCGGCATTGCACAACCACGTGAGTTACCACTCTTCCACCATCGAGTCTCTGCCCATCACTGGCGTCCCAGTCGAGGTGTTGCACGATTTTCTTTTTATCGAACCAAACTCGCGGGTTCCCCAGAAGGTGATGACGGCTCGAGCGGGGGGGGCGAGGTGTGGTTCATCCATGCGGCATCTCCTCGCGCGCGCGCCGTTGGGGCTTGAGAGTAAGGCGGTGGTGTGAGCCATCCGCAAGCTTGCCAAAATGCGCGTCGTGGCGAGTCGCGCTGCGTAGAGGCCGAAGGCCAGAAAGTGTAAAGCTCTTGGTCATCCCACAGTCTGCCGCACCAATTCGGGTTTAAGCCAGGCTAGGTCGGTGGATAGCGCTAGGCCATTCTTAGAAATGCATCCTCGCGAAACCTTTGCTTCATCCTTTCTAGATTTGAAGTTTTCGTGACTGCAAGGATCCATACTCTTTGGTTTTTTCGGTAAAGTCACGTAGGTTAAAAAAGAAAACAAATAAATGAAATTGCGACGTTTCTGAGGCAACACAAGCTTCCGTCTTCAGGTGGAACCGTCACAGCAAAATTACCGCATCAAGTTTCTCAAAAGAAGACTCCACCCTAAAATATGGGTAGTGCTTGTGTATGATTTCCGAGGCTTGGTGGCCCTGATCATCAGACACGAGTGAGGATTCGTTATAGAGAAAATCGACTTCAAAGTTACGGCCACGCGTGCTGCCACAGCACGCCTGAGTGATGTCACTGCATGGAAGCGTTCAAACACACGGGGATGATGATGGCACTTTGATGCCACTCAAGTGCTCTGGAGGCACGCAGGAACATATTTTTTTCAAATATATACAACTATCATTAACTTGGGTACATATCTACAAGAGCGCTTTTGGTTTTGTTGCACGTTCACTTACGACTGATTCAATCTCTTGTGAATTGAAGCCTCCTTAAGCCCCGCTTTCAACTCGTGTCTTGAGCTTTCCTTCAGCCTTTTGTTTTACACTTGTTACGATCTATTCTCAGCCTTCATCACTTGTAGTCTCATACAAACCCTGGTTTAGTCACGGAAGCATTCACTGTCCCGAATGCCTGGTTGAGTAACTTGACTGCCGTTTTAAGTTCAGCGCCCTAGTCAAATCAAGAATCTGGGATGATCAAGATGCTAATTTATAACTCGTCACGCAACATTACATGGACCGGAATTCCATGGTCTGCATCGCTGTATCCGGTTGTTATTTTCTGATTAACGTTTTGTTAAGTTCGCAACACCCTGCACTGTACATATGCCTGCTGCTGGAATAAACGAGCTGCAGGAATCGTCGGGCCTTAAGTTGTCGGACTGAGCTCTTGAGTCGTGCTATTTGAATGCGAAGTCGACCTGGGGAAGGTCCAGGATCAGCACCGCCACCACTCTCAAGCCGTGCTAGCTGCGGCTGAGAACTGAACCAAGTCGCTTGGTTCATGTTGCAGCACGCTAACCACTGCGCCACTGTTCCCCACATGCGCGTGCTCAGACATATAGAGACCGTTGGAGCATACACAAATTGCACGAATGAGACTTTTTTTTATAATAAAATAAGGCCATCGCACAGCGAATAAATAAAGGCTGGGTCACCCATGTGATGAAGAAGGGAAAGTAGATGGTTAAAGGTCTTAAATTTGGTCTCCTGTTTGTGTTCATATCCCGATATTTAAGGAAATACTTTTGGAGCCACTTCATGGAATCCCAGGGGCTATGAGGATATTTCCTCATGTCCTGTGACCGGAATCATGAGACCGGGCTGAAGTAGCCCTGGCTTGTGCAACCAAAACCGTGCAGTCGAGATGCACATTCCAAAGGTGTACCCAAAAAGATGGGGTCACAACAAATCGGCTATTTTTGTGTTCTTTAAAACAAAAATCCAGTGTATCAGCATATTGTCATGGGAATCCAGGACCTGTTCAGTTCAGGTATCACTTCACCACTCGTGCTAGCCATGGCCGGGAATTAAACATCACATCGGCAGTTTCATAATGCAGTGTGCTAACCATTGCACCACTAAACTGTAATGTAATATTACATATTCAACGAGTCCATTAAAGAAATAACAAATTTGTATAGTTAAATTGTATTAGAATTTTACTTATTGTTATTGCCAAGACAACACATTCCTGCGGAGGGAGCTGGTAGGAACGTTGGGTTGCTCGGTCAATGGCCAGGGTCAACGGCGACGTGGTGTATTCCGCAAATATGCCCGACTGAGGGTGGGCACATGCCGGCGTGATTAGGTTAAACGTTGAGTTTTATAAGGACACCACGGGGTGACCAGCCCCTCCCCACCCAGCCCCACCTCCCACCCCCCACCCAGCCCCACCCGCCCCACCCCACCCAGCCCCACCCTCTCCACCCAGCCCCTCCCCACCCTCTCCCCACCCAGCCCCTCCCCACCCTCCCCTCTCCACCCAGCCCGACCCCTCCCATTTTGGATGCACGACGGACGGACGGACACAATAATCCCCTGTGGGCTGGTGGAACCAGGTGGTTCCTACCAGTATTAAAACAACTTGTTTGAAACTCGTAGAACTCATCTTTGTCAGCCCATTGCAGGATAACTGCCTCTTCAAATTACGGGACGTATCTGACCATACTTCACCACACTGGTCAATACTTCACGGGTTAATGGAGGCGGGGAGTAGGAAATGCGCTTATCTCGCTGCTGTTATTGCACTGCCCTCTGCTGCTCAGCATGGAGCACAACTAGTAACACAACAACCTTATCGCTCGTGAAGTTTACCCATACGAGCACTATGCAGGCAAAACTTGCTTCGCTTCTGAGGATACGGCGCATTGAGAGGCACCTTTCTGTCGATTTTGTCACGCGAAACAAATGGTTGTATATAAATGTTGTTTGAGAGCATCTATTACACTATTAATCAGTATGTCCTACTCACCATGACATGGTTCAGAAACATGGTCATTGACGAAGGTAATGGAGCACAAACTGAAAAGCTCATGAGAAGCATGGCGATATAAAACACATTCCTGCGGAGGGAGCTGGTAGGAACGTTGAGTTGCTCGGTCAATGGCCAGGGTCAACGGCGGCGTGGTGTATTCCGCAAATATGCCCGACTGACGGCGGGCACAAGCCGGCGTGAGTAGGTTAAACGTTAAGTTTTATAAGGGTACCACGTGGTGACCAGCCCCACCCCTCCCACCCAGCCCCACCCTCCCCACCCAGCACCTCCCCACCCAGCCCCACCCCACCCAGCCCCTCCCCACCCTTTCCACCCAGCAGCTCCCTGCACGACGGACACAATAATCCCCTGTGGGCTGGTGTAACCAGGAGGTTCATACCAGTATAATTGATTGCAATTACATTGAGACGTGAAATGTGAACACCTGGGTAACGAGACGGAGCGCCGAGTGGCTGAATCGCAGCCACAGGTGAGAGCACAGACGGCGCACCTGTCGAGTCGTCCCGTAGCCTCCTGCCCAGACAGCCTTTCGCACACAACGTGGCCGTAAAGTGCACCTAGCCTGGCACGAGGGCCGTGGTGGCTTAGTGCAGAATGGAGGAGGGGCAGGCGTTTTTGGACACGACCAGGTAGGCAGGGAGCGGTGGTTCGTGCGCTGCGCTACTAACCCGAGTTCGATTCCTGCTCACGGCCAACACCAAGTGACGAGTATCTGAACCGGTCCTGGGCCTCCCCGAGGTCGACTCAGCCTCAAATGAGTACCTGGTGCTTTGTGGGGGGTGGGGGGGGCATCCCCCCCACCCCCCACAATATTCAAATATTCTCAAAATGTCCCCCCAATATATTGCTATAAAATAGATTTTTTTATACGAGTGTGGTTTTGGTTGTACTTTATAAATCCCTAATCTCTGCCATTACATACAATGAAACAAGAAGATGTAAAAAAAACAGAGAAATGTCATACAATACACTATTAGACATTGTAAAAAAATAAATAAAAAGTCCATCCTATGTGTTAATGTTTTAATATTGTAGGCAGGAAATTCGTTTTCAAATTTAGATTTTTTTTCTGGGGGGGGGGGGGGGGGCAGAAAGATTTGGTCCCCCCCAATGTTGACTCCATGGCTACGGCCTTGGTTGAAGGCCACACCGGGGGACATTCATCGTTGTGTGTTGCTTCGGTATTTCTGTCGTGTTCAGGCAGCGGTGGCGTGGTGGTTAGCGCAGAGCGTGACGATCCCAGCGAACTGGGTTCGATAACCGACCCACAGCCAACATCGGGTGGATCATGGTACGGGGCCGTCCATAAATGACGTCACGCGATTTTGGACGATTTTTTTACCCCCCCTCGTCAGACCCCCCCTCAAATATGACGTCACAAAGCTCTGCCCCCCCCCCCCCAAAACCATATTTCCATTTTGAAAATAAAACGTGCTTCAAATCGCTTTAAACTATTGTCGTTGTAGTGCGTATTTAATGTGGCGCTGCACTCTGATGTTGTAGGACTGTGGTTATAACAATTAGTGTTGTTATAACAATTCTACATTTATTTAAAGTTGCGCATTTTGATGTGACGTCACATTTCTCACCCCCCCCCCCTCGTCACAAATGTCTGCCCCCCCTCCTAGGTGCGTGACGTCATTTATGGACGGCCCCTAAGTGCGGAGTGTGTACCAAACTAAATACGCACACAGTACCTGCCGCATGTACTCTGCCTCTCCACACTTGCTGGAAGTACATATTTAAATGGGTGCTAAATTTAATAAGGGTCATTTCACAAAACTTCACCTACATATTTGTTTTCTTTAAAGGGGGGGGGGGGCGGTGGAGGTGGGGGGCGGTGGAAGGGAACGGTGGGGGAGGGAGGTGGGGGCGGTGAGGAGAGGTGGGGGGGCGAGGGAAGGTGGGGGGCGGTGAGGGGGAGGGCAACCGTACCACGTGATCACCAAGAACCCAATCCGCACCTCGTGACACTCACATGACCGATCAGCTGTCTCATCGCGCCAGGAGCGGAAGCGAAATCTTGCGCAGATTTAATTTAAACTCAACACTTTAGCCTCAGCCGCCCTCGCAGCTCGCACCTAGGCCGTCGCCTCTGCCCTTCAGCCACGATTTGAACGCCTCAGGTGAAGATATTTCCTCTTTTCCACCCACCCCACCCCCACCTGGTGACGCCCCGGGGCAGGCATCGGTGCGGCCTTGTTTGGCCACGGGGTGTGGCGGAAGGGAACCGCGATTTGGCGCTAGGCAAGGGACTAGGTCCTGCTTCGGCCTGTTTCTTAATTGTTATAAACTGTTGTAATTTTGTTTTACAATGACGTTAAGCTGTGCTTAAACGACGTTCTTTCACACCAGCAGCTGTTGCGTTATGATTACGGTGTGAAGTTCGCTGCGCTGGTAGGCAGCTGCGTGTATTTCGAACGCTTGATTTAAGCTGAAGGATTGTTTAAATTTCGGAACGTACTAGTCAAGAGAACTAAAAGCTCAGAAGTGCACAGAGAAACACGAAGAGTTGCACGTTCGGAATTACATATCGAGCGGAGGACACGCGCAAGTTAGAGACGTCGCGTTGACTTGAAAGTACATTTGCTCGGGCAGGAAACATCGTGGCTAGTTGTTGATAGCCGATGGGGCGAGAATGTTGACGAAATTCTAGATTTGAAGCTTTCGTGACTGCAAGGATTCATACTCTGAGGTTTTTTCGATAAAGTCACGTAGGTAAAGAATAAAGAAATAAAATAATAAGAAATCGATAAATTTTAATTTATTATTGTATTTTAATTTATTTTTATTTTATTTCTATAATTTTTTTACCTACGTGACTTTACCGAAAAAACCTAAGAGTATGTTGGCGAATGGCAGCCAAAGGAAAGGACTCGTCCAAGAGGACGACCATCGCAGAGACGGAGCGGTGAAATCCGTGCACGTGTAGGAGCGGATGGGAGCAGCACGGTGGCGAGATGTTAATTACCTCGTCTGAGATGTTAACCACCTCGCCTGGTACACAGGAGGTCGTGGGTTCGATCCCCACCCTGACGATGCCTGTTGAATATTTGAGAATTTGTCTCGCATCATCATTACGGTGGCTAGGAGATGTTAACTACCTCGCCAGGAGGTCGTGGGTTCGATTCCGACCCAGACGCCAGCTGTGTATTTGTAGTTTGTGTGTCTCTCTCCCCCCACATGGTAGCGTGGATTTTTCTCGAGAGTCCCTCGGTTTTCACCATCCACATTAGGACTCCTCAACACGCGTTTCGAGTATTTGGCTGCTGTAAAATTCCACGCGATAAGCCACTAAGTTGAGCTTTCATTTGTGTCTGGTTCGCTTCTGAAACAGAGCGATGTAGCTTAGTGGACCTTACCTGGTAAAAAAATATATAGTTTAGTTTTAGCACCGGACCGTGAAATGACGGTGGCGTGTGCGGCCTTCCACCCAGCGATGGATAGACCGAAACACAACAGCTGGTGATCAAACCCCATCGCTGTATTTCATGATTGCTATCTTTATCAACACTGCCCTCAGCCATTCGAGGCTGATGGAATGAGTGCGATTTTGTGGTGTGGCAATTGTTCGCCTTTGGATGGGTGTATCCCAGTCATAGGAATGTGGAATATCCACCAGTGGCTTTGGCTGTTAATGGCAGCTGAACACCGATTCACGATTGTCAAGAAGGGTAGGGGGAGCACGAGGAGAGGCATACATCTGCGGTGTGGCTTTACACATGGATCGGCCTGCAAGATGATGATGAGTGGCTAACAGTTGTCTTTTGTATTCTTGGTTCTTTCGGTAAAGTCACGTAGAAGGAAAATAATAACATGATAAAAATAAAACAATAGCATTCTCACGACGTTTCGATTGCAACACAAGCAATCATCAGGCGTGAAAACCACAGCAAGAAAATTTGAAAAAAGTGGCGGTTTTTCAAATTTTCTTGCTGTGGTTTTCACACCTGATGATGATTGCTTGTGTTTCAATCGAAACGTCGTGAGAATTGTATTGTTTTATTTGTATTTCCCTTCTACGTGACTTTACCGAAAGAACCAAGCATATGAATCCCTGCAGTCACGAACGCTTTAAATAGAAAAAAAGTTGTCTTTTGATTAGATAGTCCCTACCCAGCGCCTATGTTGGGTTCGTGACATGATGCCGCGAACGCATTAGCACGAATACTGATTAGCGGCGACTGATGTGGTGATTATGGAAATTGCTTGGATTATGTGTACGGGTATTATATGTGTAGTGCTACGAAGGGCGTTGCTGTTGCATTTGTTAATTGGGTCAGTGGCATCGTCTTCAGCTTGCGTTAGGGTTAATCATTTTCAACCCAACCGTGGTAGCTGTTGTGACTGTGGTTATTGTGTTGTGTCTGTGTTACGATTAAGGATTAGCAGACTTGAGATGTACAAAGAAAAGTTTACAAAATGGCTTTGTATTTACTTCCTCTCTCTCCCTATCTCTACCCCCCCCCCTCTCTCTCCCCCGTTGTCTTCTCCTACATTAACATTAGCCGCTCATGCTGCTGACACACTTGGACTATGCCCATCCCTAAACCTTGATAAACAGTTTGCCTTTGGAGGCTAACCTCCCCTTTTTCTGATGACGACCGCTTGTGTTGCGATCGAAACGTCGTGGGTATTTTAATTTTTTTCTATCTACATGACTTTACCGAAAAAACAAAAGAATATGAATTCCTGCAGTCACGAAAGTTTAAAGTCGATAATATACACTTCGAGTTACTGCTCTGGGGGGTTTTCTCCAGGTAATACTCTTGATTTCCTCGCACATTTTAAGAACTTGTTCATCGGCACTTAACTCAGGTTGCCGGCTTGCCTGTAGCCGGGAATTTGGTAGCGTGTGCCAACAGTGAAACAGCCTCTGCCACAACCCTCGGCCGGATTCGTACCCGTGTCGGCCGGGTTATTTACCTACGAGGCACAAATATGGCAGTAGCAAGTGCCATGTACCCATAGTGTATTGTTTTAAAACACAATTGCAGAGCACAGGGCCAAAAACATCAAGCGGCCAGCAATAAACAATACTATATAGCCAGGTGGTGGTGGCACATGCCTGTAATCCAGCACCGTCGAAGTAAGGTTTGGTGGGTCACACATGTTGTGAAACTCCCTTCCCGTGGGCATTAAACTGTCATAACCTAGCTTGTCAACAGAATGCGGTACAGCAAACGTGAACACCATCTATCTCTATGCAATGGGTGGAGTTGCCCCCTCGTATGCCACGCATGGGTTTTCTCTGGCTGCTCCGCATTACTCCCACATGCAAAACTCATTATTGGATGATTACACCTTAATATATGAGGACTGCAGAGCTTGGAGCAGAATTTGCCGCCGGCTTATCGCTTGACTTCTTTTTTCGCTCGCCTTTGATTCTTCGTGTCTCTGAGGCATTCTCTCTGTTTAAGAGTGGATACCATGCACGTTATGAGTTGAAATTGTTATAGTGGTGGCTAAATATTCTAATGCAGGACCCTTAAAATTATCTTGAGAATCGATCAAGCTTTTCTGCATTATTAATTGGCATACGCTGAAGTGATACAATCACAATACGGTAGTTTCCCCCATGTTGGTATATTTGTAGCAAGTGCATGTGTAGTGGGTCTAACTGAGTCGGAGACGTTGTTCCTTCTGTAATAAATGGACTCGACCACAGTATCTGGTCTGGTGTCCTTTATTCGGGTTCGTTTCTGTTTCCCACACGGCTGTCCTTTATCTGGCTCCTTCCACACGGTGCCGACTTCGCTGTCGCTCCCGTCACCGCCAACAGCCCAGCTGTTGGTCTCCGTCGCTCCCGTAGCTCCTTAGCAGCCTTGCTGCTGTTCCCCCACACGCAGCCCCTCCGGCTGCTGTCGCTCCCGTAGCCCTCTTGCTCTGCAGCCCCCGGCTGCTGTAGCCCCTAGCAGCCTCGCTGCTGTCTCCCACACGCAGCCTCTCCGGCTGCTGTCGCTGCTCCCAGCTTTCGCCCTCCGTGGCCTCACCCTCGTCCAGTCTCCAACCAACTCTCTTCCATCCCGCTGGCTGGCGCTGTCACCGAGCCCCTCAGCCACCAGGCTGAGGGCACGGCGACCACCCAACGCGGTCTCCACTCTTCCCTCGCCCGACTGCCCCGATCTCTTCCTGTCTCACCGCTATACCATCTCCCTCTCACGTGACCCTGACTCCTCCCCCACATGACGTCACATCCGCCAAGCCCTTTACGCCCGCATTACACTTCTAGAGGCAACACTTTTATTTCTAACATTGTAACACAAAGGGGTAACTGCCCCTTTACCAGACTACAGCGAGTTACTGCTACGAAGGGTCGATCCCTCACTCGGGTCTCCAACCACGTGGTTGCCTCGTAAGACGGAGAGCTGCAACTTGAGACGTTGAGCTTCCAGCTTGTAGATGTTGAGCTTCCAGCTTGTAGATGTTGAGCTTCCAGCTTGTAGAATGCAGCGACCCCGGTCCCTCTCAGGGACCCGCCTTCTATCCCTCTACGGTCGGGGCTGCTCTGCCCTCAGCCCGCCCACCTTCTCGAACATTCTTGTTCCCCCTCCATCCTTCTCAAGAGCTCTCTCTCCGGACACGTGGTCCCCACGAGTCCCCCCCACCTGGGGCCCCCTGTATGGGCATTCCAGATCACGTGTCTACGGGGTCAACCAGAGTGGCACGGCCCGGGGCAACCCTGCCCCTGGGCTGACACTCACCCCCTCCCCCTCGGGGGAGTCCCCACCACACGCTGTGCGTGGTGCCCGCACTATCCCAGTGCTCGCCAAGCCCCGCTAGGGCTTGTATTACACACAGCCACCCACACGGTGCTGTCCACGATGTAGGAACATCGAACGGCATGACCCTTTCGGGCCGGCACCATACAGTGACATCCCCGATGTCACTACACCTGCACCGATACACTAATACAACACAAATTGGCGGTGCATGATCCAGCGCTGTGGAAGCAAGGGTGGATCAGTTAAGAGATGTGTGGCCTAAATCCCTCAGGCTGCAAGGTTGCTAGGGCAGTACAGCAAATGTGTTTGTAAATCCAACTGCTGATCTTTAAGCATTATCCCCTTGTATGCGTTTGTCTCCAAATACCTCGCGACCCACTGCAGGACTCTCCTGTAAAACATTTGCCAAACTCGGTGAAAGTTTACAGAAGCTGAACAAATTGAGGCGTTTGATGAGCCTCTGACCCAATCACCCCTAAAGTTTTTTATGGCTTTAATTTGACACAGGTAAAACCCATTGAGCAATAAATGCAATTTTTTTATGGGGACCTGAAATATCCCTGATCTCATCAGGCAATGGCGGAGTCAGGATTTTCAGGTAGGGGGGGCAACCCCTCCAGCAATGAAAAATGATAGGAGTTCTTAGTAAGTAAGGACTTGTGTTGCAATCGAAACGTTGTATGCTAGTATTTAATTTATTATTTTATCTTTATACGTGACTTTACCGAAAGAACCAAAGAGTAAGTGATGTATGTGTTCGAGGAACTCATGTTTTTGAGTCTCTAAATGTGGTCATATCTTAAGACACTACAAAAGATTGAGGGAAGAGGTGTATGACATTTCGTAGAGGCAAGCAGCGTCACACGAGATGGTAAAGGTGGGAGAGTGCTTGTAGGCAGGGGCGAGTCCGTAGACGATCTGGCAGTCGCCTGATGAAGCTAGTTGTAATTACTGGCGAAACGTCACGTTCTTTTTATGTGAAAACGCTTACTAATTGGCTGTGTTGGGTGGTGGCGGGTTTAACAACATTTATATTTACGCGATTTAAAAAAAACTATTTTATGGATCCGTAGAGGATCTTGGCAGACGGTGGGCGTGATCTTCCAATTGATCTGGATTTGGATTGGGTGCCAGTGGAGGGATCGGAGTATTGCAGTTCGTGTTGGTGTCCTGTCCCGATTCCACCTGCTGCTGGTACCAACGTCGTGCTCTCTCGTGGATGGCAGGAGCCGGGAGAGTTGCGGGCCGCCTAGACGGGAGCCGGTGCCATGGCCATCCTCTTCTCCGTGGTGGCGCGAGGCACCACCATCCTTGCAAAGCATGCCAACTTCAGCGGGAACTTTGTGGAGGTGGCGGAGCAGGTGCTCGCCAAGATCTCGCCCGAGAATGCCAAGCTGACGTACTCGCACGGCAGGTGGGTGTCTCCACGTGTCTCCTTTGAGAGGCGCGGAGACCAGGGATGCAGTTCGTGATTGAACTCTATTTATAACCAGATGGGGAGACCGTTTAGACTCGCCAAGGTCTGTCTGCAATGGAGACGTTTCAACCAAAGTATTAATTGTTATGGTGAGAAATGGGGATCGGGGAATCATTCATGAGCTTGATGAGTGAGCAAGAGCTCGCTCAAACAAATCTTCAATCTGTAATTGGGCACGTCATTGTGGAATTCACGAATTATCACTCTGTCGCGACTGCTCCAATATTTTGAATGGATCGGTCAATGCAGTGATGTTGCTGGAGTGTGATACCAGATTCAAACTCGCGCAGGACACACAACCTAGGTGTGTATCGACAAGATAAGAGCTCTGTGCATTTGGGTTGCAGCTTCTAACCCATGAGGAAAGAAAAATGCGGTTAATGTTTCCTGACCTGGAATGGCAAGTCATCGAGGCAGATGTGGGAGCATACACTGAGATGGCGGCGCATAGCAGCATCCACAGTCCCTCTGCAACCCCTAGGGTCCCTCTGGGCAAAGCTCCCTAGCGAGAGCCCCCTTCCTCTCCCCCAGTCTCCACGGTAATGACCGATCTGATGCAGCCACGAGGTTGTGGCTGCCCCCTCCCTCAGTCTCCTCCTCCCACGAGGTTCTCTTGCTCGGAGGCCCTGGTGGGCAGGATCGGCCAAGGGGAAGCGAGGAGCCACAGGGCCCAAGTGCCATAGTTGGTGTTCCTGCATCACTCAGGGTAGCGGCACAAGCCTCATCTTGGGTCTCCTGCAGTAGCCTATATGGTTAGACACGGTCGTTGGTCCAGCAAAATTCATCACAAGTCTTATAGCTGCGTTTATGACTGTGGTTATCGCTTACGGCAGTTGTAAGATTAACTCTTTGTGTTTCAGCTATCTCTTCCACTACATCTCCCAAGACAGAATCGTGTACCTGTGCATCACGGACGATGTAGGTGCTCGCACAGCCAATGTTTGTTTTTTCTCGAGAATGTTGAACTGAAGTCATGTTTTTGTGGTGTGCTTCTCTGTCTCGGAGTGTCGTGTTGCTTTGCGTTGCTGTCCCTTGTTGCCCTGCCTTGTTGGCATTGTGTTGCCTTGAGTTTAATTTGTTCTACCTTGTGGAGTTGTGCTGTGTTGTCGTGTGTTCTTGTGGAGTCATGGTGTCTTGTATTGTCTGGTTGATGTGCGTTGGTTGTGTCATTGGTTTCTGGTTCCTTGTGTTGCTCCTGCCGTGTGACTTGCATTGCCTCGCGGTGCCATGTCATGTTGTTGCCTTATTTTTCCACCTTGGGTTGCCTGTTAGTGTTGATTGTTCTTGTTGCCTTTTGGCTACGCGTTGCCGCGTCGTGTTGCCATTGCCGCATCGTGGTGCTTTGTCGCGTTGCCGTATCGTCGTGCTCGTGTCCGCCGTGCTTTGTTGCTTTGTGTCGTCTTGTCGCCATATGTTGCTGTGGAGCATCGTATCGTCCCAACGTGTTTTGTGTTGCCGTGACGTGTGACCCTGTCATGTTGCCGTGTTACCGAGCCACACGGTCCTCGTTCCCCCTCAGGACTTTGAGCGCTCGAAGGCGTTTGCGTTCCTGGGCGAGGTGACGCGTCGCTTCCAGACGACGTACGGGTCGCGGGCACAGACCGCGCTCCCCTACTCCATGAACAGCGAGTTCTCCTCCGTGCTCGGGGCACAGATGGTGAGCGGGCACGTCCCTCGACGTCCTCACACAAACATCTGTTAACCCTCGCCTCCTCCTCGCCTAAGCCTCCACACCCCAACGACTTCGCCTTCCCATCCTGGTTTCCACACTCCTTGCAATGTGGACTTGTATTTACTTTGAGTAAATTCCTTTCCTATACTTGGCACTCCGATCGCTGTTTTGCATTGTTTGTTGTTGTAAGTTTTTTACCTGCCGCTGCTGGACATCTGTGAAAAAGAACTTTGTAGCGCATCGGATTCCTCCAGGATGAATGAACATTCTGATTCTGACACTCCAGCCCACGGAGTAGTCCATACCCTAGTCTCCTCAATGCACTTGCCCCCAAACCTCCACACCTGAAGCTCCTCGCTCCAAAATACTCACGCCCAACCACTTCACCCAAACTGTCTCGCCGTCTGTTGCCTCCGTCTCGCCCCCCGTTGTTCTCCCCGTCTCTCGCGGCGCTTCCCATTGTAGTTCCATCTCTTACGTACCACACCCCCCTCCCCACCCCGTCCCTCCGCAGCGCCACTTCTCGGAGGAGAAGAGCACGGAGCGACTGTCACAGGTGCAAGGGCAGGTGGACGAGCTCAAGGGTATCATGGTGAAGAATATCGGTGAGCGGCACCGCTTGCGTTCACTTCCCAGTTGCAGTACTTCCCGCTTTCGGTTCTGCAATGTAACAAACGTTGTCAACGTGCAGATTAAGGCCGCCCCGTTGCCATGTCCGGTTGTGGGCGTTGTTTGGCCATAATTCGCCACGCTTGTCGTGTAGGTTGGCGGATGCGGTGGGGGGGTGTCCACGACTGGTTCAGATGTCACTTGCCACTGATGTTAGCCGTGAACGAGGAATCAAGCTCCTGTTGCTGGGCTCATAGAATATAATGACGGGTAAAAATATGTATTCCATTGAAACGTTTTAAGTCATCGGAGGATGAATTTGCATTTATTGAGTTTTGAGTTAAACATTTTTACGTTGCATGGATGGTCCCGTTTATCCAGTTGCCGGGCTATTTTACACGGAAGATCCGTGTGTGCTGCGTGAGCACAGCAACAACAACAAAACAAAAGCATCGATAAGGAATATTGCACAACTAAGAAACGTATTTAACAGCTGTCGTAAACGACCACATTTATCCACACTAAGTGGAAAACTCAACTTCAACGTCATTTTTTTCTGCAATAATTGTTAACTAGGCCGATAACACTTACACACGCTTTAATCAAGATCGGCTTTAAATCAGGATTTCGGCTCCTGGCCTGAGCGGTGCCGGCTCGGAGCGTCTGACCTCTGGGGTTTTGACGCGAGTGCCGCGTCGCGTGCAGTGGCTCTCCCCCGAGCCACGTGGTTTATTTTTTCTCTTCTTTCCCCAGACCTGATCGCTGATCGGGGCGAGAAGCTGGAGCTGCTGATTGACAAAACGGAGAACCTCGTGGATTCGGTGAGTCCACAGGGAAGTCCCGATCCCCGCGGCGTCGTTGCGCGAAGGACGGAGCGACAGACCCCCTGTAACTCGGTCACAGCTGTGCTTCGAGCTTCATGTGCGATCGCTGGGCAGCCAAACCACAGCCACCAGTGGCACGGTGGGAAACGCGCGTTATGTGCATCATCTCAGCCATTTAGTCCATACTGCCTCGGTCTGCCCCGTGACCTGTGGGCAAGCCTTGGACACTGTGGTAAGACGTTAAAGGTGGCGAGATGTTAACTCCCTCGGGAGGTCGTGGCTTCCATGCTGACGCCAATGCCGAGTATATTTGTGGTTTGCGTGTCTTTCTACCCGTGGTCGCGTGGATTTTTCTTCGGGTCCTCCGATTTTTCCTTCCGCATTAAGAAATGTGCTTTGAAAGTATTTCGCTGTTATACATTTGCACGTGATAAGCCGCTTCTTTGAGCTATCATTTGTGACCATGTCAGCTATGTAAAAGAGCTATACAGATAAGTGGGCCTTACCTGATAAAATAAAAATAGATTATGTGCATCCACCAGTAATCTAAGACATTTAGTCCATACCGCCTGGGTCTGCCCCGTGACCTCCTGTGGGCAACGCCTTGGACACATAACGTGGCATTTAAATCAGACTTTGCTTGTCACGAGCTGTGTTGATGTCACCGCGGTTTTAGTGGAGAATGCCATTTGTTGTCTTGTGTGACTGAGCATTTGCGACGTCTTAAGCTGTACATGATATGTTTGAACATCTGTGAGCTGTGATGTCTGTGAACATATGTGATCTCTGTGAGTGCCTCTGCTATGTCTGAACGTCGGAGGTGCTGTGATGTCCATGAGCATCTGTTAATCTGTGATGCACCTCGTATCTCCCCTGTGAGCTGTTATGTCTGGTCCATCCATTCGTGAGTGTGTCAACTATAGAGCAGGGATTTTTTTGTCCACTATCTTTTCCCGAGTCTACAAAACAAATACATATCCGTGCAAGCGGCAGTGGCTTCCGCATCGCTTACAAAGTCTCTACGCACTCGAAGTGTAAACATTCCGCATGCGACACGGCGTGCAGTGCGGAGCCTCAATCGCTCTTTTGTAACCCGCGGCATTCTTGCACGTCACCATCCTGCTTATTCAGAGCACAGGCTGCACATTCAGATGTTGGGAATTGCGTTTTCAAGAATATATTATGTGGTGGTGGTCGTGACGGTTATGATTTTGACAGGATGGTGGTATTGATGATATGATGATGATGGGTGATGCGATGAAAATGCGGAGGTTGATGATACCAATGATCGCCAGTGGTTTTATGTGACCTGGAAGGTGTTTTTTACGTGTCTGATGGCGGTAGTGATAATCATGATACTGGTGAACATGATCATGATTGTGGTGATGGCATCAATAACGATACTGATGATGGTTTTAATGATGATGGATTTTAGGATGTTCATTAATTTTCTGAGAACACTTGTGATGGTTGTCCTGCTGATAATGGTAATGCTGACGTTGATGATGACACTTCTGATGATGTTGCTGCTGTGGATTATTAGAATACTTATACATTTTGTGTCGATGGTGTGATGATGGTGAAGTAGACAACTACAATCTCTATTTACAAAACTTGTGACTTTCATACGCTACTGATGATGATGGCGATCGATAATCACGACAACGGTGATGACACGAGCATGACTTTCACGTAACTGACGATTGTGCTGACGAGAACAATGAGAAGCCCGTTTCCTGTGCTCCGTACGTTATTAACGTCTCCTCCCCCCCCCCTCTCCCGGTCTGCACGTTTTCAGTCGGTGACGTTCAAACGCTCCAGCCGGAACCTCGCGCGTGCCATGTGCATGAAGAACCTCAAGCTGACGCTCTTGCTGGCCATTGTGGCCATTGTGAGTAGCGACGCCGGCCGCGTGACACCGCTCGTTTTGATGTCGTCGTTTTAGGTGTTGTTTAAAAATAATTCTTCAGCTTCCTCGTGCCAGCCATCGTCCCTGCTGGTGACGTGTCTTTATGGGTCTTGCCAGTTTCATTACGCGTGCAAGAACGAGGAAGTGTCCAACGCACGCCAAGCAGCATTCTTCTGACAGACGTCTTAAAGCTCATTTGAGGTTTACATTGTCAACATCGGCATCATTAACAGCATCAGCAGCGACCACGATCCATCCACTGCTGGATGAAGGCCTTCACAAGCCATTGTCCTGCAGTGTGAACGATCCATCTAGTTCGGTGTCTTTATTTGTACTGGAGGAATCCGATGAGCTATGAAGCTCTTTCTCACGGATGTCCAGTAGTTCCTTCTCGTGAGTTCCCGAGGTGGATGTCCTTGAGGGTATTGTTGTATCCTAACCCTTCTTCCAAACTTGATATTTTTATATATTATCATCATTGATATATAATGAATAAAAACACCCCAAAAAGCAGCAAACTGCAAAACACCAGGTGTTGTTAAGTAATGAACTGGAGGAGGGCTAGGATGACAGAATTTGCAACCTTGCTTCAAGGAAGGAGGGGGCCTGATGAACGGGCATATGTCACCCGTGCAGGCGGCAGAGACAGTGGGAGAGTCAGCCAGACATAATTAAGGCAAAAAGCCAACCATCCTGCATGGTTTTAAGGAATTAAATTATTAAATCCAGGGTGAGTGGTCAAATGAAGTGGGTCAGCAACGCTGTGTGCACAGGGGAGGGAGCTGATTAACAACCCTGCGCGGCTGAACGTGAGGGGGCCTTTGACCTGAAGTTAAGAAGGTTGGATGACCACAGTGAGACGAATAAGAGCGTTGTATATCAAGGATGCAGACTCAGCTGAATAACAAGGCTGCGGAGGTTACCAGGAGTTCGCGTTCGCCTAGTTAAGTCGAAAAGCTCAAGTATTCTGTATTGCTCTTAAAGTAACATTAAAGTCAGAATTTAACAACAGGGTAGGCTAAAGTTATCGATATTCACACCCACTCCAATTAAACCAGGCCACAAGTTACGCCTACTGAACCATCACCATCATTAAGTCAATATGAAATGTTATTTCCATACTTTAAAATACAACTCGACCCAAAGCATATGACAATCAGAACCTTCCTAAGTCAAAATTGAATCGCACCCAGACAGGAGCGAATAGTCGATATAAGGTTGAAGAGGGAAGGAAATTAAGAGCACGGCGAACTGCAAACGTAAGCGAAAAGCCGGGAACAACACACAGCCAGCAACAGCGAGTCGGGCTTCGACAGGCCATAAAGTAGGAATGACAACTCCCGGGGTCAGGGGACATCAGAAAAAGCAAGCAGACAAAAACCAGAACTGACTCCAAGGTACAACCGCCCTCACCTACAAGGAGTGACGGAAATTAATGAGGCCTTGAGTTAACGGCGTCAGCTGGACAGCAACAACAACGGCGAGCAGAGACAGAGTGAGGCAAAAACCTGCGAGGCTATGAAATGCAACTTCATGTCAGTGAAGCCTGACCAACAAGTTAAGTTAAAGACATCACAATACATAATATCGTACATAACATCAATGTTAACGCTATTCACCGTCAACTATATTCCGCTTATATAACCATGCAGACACCAAGGAATACGAATTCCTAGGATCAAGAAACTTACCCCTTAACCTAAGATATCGGAAATAAATTAATAATAATAAGCCTATGCATGAAAGACAAAAGTAAAACTTATGAAAAGCCAGGATAGCGGGATAAATCACCACCAGGTCGAAATAAAGTACATAATAAAGAGCGATGTTAAACCCAGGGTCGGAGAGAAAGGGAGATCCCGGCCGTCTTTGTATCCCCGCAGCGCGGGATGGGAGTGTGTATGTGCTCGGGGAGGCACCTCCACTTGGGTCAAGCACCACGATGGGAAACGACACACCTTAGGCTACATACAGAATCATAACTGGGAAATGGTAAGGGACAAGTGTTAATTTAAAACTTTTTAACCATGTCTGTGTGCTGTGAGGATCGGAGGGAGTGTGCCCCTCCCTCCAGGTCGTGCAACACGGACAGACCCGCCTGTGAGACGATTTGTAACGTCTGTGTTTTGGTTCATGAAGGAGGCCAGACAAGAGATAATATTGCACCCAGACAGAGAGACGACTTCGAGGCAATTTGTAACATCTGATTGTTTGCTCATGGATTTTATGGAGGGAGTATGACAACGGAAAATACCATGGGTGATGCACACAAGGACACGGACGTACTGACACACACATGAACACACATACACACGGACAGATCCTGACACAGTAAATCAAAAGGAAACACCGCCTTGTGGGCAGGACCCAAAGGGATTTTTCGGCATAAAAGAAAGGACTCTGAGCATTGGAAACCAGTTCGACCAGGAGTCAACTCATCACGAGTTCGACCAGTGGGTCGGCTCCGGAGCGAGCTCGACCGGAAGGGTCGGCTCGACTCATCAGCCGAGTTCGACCAAGAGGGTCGAACTCACCAGCCGAGCTGCGACTAACGGGTCGGCTCGACTCTTCAGCTTCTGGGACTCAGCCGAGTTCAGACGGCTCTCGGGGCTCGACTCAAGCGGCTCCCCATCTCCTCTGCAGGCGGGCAAGACCCGCTTGACAGCTCAACTCGGCCGCGACAGCCAACCTCTGCCGAGTCGGCGGTTTCCCTGCTGCCGCGAGAATCGCGGTTTGGCGACGACGCTGCGAGCGAGCTGTGGGCGCCACCTACCGACCGGGTTCCGAATTACGACAGCGTGTCAACGGACATCCGAACCAAATTCACCACGGCGACAGAGGAGCGACTAATACGTATGACGCGCACCGCCCCCTCACCACACGACCACCTGGCGTCTGTTTGACATAAAGAACCGACTCCGAACACTGACTATTGAAGACAACTCTTACCACTCAAACCCACTCGAACCCATAAGCCATCCGTGGCTGTGAAGAAAAACTCGAGACCGAGTGATGGCCATCCGTCATTTGTAAGAGTATTATCTTTAATATTTAGTGGACTGTACTCTTAATCGCTTAAATTCCCAGCAGATCTTCGGAAAAGGAGCGCCGTTGCAGGCCTTTACTCCGAGCATTCTGTTGTCAGATAACCTGCCGATGTATCTGTTGAGATTGGTGCCTTTAAGAATAATAACTGTTTTTGATTGTGTTTTATCGCCGTATAATCTTTCAAGTATAATCATTCATTAACGTTAAGGTTTTCTTAGCATAGTATTTGCATGTTTTAACGACTCTCTCTCACTAACAACCATCGCGTTACGCGGGATCCATGTGCCGTTGTCAAGTGAAATCAGACAATCATTGATGATACTGTATTGATGCCGTGTTGACGTTCCGGGATTGAGAGTTCGCATACTATATCATAGTTGAGGTTGAATTAGTAATAAATTGATTAATACAGAAGTGGTTGTGTGATTCTTTCCTGAACTATGCATAAGATCTGCTTCTGCGTTGAGATCTGAACTTGGTGACCTTAATAAACACACTAACACATACTCAGTAAATGTTAAAGCGATAACGGGGCGAACCGGGGACCTAAATAAGCGAGAATGAGACGAACCTAGACAACGATGCCGAGTTAATCTAAGTTAATCTTGTATACTTACACCACACCTGCATAACTGCATACGATTAATTGCCTTATTCCGATCGATAACCCACCCTCGTCACCGAGGCGGGGTCTGGTTATCATAACGACTTGCATTATCATAATTACACCCACTCGCATAATTACTACAATTACCTCTCGAATTGGCATAATTAAATGTGCGTAATTACATGGATTAAAGTATGTCCGGATAATTACACCTTTGGCCAAATTTCGATTGATTATTATTATTTTCACTGAATATTCATAACCCACATATACAACATAATAATTTCACCCACGCACGCATACAACACATCAAAATTTTCACACCCAACATATACAACATAATGGGGGCTCGGGTCCGGGATTTCTCGCAGACAGTTTATGCATGAATTCAGGAACGAATCACTGTTGTGTTAATCAAAGTGTTGTGAACTGACGTTGCCTTGTGATTGTAAACGGGCGTAAAACAAAACAAAACGCGCTCTGAAGGGAAATACCAGAGTAGCAGAGTATAACAAAGACAGCTGGGCTGAAATTATTTGCTCGAGTTGAACTGACGCATCCTGTGATACAATTGTGTATAAGTACTCTGAAAAGGAATGTCAAAGTAACTCCTGCCACTTGAGATGATAGGATTAAGAATAATTTTTGAATGGGTGACGGGGTATGGGGAACTTGTGTTAAAACGTAACGACCAATCTGTTACAAAGCAGTACAGTCAGAGAGACATATGGGGAGGGAGCTGTATCGATAACACGAACACACCTCGGGGGAAACTAATTGACTGGATAAAATGTAACAAAGGCGAACACGATGCAAAAACTACAGGAAAGGCAGGACAGGACTCATTCCTCCTCACACAGGCATACAGACAGGGATGGTGGAATAAAGGGAAATTTGGAAAGGAAACGGGAGATAAATCGTCTCTAATAAACGAGGAAAAATGTCCTCACACCATCGTAAGGGAGGAGAAATCAGGGCTCGCGACACCAGCGGAACTCACAGACGTGGATCCACAGAATAAATATGGAAGTAACATTAAATCACACTCATTCGAGAGAAGGGATGGAGAGATACATATGCAAACAAAAACATGTGAGATTGACAACTTCACAGATAGAGGGAAGCAAAATGTTAAAGTAAAGTTGACGGGACGTGCTCCGCTAAGGGCAGAGGCAAAAACTGAAGGGAAATGGCAACACGAGCGACACGGCACTGGGCACGCACACAGAAAATGCACACCGCTTAATCACGCCCCACACAGAACAGATAAAAGTGACAGATTGCCTGATGATAACTTGTTTGATGATGACGCTGACGGCGACCAACTTTCGGAATACCTATTCACCAGTAAAACCCTTAAATTGATGGACAAGGCTCTAGTCAGAATTCCCGATTTTGACCCCCACAATAAGTCCATGGATATCCACACACATATCGCGACAGTGGAAGAGGAGGCAATGATTAGAGGGCTGATGAGACGGGATGAAAAAGCGAGTTTGTTGAAACGAAGCTTAAATAAAGATTCTATTACATGGGTAAAGTCACTACCACACAAGGTTAGAAATGATTTTAAACAACTGAGCCTGGCAGTGATTCGGAAGTTTGGAGAATATTCGACACTCACTGAGGGGTTTTATGCTGTAAAATCGATGACCCAGGGCATGGACCAAGATCCACGTGACTACCTCGTACAATTTAAAAGAGCGTATTACGCAGGCGATGTGAATCAATACCACGAAGGAGATAAAATGTTCAAAATTATGTTTTTTGAATCCTTGAGCCCAGAGATTACCGAAAGGGTGAGAATGGTTGTGAATCCAGAAACCGCATCCTTACGCCGCATAGAGAGCAAGGCGTACATGGCATGGTTATACAGAGCTAAGAATCATAATTCGGATCCAGAACACAGGGAGAGGGATAAAGAACCCAGCCTCTCAGAGAGGAATAAAAATCACCGAGCAGTCCCACAATGCAGGGCGGAGCAAACACGCACGCACACATGGCAAAATAACCCAGAGAGAGGTTGGCACGAGAATGAGAGCGGCATAAAGCCGAACATGCAGGAGAATCGTAGGGGGGGGAGGTTCAGAACAGAACCATATCAACACCCCATCCCACGACACACACGAGGCCAAAATTACGCACAGAGATGGCGAGATAACCATCCAGCGGGAAGGTGTTACACAGACCGCGGAGGTATGGATGCGAACATTCAGAGTAATCGCAGGATGGGAGGTCAAACACAATCGATCCAATTCCGACCAATTCCTCCACCGGCTATACCAGGAGGGAATAGAGGAATAACACAGAATGCGGTCCAAAGACATGATGAACTACCCACAGTGAGCGCGAGCAAGCGGCCAACACGCGTCCCACCTGTCGAGGTATTAAACCCGAAGCTCAATGAGGAATACAGGCAGGCAGCAAGTCACAGGGCGGGCAGAAACGTGGACAGTACTCCCGTAAATGACGCGCGGATTGAATACAAGGACAGGGTTGCATTGAAGCGTGATCGGACAGTACAAAAACCGACAGCAGGGACACGCCCTGAGGAGCGCAGGCATGAGCCTTTGAATGGAAAATATCCAAGGGAAACCAAAATTTATGTGGATCGGAGTGCTAAAATGGAGACGAATGTCTATGACGTATCGGGAATGGTGTTGGAATCCAACACACTCGTAAAAACAAAGAGGGCAACATTACGAGGGACAGAATTAAATCGACACACTGACTCGGCAAATGTGCATGTAATCGCAGAGAGAGCGAATGCCAGTGATGACGGAGTACAGAAGTTGGTTGTGTGCGCGAATTCCGATTATGTGCAGCACAATTTTACACCACACACTCCCACGACGCGAGAGAGTGAGAGGGGAAATTACAAAAACGAACCGGAAAACCGTGATCGAATGATCAAAGTGATAAGTGGTAAACCAGACACTCAGAACTTGGTAAAAAGATTGCCAGGATGTAACAGGAGGGAAATAACGCAAAAATGCGTTCGAAACCGCTACATAGCGTTTCCCAGGATTTAACAAAAACAGGGAAAAATTAATATCCGTCGGAGTTATGAGGGATGAGAACCATGTAACTGGTGATATCGATGTTCAAGTTTTGTGGTATTTTTTTTTTTGTTATTTCAAATGTAATCTTGTTAAGATTGTGATACATGCGCTTTGGAAGGAATGCGTTATGGATTAGTACCGATGTTTAACGTGGTGTTTTATTTTTTTTTTGCGCTTATTTCAAAGTAACCATGTTACGATGGTGATGCATATGCGCGCGTCGTAAGAATAACCGCCGAGAGTGAGGGCGGCTTATAGATTCATAACACAAAAGAAAGGGGCATTTACGTGGTTTGAAAATTCGCCAGTGGCCAAATCGACCCCTGATGATAATTTTCAAACGGGCGGATTGTTGTGTCTATTTTTTTTTATTAAGAACAATTCAAAAAAATATAATAATTTTTTTTAATTTTTATATATATATACCTTTTTTAATTAATTAATGAAAACAACTCACTTCTCCTCACAAGAACACCAGGAATCCATGAAACATGGAGGGCGGTTAAAGTGTTGAGAGTTCAGTCACAAAGAGGTCATGGACATCCAAATGGACAAAAGATGTATGGACTAGCCTCCCAAGACATCTAGAGATACAGATAAGGGCAGAATAAATAACGGTTGAAACTTCGCGTTTCTTAACGTTTTCCGTACCGAGAAGTAGAAACTTAACAAAGATAATTAACCAACAAACAATAATATTTTTTTTTTCTATTATTATATGTTTCCTACCTACACGACCTTCCAAAAAAAATAAAAAATAAAGAATACGAATTCCAGGAAGCTTAAGTGCATAGTACACTTAACCTTAGGACATAAAAAAATTAACTCAGAATAAAACACCAATCTCTGGGGAACTAAACTAATGGGCATATCACACTACGATAATATGTAACATGTTTTCCAGGAAATGGCAGCCCTCCTGCTCACGCTCCTGCTAACGTACCTTGCCAAGCTAGAAGGGAGCCAAGGCCTGATGATGCCACCCAAGAATAACCGTAGAAACTATATTTTTAACGATATCTCCTATAACACGTAGTCAATAGAATAATTTCTCCCTCCCTTATCGTGTTACCTTCCTTTAGAATTTTTTTTTTTTTCCTCCTCTCTCTTGTCACATATAACCATGTTAAGTTGTGACACGTACGCGCGCGTTGTAAGGAAATAGCAGCAAAACTTGAGGACAATCGATGGTTCATGATGGAAGAAGGGTATACATTTTTTTAAAAATAACCCGTGGCCATTTGACCACTGGCCATTTTTAAAAGGGCGGAATGTTGTATCCTAACCCTTCTTCCAAACTTGATATTTTTATATATTATCATCATTGATATATAATGAATAAAAACACCCCAAAAAGCAGCAAACTGCAAAACACCAGGTGTTGTTAAGTAATGAACTGGAGGAGGGCTAGGATGACAGAATTTGCAACCTTGCTTCAAGGAAGGAGGGGGCCTGATGAACGGGCATATGTCACCCGTGCAGGCGGCAGAGACAGTGGGAGAGTCAGCCAGACATAATTAAGGCAAAAAGCCAACCATCCTGCATGGTTTTAAGGAATTAAATTATTAAATCCAGGGTGAGTGGTCAAATGAAGTGGGTCAGCAACGCTGTGTGCACAGGGGAGGGAGCTGATTAACAACCCTGCGCGGCTGAACGTGAGGGGGCCTTTGACCTGAAGTTAAGAAGGTTGGATGACCACAGTGAGACGAATAAGAGCGTTGTATATCAAGGATGCAGACTCAGCTGAATAACAAGGCTGCGGAGGTTACCAGGAGTTCGCGTTCGCCTAGTTAAGTCGAAAAGCTCAAGTATTCTGTATTGCTCTTAAAGTAACATTAAAGTCAGAATTTAACAACAGGGTAGGCTAAAGTTATCGATATTCACACCCACTCCAATTAAACCAGGCCACAAGTTACGCCTACTGAACCATCACCATCATTAAGTCAATATGAAATGTTATTTCCATACTTTAAAATACAACTCGACCCAAAGCATATGACAATCAGAACCTTCCTAAGTCAAAATTGAATCGCACCCAGACAGGAGCGAATAGTCGATATAAGGTTGAAGAGGGAAGGAAATTAAGAGCACGGCGAACTGCAAACGTAAGCGAAAAGCCGGGAACAACACACAGCCAGCAACAGCGAGTCGGGCTTCGACAGGCCATAAAGTAGGAATGACAACTCCCGGGGTCAGGGGACATCAGAAAAAGCAAGCAGACAAAAACCAGAACTGACTCCAAGGTACAACCGCCCTCACCTACAAGGAGTGACGGAAATTAATGAGGCCTTGAGTTAACGGCGTCAGCTGGACAGCAACAACAACGGCGAGCAGAGACAGAGTGAGGCAAAAACCTGCGAGGCTATGAAATGCAACTTCATGTCAGTGAAGCCTGACCAACAAGTTAAGTTAAAGACATCACAATACATAATATCGTACATAACATCAATGTTAACGCTATTCACCGTCAACTATATTCCGCTTATATAACCATGCAGACACCAAGGAATACGAATTCCTAGGATCAAGAAACTTACCCCTTAACCTAAGATATCGGAAATAAATTAATAATAATAAGCCTATGCATGAAAGACAAAAGTAAAACTTATGAAAAGCCAGGATAGCGGGATAAATCACCACCAGGTCGAAATAAAGTACATAATAAAGAGCGATGTTAAACCCAGGGTCGGAGAGAAAGGGAGATCCCGGCCGTCTTTGTATCCCCGCAGCGCGGGATGGGAGTGTGTATGTGCTCGGGGAGGCACCTCCACTTGGGTCAAGCACCACGATGGGAAACGACACACCTTAGGCTACATACAGAATCATAACTGGGAAATGGTAAGGGACAAGTGTTAATTTAAAACTTTTTAACCATGTCTGTGTGCTGTGAGGATCGGAGGGAGTGTGCCCCTCCCTCCAGGTCGTGCAACACGGACAGACCCGCCTGTGAGACGATTTGTAACGTCTGTGTTTTGGTTCATGAAGGAGGCCAGACAAGAGATAATATTGCACCCAGACAGAGAGACGACTTCGAGGCAATTTGTAACATCTGATTGTTTGCTCATGGATTTTATGGAGGGAGTATGACAACGGAAAATACCATGGGTGATGCACACAAGGACACGGACGTACTGACACACACATGAACACACATACACACGGACAGATCCTGACACAGTAAATCAAAAGGAAACACCGCCTTGTGGGCAGGACCCAAAGGGATTTTTCGGCATAAAAGAAAGGACTCTGAGCATTGGAAACCAGTTCGACCAGGAGTCAACTCATCACGAGTTCGACCAGTGGGTCGGCTCCGGAGCGAGCTCGACCGGAAGGGTCGGCTCGACTCATCAGCCGAGTTCGACCAAGAGGGTCGAACTCACCAGCCGAGCTGCGACTAACGGGTCGGCTCGACTCTTCAGCTTCTGGGACTCAGCCGAGTTCAGACGGCTCTCGGGGCTCGACTCAAGCGGCTCCCCATCTCCTCTGCAGGCGGGCAAGACCCGCTTGACAGCTCAACTCGGCCGCGACAGCCAACCTCTGCCGAGTCGGCGGTTTCCCTGCTGCCGCGAGAATCGCGGTTTGGCGACGACGCTGCGAGCGAGCTGTGGGCGCCACCTACCGACCGGGTTCCGAATTACGACAGCGTGTCAACGGACATCCGAACCAAATTCACCACGGCGACAGAGGAGCGACTAATACGTATGACGCGCACCGCCCCCTCACCACACGACCACCTGGCGTCTGTTTGACATAAAGAACCGACTCCGAACACTGACTATTGAAGACAACTCTTACCACTCAAACCCACTCGAACCCATAAGCCATCCGTGGCTGTGAAGAAAAACTCGAGACCGAGTGATGGCCATCCGTCATTTGTAAGAGTATTATCTTTAATATTTAGTGGACTGTACTCTTAATCGCTTAAATTCCCAGCAGATCTTCGGAAAAGGAGCGCCGTTGCAGGCCTTTACTCCGAGCATTCTGTTGTCAGATAACCTGCCGATGTATCTGTTGAGATTGGTGCCTTTAAGAATAATAACTGTTTTTGATTGTGTTTTATCGCCGTATAATCTTTCAAGTATAATCATTCATTAACGTTAAGGTTTTCTTAGCATAGTATTTGCATGTTTTAACGACTCTCTCTCACTAACAACCATCGCGTTACGCGGGATCCATGTGCCGTTGTCAAGTGAAATCAGACAATCATTGATGATACTGTATTGATGCCGTGTTGACGTTCCGGGATTGAGAGTTCGCATACTATATCATAGTTGAGGTTGAATTAGTAATAAATTGATTAATACAGAAGTGGTTGTGTGATTCTTTCCTGAACTATGCATAAGATCTGCTTCTGCGTTGAGATCTGAACTTGGTGACCTTAATAAACACACTAACACATACTCAGTAAATGTTAAAGCGATAACGGGGCGAACCGGGGACCTAAATAAGCGAGAATGAGACGAACCTAGACAACGATGCCGAGTTAATCTAAGTTAATCTTGTATACTTACACCACACCTGCATAACTGCATACGATTAATTGCCTTATTCCGATCGATAACCCACCCTCGTCACCGAGGCGGGGTCTGGTTATCATAACGACTTGCATTATCATAATTACACCCACTCGCATAATTACTACAATTACCTCTCGAATTGGCATAATTAAATGTGCGTAATTACATGGATTAAAGTATGTCCGGATAATTACACCTTTGGCCAAATTTCGATTGATTATTATTATTTTCACTGAATATTCATAACCCACATATACAACATAATAATTTCACCCACGCACGCATACAACACATCAAAATTTTCACACCCAACATATACAACAGTATGTTCCCTCCTTGAGCTACCCCTGCATCTCGGCCACCGGCCGACGCTCCTGCCAGCGATGCATCTTGCCCCAAGCGCCCTTTTTTTTCCTTCACAGTCAATACGAAATCTTTAACTCGCGTGCGTTCCCTAACCCATCTGTCCTCGCGACCTGCACCTTGGTGTAATTGCAAGCGTGCACCTCCTACGCTTCTTAACGACTTCCGTGTTTTTGTTTTTACTCGCGTATGAACTGTTGTTGTTGTTGTTCCTAGACGGGTTGCCGAGCTGAGTTTTGATGCTGTGACCCCCTCTTGACGCTGTTTTTTTTTATCCTCTTCGCCCAGGTCATCATCTACTTCATCGTGTCGGCGGCCTGCGGGGGCCTGGCGTGGCAAAAGTGCGTGAAGAAGTGAGGGCACGGGGCGACAACGGCAGACGGAGGAGAGGGGGTGGGGGGAGGTGGCCGGGTGGCCCTCGTTCTGCAGATACCGGGCGGGGGAGTGGGGTGGAGAAAGAGGTGAATGAGGATCTCGTGTCCTCCTGTCCTTCGCTCCTCCGCCTTGGATGAAACAAAAAAAACCTCATGACGGTACCTGCTCCGCTATCACTCAGACTCCACTCCCCCCTTCCAATAAAGGCCGCTCCTGACAGTGTCGCTAATTTAATCTCGTGGCAGCAGCGTGTGGGACAGTGGTGGCGCGTCTCGCCAAACGTGTGCTGCTGTTATTTTTCTTCTGTGCATTTTTGCGCTTTTACTGCCGGGCGAAAAACCAGCGAGGGTTGGAAGGAGAGCGGCTGTTGGAGTGGACCCACGTACTAACGTGGGCGGGTAATGATTTATAAATTAAAACGTAATGGTTGCGCCCGCTATACAAGCATCCACTCGTCTGCACGAGATTGGATTATTTACAATTCATGCGAATGGTCTGCTCTTACGTTTATGCAAATGGAAGCGAGTGAAACTGAAAAGGAGACTGGGAAAAAATAGAGAATGCAACGAGGTGTTTAAGTACGAAACAAAAGGCACGGATTTGTTGTTAAAACCCATGCCAATTGGTACGCAGCATCACCATCCATCGAATCACCTGGGGCGGTGAATCTTTACATGCCTA
Organism: Lampetra planeri; assembly: GCF_965212315.1. Classification (NCBI taxonomy): domain Eukaryota; kingdom Metazoa; phylum Chordata; class Hyperoartia; order Petromyzontiformes; family Petromyzontidae; genus Lampetra; species Lampetra planeri. The sequence goes on along the minus strand of NC_136125.1, from coordinate 7,573,735 downwards.
TCACAAGGGGCAGGCGTCTTGGAGTCTGCGTGTCTCCCTCTGTCTTCTCACCCACACTTGCTGTGAAGCAGTGCGGGAGATGCTGAGAAGCAGGTGACACCACGGATCCATATGCGGTAGATTTAACCTTCGCATCCTTCAAACCTTTCTCGCCGAATCCCGTGTTAGTGTTCACCTCTACAGCCTTAAGTAGTGGTGATAATGAATTCTAGATTTGAAGCTTTCGTGACTGCAAGGATTCATACTCTTAGTTCTTTCGGTAAAGTCACATAGGTAAAAAATGAAATTAAAATTGGTAAAAAATAAAAACAATAAAATCAGGAAGTTTCGGAGGCAACACAAGCTTCCGTCTTCAGGTGAAACTGTCACAGCAAAAAAAATCTGTATCAAGTGGTGGTAATGAAGTCTTACTACGCGTCCTTGAAAAAGTTGACATTCAAACCGGGCCCGGGGAGAGGCACGAGGGGTTGGAGTTTGCATACCTGTCGACCCCTTCTCGGTGCCCGACCTTATTACTGACCAATTCAGAACTTATTGGTCACTCCGTGCCCTTATAAATCTCAATGCTTATCTTACAAAGTCCCATCGCAAGGGAGAAACACAAACAAATAGACGAACATATATTGTTTGCCTGTAACGAAACGGTTGTACGCCGTATGGACCTGAGAACTCTTATTTCCCTGTTCAAGAATACGGGGTAAACCGGTTGGCTTGGCCGGTTTGAGTTTGAGAAGCCTCCGTCTTGGTTCTGTCGTCAAATTTGCGATTTTGTCGCCACCAAGTGGGAAAAATGTGAAGGTGACGAGCGACATTCAGCGAATTTTTCTGGGCCGAGGATGTGATGCAGATACACACATATAGGAGTGATTCCAGTGACGTATGAAGAAATAATGATCCGTTTACTTCGTGTAACGCTTGCTAAATTGTCTAGTTACATGGCTATTGGTATGGTTTAAGGATCCTGTATCGGTTTACGATGTGTGATGCTTGGTAAATTGTCCTGTGATATTCTTGACAGCTTTAAGATGGTCTATCTAGTGACTCGGTTGGGTTGGCCGCTTTCAGGATTTGGCAACGCCTTTGCTGGCGGTGCCTTTAGTTCTAAACCGACGGAAGAGCTCTCCTCCCCCGCCATCTCTCTCGCTTCCCTCGCTAAGAAACCCCCTCCATACTTCATCCTCTCCACCCTGTCTCACCACAGCCACCCGTCCAGTGAAGCTTACCGACTGGTGGTACCGTTGCGACCGACCGGCGGAGCAGCGCTTTGCCGTCGTCGTGTAAAGCACTGACGCGTTGCCAATTGTTAATTCCCATTCTCATCCGCGGTCCAGTCGCCGCCGAGATCCTCTGTTGCCAAGGGCGATGCGGGAGGCAGATTTTTGTGGGTGCTGCCGCTGCTGCTGAGCATTACAAATTCCTTCTGCGCACTTGCGCTTGTTGCAGCCGCGTCTTCGGAGCAGTTTACTTAGCAGTGAATGTTTGTGCCACGATCGCAGCCTCGCGCTCATGCCGATTAGCCAAATGCGTTGTACTGTCCATCTTGGGGGGTTCTGTTGAGTGTTGGGCGAGTTCAGCGGTTAGCCACGCCCTCACCGGATTATGCAGATCGCAAGTTCGCTTCTCCACGTCGTGCACCGTTCCGGTGTGTTTGACTCGCCGGCCGGTTTCAGGAACCGCTAATTGTGCCGCTTAGTTTAGCGGAATGCCGTCGTTGCCGGCCGTGACTCGCAGTGACGGCTGCGTCGAAGTTCGCAAGCGGCCAATCGTTGGCGCGACTCGCGCTGTGACGCGTGCCGCTGCTGGATTGTTTTTTTTTAGCAGTGTCTGTCCGGATCCTTTGCCAGGAAGGATAAAGAGCAACACCACTCTCCCGTTTTTACTCCCACGCCGTCTTTCTCTCATGTGCAATCTCTAGTTGACGCGGCCTCCACTCGGGTGTCGCCCGTGGTTCCCGTCGCCTGCTCTGTTGTTCCGAGTCTGTTCCCCGTTTTTCCTCGCGTTATCTACTGCAGTGAACGGCAGCGTCGACCGCCCTTAAAGCTGTTGCTGCACATACGAACTTATCGTCGAATCATTACTTACTGTTTTTTTTAGGTGCACCTGAGAAGTTGTAGATTGCCTATTTTATTTATCCGTTAATCGATGCTTCTCTGTTGCCACGTCTGTCTCGTCGTGTCACTCGTTGGACGTGGAGGAGTATCACGTGAGTGTTGTGAGCGTGCCATCCAAGTCGGCCCCGTTCACGTTCGCACCGCTTTTGTTGCGAAGCTTTCCCACATTTTTATCCCCATTGCTGCTTTTGGGTTTCGCGTCACGAGACACGAAGCATCCACTTGGATTTTTCAAAGCAGTGCCACCGTTGTTGCAGAACGGCTGACAGATGTGGATACCACAGCAACCTCTGAGATTCCCTGAAGTGACCACTGTTGCACACACAAGAGGGGGGTAACACTTTCTCTGCACGGGAGAGTAATGTGACGCCGCTTGAATGTAGCCAAATTGAGTGTGGAACAAAATTTGACGCTATATTGGACTTTGTGCAGTGATTGGTCAACGGGCTGAGACCATAGACTTCACTGCACGAAAGGCACCCGTTAAAATCGCTTGCGGCCTGCCTGAATTCAAGCCCAGGCTATCAGTGGTGAGGGCTTGGCGCTGTCACCTGAGCCGCCACCCAGTCACAGGCTCCTGGTTTTTAATACCCAGACTTCACTCGAAAACGATGCCACAACGTGTTGGCCTGTAGATCTAACCCCGCCACCATCCCAGCATACACGCGATACCGAAACAATCGCGTTTTTCTGCTTGAACGGCGAGCCGGTTATTTGCAACAAAATCTGTCCGAGCGTGTCAAATTGGTGGCGAATGCACCCCTCCCAAACCCTCCGTGCTGCGGGACCTTTATGGGGACGATGTAGTTTGCGTCACTGCAGATGTCTTGCATTGTTCGTTGCACCTTTAGTGCCATGTGTTATTTCCAGTTGCAATTAAAGTTTTCTTGTGAATATATTTGCTGTGTCATTTTGGACTCCCTTCTGCCTTCTTGTTGACTCCTGGCTTGTGCCAAAATGTATATTGGTTAATTTGTAATGTTATATATAACTCAAGGTGTGCAGTGTTTATATGGTTTAGTAATTTTAGGACAATTTCGCATTAAAAAATTAAACGTTACCACTTTCCCCTCCCAAAATAACAGGTTAGCATGTTGGATTTTGACTGGTAGGAACCTCCTGGTTACACCAGCCCACAGGGGATTGTCTGTCGTGCAGGGAGGGGCTGGGTGGGGAGGGGCTTGGTCACCCCGTGGTGCCCTTGTAAAACTCAACGTTTAACCTACTCACGCAGGCTTGTGCCCCACCCTCAGTCTGGCATATTTGCCAGCAACCCAACGTTCCTACCAGCTCCCTCCGCAGGAATGTGTTTTTGGCCAAATGTTACAATGTTTGTCTTGTTATGTAGCTGCAATTTGTACATTTTACCAAGTTTAAGCTGTTTTTGTAAAAGAAAAAAGGCCTATTTTTCACTTTCAAGCAAAAAACCCTCAAGATTGTTCACTTTAGTGTATTTTATTCCTGGCCACTGATGTCAGCCGTGGCCGGGAATGGAACACAGGTCTCGGAGCTCAACGCAGTGCGCTAATTACCATGCCGCCACTCTTCCACCCCAAAACATTAACTAATTAAAATGAAAACGCACAAGCATTGTTTACAAATACCGTTTAATACTTTGCAAATATACAGAAGTAACAAAACAGTTTTCTTTAGCGAGAGTTTGGGACGTTTTACAAGCCAACTATCTCTGAGAAAGCCACCGATTAATAAAGGAAGTCTCGACCTGCACCACAAACAGCTGCATAGTAGTAGGTTTTTACCCTTTCAACTGGTACAAAAACTAACACCTTTATACAAGGCATCATGTTTGCAATAACCACAACACAAGCAGTCAAAATGCAAACAAAAAGAAACAACTCTGATGATGATAATGATATGCACTGTCCTTGAAGTTGATTGGTCCACACCCGAGACAGCTTTTCTTAGAGCCTAGTCTCCATTTGTGTTGGACCAGATGACGCCAAAAGGCGTACAACTCAAAGACAGCGCACTATCAGAGTATTGAGAGCTCGGGGTGAAGCATTTAGACTGAGACATCTCCTTTACCAGTGGCAAAATATAGTAGTAGGTTTTTACCCTTTCAACTGGTACAAAAAGACTAGGCTCTAAGAAAAGCTGTCTCGGGTGTGGACCAATCAACTTCAAGGACAGTGTATATCATTATCAGTTTTCTTTTTGTTTGCATTTTGACTGCTTGTGTTGTGGTTATTGCAAACATGATGCCTTGTATAAAGGTGTTAGTTTTTGTACCAGTTGAAAGGGTAAAAACCTACTACTATATTTTGCCACTGGTAAAGGAGATGTCTCATAGTCTAAACATGTCCTGAGCTGCTTTCACACAACTTTGAAACCTTGATGGGGAATGAATCATCCAGCAATATGCACTTCCTTTGTAATCCGTGGCAGACATTCGCATCACTTCCTGTTGGCCTCAAACTGACTTCCCAACCTCCAATATATAATATTGCAAATCACCCTGGAAGGAGAGACTGTAAAGATCCGGTAGGGCATATCGCCCTACCGCGCTGGTCACGTGACTGCACTGACATGAAACCGCACTGGAGTAGTGTTGCAGTGAGCGGCCTCGAACTGTGGTGGAGGACCAAATTGTAATTTAAGTATTTTTTCTCTTACTAGCAAAAGTTGCAAACAAGCTCAAGACAGTCTAGGTATATTCAAGGTTATAGCATGTCTTCCAGCTGTCCAATGTTCTTCCACATTATCCAGCGTGTTGGCACGATGTCCAACGTTTCACTCCATCTGATGGGAGCTTGGTCAGGAACTGAATTGAACATGTGTACAACCCAACAATACATTGGAGAGCTACAAGACGACCAAAAAAACCCGCAAAAACCTATGCAGCATGTCTTCTAGGCTGCATCTTCCTTTAATGACAAATGGAATAAATCTTCCCCATAAGCTTAAATCCACAATTATTTATCGCACGTGCACTCATATTCACACATACCACCCCCACCACAGATAGTCACTAGTTTTCTTTACGTCGGCAAAAAATTTTGCTTCTAATGTTAACGAGCCCAGACACTCCCGCCAAACCGTCTCCTCCAATTTCCGATCAGCGAAGTGGACGATGAAGAACACCGGGATATTTTTGGAATGTCGCCGACAGCAGAAATAAGTACACGTAGAAGGTGGCCGAAAGGTCAGGACACACTGTTATATTTATTTTAACAAATCTTCAAACTGCCTCTCATTAACATGAATGCACGCATATATTTTGAAATGATTACTGCTGTAATCTTTGAACATTCGGCAATTGTTTTGTCAATTTATTCAACGGTTCTTGGTCGAGTTTTCTAAACGACAGTTTTGAGGTGACCTCACATGAAGAAAAAAAATATATATTAATAGATAAAATATTTACTTAAATAAAACAATTAAAATGCTTTCATGCCAGTGTTAAATTAAACAACCCTGTGTGTCCTGACCTTCCAGCCACCCAGTCTAGTTATTTTGATGTATTATGTATGTCTGTAGAACTTCTTTCGCACCATATGTAGCCAACCGTGCGAATTGGAGGTATTAAAAGTGTCGATGTGCAGCACACCACGAAGGGACCAGGACGGTCATTTTACTTTTTGTAAAACGGCGGTGTGGCGGTGCCTCTGGTGCGGTCTAAACACCGTGGTCATGCACACAGGAAGGAGAGACTGGATGCAAAGGGTTCCTCCTTGTGCCATGACGATCTCGCATGGGAAAAAGAAGTGGAAGGCAGGCCCAACCTGGTGGCAAAACGTAGGTGCTGCTAACGGAGAAAATGGTAAATCTTTGACACACTGGACGTTCCTTGATGCCAATGTCAGAAATGCTTCTTGTCAAGTCCTTAAAAAAACCCAGCGTGTTTTGGCAAGGGGAAATGTTTTTTGCACATTTTTGTTAGGGTCCTCTTGTACTACCGTTCATTCTCGAGTTACAAGCCGATTGACGAACATCTTTCAATTGTTCTGCACAGACGACGACATGGATACTTGCGTCTGCTGCCACATCGAAGAGAAAAAGAGTACATTCTTCTCAAGAGTGTTTCTCTTAAATTAAAACGGAGAAAAAAAAAACCAAAACCAGATATCAAATAAAACCGGGGAAAAATAAATCACAAACACAACGAAATGAGAGGATTGCACTTTAAAACCGGGGTGTGGAACCTGCCTTTCGCAAGGCACTGCGGGCACACGAGGCCTACTGCTTCAAAATGGCCCGCAAATCACATGAATCCATCGCTGCACGCAGCATCTCGCGGTTGCATTAGTCAGTTACTAGAAGGGAATGTTACCCACCTGGAAACAATGTTTCTAATGCTATCACCCTCAGTCACTTCTGGCAATACAAGACCCTCCCCTTGATACTCGGTCGACATTATCATTGGATAATGTTGGTATTAATGTTTGGCCCGCCAAAGGTATTTGAAAGTTCTACCTGGCAATCGGTAAGAAAAAGGTTGCCCACCCCCTGTTTTAAAACAAAACAAGGACAACAATAAATCGTGACGCGACTGCGACGCAATAATCGTCGCTTCGATTCGGTCGTGCGGGGACGAGAGATTGAATTTTTGTCGCACGAGACGGAAACAACACGGACGCCACACGCATCGCACCGTCACTACACGCGGACGTTGTAAAACCAACAGAGCCCCTGGGTGAAGTTCCATCCCAGCGCCAACGACAGCACGTACAGAAGCGCTAGTGGCGCCATGGGGTACAGCAGCAGCACCGTGTTCTTCAGGAATGGCAGCACTGCGTCACGCACGCACAGGAATACACGTGCAGCGCTTTGTGAATCTACCACTCAACGCTGTCACTCGGCATCGCATTTATCACAGCGGTAGGGGCCATCCATTTAGTACATACGTAAAAATCTGTCTAAACTTTACCCCTCCCCCCCTCCCTGTACACACGCGTACTTTTTGCACCCCCCCCCCCCAATCCTATAGAACGGCCGATATTTAATCCACGCAAACAGATAGTCCACCGCCAGGAGCATTATTATTCTTTGGTTCTCTCGGTAAAGGCACGTAGATAGAAAAATTGAAAGTAGATAAAATAAAAACTGACGTTTCGATCACAACACAAGCGATCGTCATCAGGAGGAAGAAGGGATTATTATCAAGGCTTCATCCCCCCCCCCCCCCATTTCCTATGCGTGCGTACATTGTCAGTAGACCCCCATACGCAAACGTATGCATTTGGGTTAACCCCCCCCCCTCCATGCGTACGTACTAAATGGATGGCTCCGTATCATATCGCTCAAAGTCACGTAAATGTACGGGCCCCTTTTGTCAATCCATTGCCGGATGTGGCGCTCAATGTCCGCCACCTCTCACGATCCTGCAATGTAATAACCCACTCTGCACCCACAACACACTGGTGATTTCAGCATTTCGAGAGGACATCCTAAGGTCATTATTCTTAACCACCGGCCATCATCCCTCCTAAGCGACGTGTCCTGCCCAAGTAGTAACCCACTTCGTAACTACACACAATCCATATGCAGATATTATAAAGTGTTTGAAACGTAGCATCTGAAGTTGTCGAACCTCTCACATCTCAGATTACTCGCGAGTTGCCGTGCTGCCGGGCTCACCGTTGTAGCCAAGGAAGGTGATGTAGATGTAGTAGCCGATGGCGACGAGCCACAGTGTGTTTCCCACGAAATATCCGATGAACCAGTCCTGAATGATGACTCCTGCACGCAGAGGAGACATGACTACATCAGCCGCGGCGTGCGCCGACACGGAAAACTTTCAGTACACTTTGCTCTTTTGAAAATTATTTTTCTTTTCCCCAAAATGCTATCCTGGTTGGGCTATCGGCATCGTGTTGCGAGACAAATAATCCGTTTGGAACTTTCTCAGGGTAGCATAACGCATAGAGGACGGTTCCGGATATCACGAAACTGCTTTTTGAGATCCCTCCATGTGACCTTTGATCCACACAGTAGGGGGGGTCAGCACTTTCCCACCCACTAACGCTGTTGCAGAAAAATGTTGCATGACAATCAAACATTAGTTATAATTCTCAAAGGTGGAACTCTGCCAAAGCAAGCTCAGAGCCAAATTTATTAGGAGATTTAATTTTTTGCTGTGCCCATTAATGAGCGGGCTTAGAACATCAACTCCCTTAAATTTAGAATCACGTTTGAATCACGAGGTACTCGGCTGTTGGCGTACTATTGATGAAGAACAGCTGGATGAAGTGCAGGATGACGAGGAGCGGGAAGAAGGCGTTGAGGTGAACATCGAACGCGTAGCCCCACTCGACGTCACTCTCCCGTACGCCGCGGCCCATGAGGTATCGATTCGATATCAGCCTGGATCAATCACACGAAGAAAAAGATTCCCTATTTTCTATCCATACAGCCTCTTAGGTCAAGTCCTGTTACCAAGCACCTATGAGATCCAGCACGATGCACAAATGAGTAGTGTGGCCAGCACCATTCCCTGCCAACTTTGTCTCCCCAGTGCTAATGCTTCGGAACCGCACCTGGTACTCATTTAAAATTGAGTTGGAACAAAGGCAGGCCCAGGATTGGTGCAGATATTCACCACTGATGTTAGTCATGAGTGGAAATTGAATACGGGTCACTACTGCTTCCCACCACAGTATGCAAACCACGACACTACTGCTTCCCACTACGTAACTAATGCAGTGATTAGGAGGCCATGGTTGGTGGATCAGAGAGATGTGAAACTCAAGACACCACACCAGGTACGTTTTAAGGTTCAGATATTCGCTATCGATGTTGGCCATGACCAGAAATCGAACTTGGGTTGCCAGGTTCGTATTATTGCAGTGTGCTCACCACTACTTTTCTGCACACATATACACAAAGATAAAGATCCCCCGTATAGCCTTAATAGACTGTAGGGGCAAGTGCTGTTAGCGAGCACCTATGAAGGCCGGAACGGCACACGAGGGGGTGGGTGGCCGGCACTACGCCCGACTGCCTGTCTCCCCAGTGGCGATGTTTACACACCACACCAGGTACTCATTTCAGACTGAGTCGACCTAGGGGAGGCCCAGAACCGGTTCAGATAATCGTCACTGGTGTTGGCCATGAGTGGGAATCGAACCCGGGTCGCCAGGTTCATAGCGCAGCGCGCTAACCGCCACACTACCACTCCCCACAAATACATATACACACACAGCTATACACACACACACGGTCCTTCTGCCCAGACGTAAGTTGAGGAAATGGAGCCACCCACCACATGAGCGTCGATATGAGAAGCCCCACGCCGATGCAGTCGATGAACACGACCCACAGCAGCAGCTTCAGGGTGTTCAGGAAGCTCATACTCAGCACAAAGCCAAACCCCAATGTCGACACTAAGACACAGCGACGACAAAAATAACTTTCGATTTAAAGCTTTCGTGACTGCAGGGATTCTTCCCTTCTACGTGACTTTACCGAAAGAACCAAGAAGACAAAAATAACCTTCATCCAGAACACACACAATAGGCAAGTACCGATCGCCAAGTACCACGGTTCAAATAATTCTTAAAACTGTCTGTAATGAAACGGAGCTGTCTAGCTAGTGTAGCTGATGGTCTCAATTCAGTCACCAATGATTCCAGAATTTGTTTTATAGCTGTCACTCATTTTGGATTTTCCAGCTCAAAGAAAAAAAACATGACTTTGCCATGTGACACACAACTCTACAGCAGGGCATGCGCATAAGAAGGTGCACCGCCTGTTAATGATCAGTAGCAATTCAAGGGACCTCAGATTGTAGTTCTGCAAAGTTATCTTCCAGAGAGCATTCAGAATCAAGGGGTGATATCACACTGCTTTCTGCGAGAGTTCTGAATTAAAATATCTCCATCTCATTCTATTCCTCCACGTCTCCAGCAATGTATTTACAAAGGGATGTACTCTACATTGCAACATTATGCTGACATCGACATTAGAACACAATTGAGAATAACACACAAATTAGCTTAGAGGACAGTATATAATTTCCATGCAATTTAACGAGGTAATTTCATTCCACTTGTAATATGCAATTAGTATCTCAATTTCAAAGTAATTGGTAATTGTATTTAAATTACACAAGACATGGCTAACTGGTAAATTTCATCTACATAACGTGATTCCACTAATTTGTTATTTTAATGAATTTTGCCCATCTCTGATGTTTTATTTATTACGAACTTAACTTTACAATTTTACGCATTCTGATTCGCGATGTTTGCCACTGAGCCCGTAGATTGGAACAGTCTACCCTAAAGAAGCAAGAACCATTCGTTCTATCCACAGATTCAAATTTTCTACACTTAAAAAATCATCAGGAACTGATGAAGGCACATCCACTATAACCCCACACACAGGAGGGGTGATGCCTGGCTCAATGTCCCATTAGGGCTCCTGCCGGCATAAGCTAATTAAGATCAAGTTCACGACCTCGTCTCCTGCTTCTCACCACACAGCCAGACGCTGAGCAGCACGAGGAAGGCAGGGTCATCCCTCGCCCACTGGTCCTTGGTCTGCTTGCGGTAGTGGAAGTTGCGGTAGACCTTCTGCGGTGCCGTGAACAGGTAGAGCATCTGCCACGTCGCAAACTCGAAGTCCATCTGGCGGAAGCGCAGCAGCCTGCGCAGGTAGCGCGAGCGCTTGAAGCAGGCAGTGGCCGGCCCCGCGTCGCGCCCGTTTGCCCGCGGCTGGTTCGACGAGGGCAGCATTGCGGCCTGACTGCCCCCGGCCTCTCAGCTGTGATGGGGCTCCGGATGAGCTGACAACAAGCGAGTTGGGTGTAGACCTGGGGGTCAATTATAGGTACAATTACAGCAGCATTGTTAGCAGAAATTACAATTACATTAGGACTGTTAATTATTATTAATGTACGTATGTTGAACTTCTTTCGCGCCGTACGTAGCCAACCGTGTTAATCGGAGGTGTGGGACAACTGACATAATGACAACTGGCATAATGACAATTGTAATTGACACCTGGTATGGTTGAAGGGTGGTTGGGTGGGTGGCTCAGTGGGTGAATGTGACTGAATTCGCAGGTTGGTAGGGGAGTTAGTGGATTTGTGATTAGAGTGGGTCGCCCAATGAGTTGGTTGGACTGTTTGGCGATAGATGGGGTGAGTCAATCAATGGGTGAGTAAACGAGTTAGTGAGTGAGTGTAACTTCGTGGTTGGGATCGTGTGTTGGTGTCGGTAAATGAAGGGGTGGGCAACTGGGTGATTGAGTGGTTTATTGAATGGAATGCATTAACGTGACGTCTGGTGTGGACCAACGGCGCTGGGCGTAGTTATATTGTGCACGTAAAACAAAACAAAAGGCTAACAAAAATGAAACGGTCAAATTGTGAACTGCTGGAGATGATTCTTCTTCTTGGTTCTTTCGGTAAAGTCACGTAGAATGGAAATAATAAAATAATAAAAATAAAACTTGCTGGAGATGAGATTGGAGGTATAATTTCGAATAGTTGGAGGGCTATTCCGAGTGACTGGTCGTCTCGTTGGCTATGCCCGTGAAGGTGATGATCAAGTTGGAGAGCCAAGTGCTCGCTTGGCTACGGAATGGCAGGCGTTTGGCTCGCTTGCGTGCTACGCTCAAAAACGCATGCCCCCCCCTCTACCTCCTCTTACTTGCAATGTTTGACCTCTTTCATATTATATTCTTGGTTCTTTCGGTAGAGTCACGTAGAAGGGAAATAATAAAATACAAATATGAAACAATAAAACTTCTCACGACGTTTCAAAACTTTTTCATGTTATTTTAGTTTCGCATTTAATCCACGACGTCCACAACTTTCCGCGTACAAAGGGTGGCGCGGCTCACGCCTTGTGATCCAGCACTTTGGAGGGCAAGTGTTGGTGAATCACGCTCAGATTTGTTTCTGTGTGTACCCCTGATACTCTAAAGCCCCGCTGTTTTGTCGGGGAGATCGCCAGTGGGAGTAGATTCGTAGATCCGCCTGTACGGACGTTACCTCCCCAACCCCGTCACGGACAAGATGACACTGCCCCAAATATAAATACGCGGGCGGTGTGGTACTGTATCTGCAATTTACCGACTCTAAACAAAAGGAATTGGGAACGGAGAAATCACTTAAAAGAGAACTTTAATCTCTAATCGGCCGCGGGGAATCAACGTCACCCCCTCCGATCGTCTCCCACGCGATGCCACTAATTAGTGGAATTGGCCACGAATTATTGTAATTGGCAATGTAAGGAGAACCCCTCCTAGAAGCATAACATAGTCTTGAGGCTCGGGATTACGTGGGCATCGCTCTACTTTGAGACTTTACATTTGCAAAGTCTGAGGGGGTTTTGGAGAAAATTGTTCGACGAAGCGATGCGAATTTAAACAGCTCAGGGCTTTTTTACTCGCGGATGTTTGTTTTTATCTTTAAACAAACATAAATATTAGAACATAAGCAAACATAAACCTTACAACACAAACAAATATACAAATAAAAAATAGCCGCGTTAACAAACAATAAAACGATACAGCGCATAAGCAGCATCTCCAGAGAACCGAGCAACCCGATTGGACCCGCGCTGCAGTCACGTGCGCAGCGCCGGCCAACCAGCGCGCCGACTCGCGCATCCTCGCTACGGTTTACAAAACGCGGCCTGCGTCTGTTTGCAAGTTTACCCCCCTCCTCTCCTCTCCTCACAGCCGCGACGCAGGCGAATCCCCTCGCGGGGCGATCGCACGCGGGGCGAACGCCCCCACGGCCGATCGCCAACTCGCACGCGACCCGCGCGTGTTTCCGCGCCACATCACCTGCACAGGAGAGGGGGGGAGGTGTTCAACTTGGGCACAAGTTCCGCCTCTGCGCTCGCTTGGCCCGGCGGGGTTGAGGGGGGGCGAGTGACGTGGTGGAGGGGGCGGGGCACCGGCGGTCGTTGCTGGGAACAAAAATAAAGTGGATGCGAGAGACGCCCTCAGGGCACATCGAACGCTGAGCCATCCCGTGCGTGAAGCGACAACACCCGCCCCCGGGGCGATTCGAGTTTACAAAGCTGCTCGCGTCGTACATCCAGGAAACGTCGGTGATCGGACTTCCGTCGATTCCTCTCACAGTGTTGAGTGCACGGAATCGATTCAATGAATGACGACACAGTGCGTCGGCAAGGTCACGTGCGCTGTGGGTACTCCCACCTCCTCTCAGACGTGGAAGAGGAGGCCAAAGTCACCCTCTAGACCAGTGACGTGCGCTGAGCCAGATTCACACACTGAGGGGGGGCGTGGTCTCACAGAGGGGCGTGTCCTGACTGAGGGGGGCGTGTTAGACACGTCCCCCTCAGTGAGGCAGATGTGATAGCTGCCTCCCCTGGTGCTTTTTCATTGCAGTTTCATGACGAGACCAGCGAGCCTAAATATGTTTATGCAAATACGTGAAATAAGTTACCTGGAGTATGGAAGGCGAGGACATGAAATGAAGGGGTCTACAAACATTACATTGGTGACATACTGAGATAGTAACAGGCACGCGCTTATTGCCCGCGCTCCACCCAGTTACTGAGGGGTTGCGCAATCAGAGGGGAGGCTGAGCTCGTCGCTGCCTCACCTCTCGTCTCTTCCTGTATTTGCAGCGGAGCTTCGCAAATTTGGCGATTTTGACAAAAAAAACCGATTGGAATCGTGCAGAAATTTATAACACAGATCAGTGGAAAATCTTAATATGTATTTTATTTGATTATTCTTTTTTTTACTTTTCGTAACAGCTATTTTAATTGGAGTATGATAGGTGAGGCTCTGCCTCCCCCTGCCTCCCCTGACCGCACATTCCCTGCTCTAGAACTTGAACTTGAACTAGACGGCCTAGAGGGGGGCCCTCTATAGTGGAGGCTCTCCCGCGGTGGCTAGGAGATGTTAACTACCTCGCCTGGTGTGCAGGAGGTCGTAGGTGCGATCCCGACCCTGACGCCTGCTGCTGTATATTTCGAGTTTTCACGTCTCTCTCTCTCTCCCCTTGGTCGCGTGGACTTTTATCAGGGTCCTCCGGGTTTTCCCCTCCACATTTAGAATCAGCATCACGTGTTTAGTTCTAAAATTAAGAGTGTTTAGAGTAGTTGGCTGCTGTACATTTCCACGTGATAAGCCACCTCATTGAACTATCATTTGCGTTCGTAAGTCGGGCGCGCGTAAGTCGGGTGTGCGTAAGTCGGGTGTGCGTAAGTCGGGCGCGCATAAGTCGAGGACTCACGAGAATTTCATCGCGAGTGTTTGCACAGAATCGATTCCAGAATCGAGAATCAACAACGAAGGAATCGAATCGTTACGGACCCCAAGCTCAAACTCGCGTGTGCCCCGCTCACGGTCACGCAGACAGCAACACGCAAGGCGATTTTAAACATTAAACGCACAACTTTGATTTGTGTGTAGTAGTTGTAGTAGTAACACACCAATTAGCTGGTGATCGTGCGTTGTCTCAGTGTTAACCCGCCCGCACAAGACGAGACGCGGCTCGGGTGAGTTCGAGGCCTAATTATCATCGCAATGCACGACCAATAACATTACACTCATACTGTACATCTAAGGGGTTATTTTTGCGTGCGTTAGATCGCGTAAATATATAAACGCGTCGTCAAAACCCGCCACCACCCGACACGGCCGCTCAGTAAGGTTTGTCACGTAAACAGAACGTGGCCAATTCGTGAGTTAGTACAGCAACAGCGGTGGTGTGTTGGAGAGCAAATCCCACAACATTTACAGTCTAGCGGGTTTAACGACACACATTGATGTGATCCTAACCCCCCCCCCCCCCCAAAAAAAAGCCTCTATTATGGATGACATCGGTCGCGAAAGCCCCAACGTGTTAAACATACATTGCACTTAATAATACATTGCACTTAATAATACATTGCACTGCTGTTACCCCTTTCGTTTGTTATTCCACTGCGAATACATCATCACCACCACCACCACGTACTTCTTCACCACCGCGTAATTCACCGTGCCAATGAGTGAAAGCTGGCGAGGACGTGAGGCCCCCAGGACCACCGGCTCGTCGGACTATCGCTTCTGAGCCACCCACCCATTTGAAATTGAAATTCGCATCGCGGTTCGCTAACCGCTGCGCCACCGCTCCACCACGTGCTTCGCGAGGTCGCAGCTAAAGTCGCGATGCAATGTCACAACAGCCTGCAACTCCATTGGGACCTCCTTTGCCAGTAGCAAAATGTGATCATTGGGTTTTTTACCTTTTATCTGGCAACAAAACTGACACCGTTTTCGATTTAAAGCTTTCGTAACTGCAGGGATTCATCTTCTTGGTTCTTTCGGTAAAGTCACGTAGAAGGGAGATAATAAAATAATAAAAATAATACAATTCTCACGACGTTTCGGCCACAACGCAAGCAGCCGTCCTCAGGTGAAGAACAGGTCTGTCGGAAAGACAGTGGCTGAATGAACACCACTAAGCTTGGCAGCGTCTATTTAAGCTGGGTTAGGGGGGGAAGAGCGCCTTGACAAAGGAATTTGCATATCAACAAAGGAATTTGTATTATTTTATTATGTTTTATTTTTATTATTTTATCTCCCTTCTACGTGACTTTACCGAAAGAACCAAGAAGATGACACCGTTTTGTTGCCAGATAAAAGGGTAAAAAAACAATTATCATATTTTGCTACTGGCAAAGGAGGTTCCAATGGTGTAAATGCTTTACCCCGAGCTCTCATACTCTGATGGTGCATTGTCTTTGAGTTGTGCGCCTTTTGGCGTCATCTGGTCCAACACCAGAGTGAGACTAGGCTCTAAGGAAAGCTGTTTCGGGTGTGGACCAATCAATTTCAAGGACAGTGCATACATTATCAGAGTTGTGTTTTTTGTTTGCATTCCGACTGCAGGTATTGTGGTCAATGCAAACATGACTCCTTGTAAAAAAAGGTGTCAGTTTTGTTGCCAGATAAAAGGGTAAAAAACAATTATCAGCCTGCAACTCGTTCATGTTGTAGGCTCGCGAAAAAGCGTCGCTGGAGGCTTCCGTGTTGTTGAGTTGACGATGGCGGTGACGAGATGTTGAGGAGCCCGCAGGGGCTAGATATTTGGCGGTAGAGGGCAGGGCAGCGAAACCAATTGGACTGTACTTCTATGCCCCCCCACCCTTCCCTGACCGGCGTGTTGGAGAACAGTACGGGCAAATAACCCCCACGGAAATTGTATTAACAACATGGGTGTGCAAACGAGATGATGATGTTGATTTGAAGCTTTCGTGACTGCAGGAATCCATACTCTTTAGTTCTTTCGGTAAAATCACGTAGTTAGAAAATAAAATAGATCACGACTTTTGGGCGCAACACAAGCGTCCGTCAACATGCTTTCCCACGTGATGGTGGACGCTTGTGTTGCGCCCGAAACGTAGTGATCTATTTTATTTTTATACCTACGTGACTTTACCGAAAGAACCAAAGAGTATAGAGATGATGAAGTTCGAGAACCAGATCCCGGATCCGTTCATCAAGAACATCATGTCGGCAGTGATGTTGAGTGGCAGTGACGACGATGTGATGTTGATGGGAGAGTGGCGATTATAGAGAAGGCTTGGGCGGGAGACGCACGTGGCCGGTGGAGCGATGCCAGCGTACTACGAGGACAAGCCGGTGGACTCACGCCCGTGCGCGGGACTGCGCGAGGATCTACGCTCGTGTCTCGTGAAGAGCGACTGCGTCAAGGTGACAACCTCGCCCATCCGACGCTCTCTCTCTCATTCACTCACCCACCCACTCTCCCATATTCACTCGCTCGCCCGCTCTCTCATATTCGCTCGCTCGCCCACCTGCTCTCCTTCACTCGCTCGCCCACCCGCTCACTCATTCATCGTTCTCTCATTCAATCGCTCGCCCACCCGCTCGCTCGCCCACCCGCTCGCTCGCCCACCCGTTCTCTCTCATTCACTCGCTCGCCCATCCGCTCTCTCTCATATTCACTCGCTCGCCCACCCACTCTCTCATTCACTCGCTCGCCCACCTGCTCTCCCATATTCACTCGCTCATCCGCTCTCTCTCATTCACTCGCTCGCTCTCTCTCATTCGCTCACTCACTCGCCCACCCATACATTTGCTCACCCGTTTTCTCTCATTCACTCGCTCGCCCACCCGCTCTCTCATATTCACTCGTTCGCCCACCCACTCTTTCACTCGCTCCTCAGCTCCTTCGCCCACCCATCCGCTCTCTAATATTAACTCGCTCGCCCATCCGCTCATTCTCATTCACTCTCTCACCCACCCGCCCTTTTATCCACTCACTCGCCCGCTTGCCCACTTAATACGTTTTTATCATGAATAAAATGAGGGCGTCATTAATGCCAATTGCATCCCACAACGCTATACGTGAATTATATATATATGGCCCACATCCCTTTTAAGCCACAATAAATGATTTTATTTTACCAGGTATATAGCAACTACCATTTCATCCACCTGATCACTCACCCACTTGCCCAACTGCTCAACTCACTCGTTCATCCACTTCATTGCCTGCTTTGCGCGGCGCGTGCAGGCAGGGAACAGCGCCAAGGTGTGCCTGCGGACCGACAGCACCCTGGAACCCATGTGTAGAGCCCTGCAGATGTCCTTCTTCGAATGCAAGCGATCTCTGGTAAATGTGTGCGATGGCTTTTCAATTGAAACATAGTTTTAATGACAAATTGCCCCCTTTGTTAATTCACCGCCGGGTGAAGGCATTCCCTTTGCCGCCCGTCGGGGGTTATTTTACCATACTTCGCCATGCTGATTAATGGAGGGTTAGCGCAGAAGGGGGAGGAACCCAGGACCGGTTGAGAAATTGCTCACCACTAATAGTAGCCGTGGTTGGGAATCGAACAAGTTCATAGCGCAGTGTGTGGCTTTGCCCAGGAGTGAGAATAGATGTTGCTTGCGCACTGTCTCAGCATATGCTCCCCCACTTGCCTGGACCTGGTACGGCAGTCAAGGCTGGACTTGAATCACAAGCACACGACAGAAGCACTTCCTGAATGTCACTTTAAAGTCACTTTCCCGATGAACGAATCTACAGACTCATGTTCAATTTCCACAGCCTGTGCGAATCTAAAGCAGCTATTTGTCTTTGTAATGCCTGTCTTAAGTGATATTTTCACGGTTTTTTTTCCCGTTTCTTTTGCCAGCTGGACAACAGAACACGTTTTCGAGGGCGGAAGGGTTACTGAGCAGTGTTGAAACAAGGGGACATCTCGACCATTTATTAAACACGATGACCCAGCCGCCTCACCGTTGTCTCTTGGAATGGCTACGATTATGCTTTGTTCTGTTTAACTACTATGTAAAAAGAAGCGTACAACCAATAATAAATAAGTGAAAACAAATGCGCTTTGTGTCCAATATCTTTATTCCTTTTCGCTTCTTGTAAATTAGTGTTTGAGAGTTGAAGCAACAGCACAGTGTGACCCACAGCATCTGGACAATGATGGCAATCAAAACAAGTTCAGTGACCGTGTTGGCAGGCAGTGGTGTGAGCGCACATTCACAATGAAAATACTTTACCACCACCATCACGAACGAACACAACCCTGGTAAGTTAAAGTACAACTCGAATCGCCACCTTCATTAAAACTAAACAAAAATCCAATGACCAGATCACCTGGAATGTGATGATCTCATGAGATGCTGGACGTTGATCTGGATGGCGCTATTAAGAAGAGCCACTGCCCAAAACGTCTCCGATTATATATTTTGAAGGCAGTGTTCACAAAAATGTTGAGTGTTTTTGGGTCGTACTGGATGGATGATCATCGTGCATAAAATGGGTTGTTAACGGGGCTACGTTGTGGAAAGTAGAGGGCAGTGCAGAGAAATCCATTTGACTGTACAACACTCCCACGTCTACGCTCT
Organism: Lampetra planeri; assembly: GCF_965212315.1. Taxonomy (NCBI): domain Eukaryota; kingdom Metazoa; phylum Chordata; class Hyperoartia; order Petromyzontiformes; family Petromyzontidae; genus Lampetra; species Lampetra planeri. The sequence continues at coordinate 7,554,797 of NC_136125.1, read as the reverse complement.
CCGCCTTCAATCTGCAGTAAACTAGATGGTTATATAACCCACACTACGTGGGGGAGGTCTTCACTCAGCAGTGGATTTACAATATGGCTGTACATGTTCAAATACACACACAAATAAAGATAGACTACAGTTTGGTGCAATGGTTATGTTCAGAACCACAATGCACCATAATGATAATTATACCACGTTCACATTGGAGTGGTCTTCTGGAGATAAAAAAACATAACCCACTCCAGCTTCATTGGAACACTTTACAAACCACATTTTTATTGTATCATCTCCCCACAGAATGCACCTGAATAACTTATTTTTAATCCACCGAATTTACCTACTTTCGACAAAAGCCTACTTTCTGCACAATGAGATAGTGGATGAGGCTTTTATTTCAGGACAACCTTGCTCAATTAAGAACTTGCAACCAACGATTGATAACAGCAATAGCGTGTTTGTGTCTGGCATATTCCTAGTTTGAAGAACGGACAATGCCAGAATTGTTAACCTGTTGTAGACTTCCCTTTTATTAAGCGGTGTTCTTAATGAAGGTGGCGAGTGTATCGATTCATACATCCTTAAGTACGAATGTATTGATTGAACAACACAAAACAATCATGTTTTCACCAATGGTGCCTGTCTGCTCTTAAGCAGAGCCACGGTCTGCCAAAATGGACATTTCGATTTCATTGTCCTCTTCGATACAAACGGTGGTAAAGTATTCATTCAAAGACAGACGCTTCTAAGTCTGGCTATACACATTAGTCGCAAACAATGCAGATGGCAATGATAACCTTGATAAAAAAAAAATACAACAGACGACAATAAATTACTACGGCGACATTGCGCATGCAACGGTTAGAGTCGGGACGCGTTCACTTAAATGTACACCGCTTTTGTGCCACACGCTGACGTTAATACTGCACGAGTTGCGTTTTAGAAAACGAGGCTGAACAGCTGCTAACATGGCGACGGGAAAGTACACCATTGGAGGCTGCATGCAAACGGAGGTCGCTATTACGAAGTGAAATAAGGTAAAAAAAACATTACTGTCAAAGTCCTATTCTGGCTTTGGGTGTTTAGTTGTTGGGAATTCCTGAAGCCTTTGCTCGGCCTGTCATGGTGCAGAAAAACCACTGAACAGCAGTCGATTACACGGATCACGCAAAGCGACATTCACCCCACTGCTCAAAACAACTCCTTTTGAACAAACTCCCGCACACGCACACACACGCATGCACGCACGCACGCACGCACAGGTAAAGCGCTAACCCTGGGCACACACCAGCCCGATTCATGGCCGAGTGATACGAACGACAATGCAATTGAATTTCAGTTTGATCGCACGTTAGCGGGCTTACGTGGATTCAAAATTATGAATTTACTAACATTTAACTTATCAGTGATGTAATGTTTGTATTTATTCTGTAATACATCTTGTTTGATAGTTACTATGCTTTGCAGTTGGATTGTTAAGTATTGCGCGACACCTTGGGCCTGACGGGCGCCATGTTAACGCAATGTTCTGTTATTCCTTACATTTTAACATCAATTTAGTCTGAATTTGATACAAATGTAGATACCAATCTCCAAAGCATGCTTTTAGAGATTGGACAATTTAGCAGCCGATTTGGCTTTGACATTTCAATCACGTCAGCAGCGAGCGTCGCGACTTGTCGCGTCTCCCTCCTCCCCCCCAATTTTTGATCGCGTCAGTTTAGGAACCCAGAACCCACCTAACGAATCGATCCCCAATTGCATCATGATCGCAAATTAACCGAGCCTGAATCGGGCTATATTGTACCGCCCCGGCTTAGAATCGCTTGTACACCTTCACCGCTACCCCCCACGGCTCAGCACGGGCTCCGTGCTCAGCCCAATCGGCTCCCGAAGACGGCGGGGCTAAAGCGCGAGGTTGCGGCTCGGGAGGGGAGTCGTCCGCCAACTACTTGCGCTTGCTCTTCGAATCGGTGGTCTGGAAGACGCTGGATGCCGACATGAGGTTCTCGATGTACTGACCCAGGACCTGGTTCTCGGACTTCAGCTTCAGGTTCTCCTCCTTCACGGCATCCACACGCGACGAGAGGTCTGCGGCGGAGAGGGAGGGGGGCGGCGATGGCGATGAGAAACGCGAATCTCCCATGGCAATAACGAATCGTTTTGGTTGTGGGAATGGATCACTGGTTTATGGTCAAAAAGAGACAAGCGACTATCTTATCTTGTATGGATGTATATAGCGCCTCAAAACGAGGCGCTTTACCCACAATTCTAAAAGTGTACATAAGACTGCGGTTAAAATAAAGTGTGGGGTTACAGGACAAGTAAGAGTGGGGTAGTGAAAGGGGTTGCGGTAGGCCTGGTCGTAGCTGGGGGCTGGGGGCAGGGAGTAGCAGTAGTGGGGATGGACAAGGGAGAAGAGATGGGGGTTTTAGGGAGGAACGAAAGCACGTTAGTGACGATTGTATTATGTGCAGGGGGAGTTAGTTCCAGTGAAGGGCAGCAATAAGGGAAAAGGGACAAAACATGTGACTTAAAGGCAGGGCAAGGGAGGCACAGAGAGGGATAGAATAGATGATAAATCCACTGCTGGATGGAGGCCTCCCCACACTATACTGGTCTTGGAGGGCTGTTGGATGATGATGATCAGTGCTGACCGAGTGGGGGGATGGAGGGGAGACGTGCCCCACTGAATGTTAGCCACGGGCGGGAATAAACCGAAGCTGGCTAAGTTTGTAGCGCAGTGCACACACCTTCGAGCGTGTGCTGGAGCTCCAGAACCTGGTTGATGAGACGAGTTTTCTCCTCGACCTCCTCTGGGTTCTCATAGTCTGCACCTGCACAGCAGCAGCAGCAGCATCACCACGATGCAAAGTGAGATACAGACTTCCCATTACAAGGCAACAGATACTTAATGCAATTAAAACCGCACAGCAGTTTCTAAATTATAGTAAAAACATTGTAATGCGAGTCTGGGAAGTGTACCCATGTCCAGGGCATGTTACAGGAAGCCACCTGGTCTCCTACCCATCCTTGGATACAGCATCTCCCCACTATGAGCTCACATCACGTTGAAAACTCGGATTCGTCCAAGTGCTCCCAAACCAATTCTAGATCACACAACAAAGTCTTCAAGATCCTTCATGGACCTGCCCCTGCCTACCTCTCATCTCACTCTACTCCCTCCCCCTCCGCATGGCCAATGCTCCATTCTACCTCTCCACCTCTCAACTCACTCTACTCCCTTCCATTCACTCTCCAACCCAAGCAATCAAGGCCTTCTGTCAAAGCCTAGAGTCAGTCAACCTTCACTCAATGGGAGGCCACTCTTTAAATAAGACCCAGTATGTTTGGGCTACAGCTGCAGATGGGCTAGGGCAAGGCATAAGGTTGGTTCATTGCGACTCATCTAAGGTATGTGTCTCGTGTTTATTTTCGGACTCGGGTTAGGATCAGGGGTGTTGAACGATAACTAGAAACCGTTGCAAAAATATTTTACCGGTTCTGAGGTGCAGGATACAGGAATAATTTTTCGTGGCATTTTAGAAATCAATGCACCAACTGCCACACCTGGTACAAGGTAAAAGCACAGCCCTGCAATTGCTTGCTCATGCCACTGCTGTCGGAAGAAGCCTCCTCTCGCGTCAACTCCGAGGGTTCCTCTAAGGCAGTGGCTCTTAACCTGGGGTGCACGCACCCAGCGGGGTACGAGATGCCCTTTTTGGGGGTGCGAGACGTGGCCACTTTTTTAGAAGGTAAATCATCGAAACACCAATTAACACGGGCACGTAAGTACAACTATTTTGTTTCATCAAACCCATTTATTTATTCAGTTTAATACGTAGGCTATGTATTTCTTAACATACATTTTGAACGAACTTTTATTATTTATTTTAATTTTTCTACCTACGTGACTTTACCGAAAAAAACCCAAGAGTATGAATCCTTGCAGTCAAGAAAGCTTCAAATCTGAGAAGCAAAGGTTGTGCAAGGCTGCAGTCAAAGCTAAGAACCACTGCTCGAAGGGGTATTTGTTCCACGAGACGTTTTGGAAGAAACGAGCATCCCCACACTTTTCCCCATCACACATGGATGGGTGGGACAGGCCGTGGTGGGGTGGATTTTAGAAACTTGCCACATTGTTTTAACCGCCGTCTTGGGAGACAGAGTGGAAGAGACTAATTCTGGATTGCAAGTACAGTGCACCTCACCATTATGCCACTCCATCTCATTTTGTTTCTCATTTGATTCCAATATGCGCGGCTAACTGGGTAACTGTGTTTTTTTTACTTTTTAACACATAGGCTTTCACTACCAATATTATCCACAATACAGTTTTTTTTTGGGTTGGATCACGTAAATATAAATGTGTCGTTCAACCCGTCACCACCCGACACAGCCAATTATTAAGGTTTGTCACATAAACAGAACGTGCCAATTCGTTACGAGTACAGCACACCGGTGTGTTGGAGAGTAAATCCACAACATTTACAATCTGAGTACGACGTTTCGCCAGCAATTGCAACTCGCATCAGGCTTTTTGTACTGTATCCATGTGGTTATTGCGACCACATGAATACAGATTCACAAAGCCCTTTTGAGCTCTGAAACATCTTTGGAATGTACAAATGCATTAAATGCACTCGATTGTTAAGCTTAAGCTATGAATGCATTGACTCGGGTGTGTGTAAGCATCCATTATTTTCTACTCATTTTATTATTTAAAGCCGATGGGCAGAACCGGGCAGAATAAGACAGTACAGTACTGTAGAGACATTGCAAACAGTACACTACGGTTTACCTGGATTCTTGTACGTGGAAATTGAGTTTCCAGGTCTGTACGGCGAACAGTTGTATCAATACGGACACAAAAAAAAGTCTGTCTATTTGTGTTTCTTCCTTGTGATGGGACTTTGTAGGATGAACGTCGAGATTTATAAGTGGCACGGGGGTGACCCATAAGGTGTCTGAATTGGTCTGTAACAAGGTAGGGGCACTGATAAGGGGTTGACAGGTTTGAGACAGCATAGACAAAACAGAACAAGACACAACTAGAATGTACAAACCAGACGAAATCACCGAGCACAAACGAAACGATGCAAACGAGCTAGGAGTTAACAATGTGAATGACGCAGCATAAGACAAAGGCTGGAGTCTAAATGATGGAGACAAGGCAGACGATACAATACATACTACAATACATACTGTCATCATTATTTGGTTTTAATGGAGCGCTCTTTATGTAGGGGCTACTCAGAGTGCAGTACACGTGATAGGCGATGTACATCCCATCTCAAAAGTGCTCTTACACGCCAAAAGCGATGTCCAGTGGGGGGCGCGGGAGGGAGGGTGGGAAGTTTTGCCACACGTAAATCCCAATTGAGTAATTTGCAGTGTCATTTTTTTTATTTGGCAACTTTGGAACAGAATACCAGCACACAATGGCGTACTCTTGCAAAGAACTAGAGCAGTGTTCTTCAATCATTTTCAGAAGTGGGGCCGAGGCGGGGCACTTTCGCCGATAAGACATCATCAGTGAGGGCCGCCAAACATTTGAAACCATTGTTGGGTTTGACAGCAGCATAATGATGAGGTGGTGTTCACACTCTTTGTGAATTGTCGGCGGGCCGCACGTCAGGGGCAGCACTAAAGCCCACCAGGGGCCGCCAGTGGGCCGTGGGCCTTGCAATGAAGGACGCTGCAGAGGCCGCCAGTGGCCTGTGGGCCTTGCAATGAAGGACGCTGCAGAGGCCGCCAGTGGCCCGTGGGCCTTGCAATGAAGGACGCTGCAGGGGCCGTCAGTGGCCCGTGGGCCTTGCAATGAGGAACACTGCAGGGGCCGTCAGTGGCCCGTGGGCCTTGCAATGAAGGACGCTGCAGGGACCGCCAGTGGCCCATGGGCCTTGCAATGAGGAACACTGCAGGGGCCGCCAATGGGCCGTGGGCCTTGCAATGAAGGACACTGCAGAGGCCGTCAGTGGCTCATGGGCCTTGCAATGAGGAACACTGCAGGGGCCGCCAGTGGCCCGTGGGCCTTGCAATGAGGAACACTGCAGGGGCCGCCAATGGGCCGTGGGCCTTGCAATGAAGGACACTGCAGAGGCCGTCAGTGGCCCGTGGGCCTTGCAATGAGGAACACTGCAGGGGCCGCCAGTGGGCCGTGGGCCTTGCAATGAGGAACACTGCAGGGGCCGCCAATGGGTCGTGGGCCTTGCAATGAAGGACACTGCAGAGGCCGTCAGTGGCCCATGGGCCTTGCAATGAAGGACGCTGCAGGGGCCGCCAGTGGCCCGTGGGCCTTGCAATTAAGGACACTGCAGGGGCCGCCCGTGGACTCGAGGATCTTGTCACGTCCGCCGTAGAGCGGAAGTCGTGACGTCGTATTTGGTCCGACGATTACAATCTCGGTAATGATCTGGGTGGCCACTGCCATCAACCCTGATAAGCCTCACTGATAAGGGGGGGGGGGGGGGGGAAACCCCTTTACATTAAAAAATAACGCAGTCTTAAGCAAGAGCATATACTAGGCGACGTTTCGGGCAATTGGCCCTTCATCGCCGCACATAAACAGTGCAATGTTGCCCGAAACGTCGCCGATTATTTTACTGGACTAATTTTCTATTGAAAGGCCACAACACAGAAGCTGTTCGTGACGAATGCGTCGAGTTCATTGTCGTAGTTGTTGTTGTTTGTGCACCGATGCCACCGTCAGGGACATGGGGTCAGAACGTTTCATTCATGGTTTTGTTTTTTGTTTGTTGCGGTTGCACCCGAGTCAAGAGGCGAATGGCTCACAGGGTTATACCCCCTTAACTTGTATATAAGGGCTTGTCTCTTGGATTTTTCCTCACTTGGCGTCATCTGGTCCAACACCAATGGAGACTAGGCTCTAAGAAAAGCTGTCTCGGGTGTGGACCAATCAACTTCAAGGACAGTGCATATCATTATCATTATCAGAGTTGTTTCTTTTTGTTTGCATTTTGACTGCTTGTGTTGTGGTTATTGCAAACATGATCCCTTGTATAAAGGTGTCAGTTTTTGTACCAGTTGAAAGGGTAAAAACCTATTTCTATTTCTTGATACAGTAAATTTAGCTGTGACGGTCCCACCTGATGACGGAGACTTGTGTTGCCTCCGAAACGTCGTGAATTATTATTTTATTTCTATTATCATTTCTATTATTTTTATTATTTATTTCCATTTTTACCTACGTGACTTTACCGAAAAACCTAAGAGTACTTTACCTAATAGACGAAACTGAAAACTGAAACGTTACAGCAGCAGCACCAAAAATCACTGCTTAGGCGACACGGCCATTATAGAGGAGGCCATGCAGCGAGACGTCCAAGACACGACAGAGACACACGAGAGAGACACACACGGGACAGAGACACACACTAGAGAGACAGAGACACGAGAGACATAGATAAGAGACACACTAGAGACACACAGACTGCGTGTACTGTACGAACTGTACCACGTCACCTTCTGAATCCGCGTTCATCTTCGCCGGCGCAGGCAGATCCTCGCGAAAACCTTTCAAGACAAAGAATTACCGCCACGCCTTCTCATTTAAAACGTAGCCAACACATTTAACAAACACATTTTTTTTTAAACGTTAACATCGCAGCCGTTCTGTGTGCATTGGAGCAGCAACAACAACAACAGCACCGCGTATGGATAAAATCGTAGCTTTTGATTTCCCTGTTAGGGTCTCGCACAATGTAACAAATATTGTATTGCTGCTGTCGTTAATAGCACGCGTCAGGTGTTGTAATGTTTAATATATTTTATTTAAAAAAGGGAGAATTAAAGATCCATCATCACCTTTTGTGTGCCGCTCCTCCCGGTCGCTGGGCGTAAAAATGTCGGACAGTGGCGATGACGTCGACGCTTAAACGCAAAGTGTACCCAATAACAGCCAAAGCGCAAAGTGTACCCAATAACAGACAAAGCTCAAAGTGTACCCAATAACAGCCAAAGCTCAAAGTGTACCCAATAAGAGCCAAAGCGCAAAGTGTACCCAATAACAGACAAAGCTCAAAGTGTACCCAATAACAGACAAAGCTCAAAGTGTACCCAATAAGAGCCAAAGCGCAAAGTGTACCCAATAACAGACAAAGCTCAAAGTGTACCCAATAACAGCCAAAGCTCAAAGTGTACCCAATAACAGCCAAAGCTCAAAGTGTACCCAATAAGAGCCAAAGCGCAAAGTGTACCCAACAAGAGCCAAATCGCAAAGTGTACCCAATGTCAGTGAAAACACAAAGTGTACCCAATGGCAGACATAGAAAGTACCCAATGGAAGCGAAAAACTCGTTGGCTCAAAAGTGGCTTAACGCTACCACTTAGGGTGGTAAATGCTGACAATGATTTTATTAAAGAATTTTGTCTAGAGAAAATAGATATGCATGATAGCAAGGTCACCAGTAAGTAGTTTTTTTGCGAGGAAAAAAAATGAGATTAAAAGGGTAGCATAGTGTGTTTGATAAGAGTATCGTTTTGATGGAGGAAAAAAACCCGAATGTGATATGAAACATGTGGAATGACGTTAAAAAGGAAGTATGGACCTTATATTAAAAATTGTCTACACTCACAAACAGTATGTACGGGGGGTAAAAATAGTGAGGGAGATTGATAGGTTTCCCTAGTAATTTCTTCCCATTTCCAACCATGCTTGCAATGATTACATGAATCAAGTTGTCGGTTGTGGTGTATCACCTTGACAGTGGGTTAGAGACAGTATCTCCACAGCGTTGGTCCAAGCAGACTGCATTCTCACATCTGTTTCGGCTCAGACATCGCTTTCCCAGTGGATAAAGCAAGGTTAAGGGGCCGTCCATAAATGACGTCACGCGATTTTGGACGATTTTTGACCCCCCCCCTCGTCACGCGGCGTCATAAAAAGTCAGACCCCCCTCAAATATGACGTCACAAAGCTCTGCCCCCCTCCAAAAAATTAAACATGCTTCAAATCGCTTTAAACTATTGTCATTGTAGCGCGTATTTAATGTGGCGCTGCACTCTGTTGTAGGATGTTTTTATTAAAAAGTATATTTTATTAAGTAGAACGTGTTGTCTATATTTATTTAAAGTTGCGCATTTTGATGTGACGTCACATTTCTCACCCCCCCCTCGTCACACATCGTCACAAATGTCTGACCCCCCCCCCCCCCCCGGTGCGTGACGTCATTTATGGACGGCCAACTTCCCCAACCGGGGACAAAACAGTGCACTGCAGAGCAGAGGAACACAATGTGCGACAAATACACACACACAAATACAGGTGTGCGACATCCAATAAGGAACACGTGTCATTGTGAACCCAATGGGGGAAGTGTGTCAAAGCAGAGTGAAACACAGGCGTTAACAAAACACACATCGAGTTCGCAAAGACGACAGCAGAAGCGAAACCCAAAGAATGATGTGTGGGAGGCACCGTGTTCAGTTTCTCAAATTACTTTATTGGATCAACTTTCAAGTCCATCAATTCGAAAAACCGAGAACTCATTTTTATTTCTCATCTGCTTAAATAACGTGAGGGGTGTCTTCCTACACCTGCTGCCAAGAGCAGCCTAGCGCCTAGCACACACCGTATCCGTTAAACATGTACATTCGTAAAACGCAACTAGCTAAATTGTTAAATCCAATTTCGTTGGGGTTTTGTTTCATTAATTCGCTTTTTTAAGAAACCTATGTCATGTAACAAGAGATAACGCAAAGCTTATAAGATTTCACATTGACTTAATACGGGGAAGAGGGGGGGGGGGTCCTCACGAGTCCGTTACTCCAGAGACTGGCGATTCTGCATGAAGATGCTGGAACTTCTCGAGACCTGAACGAGACCGCCAACTTTTGCTGTCGTTAGACAACTTGTGACCCCAACATGGGAGTTAATTTGGATTTATTTTAGAAGGTTTAAGCAGCATCAACTTCCGGTCACACTGCATATGGCTAGCAACGCGTTTGATTTCAACCCTTCACAAGATTTATATCCCCACACAATCCCATATTCGATAATCCTTCATCCAACAGATCATGGGGATGCCTTTCGTAGTTGTCAATTGCGCAAAAAGCGTGCAGCAATTACAAAACCTTCACAACATTTTAATCGGCGTAGGAAATGACACCATTAACATTAATCGGCTGACGATTATCAACTAGAACTGATCTTCGGAGGAGTTAATTGATCATTGACTGCAACTCCAGTGGAGATAATTTTCACAGCACTCCCTAATGAAGGGGCCTTCATTTCGCTCGGTGTAACGTTTATGGACTGGGGGAAACCCACCGTTAAGGAATTTAAAAACAGACACAAACACACAAGGAGCCGAATTTGGGTTTGGCGTTAATAATCTGATGCACCAAAGTTTTAGATTTACACGAGGGGGGGGGGGGGGTGGGGAGTTCATGATCGCTACCGATTGCATAGAAACCGGTTGTTGCCCAGACTACTTGGCGAAAATTAAGCAATAGTTGCCCGTTCAAATTGTTTTTTAGCATCATGATTTTATTATCTTCTAGACATACAGAGCACATGCAGCAGTAGCTATTTACAAACCTATAACATAACTAAGATTCATTGGGTCGGGCAGGTGGGTAGGGTGAGAAGCAAAAACAATCCCAAAAAAATTCAGTGCACATTTTGGGCTCAACAACAAAAATGGTTACGAATGTTAAAACATTGTATGAAATATTTTCGCTGGCTGCCAACAGCTTCCTTGACCGCACTCTGCAAATAATCCCAGCAGCGGAAACAGCAGCGTCAACACGGCAGCTGCTCCAGCTTCAATACCACAGACCGTACTCTGGAAGCGAGATTTATTTGGAATATGAACTATGTATTGTACAGTGTAATCCACAGATTGGTGTTCTGCACACATGTTGAGCAACACTTATGTTGGTCCGATGTGCATCAAGGGAACACGACGTTCCTGGCTGCAAATTGAGTCAAATATTGTGGGGGTTGGAGCATTCAAAGTCGGCAGTGCAATCACCACCCACACTCACAAATGTACCTAGACATACAAAGGATAGTGATTGGATAGTCGTTTCCAGCCACGGGCCCAAAAAATGTAACCTTTTTCGCGATTAACAATGCTGCATCATAGTATACCGTGATGTAAATTCGCAAATGCAAAGCAGTCGCAACTACGCAGTTGCCGTGAGCGTCAGACTGAGTGGCTGTTGATACCCACCACCCAATCACATATTTGCAGTTGTGGCCACGTGAATTGGTAAATCTTTTGTTACAATCGCATCCCGGTTGAAAGGGATCATCTCCCATGGGCCATCAAAGCAACGGCAGGTGTTTAGAGATTTTTAACCGTCGTCAATGAATGTCATGGATTCACTTGCAGTTAATTGAAAAGCGGTTATGATCTCGGTACCAAAAATTGTGTGTGAAATATAAGTGCACCGCACATGTGCAGGGGGAATTCTGTATTGAGCTGGCAGCGGGAAAGTTAGGAAATTCTGGACATCCCAAAAAATGTATACGTTCACACCAAACATACAACAAACGCCAAACGCGACAGCTTTTATTTGTTAGTCAACAAAAAGCTGCCGATCCTGTCCACTGAGGTCCTTCCAGCTTCACGTGCAAATCAAGTTCACGCGCGAGACTTTTCAACGTTCCTTCAATGTCCCACACCGTGTTTCGTTGGTACCACGCTAATTTAATGGACGCCGTGAAAAATTGCTGACACGTCAACTAATGAGAATAGTTGCCGAGGTGGAATGACATTTTTAGGGGGGGGGGGTGACTGTATTTAATTTCTCTTTATTATGCAGGAGTTTTAAACATGCAAGTTCATATTATGGTACTTGCTACAGTGTCAGTGTTTCCTAACCAAGAGTTAGATTCAGTCTAGGGTTGGTCTTGGGACCACAGATGCTGAGGATAAACTCGCGTTGTAACGACGGCAAATGGAGGGTTAGGGTAGTGCCAGGTTTAGGGTGGGTGCTAGGGTTTGTATCTTAAAGTAGGCGCAACCCAAAAGAGTAGCTCTTTCTTTTGATGTACACACTTAAGCTTGTTCATGGTTGTACCAACACGAGTTTTAATCTTCAATAAAAAGCAATAACACTTTCAATTGACCTTCAAGCACTCCGGTGTAGTGCGCACCAGTGACATCACTAGTGACGTCACTAAACCGCTATGGCGTCGTGCCGACAAGTCTTTTTGCTTGATAACGAAACTTCAAACTCGTATTTGGATAGCCTGTGTCACAAAGCCTAGGAACATCTACAAGAGCTATTCTTTGAGGGTCAAAACTTCCTTTGGCGGTGCAGAATTATAACGAGTCGTCACCTCGATTAACATCGCTCCTCCATCTGCGCTGAGCCGACGGGCATGACCCCCCGTCCCCGCTCAAGACCATGGCAACGTTGTCAAGTGAAGCTGCGACACGCTGGCACAGTATTGAGATGTCGCCAGACGGCTGACAAGAATGAGAAACCGTGGCAATCTCTAAAGCACGGACCACCGCAATCGCTATCGAGAGACGCGTGCCAAGAAGCACTGCGTGCACAGGCAACCAAGCAGGAGCCGGCGAGCTGCATGTACGCTCGTTTAAAACGCTTAATTTCCGCAGGAGGGAAAAGGAGGCAGTGGATGGGTGGGGAAAAGGGCTTCCCTAGGCGTTTAAATAACGTTTGTCTAAGTGCGCCAAAGTAAGCCAAGCCATCATCCAAGGTTTCCACGCAGAGCACGCTTTCTAGGATTGCTTTCTAATGATTCGCAAAGGCGGTAGAGGGGTCGGTGGACCGGACTGCTGAACGCGTGTGCTGTGCACGTTGCCGTTTTTGCGGCCACTAACAAAAGCGGCTCTTCGCGTGTTTCCTTTTTTAAATTATAAAACACCTAAGAATGTAATCGACTTGCGCGGCGGCTTACGATTGAGAGCGAAGGCTCTACCAGAAAACCTCGGAAGGTTTCGTCGTTGGCAAACTGGGGGGAGGAGAAAAAAAACCCACAAAAAATGTTAAAAAAATAAAATAAAACGGCGTGAAGTAGGAGGAGTTGAGGGGGGTTGGGTCACACACGGCGTTGTCCCTGCCCCCCAGGCCCCCCGTACCCCCCCCCCCCCCCACATCGAGGGGGTTCTCGTGAGGCTTTGGGCGATGCCTCCCGCTCATTCCTTTCGGGCCTTCCTTTTCCTGGGAGACGTTTTACCAGCGTCGGCATCATTCGCCTGTACCTGCTGAGAGAAGTTGAGCGCAAAGTGGTTAGCAGGTGACAAAAGCATCCCCCCCTTCGTCCATGTATTTACCAGTTATGCAAATTATTCATACAGAAACAAATAGGCTAATATTAGACGTGGGCTAACTGCGCGAACGCAAATGTACAATTGATGCGGTGCAAAGTTTGCGAAGAATGAGACAAAGAAATTGACCGTTAATAATTAAACCGCGAACCACAATCGCTATGATTAAAATCGTTTCGGGAAGGTCAAAAGCCGTCAAGAGGTTTATTTTATAGCGACAGTCATACGCAGAAGGGCAAAAGCAGTGTTGTTGCTTGACATAATAGGTGCAGGGCATCAACAGCACGGGATGGCTGGGGGAAGGGAGTTCTAACTTTAAAGTATTTTGTCTAACCAGGTGAGAACTCAAGAGACTAGTCAGTCATATTTGCAAGAGTGACCTGGACATAAGTATGCCAGTAGGGGGCAGTAATTAGCATGTATAATCCAAATAAGTAGATAATCAGCGCAGCAAAATTTGGAGCTTGACGCTGGCACACATTGGCCTACTCTTGCGAATGACGTCAGGGGATCAGGAGATGGTTGAACGTCCAGTGTGGAGCCGACGACGCGTGGCACACCATCTCGGTTACGACACCCGCAGTAATAATCAGGGTGGCCACTGGATTTCAACAAACGTGAAGCTCTGCAACAAGCGGTAAACGCGCTAAAGCTGGTGCGACGTCACCGGCCAGACAACGGGACCAGAAGAGGAGGAAAGAAACGACCGCTGGGGTTGGTCAGTCACCTCGTCGTCCGCCTCCAGGTCGGCCTTGGACTTGGCGGCCTTGTTCCTGGGCTTCTCCTGCTGCTCATCAGCAGCAGCTGCGGCGTCTTCCTCCTCCCCGCTCTTCCCCCCTTCTGTGTCGCTCCCACCTGCGAGTGACAGACACAAGGAGACGCGGTCAACATCAACACTGCTGCTGCTTCTGGAGGCACCTGAACGGGCTTTTCTTTATCCAACACCAGACCCGTGTTGGTCCTTGCCGCTCTTTAAAAGTGTCACAATTTTAACTCTCCGAGCTATTATACATTCTGAAGTGGGGAAACATCTAATTTATTGCTTTGGTGCTTTCGTTATCAAGGTTGCCATTGTTATGGAGCGGCAAGAACGGTATATACAGGCATTAGATGGGGAGATAGAATCGCCAAAAATGAGAAGTGAGTTCCGGTCATTGGGGAACAGCATAGCAGCAGGCTTGTATCTATGTTGGGATGTCTTTCACACTGTTATGTAGCCAACTGTGTTCATTAGAGGTGCGGGGAAGAACAAACTAACCACAAAAAGCAGGTCTAAAGAAATTCGTTTTTTATATAGATTTAAAAGTGAGTAGCTCCCAGTGTCTTCCTAATATCGGAAAGAAAGTGCGTTCCAGACGGCCGCAGAAGCGCATCTGAAAGCGCGCGACGCGGTGACCGGCTTTGTCCGATGGCCAGCCAAAAGCCGCTGCTGCCAGGATGACCAGCTTGACCCAACTGCGCAGAGCGGCGTCCCGATGCGGTCACCTTTCTTTGCGGCGCCGTCAGCTGCGTCGCCCGCCCCCTCCTCCGCCGCTTCATCTTCCTCCTCGTCCTCCTCGTCCTCTGCCTCCTCCTCTTCCTTCTCGGGGTCGTCAGGCTGGGGCTCGTCAGTCTTCTTCGGGTCGCTCTCGTCCGGAGGCCCAAATTTCTGCCATAAGCACAACGGTTGGGTGGGGGTACAGGTTAGGCAGTGTCCGCGTCAAGCAGGTGTGGGGCAAGGCTTCACCATGACCAACGCCAAAACACCTGACCATCGCATCCCTTGAGACATTCTTCAGATGTTGAACGATCAAGCGCCGACACATGCCAAGCACCTGACATCTTAGTCTTATTATCACTACCGCCACCACCAGGATTACATTTTTCTCACCTGGTTCACCAACCTCTGGGTACCATCTGTGATGTCAGTCTCAATAACCTGCACTGCCCAATTCCTGAAAATGTGCCTTGGCCATCGCAACCTCTCCCCCCACCTCCCAAATGTCTCAATTATTTCGTGCCACAATCTATTCTTAACTTCCGAGTCACTTCTCTTATCCTGCCATGACATTTGCAGCAGCCTTTTCTTGTCCCTGCAGATAAAGGCTAGACACGTCTTTTCTAATTGCTTTGTTAAAAAGGTCTGGCTCACTGACCCACACAGTAACAAAGACAATATCACTGCCTGTAAACAGTTTATCTCAAAATTCTAAATTATATGACGGGGAGGGATATGAGAGTCAGGAAGGTGGCTTATAGGACTGGCTACCTGTCTATTTGATGAGGGCGAGTAATAGGCTGTCTTGCTAGTTGGTGAGTGTTACTAGGAGATATACAACTAGAGGCTAGTTGGTTACGATTTGGCTGGTGCCTGGTGCTAGCGATTCGTTGGTTAGTGCGTTGGGGTTATAGGGATAGAATTTGATTGGCTTGAATACCCTACTCACAAAACGCTCACCCATCCCCCCCCCCCCCCCAAGGCAAAACCACAATGACAATAAAACGTAATACAATTTTCATGAAGTGTAAAAACAACCGCGTCTTTAGACGCCGTACACAAACAGCGGGTACGTTTACTATTAACTATTAAAAACTATGAACTATTTTTATTGTACCAGGAGGGGCCCACTGAGCTGTATAGCTCTTTTCATCATGTAGAAATGTATTTCAGCCAAACACTCAAATCGCACGTTGTTTCTAAATGTGGAGGGAAAAACCAGAGGACCTGGAGAAAAACAACGCGGCCACGTGGAAAACATGCAAACTCCAAATATACAGGCGTCAGGGTCGGGATGGAACCCACAACCCCCTGTACGTTGACATCTCGCCACCGTGGCACCCTTTTCACTGGCCGCAAGAGGATTACAATTAAAATGCATCGCTCGTTGTCCTCCCGGCGACGGTACTCAAGTTTGTGCCGTGCCTCACCTTGCTGGGCCAGCAGAAGGAGACGAGCAGCACGATGGGCAGCGCTACGGTGAACACGTACACGGCCCACAGCCACGGCCGCTCCTCCGCCGCCTGGTACAGCTTCATCACAATGCCGGGCTGCACGCAGCAGCAGCAGCAGCAACAACACACACACACAGCCACACAGGGGTGGCGGCACCGGGGAGAATATTAAGGATGGCTTTCATCCAGCAGTCGATAGATAAGGCTGATAACTGGTAGTTCAGATGACAATTATCATGAATTAATTAGTAGCAAGACAAGTGGATTTTGCTGCACTGCGTGGTGTTTAGCCCTGGTCTACGTCGTGCTATAACTGCTGTATGCTCCTACATCTTAGCCCCCCCCACCCCCACAGCCTTTAACCAACCCACTCTGACCAGCGTAGTGAAGGTTGCCTAGATAATCAGTGCAGCCTGGGGAGGCCTTCAGCCAGCAGTGTACACGTGCACAGTAGTAGTAACCCACCTGAATCAATTAGCCTACAAACTCAAGCACCTGCTCACCAACTATTATTCAACCACTGCTAACTCAGCCATTGCTACATAAACAAATGTAATTGCTCAACCACCTCTACTTCCACTAGCTCAACGTGGATAGCTCAACTACTCAAATCCACCACCTTCCAAACTCAACAACTCCCAATTTAACCACTACCTGATCGTCAACTTACATTAAATCAATCCCTAACTCAACATAAAGCAATAACCGTTAACTCAACCACTGCTAATGTAAGAATTATTAACTCAATCGTTTATACCTAACTCAACCACTTTTATCTGCACAATGCCTAAAACAATGAGCAACACTGAGTGGGGAAATCAACAGTGCATCGACTCGCCCCCCGCCATAGGAACGTGGAATTCCCAAGACTAATCCCTAACCCATTCCGCCTTCACAAACGCCCTTGCTGCAGCATCTCCTACACGCGGCACCGTGACTGCCAGCGGCTCTCGCTATGCTGAGCAATGGAAGTACACTCACACAGGGGGGCACAAGGAATGGACGCACGCACGCACACATGAGCAAGGGAATGGCACACGCACCTCGTCAGCAGCGGCTGCCTGCCTCTTGAGGCCCCAGCTGTCGGCGGCCCATTGGTCGGCGACGGCACGCTCCGAGCAGATAATGAAGTTGTCGAAGAGGATATCGGACGTCATGGACCAGAGTTCGAGGCCAATGGCGTTGAACGCCGTCAAGCGGAAGGGGTGCAGGTCCTCGAAGAAGTCGGGGTTTGCGATCTTCCGCGGCTTCCAGACGCCCTGGAGGAATCGGATAAGATGGTTTAAACCGGGGTTCAACTCTATTTACCGGGATCCCACAACTGGTGTGCGCTGGTCGCGTGTATGGACGTTATTGACGTCACATGGCGGGGTGACATCACAATGTCCATACCTGTGCCCACTAATCTGTGCAAACTGTCTGCACGTCTGGTCTCTTCCTTGTTCATCCTGCTTTCATAACAAGAATCTGTATTTCTCGAGGCCTCGCCGAGCCATTTTGCTTTGTGGGGCCACAGTTTGGCAGGTCGCACCATGAGGCTTCTCGGATGTCTGTTTTAAACAACTGTGGTAAAACAATAGCGGTAGCAATAATAATAATAATGAAGAAGCGTAACAATGTGCCTGCCTCACAGTTTGGAAATTGCAAAAAGAATCATTGTATCTTCTATGGCAATTGTGTTACATGCAGGATACGTTATAGTGGCTGTAGGATACACAAATCAATAAAAAAAATTCCAATAACGAAGGATAAAGGTTCTCATCACGTTCACTGTAGTTCACAAAGACTTACGCCACCAACCTTAGGACAGACCGGTACAGAATTTCTACGAATAATGTTACGATTGTCACAATGTCCGCGGCGCACAGGGGGAACACTCGCCTGGTAGTTGGGGTTGTCAATGTTGGACGCCTTCCACTTGCCCTTGTAGGCCGGGTTGGAGACCATGGGGGCCTTCCACACGCCGCAGCCCGGCGCCGTCTCGCACGTTGGGTTGGGGACCTGCGGAGCCTCCCACTCGCCGTCCATCTCCTCGTCCCTGTGCGACAGCATAGAGGGGAATGATGCAGCGACGCGCACACGCGCCGAGGTTTACACCACGCGTGGACCCACTGTGGGCTAAAATGGGCAACCGTCAAGCAGAGCAGAATGTGTGTTTACAGACCGAGGGGTGCTGGCACCTCCTCCTCCACCTCAACATCCAATCTCCTTGTGCCCCCGGTTCGTGAGGATGGGACACAGAGAGGAACGATGCAGCACGCCCGCTCAGATTTACATCACGTGTTGACCAGGGGTTGTAACAGCAACGCAACGATTTGTCAATTGAAAAAAAAAACATGCCAACACTCATGATAAGAGCCGGGACCTGAACAGGGGCAGAGAAGGCGACTGCACAGACGTTTTTGGGAAGCAAGTTCAAGTTTATGGGGACAGCAGAATCAAACAAGTGACCTCTCACTGAACGCAGGCTTTGGAGAGCAAGTCTTCTTTGCTCGAGTAGAGTGTGCGCTGAAGCGAGTAGATTGAGATGAGAGGGGAGATGGGAGGCAAGGGCGAAGAGGCCATGGAGGATCACAAAGACGTTGAGTGCAATCTTGAAAATAACCGGGGATTGTATTGGGAGCCAGCAAAATAATTGGAGTATTGGGGTTATGTGAGAATATTTAATTATGTTTTATTTTTATTATTTTATTACTTCCCTTCTACGTGACTTTACCGAAAGAACCAAGAAGATTATGTGGTCTCGTTTATGGGTGCCTGTGAGGTGATGATCTATGACTTTGGAGAGGAGGGAGTTCGGGAAGCGGTCGGCAGTAGAGGAGAGAGTTGCAATGCTCCGAGTGAGCATGTGATATGATGATGCTGATGACGACGCTCACCAATCCTCCGGCTTGACGGCCTCGGGGTCGGCCGTGTACTCCGGCTCATCGTCCAGCCAGCCCTCCGGCTTCACGGCATCCGGATCGGAGATCTGAGCTGGGGCATCCTCATCCCTGTTGGCCCGTCAACCACGGGGACCAAGCGGGGACAGCGGAGAGTGGGACACGGGGAGACAAGCCAGGCGGACGGTAAGATACAAGCATCGCAACAACGTTTACTGAAATATAGAATGTTACGTTATAAGCTTAATACCAATGAATACAAAAACAATGTATTGGGACACACTGTGCTTTGAACCTGATGACCTGCGTTCAATTCCTGTGTGAGAATCCATGTTTAATAAAAAATCTATGAAAATTAAATGACACTGTACCATTTAGGCTAATGGAAACAGAAGAACACGAGACGGAATAAACGAAAAATAATATAATTGAATAAAGGGGAAAACCAGACAAATAAAGCATACATTCTTGCTTTCACTTGTAACGCCCAGTCAGAACAATCAGTGAGGGGGGGGTGAATGATTACCATGCCTGGTTGCCAAGAGAGTACATTAGTAATAAAATTTTTACAAGCGTGTCGAACACGGTAAGAGTAACAAGGAGAGGATGATACAACGGAACATGCCTTGGCCTGTAGTAGCGCTCATAACCTTGAAGACTACTTGGATTTTATTGCATAATCATTGCAGTGTCACCACGAAAATAACGCATGTGAGTAATGCTAAGGCCCATTACCCGTGTTACCACACAGCTGACCATCGTGTCACCAGCGCATTGTTAATGCCCAAGGATGCTCTCCAAGGTCACTTATTGCCAAGTACTCTTTTATGGCAAGTTTACCTGTGGGTAGGTCGTCTAGACCGTGTAAAATTCTAATTGCTTCCAAAGCGACCATATCGCTCGCATTGTTTACTTCAGCCACACCACTTCTACCACCGGCAAAGCTCACGGAAACCACACCACTGTTCTGGCAACACCAATTGTTCCTGGCCACACCACAGCTAATCTGCTCAAATCAACACTACCACTCATTCACCACAACGCTCACACGCTGAACCAGATCACTCATTCTTGACCACACCACAGCTAACCCGCTCCAACCAACATCACACTCACGCTGAACCACACACTCGCTCTACCCCAACCACACCGCTCTGTGTCGCTGTGTGGCCACACCACCCACACCCACCAGTCTTCGGGCTTGACGGCATCGGGGTCAGGGATCTTGGCGCGCTCGTCCCAGTCTTCGGGCTTGCTGTCGTCGGGGTCCTCAATTTCACGCGCGGGGTTCACGGCCGGGGTCATGTCCTCGAGGAGGCTCCCGCTGCCCACCACCGTCTGGTCAATCAGGATCTCGTATCGGTTGTCCGGGGACAGCACTGTCGAGGGAGAGCGGCGGTGGTGGCAGTGGTGGACGGAAGGGTTGGGGGACGGCGGGGAGGTGGACGGGAGGGGAGGTGGAAAATTGACAAAGCAAAGTTACAAACAACTAACCCAGGTTATAAATTCTATACAGCAATGATACCCTGCAGGGTCAGAATACTATTATATGGTTAGGTGGAATGGTTAGGATGCCTGCGCAAGATTTTGTAGAACCACGCTCAAATTGGCTTTTGTTTATATTCTCAGGTAAAAGACTAATAGGCCAACTACCAAGTATGATAATAATAATTGCAAGTATGACAACAGAAGAATGGGGCAAACTGGCCGGAGGGTAAACTACAGCAGGGAGGGTGCTCAAATAATGTACAGCATTCGGATCCTACAGTGGGGTGAAAATACTCCAAGGTGTACCCAAAACTCTGAAGTCATTTTGGAAGAAAAAAATTCTGAAAGTGGGAAACAAGGGTGTCAAATAAAAAGTTACAAAATGGAAGTGGCCATGGTGGCAATAAAGGCTGCATGCCTCAACATAAAAACCCTCCCAAGTTTAGCTGTAAAATACAGGAGAAAAAAGTTCACAATGGGAATTGTGAGTGCCCAATACGGCGGCAGCTGCCAGAGGGCTCTCTCATGAGGGCTCACACGAGGCGTACCCAGCGTGTAGAGGTGGGGCTTCTTGTCAGTGTAGTAGGGCTTGAGGTCAACATCGGATTTCTTGGCATGCTTCTCCTCGTAGGTGCCCGTCTTGGGGTTGCGGTGGCGCATGATGAAGTGCAGCTTGTAGTCCTCGCCGCACTTGTCCGGCCCGAACATGATGGTGTAAGATGTCTTGTCGTAGAACTTGGTCTAGGAGGGAGGAATACATGGGGGGGGGGGGGCGTGGGTGGCAATACAGGAGGGCTTTTAGGCTTGCCGCACGTTTACCCAATGGATGAAACGGGCCCCTGTCCAATTTAAAAGACCCCCCCCATCCCACTTTTCATAGCCCTCCCCCCCGGGCCCTCTCAGTTCGTGGGACACCATGCAGTAGCACTGTTTGCAGATTCGATAGCTATGCCACTGATGGCAGTGATATACAAGTTGATGCCAGGTTCGCCCAAATCACACATTCGATAGTTCGTCTCTGCCTGCGTTATTTGGCAAAGTACGGCCACATTAGCACACAATGCTGGTTGTGGTTTAGTCTTCATGAACACAAAATTAGCTAAACTTCAAACGGATTGTTTAGAGTAAGGATATGAATGATCTAGCCCAGCAAAGGTTTTGATGCATTCCCACCATTCAGGATATTAAACAGCATGATTGATGGTATAATAGAAACGAGTAAATGTGTTTCTGGAATTTAGAACGGTTTTAAAAGTACTTGGGAAAAGGGACGATGGCGGGAGAAAAATGGGTTTTCTGGAGCAGTGAGAGGAAACAAAAATAAATATATTTTTTGCATAAAGATTTTTTTGGGTTATATCGTGGAAATATAAAAGTGTCGTTAAACCCATCACCACCCAACAAAGCCAATTAGTAAGGTTTGTCACGAAAACAAACCCTGCCAATTAGTTACTTCAGCACCCCAGTGTGTTGGAGTAAACCCACAACATCTACAACTCGAGTATGACGTTTCGCTGCCGATTACAACTGGCCTCATCAGGCAATAGCCAGAATTGCAAAGACATGTTTTGACCTGCAGAGTGACGTTTGAACTAAGGTACGGTTATACGAACACATGTATAAAACAGTGTGGCTGTAGGAACACGAATAATTGCAAAGTGCAAGTGATCTCCACTCACCAAGTCAAGGTCGGCGTTTCCAGAGAGCAGCTTTATGTAGGCACCACCGCACTCGATGCCGTTCTGGAAATTCACCTCATATCTGCAGGAAAGACAGGCGTTTCAGTTTTGACGACTCATTTTCGCCACCACTATCATTCATCATTGTCGTCACCATCGCGAGCCACAACCTTAACTCGTGCTGGATAAAAGCCGGCATGTCCTTCAGTGTCCAGCGATGCTGCAATTCATCTCACAACCTGTGCATGAAATTATCTCATTGCCCCATCTCACACACACATACAGGTACGCACACGCATAAATGCAAACACGTATATAATGATGCTATTTATTTATCTAGGAAACCCTGAGTCTTAAATACACTTCTCAGCAGGGCCCTGCATTAAGGACATATGGCCAATTTCTTTGAAAGTAAAATAATGCCAACACTTTTGAGGTGGTAAAGCTCAAAGCTCTACACAGATATATATATTAAAGAAACCATTGTGGTACTCTCCTGACCACCTCACAGCCCCAAGGCCACAAAGAGTATTCCAAGGCAGTCTCCCATCCAATAACTATCCAGGCTTAAGCTTCCTTGGCTTCCAGGGAACATTACGTACGAATCACTAATTATATTGGCTGTACAATAAAAAGCCATTAACAAACGTTTGCCACTACGTGTGCCTTTAATATGTATTCTGTCCAGTGGTCTAATGTCAATGATTGGCAAGAACAGCCACCGCATTCTATCACGAGTGTTGTCTATCAGTCGCCATCTGCCTTTTAGCGACCCAAGCCCGCTTTAATTTTCTCAACACAATGTCGCTAGATATATGTTTGTTCCCCGAGCCACTATAAAAAATTCAAACACAGGCGCACCACAAATGTAATTGTTCGCGCCATACTGTGCATCAAAGGACCTCCTCTAAAGTGTCATACGTGAAAAAACATTTATGTTCAAAATGAATAATATTGTATTAAACACAGGTGGGGCAGTCAAAGCAATTAAACTTGTATAATTATGCTCAGAAAATTCACTTTGATGAAAAAATCCCCACAAATTGTAGGGTTCTGGCCTGAAATTAGTGACGCATCTATTCAACCATAAATATAAATGCCCATGCTAAACGATACATGTAGTGGATGTGCAAAGATTAATGTTGTTCTTATCTTATAGGTTGTATGTAATAGAAATTGGGTCAACCAACCAGCGACTGAGGGCACTGCCAATGAATGCAAAGTAAAACAAATTCCAATCTTGAATTAAATTGCTAGCAGCAACCCTGAATGGAAACAATTCATTGAAAAGAATGGCAAATAAAACCATTCCTACAAAGCAAAATCGTACATGGATGAACAATATAGGAAGCACTGGAAATGCAGGCCAAAGTGACATAGATAATGTATTCCCAATTCCAACTCTGCATGTTCTTCTCAGACACGGGGGGGGGGGGCGGGGGTGCCTGCGTTTTCATCACCATTTTTATTAGGTCCCAAAATAAATTCCGCCTCACAACACTACCGAGTGCCTCTCATTCAGCTCAGAAGTTTCCCCACTCTGAATTGGATATCAAAACCACCTGGTGTCTCCACGCAGCTCGTTTCGCCGCAAACATGCGGTTGCCTCATTTCCATTTTTAGCTCTCCCCTTGCACGCACCGGCAAATGTGTTTTGATTGAAGCACTCCCGGCTTGGCCAACATAAATAGATGCACTGTGCTTCTGAACGCCGTTCGGTCCAATCAACACACAAATGTTTAATTTATGCACGAGCAAATTATCCTTAAGTTCTTCTTACTCCTACAGCCAATTCAATCATGTGTACACACGCTACCCTACTGGCAGGCTTTATCAATCTACTGCTGAATAAGAGTCTCCCCATACCTGGACAATTCATGAGAGATTATTTGACCACACATGATAATGCTGGTCAATGCGGATCAGTCAAGGGGCGCAGAGACGTCGAAGCACGAAAGAACAGCACAACAGCGTTTGCTGCACTGACCTCTACCGGTCACCACGTAGCCTTACAACCTGTTTGTGAATGGTGGTTACCCATTTAAACACTGCCCATGGTCACCTCTGCTTAAGCTGCAGCGATATCATGAGATTGGGCATGTTCCGGGTAATTTGGTCACGCACAAATTCCAAGAAATGCAATGAACACCTAGACATCCGAAATACTCTTGTTTGCAAGTACCAACAGCAGCATTGAAAATGTTCATGTCGAAAGTTTGCAACCCCTTGCTCGGTAATAATAATCACAGCTGCACAGCGAAGGATTTACAGCACAATCGATGTCTGCAATTGGAGTTGTATCCTAGCGAGACCATCCACGGCAACACGGTTCGCCGTTGACTCTAAACAAAAAGTTAGCGTGTGGCATGCAGTTTGGGATCAAACATCGGAAAAAACCCGGCTCTCTTTCTGCTGCTCGCAAAGACAACTTTGCCAACAATGTTAAACACTCGAGGGACAAAAGACGAACAAAGTGGAAAATGTAATGTCCTTCTGTAAAATGCTAATTTACAATGGATGAGAAAAATATATTTAGCTTGTAAAACAAAGCACTGTTTTCTGAAACTATTCCAATTCAGCTATTTTCTCTGTGCAGCCAATGGGAGTGGCTTGCTTTAAACTTTAAATCCACATTCCACTCGGCCACACATCTGTGCAAATAAACTAACAAACCAATCACATCCCCCCCCCAGGCACACATTGGCAAGAGCATGTGAATACACACACATAGAAGCACTCCCAAACCAAAAAGAGAAATATCTTCAGCCGGCACAGCACGAAGGGGTGGGTGGCAAACACCACGCTCGGCCGCCTTTGTCTCCCCATTGGCGATGTTTACACACCGCAACAGGTACTCATTTGAGGCGGAGTCGACCTAAGGGAGGCCCAGGACTGGTTCAGATAATTGGCCGTGAACGGAATCAAACCTGGGTCGCCAGGTTCGTAGCGCACTACGGCTCCCCCATACATACGCATACAAACACATATGCACACAGGCACAAAGACAAGGATCCAGGAATAACCTACAAAGGCTATGGAGGAAAGTTCTATGTGCGAGCACCTGTTAAAGCAAAGCACTCGTGCACACAGACGTGTACCTAGAACACAAAAAAAAACACAGCACACCTGGCCAACTGTGCCAGAGCCTTCCTAAACGGTCTCATCAACATGCCTGCGTGGCTTCAAAAGATGAAGGCTCGCACAATAATGAAGGGATCAAAACAATATAAAACCCAAACGCCGTGCACCTGTTTCCCAAAGGGCCCTATTAAACAAGAGCCCACAGCTGCCATCACATTCACAAGAACACAACGGTTTCCCAGAGGGGTATAGGCGCAGCATTGGCAGCGACACGCTCGGACCATCCAGTGTGGCACCATATCTAGGTCCACGGCAAGTGATATCCTGCGCTGGCAACAAGACCCCGACCACCACACGGTCACTTGCACCAGTCCAGGAAGCCGGCAGCAACGAGTGAGCACGTAGCGGCTTTGCACCGCGAACACCAAATTGCGCGTGTTAGGAATGGGCAAGACAGGCGATATACAAACGGCACAAAAACGTCAGTCGAGACGAGCATTCCAAAACGAGACGGAGGGAACACACAGAACAAGACGGCACAAACGAGACAAAAATCATCAATTCTTGAACTCGGTCATGATCCTTGAATGGGGGTGACAGTTCCTGAAATTGCATGTGGATGTTAAATTGTATCACACCCAGTAATAACGGTCATTGCCAGCAGTTTCACAAACACTCCCTGCCTGTAATTTATTTCGGTGGAAACCATTTACAGTGTTGTTACATTAATACATTTCATCTGTAAATCCTGCATGAGGGCTGTTAAAGTGGTGAAAGCCTACACTAGTGCCTCGGCTTTCTATTCGGTATTCATTTTGTCAGTGATCTTACCAATGACCTCCTATGGGTAGGGTTACAGTCAAGGTTAAGAGTTTTGTAATGATCCAAGGTTCAGGAAAAATAGGCATTCATCCCACAACTTCGGCAAAGCGGAAATAGACCATAAAAAAGAAAGTGACAGAATTAAAAGGCAAAATCAATGGCTGTGGTGTGGGACACGCACTGCACGATGAGCGGCTTGTCGATGAAGTGGAAGGGTCTGGTGAGGGCGCCGGAAATGGCGTGGTGCTTGGCGCGAGACTTCAGCACCAGCCCCTTGTCGTCGGGCAGCTTCCCATCCAGCTGCTCCTCCACGAGCCACTTCCCTGTGGTGGCACAAGATGGGGCACGCGCCATCCATCAGTCGCTCATCGTTTGCCGAGGGTGGTGGCGGCGGAGAGCACGCGACGCTCTTTCATGCAGAGCGACGACCGGTCCTCGCCTAATGTTAATAGCCCCATATATATACTGCACTTTAGAATGAAGTGTTTGAGCAAACCAGAAACAAAAGTGCACGCCTCAGACAGTGGCATGGGGAAAACAGTGCTATAAACCAACTTCATTCGCTGTCTGACGTTGGGCAACCTTGAAAACTTTCACCAGAGGGTTCACCAAACTTTCATCTCCATTTAATCTCCAATAGTGGTTTTGAAGGACTAGAAAATGTGACACCGCTATTGAAATTGTGTTATCCCTGCGTGCCATCCGAGGCAGGCAATTCTGTTTATAGTGACTGGAAATATTTAATGATCCTCTATGGAATTGACCCTGCCTATTTTTCCCCTCTCAGCTCACTCAACTCCACCCACTCATACCTCTCTGATCTCATTCTACGACGCTGTACGCATTCTCTGCTCCAAAAACCCACGACCAAATAATTCTGTCACAACCCTTCGCTCAGGGGGAAGCTGCTCATTCGCCACTGCTGGTACCTCATCTCAAACTCCCTTCCCCCAGCCATACATGCTGTCGACTCCCTCTGTGCAAACACATGCCAGAAACTTTTTACAGATTTTTCTCTACCTTTGTATCAATTAAAAAATAATCTTCCCAGTATGCCGATTTCTCACTGTTTAGCTAGGTTACATGTTTGCACATGCTGTACCTACCAAACTAAGCTCTCTGTACTGAGCTGAGGCTGCTACATAAAACCAGACTTTCACGTGTCCAAAGCCAAACCAAGCATATTTTTCATTAGGAGTGCTTTAAAATCTAAATATTTACAATACACGGGTATGTTTCTCCATTTACAAAATAAACATGGTTCGTTTATATTCTTCAGTAGCATTTGTTTCCACTGGTCGTCAACTCTGGACTCGTTTAAAAATTTCTGAAGCTCATTAGCAGATGGTCCATTTATTTGCAAAGAATGAATAATAATTCACCACTCATTGTTATGCCACTGCTGGATGAATACCACCAATGCTGTGTTAAGTCACGGGAGATGTTTGACCACACTTCCCATGTTGGCCATTGTGGGTGAGTGAAACCAGCTGGGCATGATCGGTTTAGAAATAAAACACCATTGATACAAGCCATGTCCAGGAATTTAACTCGGGTCACCAGGTTCAATGGCATGGTGCTCCAATCCCAATGCCACTTCCTCCCTCAAGATATAAAATATTCATTCAAATTAATAGCAATAAATATAAATCCAATAATTGTTTTATTCAGAGCAAAGTTAAAGTCATTAGCAGTCTAACAACTTAATTTATATGGCTGCCCTCTGTCTGCTCCCAAAGGCAAATCCTCTAAAACATGTGTAGAGGAGAGCTCAAAATTAAGGTGGTAATTTGTTTTGCTTTGTGGTGCTCAAGTGGTCCCTTAACACTTGTGTGCACTCGGTCAATGTCAAATTGACGCCGGCTCGTTGGTACTCGTTTAATCACTTATGGATGCCATAATCAGATTGCTTGGTCTGTCCTTTGTTTAACCGA
Source organism: Lampetra planeri (assembly GCF_965212315.1). Classification (NCBI taxonomy): domain Eukaryota; kingdom Metazoa; phylum Chordata; class Hyperoartia; order Petromyzontiformes; family Petromyzontidae; genus Lampetra; species Lampetra planeri. Next base: position 7,526,724 of record NC_136125.1, on the reverse strand, counting down.
GGTTGCAATGAGATTATCACTCTTGAAGAACTCCAAGGATCTTGTGAGTCTGAATCTCAGCAGCACCGAGGTTCTGCTCTCGGTAATGAACTCGGGGAGGTATGGGTGTTTGAAATCTGCATTGCTTTGCATCAGACCTGGGGTTAATTATAATTACCGCAGCACTATTCGTGGAAAATTACAATGACAATGCGCTTGTAATTTATTATGAATTGCGAAGTTGCAATTGACCCCAGGTCTGATTGTGTGCTCGAGGATATAAAAAAAAATCCCCCAAAAAATACATGCCGTCTTGGGTGGCATGCAACCAGGCCATGCATCCCATACCGTTTAATACGCATTCAAAGCTTCAATAAGGGACTTGAAATCACGATGAAGTGTCTCATCACGGCACTGCAATCATGTCACAGTCCCAAATCTTTATACGTCAATGGGTGGTGTAAGTACAGCACTGTGATTAAGTGCCCGACTTGCCAACAGGAAGCACCGACAAAGGACAACTTGTTTTTGGGTTGCATCTTGTTCTGACATGTACATAAGCCTTGTCAATCCACTGCTGAATGAAGGCCTCCCCTACGTGAGGTACGCAAATGTAGGAGCCAAGTACTGCACAATAACACAGCCTATATAACCTGTCATGCGCAGTGATCGCCCCTTCAAGGACTGTGCAGGTTCAGCCCTGCTTGGTGTGGGTGATTCGACATATTCCGGGCAATTTGTTCACAAAGCCTTCCAATGAGCAACGCTCACATTATTCATTTAGATCGTACGACATCAGTCTGGCCTTTCTTGCTGCCAAACGGAATCCATCAGCAGCGCCGACACGTGACAAGTTTATGCCCCTTGCTTTATAAGGACAGCATTCATAGCCACGGCCGGCAGTCATGCGATTTCCTCAAGCATCCATGAGTGCCGTGGCATTCTCACCCCTCCCCACCCAGCCCTGACACAAAAGAGGACCATCTTCAACAGTGCAACATGTACAATTACACCCACTTACCATCATACTTAGCAATATCTTCATCCGTGTCCTCTTTCTTGGCTTTGGAAACGACCCAGCTGGTGGTGGGAGAAACAGCGCCAAATCACCCAATTATGGCAAAACCCACACACGTGAAAACGCGCCCTCCCCACTGCCCGTATCCTTTAACAAGACGGGGTGCCAAATTGGACGAAGTGACCGCCAGAAGCTGTTAACCTCCCCAAGATTGAAATCAAAACCACACGATCCACAGACTAAAACGTACAACTAAACAAGCTGGGTCTATAATAAATGTATGCTGTAGCTAGGCAAATGGTGTAGGACAGGGAGAATTACTGTGGGTATCTGTCCATTTAAACATTAATTATCCCAAACTGTGAGGCAAGGCACTCTGTTAGTAATGAATGAAAAAATGAAGCTGTGGGTCTGCGTTCTGTGCACACACTTGTCCAATGTGCCGCTGTCGAAGGAATCCACGAAGTACGTGTCTCCGATGGGATGGGGAGCCTTGTACACGACCTGCGAGGAATGCCAGGCACACAGACAGCGTCTATGATTCACAGTTGTTATGGGTAAACACCAGTTTCATCAGCCAAACCCACCAACAGCAATTTAATATCTCAAGATTAAATTAACTACCCGCATCTATCTTAAAGACTAAATTAATATTTCCAAAACCGTCTGTGAAAATATGAACATATGGTGTTTACGTAAAAAAGCTGCACTCTATGTAATCATTACGAGCATGGCCAACACGGAGATGCAGCAATGGGATCAGAATCAACATCTTTATTTATCCTGGAAGAATCCGATGAGCTATGAAGCTCTTTTTCACGGATGTCCAGTAAGGATCAGCTCAAAGGCATGGGCGAAATGGATTGTTACATCAAGAGACCATGAAGAATGGTGACCAAGTGCGGAGGACTTCATCCATCAGTCGAATGAGCTGATTCTGATGTATCAACATCTTTGCAAAGTCAGCTTTATTTTTCACATCTAATAAGTTAACACATTTTAATTTGTCGCTAAGCTTACTGAGATTATTTACTTCCCACTGTTTTACGAGAAACATTAATAAACTGAGATTGCGTCGCCATCATAAATCTCTGCTGCAGCCACTATGTGTTAATGAACAAACTCGACCTCCCAGATTCCCTCCTCCCACCACAATCAACGACCTCTAACCTCCGCTCCCCACTTTGCTGCTGCTCCTCCCCACCCAACGGCTTACTACATGTGGTCACGATATGGTGGACTCATACCTTGGGGGCGGCTGGAGGCTCGGGCTGTTTGGTGTCCACGTCGTCCAACTCTGGGTCGTTGTCGATGTTCAAGTCCATGTCATCCTCTACATCATCGTCCAGAAGTGGCTCCATGTCGTGGTCGTGATCGTGGTCGTGATCGTGGTCGTGATCGTGACCATGGTCGTGATCGTGGTCGTGATCGTGACCGTGGTCGTGATCGCCGTGCGAGCGAGCAGGGCCCGGCACCAGCACCAGCGTCAGCAGCACCAGCAGCAGCGACGTGGTGCTCAGCAACCGGCAGCGGGAAGCCATTTTATCGGTTTGTTAGGGCCTTGGTGAAGCACCTGTGAAGGGATGGTATAGGTATGATTCCACATCACCCAAATATTGCATCCTTTCATCATTCTACTCCCCTCTATCCTAGGCAAAGCTTTTCTATCGAAGCCTTCATTAAGTCGAATGTTGCGAAATGTTTCCTACTGCAACCAGTCTGGAACTCCATTCCCCCAGGCGCCAATGCTGTTTACTATAAGCCCCTGTTGCAGAACAGGCTCAACACCTTTTGTCGAGAGTTTTGAGATGCAGTTATATTTATATGTAACAAACCCAAATAGTAGTGTAATATAATCGTTGGCACGATCATAGGTACGGTACCAATATCATTATTATCAATGTCATCATTATCACAACAATGACCAGCAACAACCACCACCAAAATAAATACCACCAATCACCACTACAATCAAAAATGTCACTGCTAAAAACATTAACGCTGTCTAAACGGTCACAACCACTACTCATAATACTACAAGCAACAATGCAAAGATTGAAGTAAATACATGCTTATGCTCACGACAGATGTATCCAACCGTACGCGAGAAAAGATTCTTAAAAAGGTTTTATGCGATTGGTTCATGTGTTCTCTACTGCCACTAAAAACTTCCCGCACTGCAAAGGCGGAAAAGAATCGATCACCGAATCGTAACCATTCCAATCGTGAGCGAGCGATTCGTTACATGACTGCATCTCAATCACCACCTCTACTGCCAGCATTGCTACCACAACCATCACCATCGCTATTATAACCACGACCATAACTGTCATAATAACAAACGCCACCATAATTATCACAAACACAATTATCGCTACCATCAACGCTCACATTACAAAAATATTTTCACGTTCAGAATAAGCATTGACAAGTGGCGGTGACGTCACAAACGGCGCTTGTGCCAGGCTATGTGCACGTTAAAGGCCACGTCAAGTGTCGAACACCCACAGACAGGAGGTCACGAGACAGACCCAGGCAGGTTCCATGGGTTGACTGACGGAGATGACTGCTCGATGCACACCACCTGTACCCTCTACTGTGCATCACAACCACCAGCAGCAACATAGCTGCTGTCGGTGTAACGATCGAAGCTCCTGTTAACCTGACGATGCTGGATGCAATCACCAGAGAAACGTCGTACCCATTTCAATATTGTAACATCACTCTCCAACACGCCGGTGTGCTGAAGGAATACATATATCTAAAGCAAGTTTGATTCACGTGACACTTACCATTGTCTGCGTCGGGTGGAGGAGGGTTTACGACACATTTTACACGAACTAACGCAACACACCCGATTATGAATCGACATCGCTTTTAACGCTCCAACCACTCACACCATCACAACGATAACTTACAACCATTCCCATCTCCACCATGAACAACATTCACATCACAACCATTCTCTATGAACGTCTGGACGAATGCCACGGCCAAACATTAAAACGTAAAATCGCACTCGCACACTAAAAAAACACCCTTCGACTCCCCCCCTCATTTCTCGAACCACAAAAACCCAACGAAACGAAAATCCATTCAATTAAACTTCCTTATTCCTTCATCAACGCAGCAGATCGTCGACCAAGCGTCACTCGACGTTGCTACCGGCGGAGGGAACAATCGCACCCTGTATATCATTCCAAGGACGTAACATTTGTTGGCAAGATGTGCGGCAGCCTCAAGAGGCTGCTCACAAATGTCCAACTCGCCGACAGATAACAACACAACAGCCGTGAATGTCCAGACTTCTTCTAACGTCCAGACGGGCAAACATCTCTGGAGGGGGGGCCCGGGACCGTGCAGAGCATTTTAACGTCACCCCCAACCCCCCCCCAAATTAATGTTTTAATTAGGCGTAACCGATTTTACACGGTAAAATTACAAGCCGCGCACGATGTTGAAGGTAACACGTTATTGACGTAACACATTATTAATGTAACACGTTATAATGTAATGTTATAATTATAAATGGATGGGGAGGGGGGGCGCCTCAGGCCTAGCAGCCGCAAGGCCGCGAGCTCGGTCATTCTACCTCAGGCGAAGCCTCATTAAAAAACAAACAAAACAAAAGCGGCGCTTTATGGCGAGCAAACAACCGACGGGCAATGTTATCCACGACATTAATTTCAACGAGAGATATTTTTTTTTAATAAACAATCGCGGAAAAAAAACCTTTTTAATTTAAAAGCCGTGGAAGCGGCCGCGCGACGTCCCCTCACCTCGGAGTCTCCGCGTCTCAGCCCCGCCCCCCCCTCGCGTGACGTCACGCGCGGCGCCCTCTTCACGCCGTGGACGCTCCCCATTGGCCGAGGGCGGAGACACCCGCGGGCGCGTGGTGGTGCAGCCGAGTTGACCAATGGGAGGGCAACGCGGAGCCCGGCGGCAAAGGCGGCGGCGCGTGATTGGTCCGCGGCGGGTTGGCCATTCACAAACGGCGTGGACGCGACTACTTTGGCCTCGGCGAGGAAGGGGGGTGATTGGTAGTTCGTGCATTATCTTAGTGTTAGTTTTTTTTGATAATTAAACAAAATTAATCACGCGTTTTTATATTTAGACCACTATTATTCATCTGGAGATTGCTCGTAAGGCGACTTCTTTGCAGATCGTCGATTTTAACGCCTGCGCGAGTGGACTCATCACCTCCGAGTTAATGATTAATGGACTCGTCCTTTCGGCAAAGCAGCAGCGCGCAGAACCGTCGAGAATGGTCGCGAGAATCGATTCCTGAATCTGAAGCACCCGTCGGAATCTATTATTTTATTCACTTTTTAAACAGCAATTGTTATTAAGACTACACTGAAACCAGCAAGGTGGCGTCTTCCGCGAACGATGACTGTCTTATCAGCAAATAGGTATCACCGTGGGCTGCTTACGCTTCTAGAAGGTGTTTTTCAACGACGTCAACCCGATTTGCGGAATCGCTAAGCTGACAATTCCTACACCGAACGATTCAGGCGGGCGCTGTCAATGGCCGAGCAATTACGTCACAACAATATCTAGGAATATTTCCCCCAGATATTGCCTAACATTCTGCACTTGATTCTAGATTTGAAGCTTTCGTGACTGCAAGGATTCATACTCTTAGGTTTTTTCGGTAAAGTCACGTAGGTAAAACTAAATAATAAAAAATAAAAATAATATAAATAATAATAGAAATAAAATAATAATTTTATTCTGCACTTGGTAAAATATTACGCCAGGTGATGCATTACGATGATAATCTTTCATAATAGAGGTTTTTGGGGGGTTAGATCGCGTAAGTATAAATGTGTCGTAACCCTCCACCACCCGGCACAGCCAATTAGTAAGGGATTTGTCACGTAAACAAAACGCCAATTAATTACCACGTCAGCCCACGGCTGTGTTGGAGAGTAAATCCACAACATTTACAACACACCGGTGGGCTAAAGTAGTAACTATTTGGCGTTTTGTTTACGTGACAAATCCCTTACTAATTGGCCGTGCCGGGTGGTGGAGGTTTACGACACAAATAACGCGATCTAACCCAAACACCTTTATTATGAATATTGGTCGCGAAAACCTACGTGTTAAACGATTATGATGTTTAACCTAACGGTGGCCAGCAGGGGGAAGTGTAGAAAAAAAATATTGTTGTACGGTACTGCACTTACGTCTATGTTCCCTGCATTAACCAAGCTGCTTTGGCCAGAATGGCGAAGCATGGTCAAATAACCTCACCATGACTTGCATAATGTGGGGAGACCCTCATCCAGCAGTAGATGACCTTTTTAAGAATATATAAGACTAGCAGTAGTACCCGGCGTTGCCCAGGTGAAAAATATATTTCTTAATAACCTTACATATATACACACCCTCACCACTCACCCTCACCATTCACCCTCACCACTCTCCCTCACCACTCATCCTCACCAATCACACCCTCACCACTCACCCTCAACACTCACCCTCACCACTCACCCTCACCATTCACCCTCACCACTGTCTCTCACCACTCTCCCTCACCACTCATCCTCACCAATCACACCCTCACCAATCACCACTCACCACTCACCCTCAACACTCACCCTCACCACTCACCCTCACCACTCACCCTCACCACTCAACCTCCCCTCACCACTCACTAATCACCACTCACAATCGCCACTCACAACCGCCCTTACCATTATATTTTTGCCCCAGTCAACGCCGGATATTTCCCATTCGTAGCAGTTTATATCAACTCTATAAGCAACTTATATTAAACAGGAAGCGCGATCCTAAAGTAATTTACAACCTTCGATTAGTCCTTTGTGCGATTCAAAGAATCGATTCCTGGCATGTTGGGGGTTTACATTTTGAATGATAGAGTTTCATTTTCATTGTTCTTTTTTTTTGTAATTTTTTCAGGAGTTTTTAATTACATTTTTGCCCCGGTCAACGCCGGATATTTCCCGTTCGTAGCAGTTTATATCGACTTTAACCAACTTAGAGTAAACGGGAATCGTCCGAATCTAAAGGAATCTACAACCTTCGATTCCTTTGCGCGATTCAGAGAATCGATTCTTGGCGCGTCGGGTTTAAAAGTAATTGCACAGTTGTTTTTTCATTGGTATGTAATGTTTGAAAGTTTTCATAAGATTTTAAATGTATTTTCCCCCTGGGCAACGCTGGGTATATCGAGTTTATACCACAAAGTCGTCGCTTGACACGGGTGGGGTGTCGAGGCCTAGTACCGTGCAGAGCCTCCGGCCTCGCCTAGATTGCCCACCCGGCTGAGGCTGGGTACCGGGGCCGTTACCCCCCCCCCCCCGCGCTACAATAATACTGTGTAATCGCTATAATTTTATTATCTACCGACCCTATAATAGTAATTGCACACATTGTGGTGGGGGGGGAGTGAAGAGGACGTGAAACTTTGATGAATTTACCTCAGAGTCGCGTGGTGGGTGTCGAGGCCTAGTACCGTGCAGAGCCTCCGGCCTCGCCTAAATTGCCCATCCGGCTGAGGCTGGGTACGGGTGCCGTCCCCCCCCCCCCCGCGCTACAATAATAGTGTGTAATCGCTATCATTTTATTATCTACCGACCCTATAATAGTAATTGCACACATTGGGGTGGGAGGGGAGTGAAGAGGACGTGAAACTTTGATGAATTTACCTCAGAGTCGCGTGTTAATGCGTGCGCATATTTGTAACGGGAACTAAAAATGGCGTCCACCCGGCAGCGAATGCGTCGCTACCCGTTGCCAGGGGCAACCGCCGTCCAATGAAATTGCGTATGGTCCGGCGACACACAGACACACAGACAGACAGACAGATTTGCGATTTTATATATATAGATTGCTCAGTGCTACAAATTTCCACATGACTAGCCACTTCGTTGCGCTATCATTTGTAGTCAGGTGGCTTCTGAAAATAATCTGATAGTTCAGTGGGCCTTACCTGGCAACATAACAATAGTTTCGTATTTTGTGTGATTTGTTTGTTTCCTTTTTGTACTTTGCACTCCAATCGTGCTTTTGTATTATAACATTTTAAACCCAACCCGACTGGAAATCTGTGAAAAAGAGCTTTATAGTTCATCGGATTCCCCCCGTGAAAATACATATTTCCATTATTCCGATTCTTATTGGAATGTTGTTACTTGTGTTCGTGCACCACTGCCGCACGGGAGCTACGGATTTTTCTTGACAGATTTCCAAATGCATTCTTATCCATCACGTGGCACGATTCCAATCGTCCAGTTGGAATACATTGGTGGGGGGGTAAATGTTTTATTGAATCCCGGGTGTCTTTTTTTTGTTTCAGGTTTCCACAGTGAAAAGTGTAACCTCCAAACCGCAAATTAAGAGCGTGTCTTTTTCCCTACTATGCTGTGAGAAAGGGCCATTGCCCGAAACGTCAGCCTTCTTACATGTTGTAAAGCAACGTTTAATGGCGAATGTTGTTTTCGTTTATCCAGAAGGGGGCAGTGTTAGCGCGTGTGACTCAATCATTGTAGGCCCTGTATAAACGCGTGTACATTGTATAGCAATTTATTGAAAATAAGATTAGGCTTTACCCTTCCTGGCAATAAAACAGGTGTTAAGATGTTCAAACACCAAATAGACCGGATACCTTTTGCAAGCAATCAAGTCTGCATTAACCATAGATATAACTTGTGTTAATCTACGTGTGTGAATCCATTGCTGGATGACGCGTCTCACCAGACCGTGCAGGCCAATGGGGATTAGTCAACCATATACTGGTAGGAGCCTCCTGGTTCCACCAGCCCACAGGGGATTATTGTGTCCGTCCGTCCGTCGTGAATCCAAAAAGGGGAGGGGTGGGGCTGGGTGGAGAGGGGAGGGTGGGGAGGGGCTGGGTGGGGAGGGAGGGGAGGGGCTGGGTGGGGAGGGTGGGGAGGGGCTGGGTGGGGAGGGTGGGGCTCGGTGGGGAGTGGTAGGGGTGGGGAGGTGGGGGAGGGGCTGGGTGGGGAGGGTGGGGAGGGGCTGGTCACCCCGTGGTGCCCTTATAAAACTCAACGTTTAACCTACTCACGCCGGCTTGTGCCCGCCCTCACAGTCGGGCATATTTGCGGAATTCATTACGCTGCCGTTGACCCTGGCCATTGACCGAGCAACCCAACGTTCCTACCAGCTCCCTCCGCAGGAATGTGTTTTAACCACGCTGGTCAACGCGAGTTGGTGAAGGAGAGAAGCACAGCAGTAGGCTTGCGCTCTGCTACCCACAACCCAACTCCGCTTCCTTATGACAACCTGTGTGTGCGCATTTATGATGGTCGCCCATCAAAGCACCTTCCGGGCTCAATACCTGTTGAGCTCCCGAGATCGGCTACAGCCCGGGCGATTGTATCATGGGTCCATGAACTAAGCCCACACTTTAGAACATCTGGTGATCATCGATGATAAACCGGAGATTAAGGTGATAACATTTATAATTTAATGTTGAACATTCAGGCTCAGACTCCAGCTGCTAAAGGCCCTTCGAGCTAAGCAGCTCTGTAGAGGCAGTTACAGGACACAGAGACTCATAGCGATCCATCGAGCTAAATAGACATCCATGCAGTTTGTTACACAGAGATCCAGAGACTCGGGAGTTACACAGGTCTACATAGAGACCCACAGAGATCGATAGAGTTACGTAGACATCCACAGAGTTAGAGGGGTGCCACGCTGGCGAGATGCAAATTACCTCGCCTGGTATACAGAAAATCGTGGCTTCGATCCTGACCCTGACGCCTGTTGTATATTTGGAGTTTGAATGTTCTCCGTTCCCGTGGTCGCGTGGGTTTTTATCTGGGTCCTCCGATTTTCCCCCTCCACATTTAGAAACATGCGCTTAGAATATTTGGCTGCTATGGACGTCCACGCGATAAGCCACTGAATTGAAAGAGAGCGATATAGCTCAGCGAACCTTATCTGGTAAAATGCAAATTTGGAAAAACTAAAATAGAGACCCATGGACCACAGTCCAGGACTGTCGGCAGTTGGCGGCAGTCACGGGACACTGCAGGGAGGGGATGTGCAAACTAACAGAAGATTAAACATAAATAACTTGCACGAACCCCGCGCCATAACGCACTACAAACAGGGTAATAACAATAAACAACGTTTACATACAGATCAAAAACGGTGTCAACAAATCTTGTCACAGACGTGGGTATATCACCCGTAGATACGTATACAGCAATAATTATATCATGGCACCTAAATCTAGATTTGAAGCTTTCGTGACTGCAGCAATCCCATACTCTCTGGATCTTTCGGTAAAGTCACGTGACACCTACTTCTAACGCACATGCGACGGGGTAAAGAAGCAATGGTGCAGCGCACAAGGGTGGCACAGTCGTGTTTTTTACAATCGGGTTTAATTGTCTTTTTATATTAAACCCGATCATCTGAGATTGGGAGAAATCCGGTTTAATTGGTTCTAATTGCAGAACCGCACTTCGCCAACTTCTCAACGATGGGCTTCATCCATTCCAAGCTAAGGAACTCACTGGCGCCCACGATTGTGGAGGAGAAGCTCGTGTTCATCAAGACCAACCTGCCCGCCGCATTCTACGACTACCCCGTGCCCGACGGCCCCCCCCCCCCCCGAGTACGATAGCAGCACCGACGAGGAAGCAGACTAAGCCTTGGATCAGAGTTTTGTATTCATGAAACCAGGTTTTAATTCCCCGAAATCGGGTTTAATTGTATTAAAGAAAAAACCCGATGCCTGCCGCTGTACAAATCGGGTTTTTTTCACCCATGGCAGCACACTGCACTCCGAACTGGTGCCACCTGATCTCGATTCCCGGCAACGGCGAACAGCAATGGCAATTCATTGTACCGGTTCCAATCCCGATTCTGGGTCTCCCCTGATGGGATACGGTAACATTATTTCGTGAAGCTCAGTCCAGGAGAGCTCCGTCTGAAATGCAGACCGATGACAATGATGGTGATGGTGAAGTGCTGCTGCTATTGCTGCCACTGCTCATGACAATGAAAACAAAAGTGTAAATCAGCTGGTCGTTTAGGGCCCCTGCGCTGTTCATTGGATTGGCGAGTGACGGTGGCGACGGTGGTGCTGCGCTTAAGTCACGCCCGCTCTCCCGCGCCCGTGGGCATCAGTCACTCGTGATTATTGCTCATTACGGGTAATGATACCATTACATACGTGAGCATATGTACTCACTTGCCTTTCTATGAGCTCACGTCTATAAACGCACATTTGGCGGGAATCACGTAAATGTAGCGCTACAATTGCGCGGAGCGGTGGCGCAGCGGTTGACGCACTGCGTCGTTAAACCGTCAAAGGCAATCAACCACGGCTTATATCAGTGGCGAGTGATATCTGAACCCGTCCACGGCGCTCCGCCCACAACCCTTCACTCACCCGCAATTATCAGAGTGGTGAAGAATGGGGAAATGAACCCCCCACGACCAGGGCCGGATAATGGTCCCGTGAGGCCCCTGGGCTTTCCTATATTGGTGTCTTTCTTGCCTTCCTCCTCTCAAAACCATCCACTAGATCGTCAAAATCTAGCTGTTTGACAAGGTCTGACTCTATTGACATAAGTGACAATGAGTTGAGACGTGTTTGGCACATGCTACTCCGCAGCTCATTTTTTATTCTGCCTAAAAGGGAAAATGTCCGCTCAGCCTGGCAGTTTGTCACTGGCAATGCTAGAAAAATCCGAAGTGCCACGAAAACATTGGGGAACACTGACTGCAAATTAAGTGCCTGCAACGTCTCAAGCTATTTAGTTGGACAATTCTCATCCTCAGTGTCAGACATGGAAGACTTGAATTGGATGAGTTCGTTGGCAAACTTCATATCCAGGTCTGATGGATATGCGGCGGAGAGTGCATTTACCGTTTCCACTATGACATCAATGTTCCTTTTCCGCCAAACTTTTTAATGTTCAGTTAAGAATGGGTCAAATTGTGATAGCAATTCTAGGATGCCAAGGAAATTACCGTTATGGGATGACCCAAACCGTTCATCATCTCCCCTAAACGCAAGTCCTATTTCACCCAAGAACTTGATCACTGCTACAACTCTTTTCAAAATGTTCCTCCAATATTTACGCTCCCCATCAAGTTGCTGCATGAGATCTGCATCTATTGCACTGCCCTTTGTGCAAGGCAAGCATGCATGATCTGTGTTCTGCACTCTTCTCGTGTTCCCCTATTCTTTCAGTGCTTCCAGTCACTAAACCCCTGACTAACGCCACCGAGCTTGCTGGAGAACAGTTTACATGCAAAACAGTGCACATAATCTGTTGAGGGTGAGTACAGTAGGCACTGCCTATAAACCTTCTGCCCATTTTACAATATACAGTTCAGAAGTTCATTGTTGAAACTTCTAGTCTTTCCACCAAGCGCTCTATCTCGGACTGAAGCTGGGTATTTTTCACTGCGGTTTTGGAAGGGGACTGCACCTCTTTCAATAAGCACTGACTTAACAATGTCACTGGAAGTGGTTTGCCATAAAGCAGGGTCAGTGAACTCATAGCACCAGGAATGGCTTGGTTGCTGATTTGATTCTTGTGAAGTGGCCAACTGCTTCTGAGGTGGAAATGATGGTTCTTGTACACCATTAGCTATTGAGAGTTCGCCTTCAAAGGATGGCTCTGGGGGAGTGACAACATTACTGGAAACTGAACTAGTGCTAGTTCCTTTCTCACAGCTGACAATAGTGCTACTGTCATCAGTATTACTATCAGAGGGGTTTTGAAAGAAGTTGGCGATGAGTGGAACACTTTGAAGCAAAACTGCCTCTCTTGCATCCTTTTCTTTTTCGACTTTCCTTTTGGAAGCAGCACTATTCCAACGTTTGTGGTCCATATTTCAGAACTAGTATGCTATTTATATGTATATATTTATAACATATCTGAATACAGTACTTATTAAATAGTAAACAAATTAATATATATTCATAATGACAACACCCTTCAAATACTTTTGTTGGAAAATACAATCAGGTGGTAGTATTTTATAGTCTACTTGTACATAAAGGCAGCTTTGAGTAGATGAAAGAAAAAATAGGAAAGCACGTAAAAGAAAATAACCCTAACCATTTTAAAAGGCAGTTATAAAATAGTCCTTATGAGGGATTGTTGAATAGCCTTTCAAAAGGCTGTTGTTTAAAAAAAAGATGAACAAAGTCTCTGAATATATTACCGTTTCATACCAATCAAGAAACGGGCATCTGTCTGTGGCTTTTCCTACCAATAAATGTCTTATATACCTGCCTGATACAGAGAGAATTATGTTGCTTGAAATTCAGAAGATAACTTTTTTTCATTGGCTGAACAACCAACAAAGGTTTCTGATAAGTCAGTGAAATGACTTGGTCGAGACTATGCACATAGGGGGGCAAAACACGTTCCTTCGGAGTGGGCAGGTAGGAACTTGGTTGGACAGCGCATTCGTGCACGACGGACAAATATGCACGACAGACAGACGAATAATCCCTGGTGGGCAGTGTGGGAACCTGTTGTTCCTACCTGTAAAAGACCTCGTAAGAGCTGTTGACAATTTGCATGTCAACGTGAGCATTATCTATTTCCGTGGATCTAAAAACAGATGGTCTATGGAAAAAATGAATGGGGTTTTCCTTAATCTTTAAGTATGGATTGGATCTCTTATATATGCATTAGTGTATGAAAATATGTAGATTTTGGCATATACGGCTAACTAAGCTCTCAACGAACAACGAGCCCTCGGTCTCTCTAGCTGGCTTTTTAGTGCGGCTATTTTAGTTGTAAGGGCAGCTAGCTGTCAAAAATGGCAGCTAGATAATTTCTGTTAACAAGCTGAATCATATGGGCTGCTAGCTAGGGAAAATGGGCTGCTAGGTAAAATAAAGGGATAGCTAGTTACGGTCAGTCAAATAACGAACGGCTTGTCATAATATGACGCCCTTCAAACCAAGGCCGTAATTATAATATATATTGGGGGGGGGGGGGGACACATTCCCCCCCCCCCCAATATTCAAATATGCTCAAAATGTCCCCCCCGAATATATTGCTATAAAAATAATTGCTATGCTATGTAAATAAAAATAACAATTTGCTAAACCTTGGCCACAATAGCTGGACTTGTCTTCATATAAATTAATGCATAAATTTCCGTGTATTTGATTGTGGTTATGCTTTATTAATCAATAATCTCTGCCATTACGTACAAAGAATCAGGAAATGTTAAAAAAGTTAAAACAGAGTAATGTAATACAATACACTATTAGACATTATTGTACAAAATTAATCAAAAGTCCATCCCATGTGTTAGTGAATTTTTTAATATTTTAGGCAGGAAATTAGTTTTCAAATTTAAATATTTTTCTGGGTTGGGACCCCCAGACAACCCTGGAAGATTTGGTCCCCCCCAATGTTGACTCCATGGCTACGGCCTTGCTTCAAAAGGTCCTGTTATGCAGAATGAACTGACTTGTTGGTGAATATTGTATCATGTCACAGCATATTATAGCGTGCCAACCAGTGGCTCAGTTGTACAGAAGCACTGGACTCTCCGAGAGGCTCTCGTTTTAAGCGTGTAATGTGTGTACCAAGGGGCCCCCAGGTGTTACGCTCGATGTATGCACCGAGGGGCCCGGAGGCCCTAGTGGTCAGCTCACCCTTTCAACACCAAGAGGTCTGGGGGCCCTCGCTCTGTAAGCACTGCGGGGTCTGGGGGCAGTAGTGGTCAGCTCACGCTATAAGCACCCAGGGGCCGAGTGGTCAGCTTGCGCTGTGCGCACTGAGGGCCCTGGCGTTCAACTTCCTTCGCAAGTCTTGGGCCACGCACCGCGCGCGGCCTGAGGCTTGGAGGCCCCCTGGCAGTCCGAGGCCCCGGGGCACTGGCCCCACTGGCCCGGTCCATAACCCAGCCTTGCCCACGACCGGCAGGGCGTTGGGGGTACTTTCAAGCAGCGGTGGATTTAATTTACCGCACAGCTGTCAACCCATATGGGTTACCCTGTATTCTTGTACAGGGAAATTGAGTTTTTAGGTCCATACCGCAAACAGCCGTTTCAATACGGACAAACATGTTTTTGTCTCTATGTTTGTGTTTCTCCCTTGTGATGGGACTTTGTAGGATGAACATTGAGATTTATAAGGCCACGGGGTGACCAATAATGTCTGAATTGGTCTGTCATAAGGTAGGGCACTAATAAGGGTTTAACGGGTATGTTACCATTTGTGTTAACTTTTAAGCATGTATTTATTAAGCATGGCTATGGAGAGCCAATAGGCTGATGGGCTGATACATGTTAATATGTATATGTGGAGAAGCACCGGTGTTCTTGGAGTATTATCCGGCCAGGCGCCACGGTGGCGAGATGTTAACGACCTCGCCTGGTATACAGGAGGTCGCTTTTGAAAATCAGCGAAATAGCTCAGTGGGCCTTACCTGGTAAAATTCTAGTTTTATAGGTGTCTCCGTGGTACAACGAATGACTTTGCATCAGAAGGGTGCGAATTGAAATCCTCGTTAGCAGGGTTGACTCAATCAGGCCATCATCCCTGCGGGGTCACTAAAATAAGCACCACTGTGTGCGGGAAATCAACAGTGGCTGTTCCTATATATAGACTCCCCACCCCGCCATAGGAACGAGGAATTTCCGCCACTGGCTCAGGGCGTGTAAACGGGAGATGAACAACATACGCCTCAATGCTCACATGAGCAGGGAAATCAGCGTGCCTTTCACTGTCGTGGTGGTAGTGCGGGTGGAGAGGTGGGGAGGGGGGCAGTGCCCTGGCTCGTTATATTTATGGGTGTGTGTGTGGGGGGGTATCTGCCACGCTCCACCGACGCACACGGAGTGAACCACGTGGTCGCACCGATTGGTATGCGGGGCGCGCGCGCGACGGCGCAGATGGGATGATAATTGAAGCATTACAACGCACGCGCGGCGGTTCAAAGGGAGAGGGGTAGTGGGGTTTTTTTGAATTAATGTGGGGGGTGGTGGTGGGGAGGGAACATCACTCAAGACCCCCCCCCCCGCTCGAAGTGTCTCATACACGGCAAATGTGAAGGGGCGCACACTTGCAATCGAGATACGAAGGCAGCGTGGGACGAGCGGTGGTGGAGTTGTTAGCGCACTGCGCGACGAACCCAGTGACCCGAGGTTGATTCGCGGTGCTGGGCTTCCGCTAGATTGACTTGGCCGTAAACATTACTACCTGCATGATGCGGTCTGCAAACATCAGCACTGGGGAGACAAAGGCGGCCGGGCGTGGTGCTGGCCACCCACCTCATCGTGTGCCGTGCCAACTGTCATAGGTGCTTGCAAATAGCACTCACCCCAACAGTCTCTCTGAAGGCGATAGGGAAATCTTTGTCTTTGTGCGAGAGAGTATGCACGTGGGAGAGAAAGTGTGTATGTGTGTGCGTTGTGGAGTGCGAGTCTCTTTGTGTGCGGGGGATTGTATGTGCGGAAGAGTTTGTATGTGAACCCGTGATTAAGCCGGGTGATGTTACACTGTTTTGTGTGAGAATTTGCAATGGAAATTCGACTCATGACAACAATGACTGACGCCTGTTAGCATAGCTGGGAATGAATTGTGGGTTTAAAAAAAGAAGTGGAGGAGGAGGGAGAGAATGGTCGGTTGACGGGATAGAACTTATGCGGTGAAACATAACTGGCGTGTTGGTCATTGCCCAGCCGGGTCAAGGTCACCAATTGAGGCGCCGTGGTGGTGAGATGTTAACTCCCTCGCCTGCTATGCAGCAGGTCGTGGGTCCGATCCCGGGTCCTCCGGTTTGTTTTCCCCTCCACATTTGGAAAGACGCGTTGAGAGTATTTGGCTGCTATACATTTTCACGTGAGAAGCCGCTTCGTTGAGATATCATTTGCGGCCAGGTCGCTTCTGAATAAGAGCTACACAGTAGCGCAAGTGAATGTTACCTGGTAAAATACAAAGTTTATTTGGTTGAACAGATTTGTAAATAAGTAATATTTAAAAATACTTTTTTTAAAAAACACGCTTTAATGAAATGTACCGTACGAGTAATGGCAGAACTCCACGACTCCAGGAAGTGGCCCCAAGGCTTGCCACAACGTCAGGGGCCGTGGTGATTTACAGCCAACGTCAGTTGAGCGTATAAAAAAAACATATGTAAAAAAGATGGTTTAAAATTTTTATTGTTATTTTTAATGATAGAATATAGTATTGTCATCAGTATGACATAAATATACGAAGTTTGTAGTCGATACCACATTGGGAAGTGGGTTAAAATTTAGTTATAAGATTTGAGGATACGACAACAACAACAACAGACAGTGAGTTAAATAAAAGCGTGTAAAAAATAGACACTTGCAATCAAGCAAACATCATCCTCAACCCACCCGAAGCTAAGCAGGTTGGAGCCTGGTGAGCACTTGGATGGGAGATCGCCTGGGGGTGACCACGTGTGCTTTGCTTGCCATACGAGGTGGCCATTAGATGACAGCACAGCAATGCGATTCTTAAATCTATCTGTGTGGAGAGATGAGCATCACACGCTCGTATACTGTGTATAGGACTTATTGACAATCTTGCAAACGAGATGTTCCACACTCTTTGTTTTTTTCGGTAAAGTCACATAGTTGGAAATCAAATTTTATTTTAAGTACAATTTTATTTTATTTCTAACTACGTGAATTTTCCGAAAGAACCATTCCTGCAGTCACGAAAGCTTCAAATCAAGATTGAGATTTCCATCTCGAGGGAGTATCCCGGTGATTTATTTTAATTCAAAAGGATGCGCCGTGGTTGGTGTTCTGCGGGCTCTCCAGTTTCTCTGCCATCTGAAGCCGAACGCTCATCGATAGAACTGAAACGTAGCAGGAAAACGAATTTCTTTAGAACTGCTTATTGTGTTTAGTTTGTCGTACTTCCCCGCACCTACGATTAGCACGGTTGGCTATGTACGGCGCGAAAGAAATTCCACATGCATACGTACAAAAGAGTATTGAGACTCAATGGGTTTTCTTTTTACTGGGCAAATAAATGCAGTAGCGTGCAGCGATTTGTGATTCTAAAATCTTTTAAATCTTCTGAAATCGGCATCATCCCATCTCTCGATCAGACCGCCTCCCTCATCCTCCTCCCCGCTCCCCACTCGTCATCACGAAACCTATTTCACCCCGGTGATTGATGTGATTATGTTCTCATCACCACATCACCATATCACCATCATCATATCACCACACAATCACATTAATCTTCACAACGTCACACGTCACAATCATCACGGCATCGTGAAATCATCACAGAACACCGCCATCACACCGTTCACATAATCGCACCTCCGATTAGCACCGTTGGCTACGTACGGTGCGAAAGAAGTTCAACCTCCATTGGCCTCCACTCCATCTCCAACCATCCCTCGCTCGCTCCCTGCCTCCATCCCTCCAAACTCCCTCCCTCCAACACTCCCGCCCAGCTCCCTCCCCACCTCTCCCTTCCTCGCTCTCTTTCATCATTCTTCATTCACATCCCATCCCCGCTCACGCAGCAGCTGTCTCCTGCCACGGTATAATTACACACGGCTTACATAGTTTTTGCCAGGCAGATGCGACGAGTGTGAGAGAAGAGGGGAGGTGGAGTTTGAGCAATAGGAGGAGGAGAGAGGGGAGATGCGGGATGACAGTTGGTGTGGTGGTGGTGTGGGTCAGATGGGTGATGAGGTGCGATGTGGTACAGGAGGACGTGGAGCTGAGTGGACTTGTCGATGACCGGCACCAGCGGTGTCAAGATCGGCCTCTGTGGAGGAGGCTCGTGAAGGACGCTACTGGGCAGTTGGAGGCAGTCGCCCTCCAACAACAACGGAGGGCGGAGGAGCGACGCTCACATCAACGAGCGGAGCGCCGGGTGGCTAAAGCACAGCAAGTTGGCACAGTAGGGGACACAGGTGGTGCATCAGCCAGTCGTCTTAGTCAGTTGACCCGTGGCACCTGGGTCTGCCCCGTGACCTCCTGCCAGCGGGTGTTCGACACTTCACGTGACCTCAACGTGCACATAGCCTGGCACAAGCGCCGTGTAGACGTCACCGCCACTTAGTGGCGAATGGCGGTTGTTGTTGTTGTTGTTTGAGGTAGACATAAGGAAAAGTAGTTATTCGAAAGTGAGAGGCTAGAGTGGTGCGTTGAAGGTGTGGTTGGATCGGACGGTGTCAGGTGGGGTGGTGGGCGGGGTGGTGTGTAGAGGTGTGTCGTGGGGTGGTGGAAGAGGTGCAGTGTAGTGAGGTGGTATGGGGTGGTTGTAGTCGTAGTGATGTGGTATGGTATGGTGTGGGTAGCGTAGTGTGGTACTGGGGGATGTGGTGTGATTGTACGAGTGGGGTGGTGATATGGGTAGGTTTGTGGTGGCGTGATGGTGCGGTGCGATGAATGGTGGAGTGTGGTGGATGGAGAATGTGGAGTGTGGTTTGGTGCAATGTATAGTATGGTTTGGAGTGAGCGGTGTGTCACGGGATGAGGCCGTGTGGTGTGTGTGGTGGATGTCGTGGGCGTCGTGGATGGTACAGAGTGGTAGTAGTGGAGAAGATAAGTGCAGTCATGTGGGTGGGTTGGCAGGGTAGTGTGATGGCTGTGTAGCGTTGTTTCATGCCTGTGACACGGAGATCAATCTCGTTGCCAGCTCACGGTCAAAAACCGTCGCCAATATCTGGACCTATCCCGGGTCTTCTCTAGATCGACTCAGCCTTAAATGAGTATCTGGTACGGTGTGAAAACAACAGCACTGACAAGACAAAATGCGGTCGAAGGTGGTTTTGGCCACTTGCGTAAATAGTAAATGATGCACATCCTATGTGCTGTGCTGCTATCCACCCTCTTAAACACACAGCGTGATGCACCAATCCCATTACCAAGTCACGGATTGCACACATTCTCCATCAGCCACGCCAGGCGCGCACACACCGAGATTCGTGTGACGACAATCGGTATGGGCGCCACAGTGGCGAGATGTTAACTACCTCGCCTGCTACACGTGAGATCGTGGGTTTTATCCTGAGTCTGACGCCTGTGTATTTGGAGTTTGCATGTTCTCCCAATGGTGGAATGGATTTTTCTCCGGGGTTTGCCTCCACGGTTAGAAATATTCGTTCATAGTATTTGGCTGCTATAAATTCCCACGTGATAAGCCACTTTTTTGTGGCCTGGTCGCTTCTGAAAAAAATTGCTATATTGCTCAGTGGTCCTTACTTGGTAAAATAAGAAATATATATAATTCAGAAATTGCTTGCCATTTCATCGTTGCGAGGAAGGGGATCGAACTCGAGTGTTTGGAGGTCATCGGTCTCCTCCGTGAAAATCGCGTGACCACGCTCAAGGAGGAATCTCTCCCTGTAAACTCATCAGCCAATCCATCGCATACCGCGTCTTACCGCCACAACAAATGCCCCCCCCCAGCGGCGTGCTCAAGTGCACAGATTGGTATACCGTGTCACGGACATTCATGTACACCCATCCACCAACGAACACCCACACTGCAACACCTATCACACACCGGCATTGCAATGCCCCATTACACACCACACTGCATGCCCACAATACAATACCTATCTTACACTATATTCTTGGTTCTTTCGATAAAGTCACGTAGATAAAAAAAATGTAAAACATATAATAAATTTTAACTAATAAAAGCTTTTATTACTTTCAATTTCTGATTTTTTTTATAAAAAAAATATTTCATAATTTTCTTTTAATTTTCTATCTACGTGACTTTACCGAAAGAACCAAGAATATGAATTCCTGCAGTAACGAAAGTTTTAAGTCAATATTTTACACTACCTTTATATTGTTGGAGCAAGTGCTTACACCCGACCGTATCTGCCTCCACAGCGCTGATGTTTAGCGCCCCGGTTACTTATTTAAGGCTGAGTCAACCTAGAGGGGGCCCAGGACCGGTTCAGATATTTGTCACAGTGAGCTGGAGTTTAACTCGGGCCGTGGGGTTCGTGGGGCAGTGCGCTAACCACTACGCTACCACTGCCTTTAGGTGTACACACGGACACACGGACACGCACACACGGACACGCACTCACGAATAAATACTAAAACAAAGATCCCCCGTGGGCAAGTGCTGTTAGCGAGCACCCATGAAACCCGGTACGGCACACGAGCGGGTGGGTGGCCATAATCGCGCCCGACCGCCTTTGTCTCCCCAGTGGCGATGTTTACACGCAGCACGAGGTACTCATTTGGGGGCTGAGTAGACCTAGGGGAGGCCCACGACCGGTTCGGATAATACTCGTCACTGGTGTTGGCCGTGAGCGGGAATCGAACTCGGGTGACCGGGTGCGTAGGTTGCAGCGCGCTAACCGCCACAACTACAGCTGCCCACACACAGCACGCTCCTTAACGCACATTTTTCGAACACAGACCCTAACAAACACAACAACACACGCGTAAAAACTCCCTGGACGCACACACACACACAGAGTCACGACCCCGAGAGCACGCGAGCCCCGCATCGAGCAATTGCAATGGAAAAAAAACGAATAACCGCGCTCAGTGTTGCAGTGCCACGTGCACGCATCACTGTGACCCCCTCCCGTGAGCGGGAATCGAACTCGGGGGCACGCCTGGGGCAGAGGGGGTGGAGCCAAAGTGACCCCCACCCACTCCTTCCCCCCCATTGACCAATCACACGCGAGTGGGCGTCACCATTTGGGGTACACTTTGTAAAAGCGCGACGTAAAATAAAAGAGGAAACTCGACGCGTTCCTGCAATAACGCTGCCGCATTTAGAAAGGGGAGAAAAATGTGTCTGAAATAGGCGACGTTTCGGGCGATGGCCTTTTTTTCGTTGCTCATAAGATGCAAAATAATAATGAGCGTCGTCGTGGAGGATTTAAGTAACAAATAAATAAGCAGACACAATATCCGTCGTGTTTCTTTCTAAGAGTGGCCAGCGGGCGAGACTCCTGTTAGAAATCGAGGCTTGAGCGGTGGCGCAGTGGTTAGCGCACTGCACTTTGACCCCGATGTTTAATGAGTTCGATTACCGGACATGGATAACGTCAGTGATCAGTGGCGTGTGATGTTTGACCAATCATGCTCACCCCCCAACCTTCGCCAACCCGCACTGACCAGCGTGCTGAAGTATGGTCAAACAAGCCTCATGAATGACACGGTGTGTGTAGGCCTTCATCCAGCAGTGGATTTGCAAACGGCTACACATGTACACTATAATATGGGCAATGTGCAATTCTTTTCAAATCAACTTCCGTATCAAGGCTTCGCTACGCCGTGTCTTGCGTAGGAACTGATCATCAGCAGTGCGTGTTGGTGAAGCCACTGATGATGGTCGTGGCCGGGAACTCAACATTCGCTACTCAGCAGTGTAGGATGACAGCAAAATAACGCGCCGACGAGGAACGTGAAAAACGTGGAGATGGAACGATTGCATCGGCTCTCTCGGCATGACGCGAGGATGAATTGTGGCACCGCAGTCCCGCCCGTGAGAGCTGGCGAGCCGGCGACGGTGTGGGTCGGGAGGGGAGAGGGGGGGGAGGGTTCATCCAGCAGCTGATTAGACCGTCGCTGCTGCTGCTACAGCAAACGAGGCTTCTGCTGTCCCTTTAACCGAGGGAGTGATGATGAAAGCGAGGCGACGTGGTGGTTGGTGGGGGGGGCGAAGCTGAGCGGCTGAGCTTGTGTTGCATTCTTGAGTGGGAACTGCGCGCGTGGCCCACCACCACCCCCCCCCCCCCCAAGACCCTCCGTGATTGATATGTCTCGATACCTCGCTGCGCCAGCCCCGATACCTAATTAGAGTCACGGGTACATTCGTGTGACCCCTCTCCCCTTCTCTGTTCCCCATTCACCCTCCCTCCTCGCCCCCCCCCCCTTCACCACCCACCGCCCCCTCTTCCCCCACCACCACCACATCATCATCGATGCCCCCCCCATGCCCCGGAGCGTAGCAGCCTTTCCCGAGCCTACCGCCGCTGCTGAGCACGGATCCCAGGCGGTGGGGCTGTGACCTCAGCCACGTGGACAGTGGCCGGTCACGGGGTCGACTCCGGGTCCCGCGGGAGGCCGTTGATCAGAATCAGAAATCGTTCATCGTGGACGGATCCGATGAGCTTCGTAGTTCTTTTTGAGCAGATGTCTCGAGTCGGGGCGGATCGGCGAGTGACATCAACAATGACGAGTGCAAGACACAGAAAAGGTAAGCACGTCGCGAAAAATATATTAAATATAAATAAAGAATAGAAGTACAAGCGGCACACGTACATGCATTGTTGCCGAAGTGTCAAGGCAGAAAAACAACAACAACAACAACAGGCCCAGACCAGACCAAGACAACAATGCACAGTCAGTCCCTCAATTGAATTTCACATGAAAATTGAACTATCGATACAAATCACATTCCTTCAACCGTGGTGGTGGTGGTGTTGGTGGTGGTGGTGTTGGCGGTGTTGGCGGTGGTGGTGGTGGTGTTGGTGGTGGTGGTGTTGGTGGTGGTGGTGGTGGTGTTGGTGGTATTGGTGGTGGTGGTGGTGTTGGTGGTATTGGTGGTGGTGGTATTGGTGGTGGTGGTGTTGGTGGTGGTGGTGTTGGTGGTGGTGTTGTTGTTGGTGGTGGTGTTGGTGGTGGTGGTGTTGGTGGTGATGCGCAGGGCCTCTGGTGCGCTGGGCCGAGGGGTCCGGACCGGGTGACGTGCGTCCGAATGGTCGACGGGATCCTTGACCCTGGCCCCCTTTCAGTCGCCGAAGCCGAAGCCGGGGGTGGAGGAGGAGAGAGATGGAGAGAGAGAGATGGCATTCAACGACTCACCTCGCTCGGCGCTGGCGACACGCTCGTCCGAATCGATGATGTCCCGCCCAGCTGTTCACCGAGCCGCATTTGCTTCCAGTTGCCGAACGTTTGCGTGACAATAAGATCGCGCTCATTACACACACAAAGCGACTGCCACAAAACGAACCGCAATGACCTCGCTGATCTCGTCAAGGAGCGTAAACCGTCAACACGCGAATTTCCGGTCATCATCGCCAGCAGCGGCTTTTGTTCTGCTCAGCCGTCGAACAAAGGCGGCTGTCACCGCATCGCGCGCTTACAGATGCGCTTCTGCGGTCGTCTGGAACGCTCTTGCTTCCGACGTCAGGAAGCCACTGGAGCTATGCACTTTGAAATCTAAATTAAAAACGAATTTCTTTAGAGCTGCTTTTTAACGCGTTCAGTTTGTTGTCCTGGCCCCCCGCACCTCCGATTAGCACAGTGCGAAAGAAGTTCAACATACATACCGGTCGAATGCGTCCGGTTTCCTGCGCAGAGATGCTGTCATATCCCACCGTCTCCTCCGCTCAACTACAATAGCGACACCCCCCCCCCTTTCAGCCTCACCCTCATATCCTTCTCAAAGTCTAGGGGATTTTCTGATTAAACGACCAATGCGGTGGTGCTCATCTCCCACTTAGAGAGTTGAGCTAGTGGTGGAAATGCCACATTGCCATGATGAGTGCGAATATATCCATATGAAGTAACCATTGTTGATTCCCCCACAAGAGTGGTGATTATTTGGTTAATGTGTGTACCTCCCGAGGGCTGAGTCAACTTCCCTCCAATCCGGGCTTTGAACCCACGACCTTTCCGCTTGCGAGCCAATCGCTCCACCGCTCAAAAATTTGGGTAACCGCAAAAAAACAGAACAAAGAAGTCCGCTCGGTGTGTCCTCACTACGCCATAACAACCTCACCGCTTCTAACAACAACAACAAACCTCACTCTTCACCTAGACCACTATCGTCTCATGTACATAATTATGATAGCTCACGCAACTCTATAAGATAAGATGCAAGCACGGTGCAATGTGTGCGTTAGTCCAATCAGCCGAGCGGATTTCCAGACCAATATCCAGCGGCGTTTGTTTAAGAAAGCGAACTTGGCCGCGGGTTTCGGTCTTCTGGGTCTCATCAGCAGAGCGAGGCTTGTTAAACGAATGCTGCTGGGTCAGCAGACGTTATTGGCAAGAGCACTCCATCTAAACCACGAGGCTGGGCGAGGCGGTGGGGGTGCTTGTGTAAAGCAATAAAGCGATGTTGTACACGGTATAAAACTCATTACGCGCGCGGTTTTGTCTAGCGCAGTGGTTGTTAACCTGGGGTGCACGGCTCCCCTGGTGGGGGGGGGGGGGATGAGACGCGGCCAGATCATTTCTAGAAGGTAAACCATCGAACCGCAAATTAAGCACGGACACGTAAGTACAACTACTTTGTTTCATCAAGCCCTATGTATTTATTCACATTATATATGGTTTTTTTTTTACTGTTGAGAATGAAAGGGGGTGCAAGGTAAAGAACCACTGCTCTAGAGGAGTGCCGGACGAAGCTAGTGCGGGACCCGTAGCACATGTTACAAAGGGGCCCTGACTAATAAATAACTAATATTAAAACACACATTTTTAACTTGCATGGTAAAGTTATTGTATTTTTTCATTTGCTATACACCAGATAATACGACTAATCGCTAACCTAAAACACCCAGTCGTTCATAAAAGTTGAAGGCAGTATAGTTATTTAGCAGTAGAGCAAGTGCAGAATTACTGAACCGGAATTGATAGATCTTGACTGAAAGCTTTCGTGACTGCAGGAATTCATATTATTGGGTCTTTTGGTAAAGTCACGTGGATAGGTTCAAATAAAATAACCAAAAATAACTAAAAACTACGTTTCGATCGCAACTAAAGCAATCGTCTCCTGATGACGATTGCTTGTGTTGCGATTGAAACGTCGTAGTTTTTTGTTATTTTTGGTTATTTTCTTTGAACCTCTCTAGGTGACTTTACCGTAAGACCCAAGAATACGGAATTGATTGCTTGAAAACATTTAGCGCGTGGCCCTTGAAAGTGCGGGGCCCGTAGCATGTGTAGCTACTTCTGCTGCTAGGATAAGAGTTCAACGGATCCAGAGTTTTCCATCCACGCGTGTGCACAGTTTTTCCTGACTTTGCTAATGTTGGCAAGAGACCGCTGACAAACACGCGCAAAAACTGCGGTCAGTCGCGGGCGAGAAGGGAGGGCCGTCGGGGAAACGTTATTAAAATTACACGTGAGTGACAGAGCGGGACACGGGGAGACGGGAGGAAGGGTGAGGCAGTGAGGGAGGGATGTGGTGTCAGATTGAACCAACAGTCATTTTGACGACCACGACTTAATTAAAGGAAGCGCCGTTGCTGATGGCGTTGCTGTTGGCGCTTGTGTTTCACTGAACTAAACTTAGTGGCCGAGGACGCACGTTTCACCGAGGAGATGGAGCTATGAAATCAGCTCGCGCGTTAGTGCTGGGTGGATTATTGCATCGCAGAACCGTGAGAAATAGAGACTCCTTTGGGGGAGGCGTTCATCCAGCAGTGAATTGTTTGTAGCTGATGTTGATGGCGTTCAGTCTGGCGACAGTTTCTGTGGCGAGGAGTGGCAGAGTGGTGAGCGCACTTTACCCTGCGAACCAGGACGCCCCGAGTTCGATTCCCACTCACAGCCAGCATCGATGGCAAATATCTGAACCGGTTCTGGGCCTCCTCTAGGTCGACTCAGCCTTAGGATTAGTGCACGGTGCGATGTGTAAACATCACCACAGGGGAGACAAAGCCAGCCGGGCATGGGTTCTTGTCACACACCCCCTCGTCTTCCGTGTCGGACTTGTATGTTGAACTTCTTTCGTACCGTACGCAGCCAATCGTGCTAATCGGACTTCATAGGAGCTCGCTCGCAGCACTTGCCCCAACAGCTTGTGCAGGTCGCCTGGCAGGGCTTTGTCTTCAGTTGTTTGTGTTGGAGTGGACCGGGCTGGATCGAGTGGAGTTCGTTTAATTTACTGTTGCTCATGTCTCCTCTCCTGAACATAATCAGCTTTTCA
Source organism: Lampetra planeri (assembly GCF_965212315.1). Classification (NCBI taxonomy): domain Eukaryota; kingdom Metazoa; phylum Chordata; class Hyperoartia; order Petromyzontiformes; family Petromyzontidae; genus Lampetra; species Lampetra planeri. Next base: position 7,499,862 of record NC_136125.1, on the reverse strand, counting down.
AAGGGTCGCGGGTCACTGCGCCTAGGGTCAACATTTAATCAGCGGAATTGTGCCGAAATGTATTTATAAGCCGCACACTATCGCGCGCACGCACACACACACACACCTACGCATATGATTAAACTGACAGACGCACACACCTACACATGCATTTATACACACCAATACACGTGATTATACGTGGACACAACAATGAATATATTTACAAAGATTCTCCGTATAGCCTTTGACGCACAGTCGGGACCTTGAAGGTCGCACGGACCACGAGGCGACCTGGTGGGTGGACAGCACCGTGCCCGGCCGCCTTTGTCTTCCCAGTGGCCATGTTTACACATCGTCACTGCTACTGTGCATACAAAGACAAAGATCCCCCGCATAGCCTTAACAGACTGTTGGGACAAGTGCTGTTAGCGAGCACCTATGAAGGCCGGCACGGTACGCGAGGGGGTGGGTGGTCAGTTTCACGCTCGCCCGGCCGCCTTTGTCTCCCCAGTAGCAATGTTTACTACCAACACATACATACCAATAACACACACACACATCTACACACGCGATTGTAATGACATACACATATTATATAGACACACAGACACGCGAACGTATACACGCACACACCGACACAACAATACGCACGTACGTACAGATTAACGCACACACACGCCAACACACGTGTAAACATTCACATGCACAGTGACGCAGATATACAGTGGGCACACACACGGCAATATACGGTTTGTATGGGGCCGTCCATAAATGACGTCACGCGATTTAGGACGAATTTTGACCCCCCCCCCCCCTTTGTCACACGGCGTCACAAAAGTCAGACCCCCCCTCAAATATGACGTCACAAAGCTCTGCCCCCTTCCCCCCCCAAAAAAAATGAAACATGCTTGAAATCGCTTTAAACTATTGTCATTGTAATGCGTATTTAATGTGGCGCTGCACTCTGATGTTTTAGGAGAAAACATTTATTGAAAAGTATATTTAATTAAGTAGAACGTGTTGTCTGTATTTATTTGAAGTTGCGAATTTTGATGTGACGTCACATTTCTCACCCCCCCCCCACCTCGTCACACATCGTCGTAACGCAGCGCGCTAAGAGCTACGCTACATACACACAGACGCATCAATACATATGAATAACCATGATTAAGCATACACACTATCGCACGTTGTGCATACAAAACACTCAACACGCGCATCAATAGCATGGCCTTAAAATGAATAATATATGATAGTTTTGAATGTAACGCGTTTTATTTAATAGGCGACGTTGCGGGGAACGTGCTTTCCACACAGCTATGAAGAAGTTGCATGTAGCCACGAAAAAGAGATATTGTCCAACGCGTCATTGATGAAGGGGGTGTCACTGAGGAACGTGTTGATTTTGAATTTGTCGTCTGTGCTTGTGCACCACTGATAACGCAGCATCACAAAATAACGTTTTTTTTAATGCACACTGCATCGTATTTTATATTTCTAGAGCGCGTATGAATAATACAAAGTTCGCCCGTGTAGCTTTACGGACTGTCGGGGCAAGTGCTGATCGGGCGCTGCATGAAGCAGTGGTCGGGAAGGTATAAACTGCGTCTGTTCTTAAGCACCATCAGCTATGGTCTATCCACCGCTGGATGAACCCTTCCCCAAGTCGTCGCCATCTCTCATGATCTCATGCTGCGACGATCCGTCGAGTTCCTGCACGCAAGTTGATGTCATCGCTCCATCTCTGCGGTGGATATTTGAGTCAGTCACCATGATCATCGGCATGATTATGATGATTATGATCATTGTCATAGTGATCATCATCATAATGTTCATTATCATCATGATCATTATCATGACCATTATCATCATGATCATCGTGATCATCATCATGATCATCATGATCATCATCATGATCATAATGATCATCGTGATCATCATCATGATCATCATCTTCGCGATGGACATCATCTCCGGTGTGTTGCCTCTCTCCTCGGGCCGCCTCTCGGTCCTTCGTCTCGACTACCGACCCTACAATCCCTTCTAGCCACGGCGTGTCCTGCCCCCCCCCCCCCCCCCCAAAGAAAAAACCGCACACACACGCGCTTGCGTTTTTCTTAACAAAGCAAGCGTCCCTAAATTCGCGAATCTCCCTCGGCTCCGCGTGCCCCTCTATCCAGTGCCTCCTCTCGCTCGAATTCCGTGCGGGGCAGCCCTCGCCAACGCTTCCCCTGCGCACTTTAACGCGCGCTATCCCCCCGCCCACGTCAGTGCTCGCCTTTCCCACCGTCGTCATCACGAGATCAGCCTCGCTAATAGGGGGGGGGGGGCTCGCTCCGCCGCATCCACGTGGTGTCTTTTTTAGCGTACCACGTGGTGTCTTTGTTAGGGAGCCACGTGATCACACTCGGACAGACGGGGACCCCCACTGCAACAGCCCCCGTTAGACGGTGCGTGGACCCGCCCCCCCCTTATTCCTGAACCATCTCGCTGGCCCGAGCCCACTCGTGCTGCAGGCTGACTCGAGTCTCGATACACACGGACCCGAGATAAATTCACGCGTCAAGCCTCGAAATTATTTTTGAGTCGAGAGACTTTCTCTTCCTGCAGACTCATTAATAAAAGATAAAGACAAATATCCTCCGTATAGCCTGAACGGACTGTAGGGGCAAGTGCTGTTAGCGAGCACCTATGCAGGCCGGAACGGTACACGAGGGAGTGGGTGGCCTACACCACGCCCGACCGCCTTTGTCTCCCCAGTGGTGATGTTTACACACCGCACCAGGTACTCATTTGAGGCTGAGTATATATACACACACACACACAGGGTGCTTCAAAAACATGTTAACACTTATACGAGACTATCGTTTTAATGGAAAAAGACGGTTAATACTACACTGTTACATGATAACAAATGTCATGTTAATAGCTTCAAAAAGTCAGAGTCTACACTTGTTCGCCATCATTGTCAACGCACGCCTGGAATCTTCTCCAGGTGGTCTCTGGAGCCCGGAAGCACATCTCTTGTGGTGTTGTTGCAAATTCTCGGAAGTGTTCACATTTTTTTGAAGCACGCTGTATAACACATTCCTGCGGAGGGAGCTGGGAGGAACGTTGGGTTGCTCGGTCAATGGCCAGGGTAAACGGCGGCGTGGTGTATTCCGCAAATATGCCCGACTGTGAGGGCGGGCACAAGCCGGTGTGAGTAGGTTAAACGTTGCGTTTTATAAGGGCACCACGGGGTGACCAGCCCCTCCCCACTCAGCCCCTCCCCACCCAGCCCCTCCCCACCCTCCCCACCCACTCTCCCCACCCAGCCCCTCCCCACCCTCTCCACCCAGCCCCTCCCCACCCTCCCCTCCCCACCCAGCCCCACCCTCCCCACCCAGCCCCTCCCCACCCTCCCCTCCCCACCCAGCCTCTCCCTCCCCACCCAGCCCCTCCCTGCACGACAGACGGACGGACACAATAATCCCCTGTGGGCTGGTGTAACCAGGAGGTTCCTACCAGTAATACGACTCATACAAATAATAAAGATTCAAACTAATGGGTGGAGCGGTGACGCAGTGGTTAGCGCACTGCGCTGTGAGCACCGACAGCTAATTGGATTCATCATCAACATTATCTTCATGACCACGATCAACTCCATCACCGGCGGTGCGATCCATCGTTGTACTGCATTTCTATGTCTCCACTTTTATGCCCCCCCCCCACTGCCTCCCAATCGCATCGCCAAATTCCCCAAAACCCGGCACTGCCAAGCGTGATGAAGTTTAGCAACGTAAACCCCACGATCCGCGCGGCGTTCGTTGGGAGGCCCTCAACCAGCAGTGGTTTGTTAACGGGGCTGCATAGACTCGACGGCAGATCGTGCCAAATGTCAACACCCTCTAACTCTCGCGGGACACCGTTAGAATTAACATCAATCGCTCACAACTGTCAATACTTACGTGTTCGGCGTGTCCACGCTGTTACGTATCCCACGACATCATCTCGTGTGCGAGCAGGCGGTGCGAGGTGCATTCGGGCATCGCAGGATCGCGAGAGATGGCGACTGCTTGGGTTGGTGGCATTCATCCAGCAGTGAATCGATCACGGCTGATGAAGTGCTGTGCGAATGGTGTAATCTATTTACTGTGATGTCTTCCACGCGTGCCTTTTGTCGGATTTCTTTTTTAAACAGGCGCTCGCTGACAGCAGGGGGAGATGTGAGCCAGTGTGTGTGTGTGTGGCAGGTGTGATATAGTCCAGTGTGGCCCAAAAGTCAGGACACATAGGGTAATTTCGTGAATTTAACACTGGCATTAAAACACTTTAATTGTTTATTATATAAATGAATGGTTTATATATTATCATCATTAATATCCGTTTTACTTCTTCCATTTCAGATGGCAATTACAAATGTTCAGAAAAGTGATGAGATGTTTAAAAAAAAAGTATGCTAATGGAAGCTGTAATAAGAAAAAAAACAGTCCTAAATTAATTTGAAAACAGAATGTATTCATGCATTAATGTGAATGAAAGTCAGTTTGAATTTTTGTTGAAATTTATATAACAGCGTTCTGTGTCCTGAATTGCTGAATAGTGGGCCACCCTGCAGATTGGCTGTTCCACAGCCCCATATCGAATTCCAATGCGAGAGGAGGAAGGGCGGACAGTGGGAGGGAGGGGAGGCGTACGGAGACCCGATACCTCTCATCATTAATACAGAGAGACATCTCTGCTACGTAGAAGGGCCTCTGCCCGAAACGTCGCCTCTCATATGTTTCCTTTTAAAGGCCACAGTGTTATTTACAAATGCGTCGAGTGTATATTACTTGCGCATCACCACTTTCGCAGAATAACATAACACGGTAATCGTTAATGCACTGGGGGGTGAGGGGGGGGTGTGGGACCCCCAACCTCTACCCCTGATAATGGTCAGGGACATCATTATCGGCCATGATCAATCCACTGCTGGATGAAGGCCTCCTCCCAGCTCCAATCCCCCGCCATGGACACCACCCTCATGGGCGTGTTCCCTCGCACACCAAGCCGTGAATCCGGACCGCCGGGCCGTTAGAGATGTTTGACCATACTTCACCATGCTGGTCATTATTGTGGGTTGCTAAAGGTGTGGCGGGGGGGGGGAGGCGTTGCGAGCACAGAACAATTTATCTTCCTGCCACTGCCCCTCTCGCCCACAGCGTCGCTCACCACCACCACCACATGTTTCTGTGCACGGCGGTCGACCCACCCAAGCACTTTCTCAACTTTAGCTAAACTCTTTGTATTTAACCCAGGAAAGGCCCACCTAGCTGCAGAGCTTCTTTTTGAGAAGCGACCTGGCCATCACAAATGGATAAGCTCGACGAAGTGGCCTGTCACGTGATAATGCACAGCAGCCAAATACTCGCAACGCGTGTTGAGCCTAAATGTGGAGGGGGGGGGAAAAAACCGGACGACCCGGAGGAAAATCCCACGCGACCGCGGGGAGAGAGAAACACGCAAACTCCCAAATGCACAGCAGCAGGCATCAGGGTCGGGATCGAACCGACGACCTCCTGTCTACCAGGCGAGGGAGTTAACATCTCCTAGTCACCGTGATGATGATGAGAGAGACGCAAACTCCCAAATGCACAGCAGCAGGCGTCAGGGTCGGGATCGAACCGACGACCTCCTGTCTACCAGGCGAGGTAGTTAACATCTCCTAGTCACCGTGATGATGATGAGAGAGACGCAAACTCCAAATATGCAACAGGCATCGTCAGGGTGGGGATCGAACCCACGACCTCCTGTCTACCAGACGAGGTAGTTCACATATCCTAGCCACCGAGATGATGATGATGATGATGAGAGAGACGCAAACTCCAAATATACAACAGGCATCGTCAGGGTAGGGATCGAACCCAAGACCTCCTGTTTACCAGGCGAGGGAGTTAACATCTCCTAGTCACCGTGATGATGATGAGAGAGACGCAAACTCCCAAATGCACAGCAGCAGGCGTCAGGGTCGGGATCGAACCGACGACCTCCTGTCTACCAGGCGAGGTAGTTAACATCTCCTAGTCACCGTGATGATGATGAGAGAGACGCAAACTCCAAATATGCAACAGGCATCGTCAGGGTGGGGATCGAACCCACGACCTCCTGTCTACCAGACGAGGTAGTTCACATATCCTAGCCACCGAGATGATGATGATGATGATGATGAGAGAGACGCAAACTCCAAATATACAACAGGCATCGTCAGGGTAGGGATCGAACCCAAGACCTCCTGTTTACCAGGCGAGGGAGTTAACATCTCCTAGTCACCGTGATGATGATGAGAGAGACGCAAACTCCCAAATGCACAGCAGCAGGCGTCAGGGTCGGGATCGAACCGACGACCTCCTGTCTACCAGACGAGGTAGTTCACATCTCCTAGCCACCGAGATGATGATGATGATGAGAGAGACGCAAACTCCAAATATACAACAGGCATCGTTAGGGTAGGGATCGAACCCAAGACCTCCTGTGTACCAGGCGAGGTAGTTAACATCTCCTAGTCACCGTGATGATGATGAGAAAGACGCAAACTCCAAATATGCAACAGGCATCGTCAGGGTGGGGATCGAACCCACGACCTTCTGTCTACCAGGCGAGGTAGTTCACATCTCCTAGCCACCGAGATGATGATGATGAGAGAGACGCAAACTCCAAATATACAACAGGCATCGTCAGGGTGGGGATCGAACCCACGGCCTTCTGTCTACCAGGCGAGGTAGTTAACATCTACTAGCCACCGAGATGATGATGAGAGAGACGCAAACTCCAAATATACAACAGGCATCGTCAGGGTTGGGATAGAACCCACGACCTCCTGTATACCAAGCGAGGTAGTTAACATCTCCTAGCCACCGAGATGATGATGATGATGATGATGCTGATGAGAGAGACGCAAACTCCAAATATACAACAGGCATCGTCAGGGTTGGGATATAACCCACGACCTCCTGTATACCAAGCGAGGTAGTTAACATCTCCTAGCCACCGTGACGCCCAGGCTCGGAAATTCCGCCGAGCTTACGAGGCTTCGAGGGGGAAGCGGGGTGCATTCCGGGTGGCCGCGTGGTTTTATATCGTGAGAAGCGTAATCGTCGACTTTTAATCGCTGGATCGTTACCTCCTCCTCCCCCCCCCCACCATGTAACCCACCAGGCCATTTCCACCACCGGCATTTCCTTTGAGAGAAACCCCGCACCCTGCTGATAGCAATCAATGAAGCGAAAACCCGGCTTAGTGTTTGCCTTGTTTAGCAGCGCTGCTGCTGCTGCTATGTACTGATTCGTCACGCCGTACCGGCTGATTGGATCAATGTTATTTCATTACTCTGGATTATGGCGAGTCATTTATGCCACCCTCGATATGGCGGATTCGTGGGCAGCAGCTCCAGAGGGGAGTTCAGACAAATCTGTTGTTGTGGCTGGACTCATTCGACGTTACACAACTTCGCTAGGGCCGCACTGACCGGCGTTGTGAAGTTTGGTCAAATAACAACCCCAGCCCCCCCCCCCCCCGTGACATCATGGTGCGCGTGGCGTAGGGGGGCCCTCGTCGACACTTTACGTGGCCTAAGTGTGCACCTAGCCTGGCACAAGCATTGTGGTGACGTCTCCGTCACTCTTGGCATATACTTTGTGTGTGTGTCTATGCATGCAACTCATTGTGCATGCACGGGTACGGTATAGTATGTCTGCGTACACCACCGTTGCACACCTCCGTCAATTGCAGAAGAAAATAAACAAGATATTTAACTCTGTTAATCAATCACTGCCGTAGCTACGGCAACGCTAGATGACAATAAAGGTTTCAAGATCAGATAATGAAAAAATCAAACAATCATAAACCCCCCCCCATCTTCTCAAACAGTGTAGATAGCTCTCCTCTGCCCCTCTCAACCTCCCTGCCCCTCTGCTACCCCCTCCACCTCCCTGCCCCTCTGCCCCCCTCCACCTCCCTGCCCCCCTCCACCTCCCTGCCCCCCTGCCCCCCATTATTCGCGGGTGGGCGTTAAGCTCATGAAAGTGCGATCACAGTCAGCAGTTGGCAGAGGGCACACCGCGCGCACAATTTGAACGAATCAATTTATGAATGAATTAATAGAGAGAGAGAATTAGTGGTTGTGTGAATATGTGACAGAGTGAGTGAATGAACGAGTTAAGGTGGGTGGATGTGTGGGTGAGTGCGTGAATGCGTGAGAGGGGGGGGGGTGAGTGAATAGGTGAGAAAGTCCTCAAACCACGTCGAACAAATCCATATTTCTGAGTTTGTGAATTAATAATGAGCAAATGAGTGGCTGGGTGGGTGAGTGAATATGTGAGTGAGTGAATGGATGAATGCGTGAGTGGGTCGGTTGGTGGGTGAGTGAGTGGTTGGGTAGGTGAGAGGACAGGGGAAGGGGTGGGCGACTACATTAATGGGTCTGTAGGTGGGTGGATGGGTGAGTGAATAGGTGAGTGGGTGAGTGAATAGTTGGATGGATGGGTGAGTTAATAAATGTGATGTTGGGTGTGTGGTTGGATGAACGGTTGACTGAATAGGTTTGATGGACGAGTGAGTGGGTGGATGTTTAGGTGGGTGGGTGGATAAGTAAGTGGGTGGGTGGATAAGTGGGTGGGTGGAGGAGTGGGTAGATCAGCGAATAGGTGAGAGAATGAGCGGGTGAGTAGTTGAGTGAGTGCATAAGCGAGTCGGCTCAAGTTATTGAACAATGGCATATTTACGAGTGGGTAATTTAACAAAGCATGTCCTCGTTCTCTGCACTATTGATGTGTTCGTATTTGGTTGTTGTTGTGCTCACACATCACTGATCGTAACTGACTAAACGGGATCATCCGTTTACGAAATCAAGTAAACTTAAATACATGCGATGGCTGGCTGGGTGAGTGAAAGAGTCTCGTGAGTGAATGCGCTGATGAATGCGCGAGCGAGCGAGGAGGTGGGGCGGACGAGTGAGTAGACGATCAGTGAGCGGGCGGGCGGATTGGTGGATGTGTGGATGTTTTTGGTGGCTAAGTTGGGTGAGCGAGCGAGAGTGGCCGTCGGTTGAGGTCGAGTTTACGTGGCCCGCTCGAGCCACTAGAGGGCGCGACACCCACCACAATGTTTAATCGACGATTGAATCGACTCGCAATGTAGGGTGGTGGGGGGGCGTCGTAAGAACGAGAGAGAGTCCAACCACCTTGGAGATGGAGCGATGGAATCGGCAGAGTGCGCGCCACGGATTGTTCGCATTGTAGAAGGCCGCGATAGACGGTGTCGACATGGAAGGTGGATACACGTTCATTCAGCATTGGGTAGGTCATCGCTGACGATGACGATTCCAGACAGTGCACATATTCACTCGCCCACTCACACATTCATACATCCCCCAATGCCCCCGTGCTGCCACCCCCGGCCATGCCCCCCGTGCCTCAATGCCCCCCCCCCCCCCCGTGCCCCCAATGCCCCTCCCCGTGCCCCCAATGCCCACCCCCCGTGCCCCCAATGCCCTCCCCCGTGCCATCCTTACTGATCACGTGGCGTCTCTCAGCACAGATGTGCGCGGAACTGATGTTGTGACGTCGGCAAAAAAAACATCTGGCGGACGTTTGGTGGGGGGCCTTGGGGGTCATTGGGGGTGGCGGGGGGGTGATTTGAGGGTGCTGATGGAGGGGGGGGGGGACATGACGAGGGTGATGGGGGTGGTTAGGGTGCGATGGGTGTGCGGACATACGTGTAAGGATCAGGCTTGCGGGTCGAGGGAGGATGGGCGTGCGAGTGAGTGAAGGATGGAGTGAGGGGGGGGGGGAGAAGGATGGATGAAGGAGTGAAGGGAGGAATGAAAGCGAATAGGAGGGAGGGAATTATGGGGCGGAAAAGGGTGGAAGCAGGAGACGGCGGAGGGAAGGAGTAGGATGGCGAGGGAGGATGGAAGGAGGGAGCAAGAGATGGAGGATGATGATGATGTTGGTAGGTACAGAGAGACGAGGAGGGCGCTGGTGGGATGAAAGGATCGAGTGAGAACGAGAGATGGACGGGGGGGGGGGGTCGAGTTTGAGAAGGAGGCGTGGAGGGAGGGAGATACGAAATAGGCAGTGGGGACGAATGGGGGGATTGAAGGATAACAGTGGGAGGGAAGAATGGAAGGGGGGTGGGGATCAAAGGAGAGAGGATGCATGGAGGGATGCCGGCAGTAGGAAGGACGAAGAGGAAGGGAGGAGAGTGGGAGAGAGAGAATAGCTGGAAGATGAAGAGAGAGGGGGGGGGGAGAGAAGGGACACAGGGTGGGAGGACACGGGGAGTCTGGGCTGTGCGGGGAGAGGGAGGGGAGAGGGGGAGAGCGCCGCGCGCGTGGATTCTCTCTCATTCTCTCCCCTCCCATCGCTCAGTCTCTTCCTCCTTATCTCGCGCGCGCCGCTCTCTCGCGTCTCGCCTTCTTGTTTACGCGTGCGAGCTACGCGCTCACCGCCGCCACCACCACCGCCACCACCACCGCCGCCACCATCGCCACCACCACCACCACCATCGCCACCACAATCATCACCAACGTCGCCACCACAATCGAGCCGCTGCTGCTGCTTCATTCATTCAGCTCCAGAGCGGCCGCGACTGACGGCGAACAAGCGACTGTAGCGCTGTCGCTGCTGTGAAACCTCTTTCACCACCGCCTCATCCCCAACATCATCATCATCATCGTCGTCGTCATCGTCATCACCATCAGTATCTCGCGAATCGCTGTCATCTCCCCGACCGCTCTGTAAGCAGAGCGCAGCCTCGACACGACATTTTTTTATCAGCGACTGATCAACACAGCAGCAACAGCGACCCATTCTCATCTGCCTCCTCCTCATCATCATCATCGGCATCGGTTGACCAGTTCACCAAGACGAGGAATAATCTGTCCACTCAACCGACGACCTTAACCACCCATCCACTCACTTTAACTACCATCCACTCAACCACTCACCATCCATCCATTTGCCCAGCCACCTACCCAACCACTCAATCATTTATCCACCTAAACAAACACCCAACCATCCGCCCACCCAACCACCTACCCACCCACTTAACCATCCACCCACCCACTCAACCACCCACTCAACCATCCACTCAACCACCCACCCAACCATCCACCCACCCACTCAACCATCCACCCACTCAACCATCCACCCACTCAACCATCCACCCACCCACTCAACCATCCACCCACTCAACCATCCACCCACCCACTCAACCATCCACCCACCCACTCAACCATCCACTCAACCATTCACTCACCCATCCAACCCTCCCCCTACCCACCCAACCCCCTATCCACCGAACCATCATATCTTCACCCACCCATTCATTCATCCGCGAACGGTGGCTGCTACCGGTTAGACCGGACGCGGCGGTCAAAAACACCGGCGCGGCGCCTCTCTCCGCACTCGGCTCCCCCCCCTCCTCCCCCCCCCAACGCATTTGCTTCCCAGCGGCCCCCACTGAGTAATCTCGGGGCTCCCAGCCAGAGGCCCTCCTCCTGCTGCTGCTGCTGCTCAGGGACCCCCCCACCCCCACAAACCGGCTCGGGGACGCGGCGAGAGGAGAGGACATGCCGCGCGGGACGACGCCATGAGACTCAGGAATGGAACGGTGGCAACGTTCCTGGTCCTGGCGACCTTCGTGTCGGTGTCTCTCTACACGACGTGGCAGACGCAGAAAGGTGAGAGTCGCCGGCGGGGATTTGGTGGCTTGGTGGACGGGAGCGTGGTGGGCTGCCGACGATCTGCGCCCTGCGAGCAAAGCCGCGTGGGTCGCAAACTCGGACGCGCTCCGTGACGATGCGGCCAGATGTTGAAAGCAAAATGATGCGACGACGACATCGTCGACGCCGCCGCTGCTGCTGCTGGCAGTGGCGCCCAAACAGGATTGACAAGAAATAATTAACGGCAAACAATCGACGGCAAACTCAACACGTTCGTCAATAACTAAACCGTGCGCAGTGGCCCTGACGTTAAAAAAAAAAAGTATATTTAATAGGCGACGTCTCGTGTCACTGACGGACCTTCTTCGAAGCGCACGCAGAGATATGCCATGCAGAGAGAGTGGATAATGTAACTTGGAGACTGCACCGTGAGTCCTGACGAGAGCGCTCCTGATGTTCTTTGGTTCTTTCGGTAAAGTCACGTGGGTATAAAGAACCAAAAGAGTATGGATTCCTGCAGTCACGAACGCTTCAAATCAATAATGGTTCCCTTATGAGTAGCTGTATGCTCACCTGTATGCTCACCTGTATGCTCACCTGTATGCTCACCTGTATGCTCACCTGTATGCTCACCTGTATGCTCACCTGCCGGGATCCACTCGCCGTACCAGTTAACCGCTCACTTCGTCGTCTACCTACTCACTCGCAACCCGCCTATCAAATCGTCGACCGCATCAACTATCTCTCAAATGGGCCATCCACTCAATTCGCCTAATCACCTACCGACTCGCCTAATCACCTACCCACACACTCGGCCACATGCCAACACAAAACCGCTTCGCCATCCATCAATGCACCCACATACCCGCTCGCTCACTCATCCACCTATGCGTTAAACACGCAGCCTATTTACCGAGCCATGCAAGCACCCAGCCACATTCAAAACCGCTTACCCACTCGTCCACCTTACACAGTCCATCTATAACCATCTCAGATTGTAAAATGTGGCTTTTCTCTTCAACGCACCGGTGTTGCTGTCCTAGCAACGAATTGGCACGTTCCGTGTACGTGACAAACCTTACTAATTGGCAGTCGCGGGTGGTGGTGGGTTTAACGACAAGTGTATATATTTACGCGATCTAACCCCCCAACAAAAAAACCTATACTATGGATGACATTGGTCGCGAAAACCGACGGGTTAAACTCGCCTACAACCACTAACACGCCAATCGCACTTCCCACTCACGCACTCTTTATCACAGCTCCCCACCACACATACTGTAACCCGCTCACCTGCTCCGCACACTTGAAATCACACACACGCACGCACACAACCACACTCACCCGCCACTCTAAACAGAGTGATAACCATCACCCATACAGCATTTTTTGGAAGTACTGTACTGCGAGGGAGCATCTATTTCCAGGCTTGTAACGGCGCACGAGGTGCTACTTGTGAAGGGGAGTACGCCTGGCCGCCTTTGTCTCCCCAACCAGCGCGCGTGTTCACACACTGCACCAGGTATTAATGTTTCGGCCGAGTCGACCTAGGGGACGCCCACGACCGGTTCAGACGTCAATTGTCACCTGATGATAGTCGTGGCCGGGAATCGAGCTCCGAGTAGGCGGATTCGTAGCACAAACACACGCCGCACTCACCCCACGTGTCCCACCCCCCACGTGTCCGCACATCACCACCGACGCAGCGAACACCCAGGTTCGAATCCGTGCCACGGGCTTGCGCGCTGTGTCCCTTGGACCGCTGTGCGGTGCGTGGTGGGGTGATTTGCAACGCCACGCGATAGAGTTGGAATGGAGTTGTTCGCTTAAGGGGTTCTCTCTCTCTCTCTCCCTCCCATTGTGTACGTGCGCGCGTCTGTGTCCATGGGGAGCGGTGGCGCAGCAGTTATCGCACTGCAATGCGAACCCGGCGACCCGTTTTTTGATTCCCGCACACGGCTAACACCAGTGACGATTATCTGAACTGGTTCTCGGCCTATACTCTTTGGTTCTTTCGGTAAAGTCACGTTGGTGAAAATAATTTTTATTTTATTTTTTATTTCCACCTACGTGACTTTACCGAAAGAACCAAAGAGTATGGATCCTTGCAGTCACGACAACTTCAAATCTAGAATGGTTCTGGGCCTCTCCTCGGTCGACTCGGCCTTAAATGAGTACCTGGTGCGGTGTGTAAACGATATCAGCAGGCTGCCGGGCGTGGTGCTAGTCGCCCACCTCCTCGTCTGCCGTGCCGACCTTCATAGGTGCCACTCGCTAACAGCACGTGCTCCAATAGTCTGCTAAGGCGCTTTCAGATGCGCTTCTGCAAGCCGTCTGGAACGCTCCTCATGCCGATGTTACGAAGCCACTGGAGCTTTGCGCTTTAAACGCATCCAGATTGAACAATAATTTATTTAGAATCGTTTTGTGTGTGTGTGTTAGTTTGTTGTCCTTCCCCCGCACCTGCCATTCGCCACGGTAGGCTGCTACACACGTTACGAAAGAAGTTCATCGTACATACGGGGCGGCCCCAATCTTTGTGTTGTCTTGTGACTGTTTCTTTAAATTGCCGGCACTTTGGCCTTTTTTATTGGGGAAGCTCCGAGCAACGAGTACAGATCCGATACAAAAAACTCAAACAAACCAACAGCCAAAATTAGCCTCGCGCTCTGCGGAGGTGTCGTGGGTCGTATCGGTTGCCGCAATGGACTTTTAAAAGGTGTCACGAGCTTATCCATCGCATCTGACTTGGATTTTACGGCGAGCCAGTTGGATTTTTTTTTTAAATGCCCCCCACCCCACAGCGCTTGTGCCAGGCTAGGTGCACGTGAAGTGTCGAAAGCTCGGCAGCAGGTTATGAGACAGACCCAGGTGGTTATGGGTCGACGGAGATGACCGGCAGATGCGCCAGCTGTGCTCACCATTGTGCCACCTGGTGACGTTATAGCACACGCCAGGTGTAGGTGGCAGTTCGTACGTCAGTGCAGTGGGTGATGCACCGAAGTTACGAAGCCCGGCGAACCGAGTTCGATTCCCGGCCACGGTTAACGTCGGTGGCAATTCAATAAAACCGGGCATCCCCGAAGTCCGAGCTTCCCCTAGATGGACTCGGCCTTAAATGAGCAATTTATGCAGTGTGTAAACATCAGTATGTACGGGGGAGACAAATGCGGCCGGGGCGTGGTGCTGAACATGCACCACCCCCAGCTCGTGTGCCGTGTCGGCTGTTTCAAAGGCGCGAGCGAACATCGCTCGTCCCAACGGCTTGTGGAGACTACATGGGGCCGGCGTCTTTGTCTTTGTCTCGTGTCACTTCTGTATGTTGAACTTCTTTCGCACCGTACGTCGCCAACTCTGGTAATCGGAGGTGCGGGGGAAGGACCGCAAACTAAACGAAAAAAACAAGTTCTAAAGAAATGTGTTTGTCAATCTGGATGATGATTTAAAAGTGCATAGCTCCCAGTAGCTTCCTAATGTCAGAGGGAAGAGCGTTCCAGACGGCCGCAGAAGTGCGTCTGAAAAGATCGTGATGCAGCCTTAACAGGCTGTTTGGGGGCAAGTGCTGTTAGCGAGTAGCACCTAACGAAGGCCGGCACGGCACAACAGAAACCGCAGAACTTTTCAAATAACGTTGTTGACACTTCTCCCATTCCATCTCCAAACACAGCCCATGCAGGTGTGAAACTTAAGCCAGCTATGCAAAGATCAGTGCTGCGTTTCTGTTGGGTAAATCCAGAGCTATAGGTGACGAGACTCACACTCCCAACACAGCCCCATACAAAAGCAAAGGCGCACCCCTCCATGTAGTCAACACCGGCTGTTGGGGCAAGTGCTGTTAGCGAGGGCCACACCTTCTTGCTCGCATGCTGTACAAAGTGTAATGTCGGATGTCGTCACTCGACATGATTATCGGCTTCGTTGTTGAGAATTTCAGTAATCAAATTGATAAGCCGATGATACGCCCTCACCCCTTCATATACCTGTCCACATAAAACGATGTTGTAATAATTTTATTATGTTTTATTTTTATTATTTTATTACTTCCCTTCTACGTGACTTTACCGAAAGAACCAAGAAGATGAATCCCTGCAGTCACGAAAGCTTTACATCGAAATGTAATGTTTTATTTTTATTATTGTATTACTTCCCTTCTACGTGACTTTACCGAAAGAACCAAGAAGATGAATCCCTGCAGTCACGAAAGCTTTAAATCAAAATTTAACAACGATGTTCTTGACGCAACCCATCGACTCCACAACTCTCATTCTGGAAAGAAATAACTTGAGCAGAAATGACTCTATAAACTAAACTGAACAAATTTTTATTTTACCAGGTCAGGCCCACTGCGCTACGTAGCTGTTTTTCGGAAGCGACCTGGCCACAATTGATAGCTCAGCGTAAGTGGCTTATCACGTGGAAATGTATAGCAGCCAAATACTCTAAACGCACGTTGATTCTAAATGTGGAGGGAAAAACCAGAGGACCCTGAGAAAAATCAACGCGGCCACGGGGAGAGAAACACCGCAAACTTCAAATATACAGGCGTCTGTATTGGGGCTCGAACCCACGCCATCCTGTGCACCAGGCGAGGTAGTTAACATCTCGCCCCCGCAGCGCCCAAGCAAAACCCTGTGCCGGTTTCAACATACATGGTCTCATCAGTGGAGTCAGATATCTCTCTCCGCTGTGTGTCTCCTCTCCTCCCGTGTTTCCCCACCACCCAGATTTTCGTCGACCAGTCCCAGTGCTAGTCCCCCTCCCCGAGGTCACCCCAGCCTTCGATGAGTACTTGGCGGCGGGGAGGCAGGCCGTGTTGGCCACACAACCCCTCGTGAGCCGTTCGGGCCTTCGTGTGCATCGCTAACAGCACTTGCCATGACAGTCTGTTAAGGCTGTACGGGGGGGGGGGGGGGATTTTTGTTATTTTTTTGTGCGTGTCAATTTTGTGCGTGAGGTGGGTGGGAGTTTTTTTTTCTTTCTTCCGAGGTTGTATACGTGCGAGTACGGTACGGTGTGTGTGTGTTTGTGCAAGTTTGTCGTCGTGTGGGTGGAGAGATTATGAAGGAGATGGGAAGGCATGGAACAGGGAACACGTGTGCATCGCTAGGCGTCATATTTGCTTTTGTGAAAAACGGCCCACGGTGGTGAGGGATGATGTCTGTGTACGTTGACCGTCTGTGTCAGCGTATGTAGCCAACCCTGCTAATGGGAGGTGCGGTGGAATTACAACAAACAAAACACAAAAAGCAGGTCTAAAGAAAAGAGGTTTCATTCTGAATTATTAAAAAGTGCACAGCTACAGTGGCTTCCTAAAATCGGAAGAAAGAGCATTCCAGACGGCCGCCGAAGCGCATCTGCAATCACGCGATGCCGTGACCCCACCACCTTCTTTGTTCGATGGCCCAGCAGAGAAGCCCTCTGAGGACGATCGGAGTTCACGTGGTGAGGGTTTGTGCTCCTTGACGAGGCGATGGCCAATGGGCGAGACGAATGACTGAGCGGCAGCCGATGGAAACAACTTTCTTTAGAGGGGGGGAGGGGGGAGATACGACAATCGCGGAGATGGAGCGATAAAATCGGCTCGTCTTAAGGTGTGACATCGCAAGCATCGCTGTATCGTGAGTGATGTCCCCGGCGTGATGAGGCCGTCATCCAGCAATTGATGATGGTTCGGATGCCCAGCTGGGGGGGGGGGGGGGGGGCTGGGGGGGGCGAACTCTGCCACCGTAAATAAAACTGAACCAGCATTGACGCCGTGTGCTGCAGATGCGATGTGGGTCATTCAATTGTGTGCCATTAGGCACCCACCCCCCCTCCCCTGGGGGGTGTCCGCTCGTGACACCGAGCCCAATTTTCTCGCCCCGAGCGCAGTGACGGATTCAAAAGTCGGGGTGTGTGGACGCGGTACCGAGGGAGATGGATTGTCCCTGCCCGCGTTTGCCCCCCCTTGTCGAGTGAAGGTCTCCGAGGCAGATTCTATTTATTTTGTAGTCTTACGAAATACATGCGGCTTCGTCTCAGTTGGTTGTGGCTGTGGTCGCGGTGGTCGCGGTGGTGGTGGGGGGCAAAAATTGAATGCGTCCGATGAAATCGGTTCCTGTGGGTGTGGCCGATTCTTGTAGGGGTCGCTCACGAAAGGCGGTCGTGGGTTTTTTGGGGGGTGGGAGGCATTCGTCCAGCAGTGGAATGACCATGGCTGTCGATGGTGAACTTCGTATTGACAACAGCAATTTAGTTTGGTATGGTGTCTGAAATGCAGCCGCATCTCAAGCTACTGACAGTCGCAGGGTTAAATGTGGTGTTTCGTGCAAGGTGCATTCTTTTAGCTTCCGGAACTTAAACACATTTTTTTCTTCCACCAAGCCACTCGTGACCCTAAACTAAACGAAGCGTTTTTATTTGACCAGATAAGGCCCACTGAGCTGTATGGCTTTCTTTCAGAAGTGACCTGGCCATAAATGATACTCTGAACGCAGGGTTTGTACATACGTACCTCAACAAGCCATGAGGAAGAGGGAACACTCGAGTCGAATGAGCACATTGGGAAATTTCCAGCATACTTTGCATACTGTACGTGCAAACATGGCTACGCACGGTGCGAAATAAGTCTTATCCTATAAAAAATAATATCGCGCCATATTCCAAGGTGTACTTAAATACATGTTGAGATGACGTCACCATTGCTGCATGTATCAGAATTCCGAATCTTTATTTATGGAGAAATTCGATGAGCTATTAAGCTCTTTTTCACAGATGCCTAGAACAAACAAACTATAAAAACAAACAAACATATTTTTATTTTACCAGGTAAGGCCCACTGAGTGAAATAACTCTGTTTTAGAAGCGTCCTGGCCACAAATGATAGCTCAACTAGGTGGACATTTATAGCAGCCAAAAACTGTGAACGCACATTGATAATTATAAATGTGGAGGGAAAAACCGGAGAACCCGGAGAAAAATCCACGCGACCACGGGGAAAACATGCAAACTCCAAATATACAAGCGCCAGGGTCGGGATCGAACCCATGGCTTCATGTACACCAGGCGAGGCCGTTAACATCTTGCACGCGTCAGTGCCGAGTGGCGGGTCAGAAAAAAGTGACTTTTGGAGTGCATATATGATTCCTCGTCACCAACTCGAAGCGGCCCACTGCTATTTTTAGGCAATAATGGAACCATAGAATGAGTGTGTCATTGTAAAGTCTAAATGCAGTTGAGGCCACTCGGCGCGTGTTCTCCCCGACCCTAATTTGCATTCCAACTTGCGGTATCGTGTCGTGTCGTTCTCGGGGGACTCCATTTTGTATTTGCAACTTTGGATTACGAACCCTGCATTTAGGGAAGTTGATGTCATACAACCACTTGCTGAGCGACTTGAGCTAAGCCTGTTTATCCACACTCGGTGCAACACCTTTCATTTGCCCTGCAAAGAATGTTCGTCATCTGTCAATGTTCGTCGTAGGTCAATACGCTGACATTTTTAAGTGTCAGGAAAGAAAGATACATTAAGTGTTCCACCAAATTTAATGTGGTGGTTGTTTATGTGTGCGGTCATCGGTGACCGAGTTGAGACAGTCATCTCATTACGCTTGAAGCTCTCATCACAACTCGGTCTTTGAGAGCCCCCTGGGTCTCCGTGAGAGTTCGATGGTCCCCTCTGTGTACGTCTTATGGGTCTCTTGAGTGACAATATGAGTCAATATGTAAGTCATTGATGACTGCGATGAGATCATCAACTAACTCCACATGAGAGCCCGGTTTAATCACAGGTGGTTGAAACCCAGATGTGAACCCAGGGGCTCAGGAGTGGTGGCTCAGTGGTTTGACCTTTGAAGCACCAAGCCACTTCACCCATATAAACACTCTTTTATCACTTTATGGTGGAAGGGCCGAAGGACACAGCATCATCTGTTGTATCGTTCGTAACAAGTAGTTACCATATTTTATTCCCTCCTATTTAAATCTCCGTATTTTTAAAGGACAATTTTGGGGTGCGTGATATGATCCAGTAGGTGTGTGTGTGTTTGACCCAGACTTGTATAACTATACTGACACCGCGCATACGTTGTTTAGGGTGTGCGTCCAACATTTTGGGGCGTCTAATTATTTGGAGAATACAGCGAACAGGGGGAGGCCACACTGTGGCCTGCTAGCCAAAATGTTCCTTCCAGGCAGTCGCTGGGAACTGCCACCGTGGCGAGATGTTAACGCCTTGCCTGGTATACAGGAGGTCGTGGGCTTGATTGTTACCCTGACGGCTGCTGTATAATTCTAGATTTGAAGCTTTCGTGACTGCAAGGATTCATATTCTTAGGTTTTGTCGGTAAAGTCACGTAGGTAAAAAATTTAAATAAAAATAAAATAAAAATCACGACGTTTCGGAGGCAACACAAGCTTCCGTTTTCAGGTAGAACCGTCACAGCACGATAGCTGTATCAAGTGAGTATATTTAGAGTTTGCATGTTCTCCCTGTGGTCGTGTGGATTTTTTATCCGGGTCCTCCGTTTTTTCCACCACATTTAGAAACGTGTGATTACAGTATTCGGCTGATATGAATGTCCACATGATAAGCCACTTCTTCGAGCTATCCTTTGTGGCCAGGCCGCTTCTGAAAAAGCGCTTTATAGCCCAGTGGGGACTTACCTGTTATATAAAAACCGCAGTAGCAATTAGTTCCAAGTGCGTCTCGATAGACATGCGGAAACACTTTAACTTCTCCAGGTCTTCCTCTGGCACATGGCAGGTTTAAGTTTGAGCCATACGATAGCTTGGGCGAGTAGTGCGTCTCACTGTCCAGTCCGCTGGAAAGGGGGCCATAGAACGATGCAATTGTTTGCAATATCTTTCCGTGGCGCGGTTCCGGGCGGCCGAAGTCGCTGCACTGCCGATCGTCATCTTTAACGTCCCGCTTGTGGATGGGGCATGCCGCAGCGGGTGCTCGCGGTTCTGAAGCGAATGACGACGATGATGATGGAGCCACCACGGGTTTCTTGGCAGAACGGAGCCATGTGGAGCAGTCGTGGGGTACCTCGATGAGGCTTTGATTTGGAACCTCGCGGTGGGGGGGGGGGGGGGAACTCCACGGTAGCGTTCGCCGGCGGTCTTCACTTGACCCCCGCTCAATCCAATTTGTAACTCTCGTTTTGAACTTCATTTTAAACAGGAATCATCGGCGGAAGTCGGACGCTGCCTGGGACACTCGCCCCTGGCATCAGATGCGAGTGCTCTCGGGGGTTACTTCTGCAAATTACCAAAAAAATATCGAATTCCTCGGACAACCAGCGAGAGCAAAAACTGCACCCGCGTGGCCACCCCACGTGGCCACCCCACGTGACACCGCTGCCGTGTGGTTCTCGGCCACGTGCGGGTTTAGATTTGCGTTTGTAGCCTCGTAGGGTTAGGAAGTTTGGCCACCGCCCCCTGGTCTAGTTAAATTTTAATTACATTTTGAGTAATTGTCTCTTTTTTCAGACGCTTATTATTTGAACACAATTCCACTGAACCACTTGTATTTTGTAATGTAGCTGCCTTGGGTGAGTAACTCACGTTTACAGCCATATTCAGTATATTAGGTTTAATTAAACCGATACATAAAGGCCATCCATTATTTATTTATGAAATGCGTGAATCATTCTTCAAACTTGGACTCCGTTGAAACTCGGTGAGGTAATATGTCCATTATTAACTTCTGGATTACCCTCCAGAATTCTAAACAACTTTGAGAACTTATTCCTATGCAGCGAGACAAAACTGCTTTATATTAACTTCTGGAATGCATGAATAATTATTTAAAGTCAGAGAACTATCATTCCAATTCATTGAGACAATCTGTCCACTATTAGCGCCCCAGAACGCCTTCAAAATTCTTTAACCAAGCGGCCTCGTAGCGCTCGATCTTACAGCACGCTCCAACATCCTCCCGATGTTTTGTTTTTTAAAGCCGTATCGGCAGCATCGTCATGAACCCCACTCGTCGCTACGATCATTGTCATCACCAGTTCGCCGTGGTATTTTTTTTTAACCGTACTGCTATCAACCTCAACATTTTGCTGAAGAATTCCCGTCAGCCGAAACATCTTTGTGCTTATTTTTTTTCTCAATAGACGACCTTTTGTAGCCCCACTACCCATTGTATAGGTTCACGGCTACAACGGTTTCTGTCAAAACCCCCAGTCAACGGTCACTCGCTGGGAGGTCGCTCTCCCTTCTCCTCTGCTTTCCTGCACATTCTGGAACTCCCCTCAGCCATCCGTGCTGCTGCCGACTCCTTTCTTCCGTGCTGCTGCCGACTCCTTCGGATGAAGTGCAGGCTCCCCCCCCCCCCCCCCCAGAACCTTCCTCTTCTCCTCGGCCTGTGACTGGCTTGTAATTTTTCATCATTACATCAGACGGTGGAAAAACCCTCGCGGCAGCCGTGTACCCTATTATCCGCTGCACCCCTTTTATCCTTCACACCCACCTACAGAGCATCGTGGTAAATTAACAGGAGTGTTTTTTTTGTTTAATGGGACGCGTCTCGGCATCACCAGGTCCGTCCATGGGGGAGGTTCAGGGTCCGGGGGAAAATCCCAACTCGGTGTGGGCGCCCCCAAATGCCTTCAAACTAAACCGGAAGTATTACATCTGACACTGACAGTTAAGCGCGGGCAACCCCCCCCCCCTCCCAACAAAGTGCGGGGCCCGGGGCAGTCGCGCCCGTTGGCCGTGTGCCCTATGGCTCTGAGACTTCGCCGACCCAGTGTGTTCGGCACGTGTGTACGGATGCGACTGAATTGGAACGAGAGGTATTTTCAGTGTTAACGGAGCAATCGCATCGCAACGCTTCGCCACATTACGATTTCGTCCCCCCCCCCCCAGACCTAATGGAACAGGAATAATGAGGAGAATTAATTCCAGCAACCCTCCTGACTCGTGACCAATTAATTGAACGAACAGTTACCGTCAACGCGGACAACGCAAGTGGGCGTTTGTATGAGTTATTTGTACGTAGCAAATACAAATGTTGTACGCCATCCATCTGCAAGTTTTTATAGAGGACGTGCCATATACGCATGTGTATACAGTAACTGTATATCATGAGCTGCTCGCTGACGGCACTTGCCCCCAAACAGTCCGTGAAGTCTATACGGGGAAGGTGGCGGGGGGGGGTATTTGTTTTTACAGGATGATTCAAAATGATGGACCCGATTTGAAATCGCCATATCTCTGCAACCACGAACTGCCCATGAATGAAATGCTTACCACTTGAAAGGGCGGGGCATAGAGAGGGCGGGGCATAGAGAGGGCGGGGCATAGAGAGGGCGGGGCATAGAGAGAGGGCGGGGCATAGAGTTTCAAATGGTTACCGCCAGATGCCTCTGCCAGCGCACAAACAGCCCCTAGCCTCAGTCATTCGCAAGACGGTGACCCCGCAACACAAGGCGTTTCGCGTTCTGCAGTTCAGCGAGACTGAATCCGTAATTGCGGTGCAGCGTGCGTTTCAACGGCGTTTTGGCATTGATCCGCCAATGTCAAAGAGCATTCGTCGTTGGTACCGACAATTTGAGGAAACAGGCTGTTTGTGTAAGGGGGAGAGCACAGGGCAACCACGCACCTCAGAGGAAAACGTGAGAAGAATTCAAGAGTTGTCTGCGTAGCCCGCGCAAGTCCACCCGTCGTGCCAGCCGAGAACTTGCGATCCCTCACACGACTGTCTGGCGCGTGTCAAGGCGACGTTTAATCATGAGACCATACCGGTTGTAAATGGTACAGGCTCTTCGTGCAGGTGACAAAGGAAAGCGTGGAGAATTTTGTGATGCGATGGTACAGAACATGGAGGACGACAGCTTATTGCCGCGTTTGATTTTTTGTGATGAAGCAACGTTTCATCTCAGCGGTAAAGTTAACCGTCACAGTGTGCGCATATGGGGATTAGAGAATCCACACGAAACTGTCGAGCGCGAGCGTAGTTCCCTGAAAGTGAATGTGTTTTGTGCCGTTTCTCAAAGAAAGGTTTATGGCCCTTTCTTTGTCGAGGGAAACACAATCACGGTGCAAGCGTATCTCGAAATGCTGCAGAAATGGCTCTTTCCACAACTTGATGAAGATTCCGATGACTTCATTTTTCAGCAAGACGGAACACTGCCACATTGGCACCTGCAGGTTCGACGTTTTCTAGTGACACGCCGCCTCAACGTTGGATATGTCGCACGGGACCCCAAGACTTGGCGCTACACTCTTGGCCCCCAAGATCCCCAGACATCACCGCACCCTGCGACTTTTTCTCGTGGGGATACGTCAAAGGCCCGAGGTGTTTTTGTGCCACCATTAGCGACTAATCTGGATGACCTCAAAAACAGAATCACGGCAGCGGTGACTTCAGTGGAAGGAGACGCTTTGAGAGGCGTTTGGGACGAATTCAACTATCGTCTCGATGTTGTCCGTACAGCAGGTGGAGGGCACAGAGTATTTGTGGTTAGTAGAACTTTGAACCGTTTGTAACTTTTTGTGTAATTGTAACATGTTGCCATCATGAAATATGCTGCTTTGAAATTGTGTCCATCTCTTTGAAATACCCTGTATATCATGAGCATAGACACCGATAAGCGTAAGCGGAGTTTCACTTCTATATTGTGGGGGTTGGGCAGGGGTTGGGCAATAAATTTATAATGGTGTCCAGTTTGATAAAGGTGTCCCAACTCCGCTCATGATCATACGTGGACCCGCAGGATCCCAACCACGCGCTGACGTTACCCCAACGTTGCATTTCTGGAAATTGCCAAAACGGCTTGTGGCCTGCTGATGAGCGGCAACAGAAAACGCATTTCGCTTTCGTGTACCGGGGGGGGGGGGGGGGGGGTCCCTCTCTCCGACACGTAACTCGCTGAAATCCACTGCTGGATGGGTGCACACGTAGACAACAATGACGTGTGTGTGTGTCTGGGGGAGTGTGTGTCTGGGGGAGTGTGTGTCTAGGGGAGTGTCTTTCTGGTGGAGTGTTTTTTTCGGGTGATGTTTCTGGTTTTTAAAATAATAATTAATTGTCCGTGTTTCACACGGCGGCAGGCCTGTTTCCCTCCAGATAACCATATTTAGACGCGCCGAGGCTTCTCTGGGGTACATACGCGGTGATGCTGTGGTTCGCGCCGCACTATAAACCTGTCGTGACCCACTCGCGTTCGATTCCCGGCAATGATGCCCCCCTCCGTCCCCCCCCCTCTACTCCGACCCCCCACTAAATCCCCTCCCCCCAACTCCGTCCCCCCCTGCACTCCCCCGCCACTCCTTCCACCCACCTCACTCGTGGACACCGATATCATCAGTAGCACGTGATGATAATTTGAGGTTGCCGTACTGTGTGACAGCACAGACGGATATCCCTCGTGTAGCCATAACAGACTGTTGGGGCAAGTGCTGTTAGCGAGCGCCACCTATGAAGGCTACACCGGCACTGTGGCACATGAGGGGGTGGGTGGCCAAAACCACGCCCGGCCGCCTTTGTCTCCCCAGTGGCGATGTTTTACAACACTGCACAGGGTGCTCATTTGAGACTGAGTCGACCTAAGGGAGGGATGGGGGGGGGGGGCAAGGACCGGTTCAGATAATCTGCACTCGTGTTGGCCATGAGCGGGAATCGCACCTTGCGCGCTAACCACTGCGCCACCGCTCCCAATTAACGACCCACCATCACCGACGTGTCTGTGTGTGGGGGGTCGTGGGGAGCGGTGGTGCAGCGGTCAGCGTGCTGCGCTACAAACCCGGCGACCCGAGTTTGATTCCAGCTCACGGCCAACACCACTGACGATTATCCGAACCGGTCCTGGGCCTCCCCTAGGTCGACTCGGCCTTAAAATGAGTACCTGGTGCGATGTGTAAACGTCGCCACTGGGGAGACAAAGGCGGCCGGGCGTGGTGCTGGCCACCCACCCCCTCGTGTACCGTTCGAGGCCTTCATAGGTGCTCGCTAACAGCACTTTTCCCAACAGTCTGTGGCTCGTAGGGGTCGTGCACGATGGTCGAGAGCGATAGCGGAGTGGCTGATTGGACATTCACCCGTGGTGTGTGGGAGTTAGCGAGGGAGGAGATGCAGGGTGCTGCTGGGTGGGGTCCATCGTGCTGTGTGTGTGTAGTGTGGTGGTATCATCGCGAGAGATGCAGACTGCTTGGAGGGAGGCCTGTGTTCAGCAGTGGATTGAGCATGGCTGATAAGGATGTTACGGTCGATAATCGATTACACTGGTCAACAAAAAAAAAAACAATTTTTTTCGGGCCTGGACTTTTGCAGCTGTTTTAGACTAATTTCAGGGTGCTGATTCCAAATCTGATCTTAGATTTGCTCTATCACATCTCATTTTTATGCTATCGGCATACCCCATTTTCATTGATTTTACCCGAAATTAACTCTGTCACTTATGATTGCAAGTTGTTGCGAGTCAGTGACTGCTTTAGTGTTAAAATATGGCGCTGTATTTTTAGGATAGTGTGTTTATAATATAATTTTATGTAGATATCCACATTTATTTAATATTTTTCTTCCGCAGTTTTTATTGAAAATGCAATATTTGATATCTCAAAAACCTGATGTGATAGACAAAAACGTATGCCAGATTTGGAATCAGCAACCCAAAATTACCTTAAAACCGTGGGAATACCTTATGCCAGAAAAAGTGTGACCAGTGATATTCGGCTGCTTCCTGGAAAGGAGAGGGTGCCGGATGTTCAAAAACTCCGGATAATCGCATCATTTAAAATATCAAATCTTTGCACATTCTTGTATGCCATTGTGTGTTTAGGTGCTGTTACATGTTCCTTGAGTGTTTTAAATTTGTTTACGATGTGAAATTTTGGCAAAAAGAAACGTCCCACTTTCAAAAGTGGCCGTATTTACCGTAACGTACTTGCCACTCCAATCGCGAAGACTGCATGGGGCGATCTATATATGTGCAGTATTATCATTGTTTAAGTTGTATGTAGTGTATAATGTACTACATACAAAATGTAACACTGTAATCAACCGTAGCTACTATTTTGTTGTCACGCACGTGGTGCCGATTAGGCCTCGGCAAGGTAAGGTAATTTACCCTTTTTACCGGGTAAAAGGGTAAAGGTGTCGACATGCAAAGGGTTAAGGTAAAGGGTAGGGTAATGGTAGCGCGAAGTATTACCCGGTAAACACCTTGTGTTTACCGTTCGCTAAAAGCTCCGTGGCGCAGTCCGTGGCCTCCATTTAAAATTGGAATCATTGAGAGTATTCTATATGAATAACGCACTCTACCCAGCATTTACCTGTTACAAACCTTTTTCACGTGTAGTTCCCCAGTAATCACCCTGTAATCGGGTAATTTGTATGGGGTAAGGGTAAAAGGTAGGGTAAAGGTAGGCTCGTTGTTTTTACCTTTTACCTTACCTTGCCGAGGCCTCGTGTCGATTACAGCCTTTTGAGTAGTTTCGCCGGATTGGCGCGGCACGGCAGCCGGATAATATTGGAAACAACCGGCTAATTATCGATCACCTGTATTGTACATTGTAGAGATGACGTGTCACGGGACAGACCCAGGTGTTGTGGGTAAACAGACTGGGATCACCGGCAGATGCACCACCTGTGCTCCCAACTGTGCCACCTGTCGATGTCTGTGTGTGTGTGTGGTCTTTTTTTCGTATGGCAGCTTTCGTGGAGAGAGGTTCGCGCACTGCTCTCTGAAACTCGTGACACGGGTTCCATTCCTGTTAGGATTAACACACGTGGCGAAGTGACGCCTGATTCATTCATTTACTGCCTATACGTACACGTACAAAAATAAAACCCCCCCTCCTGTCGCAGACTGCCTGGCCAAGTGCTCTTAGCGAGCACCTAATGTGAAGGCCGATACAACAAACGAGGGGGGTGGGTGGCCAGCACTACGCCCAGCCGTCTTTGTCTCCCTAGTAGTTTTGTTTTTACGCACCGCAGCAGGTACTCATTTGAGGCCGAGTCGACCTAGGGGAGGCCCAGGACCGGTCAGATAGTCGTCACTGGTGTTGGCCGTGAGCGAGAATTGAACTCGGGTCGCCAGGTTCATAGTGCAGCACGCTAACCGCTATACTACCGCTAACACACATGCAAACACACATGCAAACACACTTGCAAACACACATGCAAACACACTTGCAAACACACATGCAAACACACAAAGACACACACACACATAATTTGCATTTATGAACCATCTAAATGCGACGGCATCTCACGATGCTGTACAAATCAGGCATCTGAATAATTCATTCTTTTTGTCAGGGAAATAATTCGCACGCAATCTACTGCTGGATGAAGACCTCCCCCTAAGTCATCGCCATCTCCCGTGGCACGGCCGTGGAGAGGTCTTGGTGATCCAGCGGTGGATTTTACAAAGGGCTGTAAATTAGGACAATTATTCCGATGATTAACTTTGGGATGGCAAGAACATTGTCGAAATGTAATTGCTATCGGGGCCCCACGGTGTATATATTGCGGTGCAGTCTCTAGCTATCATTTACTCAAATATCTCTGGGTTATTTATCTGTGATCTTATTCTTGGTTCTTTCGGTAAAGTCACGTGGAAGGGAAATAATAAAATAATAAAATGAAATAAAAACAAAAAATAATAAAAATAAAAAATAAAATAAAACATCATATTTAATTTTATTATGTTGTATTTTAAGTTTTTATTATTTCCCTTCTACGTGACTTTACCAAAATAACCAAGAATATGAATCCCTGCAGTCACGAAAGCTTTAAATCGAAATTTATCTGATCAATGAAGAAGGACCATTCTCCAAAACGTTATCTGTTGCATATTGTTAACTTTTAAGGCCCACAGTGTAATTGACGAATGTGTTGAGGGTTGTTGTTAATTGTGCTTGTGCACCAATGGAAACGCAGACAGGGGGATATAGGTTTGGTTGTATATTGTGTGCATACTGAACTCGTGACCGCATTGTTTTATTCGGGCAAGACAGGCCGTCCTCCTGCATGGCTTGATCATAGCATTTGATTAAGACTCGGTGACCCAACGCGTACCGCTCCTTAAACGAGACACTTGCAGCCTTGGTGAGATCCCAGCCGGTTAAACGCAGGCAAGTGACCCACTGGCTCGCTTCATTTTGTGTTTTTCATGCAAACTCTCGTTTTGCGTATTTACACGTTGGCATGAGGATGTTGCTCTGTCGAAAGATAACGTTTCCATCTACGGCGGGTAATGCGAGTCGGAGAATGGGCCCCATGGATTAGATGTTACCGATTTTACTTGTGCAGTTACATAAAGAGGACTGTTATCTACCAGCAGCAGAGGTCGCAATCGGGTACCCGATACCCGTACCCTACCTGATACCCGGCTACCCGTACCCGGCCGGGTACGGGTACCCGTTTGGGACCCTGGTGCGGCCGGGTACGGGTACGGGTAAGGAATCAAAACCCGTTTGCGACCAAAACCCGTTTAAGACCAGGTAAGGCCCACTGAGCTGTATTGCTCAGTGGGCCTTACCTGGTAAAATAACAAAAAACTGTTTTAGTTTAGTTTTAATAGAACGATAATACAGGTGTGGGGCTCATTTTGGTAATTTAAAATCCTCGCTTGCAAAATGCTCAATGTGAATTTCATACGTAGGTTCTCACGACCAATATTACGAGTCTGCTCATCACTTTATGTTGGGCGAGTTCGTGTGTATAAAACATTTGTCGTTAAACCCTCCATGCACCCGGCACAGTCAATGAAATAAAAGTGGCACGTGAATCAAACGTGCAAAATGTTCGACTGCTTCATGCAGCACCACCGGTGTTGTTGGAGAGTAGCTCCTGTTAACAACCTGATGATGCTGGATGTAGTCTCCAGCGAAACGTCGCGACCCATTTTCAATGTTGTGAGTTTACTCCCCAAAGTTGAGCCCCTTGTGTTATTGGTCGCCTTCCCGCGTGTGTATCGGTGTTTTACGCAATAATATGCACCTTATTTCCATACACTTTATCACATAGTTTTTTTGCCAGTCCTGAGTCCAAATGCGGGCCTCCAGGATTTCCAGTTTTATCCGGGCAATGTGGACAGCCAATTGATTAAAGTAAATCGGTGTCCTGTTTATATCCCAGAGAGTCTCGCCGAGTCTAAAGACGCCTTCAGGAGGGTCCTGCGGCGGGATGATTTGGCTTATTTAATAATAATAATTTAACTGTTTAAAGCGCCATTAAACAATCGTTCTCGGGGCGATATGCATGGAAAGGCGGAAATAGTTTAACGGCAACCAAGAAAAGAAGAAGTGAGAAAGACGGTTGAAAATAAAGAGATAGAGATACATTTTAAACAGGTAAGTTTTTAGTCGAGATTTGTATATTTTTGTAAAAGTCTCGGAAGTGCTGACCTCGAAAGGCAACGAGTTCCAGAGTTCAAGTGGCCGCAATTGCAATGGCAACGATCACCCCCAAGTGTGAAGCCTCGACCGCGGGATAGCGACACACAAATCTGAAGGTCTTAACGATCTTGATGGAATATATGACCGCAGGGAGGTCCTGAATCTAGGGTGGAGCAAGTCCATGGACGTAGCAGTCATAACGATGAAATCGGGGTCTGTTTCATGGCCAAAATAGAATTACATTTTAGTACATCAGCCTACCCGGGATTCTGAAACCTTTCCCAGGAAGTCTACCCATGTCCCCCGCTGTTACTCTGCAACATTTTCAGATGCAGTGCCGGCTTAAGCTAGTGCGGGGCCTGTCGCATATATTATAAAGGGGCACTAAACAAATAAAAAACACGTAAGTATAGTAAAGTTATTGTATTTTTTCATTTGCTATACAGCCAGATAATATGACAAATCGCTAAGCTTAAACACCCGGTCGTTCATAAAAGTTGAATGCGGTATAGTACTATAGTAATAGAGCAAGTGCAGAATCACTGAATCGTAATTTATAACTTGAAAGCATCTAGCGCGGGGCCCTTGAAAGTGCGGGGCCCGTAGCACGTGTAGCTACTTTTGCTACAAGGATAATCCGGCACTGTTCAGATGCGGGGAGCATGCAGATGCCGTGTACAATACACATGAACATTTGTATTGTATGGACTAACATCGGATTGCATGAACCCGCATAGAGATCCGTAGACTCGGAGACGGGACCCACAGGCTCGCACACATAGACACCTATGCGAGTGTCGTTTTCCGTCCCGCAAAAATAATGATTCCTGCCGTCGCTATACAATGCCATTTTGAGATGCAGTTTCTATATAGACACTGCCATGCGAAACCACAAAGTTGCGCATTGTCTTGCAGCTATACTCGCATCTGTGTGTACACATCAAAACCGAGCTCGCTGCACGAGGTGAGGCCGAAACGTAACACCAGAACTCCCATGCATGTTCAAGGTGGAACAATCGCCCGGTAAAGGAACCTTCCCCCCGCCCCACATGGTTTTAACGACGCGCCAACGTTAGACGAACGTTGTGTGTGTTTACAGACCAAGCGACTTTGCCATTAGGGGTGCTTTATAGTAAAAAAAAAACACAACACATTTTGGGAAACAACACTGTCCGCTATAAGGGTAAATGTTTTTAAATATGTGTAATGTGAGGATATATCCATATCACAACTCGTCATGATGATTGGCTCTGCCGGTCCTAGTCTATAGCCAATGGGGGGAAGCCTAGGGTCGTGGCCCTGACGTAATGGAAATGTGACAGCTGCAAGTAGAGGATTGATTCTGCTGGCTTTGGCCACAGCCAATGGGGAGATGAGTCAGGGGCGTGGTCCCGGGAACTTACGGGGGAGCCTGGAATATTCCATGGAGGCTAACGAGGATTGGTGGAAACGTACCACGTGACCCGGGTATTAAATAGGAGTGGAGACGAACGACACGTGGTCAGAACGGGAACGAACAGAGAAAGGGGGCCACGCGGGAACGGGGCTCCTCCGGGTTGCCATGTGGCGGTGTGTCTCTCTCTCTATCTATCCCTCTCACGCTGCCTGTCCAGCAGCGTGAAGGAAAGCTGTAATACAAGTTGAATAAAAGACGGATTCCAGAAGTCGCCTCAACGACCTTTATTACATATGTAATAGGCGACAATTTAAAACGGTGGCTCTACTTCATGGCAGGGGCTGTTGCGAATTATTTCACCTTTTTTGGGTGCGGTGTTATAGATTAATGATTGTGAGCGTTGCTTGTGCACCACTGCTGCCAATGCAATGTCAAAGGGAAACTTACTTATTTGCTAATGAACGTTTACAACAAACACGTGGGCCCTTGTCTCGCCGCGATAAATTATGACATTCTATCCACTGATTTGCTTACGCATTGCAAACTCTGCACTGGTTTGGACCGGTTTGAGTCTCTTCAGCCCCCCCCCTAGGTTTTGTGGCCCCGAACCGACATAAAACATCGACCAGAGAGAGGCACGGGAGTCGGAAAAAATAATGCAAAAAGATTGCGGGGAAACCATAGTTTTGTCTAAACTCACGATCATATAACTGCCGAACTGCTTCTTGTGTGCGTAGGTTGTTGTTGCCTCCCCCCCCCCGTGCGCACCTCCGATTGGCACGGCTGTCTACGTACGGCGCGAAAGAGGTTCAACACACAATACAAATTACGATCACAACATAACGTACGCATAGCGGACGGCTTAATTTGTTAGGAGGGCGGGGGGGAAATCGCCAGGCAGCAGAATTGTTGGTAGTCCCCTTTTCCCTCGGGGGGGGGGGGGGGGGGAGACACGGGGGGAGACACCTTCGTCGAAGGCTCGCCCCAGGTTTCCCCGACGTGGCGCGCAAACGGCCTCGCCCGTGACCACTACGGGCAGCCCCGTTCAGCCCGGAGCGCCGTCGACGAGAAGGAGGAAAAAAAAAAATCGACGGGCGGTTGGTGGCTTTGAGCGCGTGGGCACTTTTCCACGGATGAGATAACATCGTTGTCATCGTCATGAGGCGCTGCCACGGATGAGATAACATCGTCTTCATTGTGCGCAGAAGATACGGCTCATCTCGCCTCTCTCATCTCCTTCCATGCCCCTGCTCGTCCTCTTCGTTTCCAATTTTCTCCTGTATTTGAATACAAAATTCGGGTCGCCACGTATGCCATCACACTGTTGCATACCTGTCAACACATTACCAAGTGTCTACCTTATTACAGACCAATTCAGACCCTATTGGTCACCCCGTGCCCCTTGCAGATCTCAACGTTCATCCTACAAAGTCCCATCACAAAGGAGAAACGCAAAAAAAAGACCCCAAAAATGTTGCCCGTATTTAAACGGCTGTAAACCGTATGGACCTGAAAACTCAATGTCCCTGTACAAAAATACGGGTTAAACCGTATGGGTTGACAGGCGTGCTGTTGGGCGAGTCGCCTACTTGCTGTACTGCCTCTGTTACGGAATGCAGTGGTGTGTCTTCGCGTGACCAGTTAGACGAGTTTGTTCGTTACCCGTCCCAAGGATCGCTCGATGCCCAAGCCGTAGCCTCGCCGCTCCATCACGGCTGGCCGCATCCATTTTTGCATTCTTGCGAATGTTTTGTTGAACACTGTACACCCGAAAAATGTTGGGTTCGTGAGCCAGGTGGCTGAGCGGTATAGAGCGCCAGGCCAGCGATCGGATGGTTGCGAGAGGTCAAATCATGCTCGTTAGGGTGGGGGGGGGGATGTTGACTCCGCTTAGAAAGTGGGGTCCCTCCAGAGGATCATCTAACGTGAGGGAAGTCCGAATCATAATATCTATTTAGGCTGGAGGAATCCCTGCCTCACTTGATGCAGCAAATCTGGCTGTGACGGTCCCACCTGATGACGGAAACTTGTGTTGCCTCCGAAACGTCGTGAATTTTATTTTATTTTTTATTAATTTTAATTTCATTTTTCACCTACGTGACTTTACCGAAAGAACTAAATATAAATCCTTGCAGTCACGAAAGCTTCAAATCTAGAAGGAATCCGATGAGCTATTTTCCACAGATGTCCGGTAGTTTCACGGATGTCCAGTGGCTGTCGCATGGGCAGACTCGGCCCCGACCGCAGGTTATGAGGAATTTCCGCCACTGACTCAGGCCTGTGCGTAGCTCATTTGACAAGGAATCACTTTTGACTTTGGAGACTTTGGATGACGGCACATGTCGGTTTGATGG
The DNA here is from genome assembly GCF_965212315.1 of Lampetra planeri. Lineage (NCBI taxonomy): Eukaryota > Metazoa > Chordata > Hyperoartia > Petromyzontiformes > Petromyzontidae > Lampetra > Lampetra planeri. The sequence goes on along the minus strand of NC_136125.1, from coordinate 7,466,108 downwards.
CAGGGAAACCTGTCAGGATTTAAAAGCGATGTACGGCGGCGTTGTGACACGGCGAAACCTGGATCGGTCCTGCTCTCCCTTACACACGCCTTGCAGTGACCAGCGTGGTGAAGTATGGTCAAACAACCCCCCCCCCCCCCCCATGACTGACAGCAGCGTGGGCAGGGCCTTCATCCACCAGTGGATTCACAAAACGCTGAAGATTATTATTATTGTGAATGAGTAATAATAAAATGAGCACGGCCAATATTTTCTTTTACACTGCATCGAATAACAATGACGATATCTATTTTGTTTCCACGAATCTTAGCGGGGCAATTTCTCTCATTTCTAATTGGAAATACGATAACATGCCGCATTGAATGTTCAATGCGTTACCGCATGTAAGTTAACTTCCTGGGCATTTAAAAAAAACATTATTTTTTAATTCTTACAATTTGCCTACCGCTTGTGGCGGCGTTGCCCTGCTGCTCTGAGCCAGGGATTATACAGACACCGTGACGGAGGCAGAAATCGATATCTACAGTTCTTGTTCTCCGATAGCGCGGTGTTGCGTTCTTGAAGAACGCCGCGTTATAGAAAAAAATGCGTGAAAATGTATAATATAGGGTAAAGCACAGTCCGCGAAAACACGTGAGATGCGTATGCAGGCTGAACAAAGACTGAGGTGCGTGGGTAGCATCTAGAAGCATCTCGAAGCATCCAGCAGCATCCCGATGCCTTGTGTGATGCTACGCCGAGGCAGCCGCGTACGACCGCTTATTCCTACGTCGTTTCCATTCACTCGATTGCGTTATTTCCACTTCACCATCCGCGTTATAAAACACGTGTTGCCTAATACATTCATCGCGTTATATATCCAATTCGCGTTGTGAATGCCACGCGGCGTTGTAGGAGAAGCGGACTGTGTGTGTATTGAGGGCGCGCGGTACAAGTGCAGAATTCTCTCCTAGCGCGACATGAGATTTGTACTTGTGCCAGCGTGAGACCTGCTGGATAGGGACAGGTGATATCGTGCTGCAGGGCTGCCTTGTTCGCCACCACGTCGTCCGACGTTGCGCATCACGTGCTCGGGGGGGGGGGAGCTTTAGATGCCGATGAAGCCGAAGGCGACAGGATGAGTCGCGCTGGGAGATTGTTAAGGAACCGAAGAAGCTCCCGGCACGTGGAGCGAAACGTCGGACGTCGAGCCACGCGGGGAGACGCGCAGCACAACTGGAGAACGCCGACGCGGGTAATGTTGACGGTGGACAAATCCGGCCCGTGATTTATAAAAGCGATTTACATTCACAGCACTCGAGATCACCGTCCAATCACGAGCGGGTGGGGAGGGGGTAAGGGGGGAGGGTGGGTGATGGAGGATGGGGGGCGGGGAGGGAGGGGTGGAGGGGTGGGGGCTCCGGCCCGTGACACGTGAGCCCCTGTTCTATTTTGGTTTTGATTCCGTGAACAATAATTGCAGTAATTGGTGCTATCGCGAAATGCAGGACGGCCTGACCTGCCGTGTCATGGGTGGTAAGGATATCTATCACCCTAGACGAGTCTCTGAATATATACTGTTTTACATTTTATTTCAACACACTCGCTGTTTAAACGCGACGCCTCCAGACTAAACAGCCCTGAATACGCCCGCTGGCATCAGTCTCACATCGGCCAAAATGATAATAATACTACTACTTTAGTGCCAGATATTTACCCAGCAAATCCTCGTAGAGTCTCAAGACTCTATCAGGAAGGGTTCTGCTGCATTTGAACGCTCGGTCAAGAATTCCACTTGATTAGAGTTTGTGGGAGGAAAAGGCTGTAGAACCTGGAGAAAAACCCCGCCGGTGCAGTACACGAGGGGAGATGTAGTTCTGGCAGGTCTCTGTCATTTATTTGTCTCGGGCAGGGGTCGGAAACCAGTGGCCCCCAGAGCCGCATGCTTCGTGACGTAATGTATTAAGGACCAGTGTCTCATATTTACATTGCGTTGTGGCTCTTGAAATATTGTTATTTTTTTTTACCGAATTCGACAATTTATCTTCCTATTGTTTTGTCTGCTGACCCCTGGTCTAGGGTACGATTGATTCGTGATACACAATAGCAGAATCCAACCTTATTGTCTGGGTTCTTGTATAACTAGCACGTAACGCACGGATTTCATACCCTACAGACATAATTTAATGCGAACAAGTCCCTTAATTATTAATAATGAGAGCACCAGTTATTCAATATGTAACTTACACTCCGTCCAAAGAATACTGCACACAAATACAAACAAAATCGATCAATGACTTAATTCAGAATTTGGGTTTTTATGGCATCACCCAATATATGGCATCACCCAGTGTCCACAATATATGGCATCACCCAGTGTCCACAATATATGGCATCACCCAGTGTCCACAATATATGGCATCACCCAGTGCCCACAATATATGGCGTCACCCCAGTATCCACACTATATGGCATCACCCCAGTGCCCACAATATGGCATCACCCAGTGGCCTCAATATGGCATCACCCCAGTATCCACATTAAATGCATCACCCCAGTGTCCACATTATATGGCATCACTCCAGTGTCCACAATATATGTTCATGATGAGGCAAACAACGCAACAATGGGAATTGTCATCAGCCGTCAGTCTGCAGCAGACGGGTCTCGCACTTGCGGCGAGACGGTGGCACGGCGGGCGAGGTGGTCATCTTCCGTGCTGGTGAATGTGAAGTCGTCGCACACACACGCACACACACGCACACACACACACGCACACACACGCACACACACGCACACGCACACACGCACACACACACGCACACACACACAGACACCGTCTCTCGAACAGCGCGATGGGTGATGACACGGCATCAGCCAGGTGGCTTGCCAGGTGTGGTCGGATTTTGACGACGTGTTAAACGATGTTTTATCTTTCTTCAATGTCCGATGTATAGACGTGTCTTCACCGTGATGACTGTTCATGGGCTTGTTGGCTTGCAGTCACGAGCTCGTGTCATCCACACCACGTGACCTTTGTAGCGCAGTTAGGTGCAATAACTTTCCTTTCTCCAGTAGGCACACGTTTATTATCTTTCGTCGCCAATATTTCTTCTGCAACACTCACTTTGAGTCTCCTTAATCTCACTTGCCGTTCATATCGGCTCTATATTAGTCGGCAACTGCATTAAAAAAAAAATGCTTTTAACATCTCTACTAGTTTTACACAATACCACCCCCACTGCTTCGCCACTAACACCTCCTGAGTGGTTAACTCGGCGTCTCAGCCGCTCTCGCGCAGTGCACGACTTCTGTCGAGGGCTGCCTCATCAGCACTGGAGCGCGCGTTGGCTCACGGGAGCGCACCCTACCCGGCCGACGTGAACATCGGGGTTGCCCCTGGCTCTCTGCCCCCCCCCCCTCCATGCGCTTTCTGCGCTCCGGAGCCCCGGCCCCCCTCCTCTACCCCCCCACCTCCGTCTCTTCTGCTGCTTCTCCTCTTAACGTAGCCCACTGATCTACTCATTGTATGGACGGGCCGATGTGTAAGCGTTAATACTGTAATGCATCATGGGACTTCCTTTGTCAGTACCAAAATATGATCTGGTAAACTTGTAAGGTCTCCATTGTCTCACAAGACACACAGAGAGAATATACATCCAATAAGAAAACGCATTATTAATTGACGATAGGTTTTTCCCTTTTTTTCTGGCAACTAAGCAGGTGTTAAGATGTTAAAACACCAAACTGAAACTTTTTACAAGGAATCGTGTCGGCGTAAACCACAATGCTTGTCAGAATGCAAACAAAAAACATACTCTGATAATTTATGCATTGTTGATAATATACGCCGTTTGAGACGAGGCTCAAAAGAAAGCTGTATCTGGTGTGGCACAATCGGTTTCAAGGACAATGCATATTTTCACAGCGTTTTTTTGTTTGCATTCTGACCACAAGTATTGTGGTTGATACAGACATGATTCCTTGTAAAAAGTTTCAGTTTGGTATTTTAACATCTTTACACCTGTTTTGTTGCCAGAAAAAAGGGGAAAAACCTATCGTCAATTAATAATGCGTTTTCTTATTGGATGTATATTCTCTGTGTGTGTCTTGTAAGAGACAATGGAGACCTTACAAGTTTACCAGACCTCCACAGCTTGACCTTCACTCTCTCTCCTGTGTTTTCGGTGATGAGGGTACTTGAGGTTTGTTTGGTCTGGAGTCCCGTAGCTGCTGTGGTCGTCACAGCTGGTTCATCAATCTCTACCCTCCTCTCTCGCGTCATCCACCTCTCCTCCTTTCTCCGAGGTAACGGGAGTTTTTGTTGTTGTATAATTGGCCTTGAGTCGTGTGTCTGGTTGTGCCCACAGCTCATCAGTAGAATGTAGCGCTCTGGAATAGGGGGGGGGGAGGGGGGTCTCGGGCGCACTGAACCAACCTCCGGACCTTGATACAAAGCTCCCAAGTCAACGTAGAATCCCATCTGTGGTGCCAAGTTTCCTTAAGAAACATGTGTACTCAGACAACCATAGTTTAATACCTACTATAATCACCCAGGAATGTCCTTAACGCTCGTGACGTCGCTCCACATCGACCAGCCTCCCTCTTTAATATACATGAGCAGGTGACGTCCTCCAAATGGACACCCCCCCTCATTAATAATCATGAACATGTGTGACGTCACTCCACATGGGGCACCCTCCCCCCTCATTAATAATCATGAGCAGGAGACATCACTCCACATCAAACAGCCCCCCTCATTAATAATAATTAGCGGCTGACGTCACTCCACATGGGGGGAGCGAGGCGCCTCCTCCCCCCTCCTTGGCGTCAACTTACAACCCTCACTATACAGGCAGAACCCTCTAGCCACACAATCTCCGTAGCGCTGTTGAGACATAGAAGTAAAAAGGACGGCATGATGCACAAGGGATTATAACCTTTAAATGAAATAAGTCTGTGTCACCGCGCCCTTACAAATTTCACACGAATTGATGCAATTAATATCACGTGGGGGTCTGCTTTTCGCTTGCAAGTTTCAGATTTTCTGCAATACACCCGTCCTTGGACGGGCTAAAGGCTAGTCAATTATAATTGTCCTCATAATGATTGTGATTAGTATGAAAATGATAATATTATTGAGACGATTAGTACGTAATTCTTCTTAACAGTAAATATTTTTGTTATTATTTTATTATTTCCCTTCTACGTGACTTTACCGAAAGAACCAAGAATATGAATCCCTGCAGTCACGAAAGCTTTAAATCAAAACTAAATGTTTCATTTTATTTTTCTACCCACGTGACTTTACCGAAAGAACCAAAGAGTATGGATTCCTGCAGTCACGAAAGTTTCAAATCAAGACTAAATTATGTTTGTCTTCACAAGGGTATATCCACGGCAGAGTCTCACTCTGCTCCCACACCGACCTACAACACCTGGCAAGCCCTGACGGGCACCCATCCAAGTGCTGACCAGGCCAAACCGCTGCTTAGCCTTCGGTGATGTGACGATATGGGGGCCACAATGCGGTTTTGTTTGGTCATCGGCTCATTCATGTAAACTGATGTGAACGTGTTCAGGCTGTTTGCCTCCTAATTGTTGACAGATGTTCCATCACAACCACGCGCTCGCGCCTATTTGTGGAAATCAACGGCCCCCTCCCGCCCCCACCCTCCGCGTCTGTAGGCTCAGTAATTAGCGTCACAAAATTTACATCCCGCCTTTGTCTCCCTCCCTCCCTCCCTCCCCACCACCCCCCCCCCAACCCAAATCAGCCTGGACGCCCGTGCGTCCGTGGCAATCGTAGTGTGGCTGGGCTCGCCGTGAGCTGAAACGCACGAGGTCCAATCTCGAGCACGTGACCTGGGGGGGGGGCACGTGACCGGGGGGGGGGGCACGTGACCGGGGGGGGGGGGCACGTGACCGGGGGGGGGGGGCACGTGACCGGGGGGGGGGGCACGTGACCGGGGGGGGCACGTGACCGGGGGGGGCACGTGACCGGGGGGGGGGGGGCACGTGACCGGGGGGGGGGGGGGCACGTGACCGGGGGGGGGGGCACGTGACCGGGGGGGGGGGCACGTGACCGGGGGGGGGGGCACGCGGCCTGGGGGGCAGTGACCTGGGGGGCAGTCGCCGGTGGGGGGGGGCACGTGACCGGGGGGGGGGGCACGCGGCCTTGGGGGGTAGTGGCCTCGCACGGTTGTCATGGGACCTGGTGCAAGGGATGAAATTGGACCCCCCCCCTCCAACCCGAACAATATCTCTCCCTCCCTGTTCATTACGCAGCATCTCCGCTGCAATAACAATGAACCCTAATAAGCCTGCATGTACCGTAGGCTGGTTCTGTGAGTCACGCACAATAACACCGGACCCTGATAATCCTAAAGCTGCTCTAGTTTGACTCTATGAACCTCAAGCAAGATCACTTACTCGCATGCCTGATGTTGATGTATAGCAACAATTATAATTTTACATTGTCCGGAGTAGCAGACGATCAGAATTTTTTTTTTCTGAGCTATGCAGCTCTTTCTCCCCCCTTCAGAGTCGGCGTGGCGCTGTAATGATGCCACATTAATGTTTGTGACTCGACCAATGATTGGTCATACTTCCCATGGTTCTGCTTTGGGTGACCACAGTCACACACAGGAGAGAGTTTAGTTTTAGTTTTTTTATTTCCATTTGTGCATCGAGCATCTGCTGGTGCCACGGTTTGTGTGCAGGTGCGGTTTAGGGGCTGTGGCCCCAAAAGCTTCGTGGAAGATAGAATCCAGGAATCGTCTGTGTCGGGGTCTTGGGCCTTTCACGTTTGTGACTTCTTGTGAAGCTGCATTCGGCATCCCAAGCGTCATCATCAGCGTTGGAGTTGCACCGTTGCAGGTTTGGCAGGTGGGGGTCCCGTAAGGGCCTGCTGAGGGGACTTCAACCAGTGGTGAGGGATTTATTTCGATTTAAAGCTTTCGTGACTACAGGGATTCATCTTCTCGGTTCTTTCGGTAAAGTCACGTAGAAGGGAAATAATAAAATAACAAAAATAAAACATAATAAAATACAATTCTCACGACGTTTCGGCCACAACGCAAGCAGCCGTCCTCAGGTGAAGAACAGGTCTGTCGGAAAGACATTCAGACGCCGTCTTTCCAACAGACCTGTTCTTCACCTGAGGACGGCTGCTTGCGTTGTGGCCGAAACGTCGTGAGAATTATTTGATTATGTTTTATTTTTATTATTTTATTATTTCCCTTCTACGTGACTTTACCGACAGAACCAAGAAGATGAATCCTTGCATTCACGAAAGCTTCAAATCTAGAATCTCAACCTGCCTTAGTACGGCACTGTGAGCCTTGAGCGATAACGCTGAACACAACAAAAAACACCCTGAAGGTGCTTTAGTCTCTGGCTGTGTTGTTATTGTTGTTGTACCAATGGGTGTTTGTGTGTACAAACACGGTGCACGCATTTACAGCTCGCATCCAGATGCTCGTCAATGTACGGACTCGAAACAAGAAAACAAATTAATAACGTAATGTCCATATTAATAGCGTCCCATCTGCCATTGACTTTTGGTCGACAGATGCAACGTAATGCCAATGTTGCTTTGAAGGATTTTCAGCAGTGGTTGGAAATTGCACGACTCAGTATTCTGTTGATGATAAGATTCATTTCACTCTTCCCCTTTTATTTGAAAGTGTCTTATAATCCGATAGCTGTGCATGACCAGATTTTTAGACCTTGATTGAAATTGAGCACAAGTTTGGTCTCCTCTTATCACCCCGGACAATACGGTAATTATCTGATGTAGATAATGTGACGTTAAAAAGCGATTCTTTGACTCGCGGTGCATGAATTGATTCGTTCCGTATGAGAATGAAGTATGAGTAGATATATTCTTCTGGCCTCTCTGCACTTGCTACGAAGCCAGGGCCATTACCTGACGCGTTACCTAAAATGTTTGTCTTCCTTGTTAAGGCCACGGTGTTATTATCAAACGTGTTTTTGCGTTGCGTGCGTGTGTGTTGTATAAAATCACTTCTGTTCCGTTTTCTCAGTCAATATCCATGTCGTTACGCACACACACACCCGCGTGGGAAACTCCTGTGCTGGTGAATGTGAAGGCGTCACACACGCGTAGGAATCCTTTTTAAGGCCACGGTGTTGTTATAATCGAACGTGTTGCATTGCATTGCACGTGTGCGTGTCTGCTCTATCGAAGGCGGCGGTAGTGTAGTGGTTGGCGCACTGCGCTAAGAACCCAACGGCCCGAGTTCGATTCCCGCTCACGGCCAACACCCAGTGACGATTATCTGAACCGGTCCTGGGCCTCCCCTACGTCGACTCAGCCGCAAATGAGTACCTGGTGCGGTGTGTAAACATCGCACGCTAGGGAGACGAAGGCGGCCGGGCGTGTTGTTGGCCACCCACCTTCTCGTGTGGTGTCGCCGGCCTTTATAGGTGCTCGCTAACAGCAATTGCCCCAACAGTCTGCTTAGGCTATACGGGGGGTCTTTGTCCTATAGAATCACTTCTGTTTAAATTTTCTCAGTCAATGTCCATGTTTTCCCCCCACACCTAACCCCCCTCCCCCTCAATTGTACAGCGCCGCGGCAACCTTTACGTGAGCTCGCTGACAGCACTTGCCCCATCAGCCTCTGTGCAGGCGATGCGGAGTGGTGGGTGGGAATCTTGTCTGTGTGCGTGCGTGTGTGTGTTTGAGACGGGCCTTCCCTGTAAAGATTGCTCACCTGTGATTGGCCTGACCCCACTGATACCAGCGGGGTCAGGCCAATCAATGGGCGGTCACTCCCCCTCTCAAATCAATTTCGTCGCTGCCTTTAATCTTAATCAACGGCCTTCTCGGCACAAATTATCGCGACGCGATTTAATAAACGCCAGAAATCCGAGTTGCATTCAACACGCTCGCGCGCGCGCGCATGTGTGTGCGTGCGCACAAAGTGGTTGATCGGTGGCGCAGCGGGTTGGAGCACTGCGATGGATAGCCGGCGACCCAAGTTCGATTCCTGGTCGTAGCTAACCTCGTGTTCCACCCCCTCAGCACCTCCTCACCATCTCCACCTCTGTGCCCCCCCCACCCCCAGCATCAACAATAATTACCAGTATCATTTAAAGGCCCCCAGTGGATTGATACATGTTTGAAAATCATTGTTTATCGTCATCATCAGCCATGGTCAATCCACTGCTGGATGAAAGCCTCGCTAAACCGCCGCCACCTCTCACGATCCACTCGGCACTGGAAGTGATCTCATCACTCCATCTCCTCTACGGGCGTACTCTCAGACGAGATACAATCATTATTACGCTGTCACAAATGTCTGTCTGTGTGTAATATGTTTACTCTCTAACAGCACTTGCCCCAAAACACTGTCAAGGCTATACGGGGGATCTTTGTCTTCGTGTATGATTCAACAGTTTGCACAAGCCGGTCTCCTTTTACCGAGAGGGCCCCATCAAAAGCCAAGGTGATTCTCTCTTCGAGCTAGCATTGAGGCGTTGGTGCTCGCGCCCTGTTTACAACCTTGAGTCAACGGTGGAAATTCCACATTCACCCACTGTTGAATTAACCACAAAGGTGTATTGCTAATTTTTTTTTGTATCGACCCTGTAGGGATAATGGTTAATGAATAAAGATCCCCCCCCACCCCCGCCGCCCCCTCCGCTCCCCCCCCCAACCTGGATTGGAACTGGCAACCTTCCGATTTGCGGGGTCTGCTCGCTCTGACCACCGAGGCGGCTGGCGGAGCTCTCGGGTTTGCCGGGCAACGGGCACGCCACCCGCTCGGAAAATGACGGCTTGCATTTTGGGACGCACGCAGATTTCACCTCTCCGCTGATTTCGCGGTGCGTTACTCATCCTTTTACTGCTGTTGGCTCTTGGTTCATAAGCGGAGTGAGATGTAAAACAAGTAACAGCGCGTCTCGATCGATATTGCTACGATCATGGGCGGCGATGTTGTATTTATTCGGGGGGATGCGGGAGGAGGGGGGGGGGTCATGGTGTTGTTGGTTGGCAATGAAAAAACGAGGAACTTTAGACTTTGCGGATTAGGGCCACAGCGACTGTGGGCCCGGACGGTGCCTGCTTTAGTTACAGGTGTACTCCGAAGCGGTGTTTGCCAGCGTTATTGTTTATTATTTCCACGCCCTGTTCAGTACTGACATGCCCGAGGTAGTGTGCATACGTTTCATTCAACGCAGCTATTGCAGGACAAATCACCGCATTCTCCAGATTATTGCACTCGCGTTCACACCTTACCCACTCCCCACCGCCACCCTTGTATTTGAAAGCAATGGTTTGGGGTGTGTCTGATAACCCGGTGTGTGCGTGCGTTGCGGTTAAAGTGCCGCGCGGCAAACCCGGCGACCTGGGTTTGATTCCCGCTCACGGCCAACGCCAGTCGGTGACGATTATTTTAACCGGTCCTGGGCCCTCTCCTAGGTCGACTCGGCCTCAAATGAGTACCTGGTGCGGTTTTGTAAACATCGCCACTGGGGAGACAAAGGCGGTCGGGCGTGGTGCTGGCCACCCACCCCCTCGTGTGCTGTGCCGGCCTTCATAGGTGCTCGCTAACAGCACTTTGCCGCAAGAGTTTGTTAAGGCTACACGGGGGATCTTTATTGTTGCTGGGTGTGTGTGTAACCGCGTATTGAATACCGTGCGCAAGTTTAGGAGTGTGTCTTCCTTTCCGGAGCGTCATATATTCTGTAGAACTCCACGTGTTTTAAATGTGCACAAACGCTGGCCACTGACCCAGCATTTGTCGTATACTGCGCCGTGTACAGACAATGTCGTGTCGGCCCATCAGCTGAGCGACCTTCTGAACACACGTCTTCCAGCGGCAGCGTTGAAGTATCAAAAACCAGGGACGGGTTTTGATTTCTCTGAGATTCATCAGCAGGGTTGCTGCCTATTATTAAAACAATGCTGCTGGGCTGCCTGATGTTTCAGGGCGAAAGTCCCGCCACGAAAGCCGTGAGGCCCATTCATCGCCGCACAGCCAAGCAACTCTGTAAAATGATTACCATGCCGTGCAGTGGTGTTTTGCGTAGTAATAATGCACGAACATGCCCAGCTCTGCTACTCCACCTCGAGAACGAACGAAACGCGTTTGTAGCCATTGTGCGGGGGATGCGTACATACTAAGGACAAAGATCCCCCTCCCCACGTGTAGCCTTTGTTGTTTGACTTGCATCCCACTGGGATTTTTGCACACAGCGTTGGTGTACGGTTTTTTTTCTGCAATATTTTGCTGTCTTTTCTTGGATTTTCTGTTTGCACTCAGTCACATTCACTTTAAGATGTTTTTTGTTCATGTTTTTTTTTTTGTTGCGGTTGCACCCGATTCAAGAGCCGAATGGCTCACAGGGCTACACCTAATAAATGAACTTGAACTTGAGACTGTTGGGGAAAGTGCTGTTGGTGAACACCTGGGAAGGTCGGACCGGTACACGAGGAGGGGGTGGTGAGTGGCCAAAAATGACACCCGGGTGCCCTTAATCTGTCCAATGCTGATGTTTACACTCCGCACTGGGAACATTTATCAGGCTGGGTCGACCTTGGGGAGGACTCTGAAACCGGTTCAGATATTCGTCGCCCACATTGACCTTGAGCGGGAATCGAATTCGAGTCACCGGGTTTGTAGCACAGTGTACCAAAGCGTTGCACTACCACGACACCACACAGCGTGACAACACTTCCCGCGTCTGACACGCAGCGTTTGAGTTCAAGTGAATGATACTTGAATAGCCAGATACCCGTGTCATTCCTGGCAGAGGGAGCTCACATTCGGCTTCGGGCTAAGTTGTTTGGCGATTGGGTTGATGGCTGGGATTCGGGTATGAGTTAATGCACATTACGGTGGGGGTTAGAGTGTGAATTTGGGTGTGGGGTCGAGTGCGATTGGGGTGTGGGTTCGAGTGTGAATTAGGATTGTGGTTAGAGTTCTGGATTGGGATTGGGATGAGGGTTGGGTTAGGGTGTGGCATAGGTTTTTGTCGGTCAGGGTTATAAATTTGGGTTAGTGGTATGGTTGGAAGATTAGAGTTGAGATTGGGAGTGTGGTATAGGAGTAAGGTAATATTAGGTAGGCCTGGACATAGGGCAGGGTTAGGGGCTATATTTTCTAGTTCAGGCCCACCGAGTTGTATAGCAACAAATGATAATTCAACGAAGTAGCTTATTGTGTGAAAATGTATAGCCGCCAAATACTCGTACACGCATGCTTCTAAACGTGGAGGGAAAATCCGGAGGACCAGGAGACCACGGGGAGAGAGACGCACAAACTCCAAATATACAGCAGGCGTTAGGGTCGGGATCGAACTCACGACCTCCTGCATACCGGGCGAGGTAGTTAACATCTCGCCACCATGGCCCCCACCTTACTAGAAATGCGGCTTAGGGTTGGGGTTCAGGTTGGGGCTGGTACGGGATATTGTGCTGTGCTTTGCGGTTGGGTCGGAAGCAATGGAACAAAATCATTTTAGAGGGGGGGAGGGGGCAGGCACAGTGTGAGACTTGGTGGAACATTGGCAATCCCTCTGTAGCATTGCAGGAGGTTTCACACTTTGCTCTGAATTGACAGACCACAGGAGGTGGCTGTGTTTTGTGTAAAATGGATATTCTTCCGACAACAATCCTGCTTAAATTCCACAGCCGTTTTTTTTACGGACACTGCATATGTTTATTTGTTTAAAGCACAGGCCACGTTTGGACAAACAGTACGTGACATTGTAACAAAAGATGCAATGAATGACCACGGGTTTCTGAGCGAGTTTCTGGATCTCATACGATGGTCTGTCGGTCTCTACATAATGCTGTTTGTCTGTCTCTCTGTAAGCCTTCGAGTCTAGAGGTAATCTATGTAAACTCGCCTTTTGACCGTCCAAGGACAGGTGTATTGCAGCAAATCTGAAACTTGCAAGCAAAAAGCAGACCGCGACGTGATATCCATTGCATTAAATTCGTGTGCAATTTGTAAGGGCGCGGTGACACAGACTTAGCTCATTTGAAGCTTAAAATCCCTTGTTCATCATGACGTCCTTTTTACTTCGATGTCTCAACAGCGTTACGGAGATCACGTGACGTGAGGGTTCTGCCTTTGTAGTGAGGGGTGTAAGTTGACGCCGAGGAGGGGGGAGGAGGGGGGAGGAGGCGCCTCAGCCCCTCGTGGAGTGACGTCACTCGCTCATGATTATTAGTCGGGGGGGGGGGGAGTCGTATTGAGTGACGTCACCCACTCAGGATTATGAATGAGGGGTGGGGGGGAGTGTATATTTGGAGGACGTCATCCATTTAATGAATATTAATGAGGAGGGATGGTCGATGTGGAGTGACGTCACGAGCGTCAAGGACATTCCTGGGTGATTATAGTAGGTATTGTATGAATCTGTGTAAGTCTGTGGGCCTCAATAAGCCTACTTGTCTTCACGTGAATCTCTACCAAAGTCCATCGAGATTGGGATCATGGGCAGGGCTGGACATGTAAAGAAATTACTGTGGGAATCCATATTCTTTTGTTCTTTCGGTAAAGTCACGTAAATAGAAAATACTAATTAAATTAAAATAAAAACCAAAAACTCACGACGTTTCGATCACAACACAAGCGATCGTCATCAGGAGGAAATAATTAATGATGAATTGGTCCTGCCCTCTTCTTGATCTGGACCGTACCAACTGGGCCTAAGTGCAAGCAGGGCAGTGACGCAAGCATTGACTAATAGATTAACTTTTTCCTGTTTCAACACGTCCATTTAAAACAATAACGCAACGATATAGACATTAAAAAAACAATCTAGATTCGCAGACCTGGGAGATGCAGAGCATGACGGATTGACGGCTGGAGTTAACGTTCGTAGTGAATTTCGGGGTCTACATCAGCGTCAGGGATTACTGGCGTTATGGTCGCGCCTTGACTAACAGCGAATTATTTTACAAACATTGCTCGGGTCGCCTTTAGGTCGACTCAGCCCAAAACTAAATCCACCTGCTGCTGCGTGCATGGGCGTTGCGTTGGGCATCACGAACACCCCCAGCGGTGGAGTTGACGCGACGCCTCCAACTCCCTCGTGACCCCCCCCCCCCCACCAGCCTTCAAATCGGCGCTCGCCAATCGTGGCGGCGCTTGGTCCAGGGCTGAGTGTAGCAATGAAGAGGGGGCACGGTTCTGTCGGTCTTCATTCCTGGACGGCTTCATATCTACCACGGCTGTGGGGGGGGGGTGTCGGGTGGGGGTGGGGAAGGTATTCGGCAGGCAGGGGGGGGGCATGATGCACCTGGGTAGTTCGGAATGATTGGCGGTAGCCGCTCACGGCCGCGTGCTCACTACATGATCATCGTCACGCGTGCTCAACAACTGCATGCTTGATTCTAGATTTGAAGCTTTCGTGACTGCAAGGATTCATACTCTTAGGTTTTTTTCGGTAAAGTCACGTAGGTAAAAAATTAATGAAGGAAGCTTGTGTTGCCTCCGAAACGTCGTTATTTAATTGATTGATTTATTATTTTTTTTACCTACGTGACTTTACCGAAAAAACCTAAGAGTATGCATGCTTGATGCTGTGCGCACCCACGCACGCACGCACACACCGCGCGTGGCGCAAGCAGGTCGCGAGTTCGCCGCTCGTGGCAGAGTTTCGCGGTTCGGCGTCTGCTGGGCCGCCCCGGTTATATCACCCAGCGGTGTGCGTATTAACCGCGAGAGACGCGCTGGCGGTCACTAAGGTGTAGGTTTAGCCGGGTTAGGCGTGGTGCGCTAATCATTGCGCCACCGCTGCCCCCAACCCGTTGTTGATTCTTTGCTGGGGTCACGGCACCACGGGGTCTCCCCTTGTAAAATATCAGGGCAAACTGGCTCGACCGGATTGTGTGCGTAACCTTTAGAATAAACTCTATTTACACGCATGCTTAAGATTCACCCAGAGTCACTCATTCACTGACAGCCGTCTCATCATTATCAGTCTTGTATAACTCTTGTGCCATGGTGAGGCTGTTCATTGTGAACGTCACTCATTTCGTTTCTACACCCATTTGGGGGAACTCTGGTCCAACAGACTGACGTTTCATCCAATCCCCACTTCAAACAGCGCACTGCAGGTCAAACCGCACCCGCTCACGCTTTCATTCACTCAACCGCCGTGCCGGAGTTGAATTGCACTCTTTTATTTCCGCTTATTCCCTCGCACGGATTCCCACCTTGCAGAGTTCCCTCCCATCGTCTCCTGTTCTCAAGTTCTTATAGAACCTTGCCCAAGTCGACAAAACGTGTTCCCGATTACAACTCGTCGCTTACAACTTTTTATTGTGCTGTTTATTGTGGGCCGGTTGGATTGTTGAACTTTTGGACCTGTGCTCGGCAACCATAAATAAACATCTGTAAATATATAAAAACAAATACACGGGAACACGTGAGACGGATCCCCAATTCGGCTTTACAGACTACACTGGTCAACAAAAAACAAAAATTCTGGCCTGGACTTTTGCAGCTGTTTTAGACTAATTTTAGGGTGCTGATTCCAAATCTGATCTCATATTTGCTCTATCACATAATTTTTATGCTATCGGCATACCCCATTTTAATTGATTTTACCCGAAATTAACTATGTCACTTATGATTGCAAGTTGTTGCGAGTCAGTGACTGCTTTAGTGTTAAATTATGGTGCTGTATTTTTAGGATAGTGTGTTTATAATATCATTTTATGTAAATATCCACATTTATTTAATATTTTTCTTCCGCGGTTTTTATTGAAAATGCAATATTTGATATCTCAAAATCCTGATGTGATGGACAAAAACTGATGCCAGATTTGGAATCAGCACCCCAAAATTACCTTAAAACCGTTGGAATACCTTATGCCAGAAAAAGTGTGTTGACCAGTGCTATAGTCCTGGCATGTTAGCGAGCACCTAGTAAGGTGGGGTGCCACGGTGGCGATGTTAACTACCTCGCCTGGTATACAGGAGGTCGTGGGTGAGATCCAAACCCTGATGCTTGTATATTTTGAGTTTGCATCTCTCTCTCTCTCTCAGTGGTCATTTGGATTTTTCTCCAGTTTCCCTCCACATTCATAAACACGCCTTTAGAGTATTTGGCTGCTATGCATTTCCACATGGTCAGCCACTCCATTGAGCTATCATTAGTGGCCAGGTCGCTTCTAAAATGGAGCAAATATAGCC
This sequence comes from Lampetra planeri, assembly GCF_965212315.1. NCBI lineage: Eukaryota > Metazoa > Chordata > Hyperoartia > Petromyzontiformes > Petromyzontidae > Lampetra > Lampetra planeri. The sequence continues at coordinate 7,449,942 of NC_136125.1, read as the reverse complement.
CAGTGGGCCTTACCTGGTGAAATAAAGCAAAACATAAAAAGTGATTTTAGTTAGTTTAACAACGTCGCCACGAGAACCACATTCTCCTGACTGTCTTTAACTGCCCACAAAATATATTTTAGTCCGAGTCGACTTATTGCTGGGTCGGGGTGAGAGATCAAATCCCGGCTGGGGGGGGGGGTACTGAATCAGGGCGGTATGCCCAGCAATCCCATCGGCCCCATCCCACACCGAATTCCCTCATAATTAACGAAGCTCAGCTCGTTAAGATGATTCCAAGTAACGAGCAATGCCTGGGGCGCGGAACCAATTAGCAAACTCTTTGCGCAGTTAGCAATGCGTGTACGCGCGGCCTTCTAGCGTGTACCACACATACACACGTGTACCACACATACACACGTGTACCACACATACACACGTGTACATGCATTTGACTGCGGAGCACTGATGGTGATAATGATGATCCTACTGCTGCATGCACGCTTATTCTGCTGGTTCACCCAGAAAGGCCTCGCCGAGTCTCATGATCCTTTTTCAGGAGGGTCCTGCCAAGTTTTTGCCGAACGGGACCATGATTGCTACGACTATTCTAGGTCATTTCTCAAATTTGGACAATTTGGACCACCGGCACACAATGGCCTATTCTTGCGAATTGCATCATGGGATATTTTAACGTCCACTCTGAAGCAAGACAGTGCGTGGTATTTTTTTATGGTTAATACCGCAGTACTAATGAGGGCGGCCGCTGTGTTCAAACCGTGAACCTCTGCAACAAGCAGTGAACGCGCAACCGCTGGGCCACGTCACCGCCCCATGACGATGGTGATGATGGAAGATGATGGTGGGTGTGGTGAAGGATGATGCTACTGCTGCATTCATGCTTGGAATTACACCGTGAGACTGAAAGCGGAACACGTGGATGAGAGGAGACCACGTGCAGGTGAATGACATCATTGAAACTGTTAAGAAAAATAAGTGGGGCTTCGGCAGGAGCTGCTATCGAATAAAAACGATAACCGCATCTCGTGCTTTCAGATGCGCTTCTGCGGGCGTCTGGAATGCTGCTATTCTGATACGAGGAAGCTGCACTGGAGCTATGCACTTTGAAATCTAGACGGAAAACTAATTTCTTTAGAACTGCTTTTTGTGCTTGCCCTTCCCCGCACCTCCGATTTAGCACGGTTGGCTACGTATGGTGCGGAAGAAGTTCTGCATACATACGTCACGGCCAGAAGGGTCATTGATGGACGATGGTCAAGATTAATGATGGACTGACAGTTGAGGAATTGGAACCCAATCCTTTGGAAGTCCACCCAGGAAAATGGAGCAATGAAATCCGCTTGTCTGCAGGTGCAAGGTGGCTTATTTCATGGCAGGATCATGAGAGTTTGTGACGGTTTGGAGATACGTTCATCCAGCAGTGGATTGACCATGGCTTATTTATGATGGAGGGTGTTCTCCAGTTACTCCGGTTTTCCTCCCACATGAAGCCAAACCTTCAACCAGAACAATTGGCCCAAACATCCCAATGATATATAATGATGATGATGCTCATGATAGAGCGTCTGCATGCATGCAGCATGAAAGCGAGTCTTAAGACTGGGCGAGGCTTCCTGGATAAATGATTTTACGAATGACAATATTCTAACATGTATCACCATCATCATCACCATGGCACGGCTCTTGAGCGTGGCGGCGGTGCAACTGCACCGGGGTCCACATACCACAGGGGCTGGGACGGCGGGCTGCGAAGAGGAGAGGAACATTTCATGGGAGGGTTGCCCATTTTATTCTTAGCGCCAGAACCCATATCCCACCACGCTACCGTCTGTGAATTTCTCTGTGACTCCGAGTATCCATTTGTCGGTATTTGAGAAGATCTCCCCTGGGTTTGATCTTCCACGTAGCTCATGGTCCATCCTAAATCGCATCTCCTGCACAAACCATGGCAAAAGTGGAAAAAAAGTTTATCCAATGTGCGACTGTGGTCATTCAGAACAGGCCGTACAACGTATAACGACGCAATGCCCGATCCACAAATATGAAGGAGACATCGTAACGACCTGACACGGTTATTTGGTCTTGACCACCTGAATGTGAAATTGTAGTTGTTGATCTGCATCCACATCAGCCTTACCAAAGAGGAGTTTTTGAGTACAGTATATGGCTCTTTACTTTCGTCTACCCCGTGTGAGTTTTGAGTCTTTATGGCAAGCCTACGGGTCTCGTAGTTTGTGGGTCTCATTGCGAGTCGATGGATTGGCAGTGGCGTTGGCTATTGAGGGTGCAGGTGGCACAGCCTCGTTGTGGCCCATGCACAGGGCTGTGAAGAGAAAGAGGGGGAGCAGGCTTTAAAAAAAATGTGGACTGGGAGATGCTCAATTAATTCCTTGCAACTGGGGCCCCATGCCAACCACGCTTATGTCACTGTTGGCAATGTCTAGTTGTCGACCATCTCTGTAAAAAAAAAAAACATCGTTTGAAGAATTCATCTTCTATTAATGTGGCACATTACAAGGCTGAAAGATTCCAATTAGAGCCGTAACTTTAATTAATTCCTAACCGGTCTGTTGTTTGACTTCCAAGTTGGCGTTCGCGAGCATTTTGTTTTCTGGACTCACGTCTAAGCGCAAATTAATAGCGCCGTCGCGCGCGTGCGTGCTCACGAGAGGTGCAATCGACCGCAGCTGTCGGGAGTGCACACCGCACACAATCTCCACCGCCAAACGGCCCGTCAATTATTTAACGCCCGCTTATGAAATACGTCGAAGAATTAAAAGCGAAGGCGGCCCAAGCGGCAGGCCCAGGCTGACGTGGACCCACGTGATCTGAGGCCGATCACGGACGTCATGACGTGGCGTTGGGCACGGCACGCGGGTGGCCTGGCGGCGGTATCCACTCTTGCGTATGATGGCAGCAGCGATTTGTTCAGGTGAGATAAAATGCCAATGTCGAGGTCAGCTGCTGGGTATGGCGAGAGGGCTTCAGAGGAGAGTTCGTGTCTATTAGCTATTCTACCATCTCCATTTGAAGGAGCGCGTCGACTTGTTTACTTTATACGGTCCATTATTTGGGTTGCATGGCCACAGTCGTGCTCCTGCGGCTTGTCTCACTTTTCCATTTAAGAAGGAGATGGGCGCACCGGTCTGGTGGGGTCTCGTGAGGATCGCTACACCTTGGCCAAGGCCTGCAACTGGTGGACAAGGATAAGCTGTGCACGGAAACATTTGCAAACGAAAAATTTCTCCGTTTCCAAAGCATCTCGAAGTTTGTTTTTGAGAGAGGCCATGAGCAGATCTGGAGAGTGGGTAACATTATAAAATGTACCGAAAGAATGACAGAGTTATTAAATGTAGATTCCTTGGTTAAAATTGCTCGCTTACAGGTGTAATGAGATGGTGACATCTACTGGTTGGTAAAGGGAAGCACGTGTACAGGCACCATTAAAAAAAATATCCAATCCCCAAAAAGGAAGGTCTCGAGGTCAAAGGTGAAGGGCAGGCCCGGCCCAGAAACTCCGAGAACCGGCTAGAAATGTTCCACGAGAGGGCGGGGCCGGAGGCGGAGCCTAGCCGCGCCTGCGGCTATATAAGCGGAGGCGGAGGAGGACATGGGGTCGGTGCGTGGAGTCTTGGGTCCGGACTGCGTCGCTGCTCACCGTCATCTCTCTCCGTCGATCGGCCACGTGGCGGATCTCCGGCCGAGCTCCACCGCCCTCCCCGGCACGCCGCCAGCCAGCGGCTAGACCGGGAGCGGAAGGGTGGAACCCGCCGTGTGATCGACCGTGTGTGTAGTCTGTAGAACGTAACATCTCAGTGTGTACTTGGAGAGGAAGCCGATAACGTTGGCCTGTGCTGTGCCGTACGTGGAATAAAGAAGAGTACCCTCTACACGAAGTCGCTCATTACACAGGCACCAATGGGACAAATATCTATCAAAATTGGTATCATCACACTCCGATTGAGTTCATTATTTTGACCGTCATGATCATCACCGTACAGCTATTGACTTGAGTTAGTCGTTCTTCTCATAACTTGAGGAGCTAAAGTAGCAGACGGACGGAGCCCTCCGCGTACAAGGCCACAGTGGCGGCATGCCGCGACAACAATGATCGTCACAATGCCCTTTGTTCATTATCAATAATAACAACAACAACAACAAAGGTAATAATGGATTTTGTTTGCTATCTCACGTTTGCTATGAGAGGTTAAATCAAGACCACTTCAACCATACTCTTAGGTTTTTTCGGTAAAGTCACGTAGGTAAAAATAAATAATAAAAATAATCGAAATAATAATAGAAATTAAATTATAAATCACGAGGTTTCGGAGGCAACACAAGTCTCCGTCATCAGGTGGGACCGTCACAGCTAAATTTACTGTATCAAGTGAAGTAAATTTAGCTGTGACGGTCCCACCTGATGACGGAGACTTGTGTTGCCTCCGAAACGTCGTGATTTATAATTGTATTTCTATTATTATTTCTATTATTTATTTTTACCTACGTGACTTTACCGAAAAAACCTAAGAGTATGAATCCTTGCAGTCACGAAAGCTTCAAATCTACCACTTCAACCACTTGTGCGATTGTGGCTTCGAATTCCAAACCATGGATCGTTTAACTTTGCCCTCCCCCAAATGAACACTACAAGGTGGTGGGTGGGTGCGTGGTGGGTTGGTTGCTGCTGCCTGTCCTGCTCGTCTGTGTTTCCTCCTCGCGCGAGCGCTGTGTGGCGCGTTACAAGTTGAAACCATTATGAAACGAGTCGCATTACAACGGATCTTTGTGTATATCGTCCTCCTTTAATATCCAGAGAGAAACAATGCATTCGCTAATCTCGTCCGTCAGTCCGCTCTCGTTGTAATAAAGAATCGATGTTACGAGAGGCGGCTCCGGCTCAGACTTGGCAGCGGTGTCCGGAGAGAGAGAGGACCGATGCCTTTTGGGCAGCGCCAGTTTTAGATCGTTCACGTTGTGAGCATTTGCGGCATTTGGTGCTAATATCCCGTTCATAACAACCCTCGGCCACTGGCGGAAACGTGACCATTCCTATGGGTGGGTACCCATATATTTGTACGACACACACACGCCCTATCGTGTGTTTCCTCATGCATATCTAGGGTTCGTCCAAGGACGTTAGGATTCAGTGTGGGGGGGAGGTCGGTAGGGGTGGGGTCACGAAAAGGTCAAAGGACCAAGCCCATATAAATACTGAAGGAAAGGGCGCTGGAAAGGAAGTTGGGTACAAGGGGCATGCACAGGGGATTGTGGAAAGCCCCCATGATGTGTGGGAGAGACCCATAGAGATATATATTGGTGGGAAAGAGGAGAGTGGGAAATAGGGAATATGAGAAGGGGAGTGAGGGGGGGGGGTGAGACAAAGGCTGGGGGGGGGGGGGTCCGGGAAACAAAGTGCTGGTGCGTCAACAGCAGTGTTCGCACCCTGCAAGTGTTGCGCAAGAGCGGACCACGACTCGTGTGTTCGCGTGCGCGCACTTCACTTTTTTTTACGATCAGTGGAAACAAGAAGATGCTCGGTGTATTCGGCACTTTGCTTCGTTAATCATTTTGTAATAAAAAAAAAAATTATACTTTGCTTCATGTAAACCCCCACCGCTCGCTCGCTCTCTCTCTCGCTCTCTCTCTCGCTCTCTCTCGTTCTGTACTTCCCTTACGCACACAGTGCATTGAAGGAGAGCGATCCAGTCCCACACCGGGTCGACACTAGCATGCCTTCAGAACAGGTGCGAACCGGCCTGTCCAATGACCAACCAACACAGCTGTGTGAGAACGGCCGGCGAGTGACAGGGCAAAAAGGCGACCGCGGGTGGTTGGCCTCCATTGTCACTTGCGAACAGCACTTGCCCCAACAATCTGTAGAAAGCTATCAGGGCGATCTTTGTCTGTTGTTGTTGCTGTTGTGTGTGTGTGTGGTGTAAAACAAATGTTTGCTGTGTGCACCAGTGAATACATGCACGCTCTGGCGGTCACAGACTCGATGATCCAAATTTTTGTTGTTTGCTTGTGATCAATAATTGATTTGTGATCAATAACCAACAGCGACATAGAGCAGTAACAACAACAATGGCAATGCGTGTTCCCATTGAGTGGCTGTGCATAGATTGATGGCTGATGATGGTGATGAGCTGAGAGTGAACTCATTATCATCGGCATGCACAGCAATCGTGTCTGTAGCATCATCATCAGCAGCCAACAACAACAACAACCGCCGTCCACCACTAAGTGGTGGTGACATGACCGTGGTGCTTATGCCTTGCTCGGTGCGCTTTGGGGCTGCGTGAAGTGTCAAAGGCCCGCGGGCAGGAGGAGGTCACGGAACAGACCCAGCAGATGCCGTGGGTTGACTGGCTGAGATGACTGGCAGATGCACCAGCTGTGCTCCCGACTGTGCCAACTGGCTGCGTTTTAGCCGCCCGGCGCTCCGCTCGTTGTTGTGAGCGTCGCCCCTCTGCCCTCTGTTGTTGCTGGAGGGCGACTGCCTCCAACTCCGCAGCAGCGTCCTTCACTGAACCTCCTCCACAGAGGCTGATCTTGACACTGCTGGTACCAGTCATCGGCTTGTCCATCAGCACAACCATTACCATCAGCAGTAACATTGGCAGTATCATCATCATCAGCAGCAACAGTATCATCATCATCAGCAGCAGCATCCCTAGAATAAGTATGTAATCAGCCAACACCGTCACTAGTTGCATCATGATCATCAGCAGTGGTGGCAACAGTCGCATCATTATGGCAACAGTCGCATCATCACTTACCAAAGACAAATATCCCCCGTATAGCCTTAACAGACTGTTGGGGCAAGTGCTGGAAGAGAAGCACCTACGAAGGCCGGCACGGCATACGAGAGGGTGGGTGGCAGCCTTTGTCTCCCCAGTGGCGATGTTTAGACACCACACCGGTGGTGAGGCCCTGGGCCGGTTCAGATAATCGTCACTGGCGTTGGCCGTGAGTGGGAATCGAACTCGGGTCGGCCAAGTTCGTAGTGCAGCACGCGAGCCACTACACCACTGCTCCCCACACCCATATACCCACCCAGCAATGGCATCACGAGGCACCACTACCACCACGAACACCAGCTGCAGAAGAAGCATTGTTATCATAAAATGAATACGCTTGTTGACCCATTAAAGAGTCTCGTGACTCTTTTTAAGGAGGGTCCTGCCGCGTTTCACGCCGCAGGGAGCGATAATTTCTGCGTGTATTTTTTTTTACGTAGCCAATTTGGACCACGAATTTCGTAACAATAATCATCATCAACACGAGGTTACCGGTCCCTGTCGCGGTAACGTTGAGTGCCGAGGGGGCGAGCGGAGGGAGACGGAGCGCGGAATGCGAGATGAGGGATTGTTTCTGCAATTCGCGAGTATTTGGAGAAATCTCATTACAGCCAAGGGGAAACCAAATTTGACTTTGATTGCAAAGAGCGGGGTGATGTGCGCGAGTCGAGGCAGGAGAGACGCGAGAGAACTCTTTTATGTTTACCAGGTAAGGCCCACTGAGCTATATACATCATACACTTACTCACACTACCACTGACTCACTCACACATCATACATACACTCACTCACACTACCACTGACTCACTCACACTACCACTGACTCACTCACACATCATACATACACTCACTCACACTACCACTGACTCACTCACACATCATACACTCACTCACACTACCACTGACTCACTCACACATCATACGCTGACTCACTCACACTACCACTGACTCACTCACACATCATACACTTACTCACACTACCACTGACTCGCTCACACTACCACTGACTCACTCACACTACCACTGACTCACTCACACATCATACACTCGCTCACACTACCACTGACTCACTCACACATCATACACTGACTCACTCACACATCACACACTCACTCACACTACCACTGACTCACACTACCACTGACTCACTCACACTACCATTGACTCACTCACACGATCACTGACTCACTCACACGATCACTGACTCACTCACACGACCACTGACTCACTCACACATCATACACTCACTCACACTACCACTGACTCGCTCACACTACCACTGACTCACTCACACTACCACTGACTCACTCACACATCATACACTCGCTCACACTACCACTGACTCGCTCACGCATCATACACTGACTCACTCACACATCATACACTCACTCACACTACCACTGACTCACTCACAAATCATACACTCACTCACACTACCACTGACTCACTCACACATCATACACTCACTCACACTACCACTGACTCACTCACACATCATACACTCACTCACACTACCACTGACTCACTCACACATCATACACTCACTCACTCACACTATACCACTGACTCACTCACACATCATACACTGGGAGTGTCATGCTGCCAGCTATGGCTGCAAGTTTGGTCGTACATGTTATGTATATCGTTTATTGTTAAATTTGAATCGCAGTTTCTATGATTACTGCTGTTACATTGTTTTTATAGCTTTATTTTGATGATTTTGAAAACATATGGTTAAGCCATGTTTTTTTAATCAAAAATTTATTATAGCTGTTATTGTTTGGCGTGCATCACACTGGGATTTTTGCACACAGCGTTGTAATACGTTTTTTTGGAAGATTTGCTGGTTTATCCAGGATGTTTCTGTTGCGCGTCGTCGCTTTAAGATGTTTCTCTGCTCATATTTTGTTTGTTGCGGTTGCACCCGACTCAAGAGCAGCATGGCTCACAGGGCTTGACCTAATACATGAAACTTGAAACTTGATGTAGCTCTTTTTCAGAAGCGAACTGGCCACAAATGACAGCTCAACGAAGTGTGTCGGCTCCTCGTGTGGAGATTTATAGCAGCCGAATACTCCGAATTCGTGATGTTGATTCTAAATGTGGAGGCAAAACCCGGAGGACCCGGAGAAAAATCCACGCGACCACGAGGAGAGAGAGAGACACTGCAAACTCCAAATATACAGCAGGCGTCAGGGTCGGGATCGAACCCACGACCTCCTGTACACCAGGCGAGGGACTTAACATCTCATAGCCAACGAGCTAGTGGGACTAAGAGAGGGATACATACACGTCGTATGCGTACAGCCCCTTTATCAATCCACTGCTGGATGAAGGCCTCCCTACGACCTTGCTGATGAGCGAGATTATTATGACCACTCCTGCCTTCTCGTGCACCCTGCCGGCCTTAATAGGTGCTCGCCTACAGCACTTGCCCCAACAGTCTACAAAGGCTGCACGGGGAAACGTTTTTGTAGGTGTGGATGTGTATGTATCTTGTGCGTGTGCAGTAGTTATGTATATGTATTTATGTACAAAGTATATCATAATTTTTTAGATTATATTTTCCTCCAGATTATGAGTTGCACTTTAATTCCCTGTATTTTACAATACAAGTTGGGGTGGGGTGTGCGTCTTATAATCCGGTAGGTGTGCACGCGTGTGGGGGGGGGGGGGGGGGGAGTGTAGTGGTGTAGCGCTACACTGCGCTATGAGCCCGGCGACCCGAGGTTCTATTCCCGCTCGTTGCCACTGACATCGGTGATCCGAACCGGCCCGGGGCCCCTCCCCCCAATGCCGACTCGGCCTTAAATGAGCACCCGGTGCGGTGTGTAAACATCGCCACTGGGGAGACAAAGGCGGTCGGGCCGTGGTGCTGGCCACCCACCACCAACACGCCCTCGTGTGCCGTGCCGGCCTTCAATTAGGTGTTACTCGCTAATGGCACTTGCCCCAAAAATATTTTGTGTGGGAGACCAGATTGGTATAGCTTTATTGACACCGGGCACAACATTTGTGATGTGTCTTTCTTGCAGCATCTTATGAATGCAGAGAATATGATAAATATGTAGGAGAAAAATAAATCCTCCTCCCCACAGTTCGTCTATTTGTTTTCAGTTAAAGGAAACGCAGGCCAGGCCGGGCTACACAAAGATACATGAATAACTCATGCGCGGCACAATCAATAATGTATCCGGGCCAGACGTGGCAATGTGCGGCTGTGATCCAGCGCTTTGGAAGCAGGGGGGGGGGGGGGGGTTGGTGGATCACGTAGAGATTTGTGAGAATCAAACCCAAAATATGCTGGGCTGCATGCGAGGTGGCAATGCGGAAAGCGGTTTCTTGAATTCGTCTGTACGGAGTTTTTTTTTAGTCCCATCTCGTGTTGTGGTGTGGGAAGTCTTCTCAATTTCATCACCAACCAACGCCACTGACACCACTACCACCACCATCATCATCACCAAAGATAACATACCTCCGTATAGCCTCACCGGATGTTAGGGCAAGTGCTGCTGCAGAGGTGTGACCAACACCAGGCCTGGCCGTCTTTGTCTCCCCCGTTCTGACCCAGACAAACGATGTAGCCTCAATATGAAGCCATCCTCCTCTCGCACCATCACCACCATCGCCATCGACACCCCAATTGCTACCAAACACGAACACATCCCCCGTATAGCCTTAACAGACTGTTGGGGCAAGTGCTGTTAGCGAGCACCTATGAAGGCTGCCATTTCACACAAAGGGCTGGGTGGCCTAAACCACACCCGGCCACCTTTGCATCCCCAGTGCTGATGTTTAAATATCTATTCTAGATTTGAAGCTTTCGTGACTGCAAGGAATCATCTTCTTAGGTTTTTTCGGTAAAGTCACGTAGAAAGTAAAATAAAATAAAAAACAAAAATCACGACGTTTCGGAGGCAACACAAGTCTCCGTCATCAGGTGGGACCGTCACAGTCAGATTAGCTGTATCAAGTGAGGCAATGATTCAAGATGTAATCCCTTAAAAAGCGAGTTGAGGGGGGAGGGAGATATCTGGCTGAGTCGACCAAAGCGGAAGTCCAGGATTGGGACTGGTTCGGATGTTCGCCAATCTTCTTGGTCATGAGCGGTAATTGAACTCTGCTCACCCGGTTCGTAGCCCAGTATACTTACTTACCACTGTGCCACCACTCACCAGCATCATCACCACCACCACCAATTGAATCATCATCACCACCCACCCCAAGCATTACCATCACCACCACCCACCCCAATCATTACCATCACCACCATCCACCCCAAGCATTACCATCACCACCACCAACACCCCAATCAACAACCACCCACCACCACCCTGCGTCTCCCCCCCCCCCACTCCGCATTGCCCATTGAGTAGTAGCAGCAGCAGCAGCGCGAGTCCGCGCGGAATGTCAATGCCGTGTGCGAGCTCGCGTCTCGCTGCATTATTGATGACGGCCCCGCGCGCCACGCCGCGCGATCGGGTGACGAGCACCGCCGTGCTGCGCTTCACGGCGCTCGCCTCCCATGCTGCTGCTGCCACTTTCGGCGCTGTCGCAAGTCGTAATGGAGAAAAAAAAATGTTTCGACCAACGAATAAATTCCAACGACTGTCACTGCGTCTCATTCCCACCTCCCCCCCTCCCTTTCGTGGACGTCCTAATCGTAATGATGATGCTGCGCGAAGCACCGTTCGTGCTCCGTGGCGGCGTGGCGCGGCTCGCCTGTGTGATATTGCTTTTCGCGTGGAACGCCCGGTGACCCACATTTTCAAAATTACCGAGCGCTCTCGCCAATAACGTTTGGGGGCTCGGTGGCCGTGACCTGGACACGGCGCGGCCCAGCGGCAGCGCGCCCGCTTGCTCGCTCGCTCGTCGCAGAGGTGGTCACCGTTCGAATCCCGGGGGGGCCGCCCTGGTGAAATACAGCGGTGCGGTTTGAACCGTGATCGCACTCCGCTGCGGACGTTTTAAAGACGCCCCTCGCCCCGGCCCCCCGTCGCGTCGTTCGCAAGAGTGTGAATGGAGAGAAAAAATGACTCGCGCATCACTCGGTTGGGATATACGGAGCATTCGTCATCGTGGCCCGACTGCACGAACACGTGATTTGGTGATGGGCAAATCGAGTAGAACCCCTCTTAACGAGCACCCCTGTTAACGACTCATCGCTTAACAACGGGGCCTCCATAGAGCCCAATGTGTAATATATAGTGTGGTGTGTGGTAGTGTGGTGTAGAACCCCCTCGAAACAACCACCCTTGTTAACGACTAATCGCTTAACGACGGGGCCCTCCATAGAGCCCAATGTGTAGTGTGGTGTGTGGTAGTTTTGTGTAGAACCCCCTCGAAACAACCACTCCTGTTAACGACTAATCGCTTAACGACGGGGCCCTCCATAGAGCCCAATGTAGAAATAAAATAAAATAAATCACGACGTTTCGAACGCAACACAAGCGCCCGTCTTCAGGTGAAAATCGCGACAGCTGCGATGTCTGCTGCGAGCAGCAGCACGTGACTTATGAGTATGGATTCGTGCAGTCACGAACGCTTCAAAGCAAGATGGAGCCCAATGTGTTCGCTTACCTACCATTTCCCTCTTAATGGGGGGCTGCTGCAGGTACAGCAAATATTAGTTATTGGATTGATTTACCATATTTCTTTTGATATTACGTGCTTTATGTTACTAGTATTTTTTATGTATTCATATCCGTTGTTAAAATATTATGAAGTGTTTTTTTGGGTGAAAAAGGAGGGGGTACCTTTCGATGCTATCGGAACGGATAAGCCTCTTTAACGCGTATTTCCTATTCTCGCTTAGCGGACCACATCACTTAACGACCAGTTTCATGGAACCAATTACTGACGTTAAGAGGGGTTCTACTGTATATGACTATGTATACAACTACTATATGTACACACATTCACTTTTCACGTAAGAGCCTAAACTGCAACGGGGATTATGGTGCTTTACCCAAACTCCGTAAAACTAACGTGAACGTTTTAATTTACGAGACCTTTTTGCCAGCAGTATACAATAAAAGCGATGGTAATTACACGGGCGTTAAGACGTTTAAACACCCAAGTGTAGGTAGATGCCTTTTCGCAAGGCATCAAGTTTGCATTGACCACACGCGGTACTCGTGGCAAAACACGCAAGCACACACGCGTATATCATTATTATCATCAGAGCTTGTTTTGTTTGAATGTTGTGGCCGCAAGTGTTACGCGTGTGGTTAATGCAAACTTGATGCCTTGCAAAAGGCATCAAGTTTAGTCTTTCATGTAATAGTACCGTGACCTGCCCTTCGGGGCGGGCAAACGTGTTTAATTACGTCGCATATAAAGGGAGGCGATGGGGGGGGTAGCTGGCAATCGGATTTCTGTAAATGTGTTTTCGCCAAAAGCTGGTGTCAGGAGGGTCAATATTAGGTTTTGTTAACACGGCCTCTTTGGTAATTGTTCGTCTTGAAACATAATGGGCCTTAATTTATTTTCAAGCGATTTCCAAAGTTTGCTTCGGACCGCTTGGGCTGCTGTTTTTGGCTGCGGCTGAGTCTTCCCGCTTGAGTGCTGCGCGCTGCGACGCTGGTCCCCCCATGTCACCGTCGGTTCTCGGAAGTGAAAGCAAGCGGCTTGAGCCTGGTCCGTAGCGCATGGGTGGGAGAGTGCCCAGCGATGCACCAGGTGATTTTTGAAAAGTATTTTCGGTTTCATCTTCTTGGTTCTTTCGGTAAAGTCACGTAGAAGGGAAATAATAAATACAAAATGTAAAACATAATAAAATAATATAATATTTGTATTATTTCCCTTTTACGTGACTTTACCGAAAGAACCAAGAAGATGAATCCCTGCCGTCACGAAAGCTTTAAATCGAATATTTTCTGTTTGGCCATGTTTGTTTGTTGCAGTACAGAGTTAGGCTGATGGCCTTAATCTAAGTTGTCTTGTGGTTGTTGTTGTTGTTGTTTGACTTGCATCCCACTGGGATTTTTGCACACAGTGTTGGTGTACGGTGCTTTTTCTGCAATATTTTGCTGTCTTTTCTTGGATTTTCTGTTTGCACTTAGTCACATAGTCACTTTAAGATGTTTTCTTGTTCATGTTTTTGGTTTTTGTGTTTGTTGCGGTTGCACCTGATTCAAGAGCCGAATGGCTCACAGGGCTATACCTAATAAATGAAAAAAATGAAACTTGAAGGTGACGTAGCGTTGTTGCTGGCTGCTCCGAAGCCAGGGATAAAGGCGGCACCGCAATTGATTCTTGAATCCCCCCCAAACTGAGCGTTGCTCCGAGTGGTTCCTCCCTCGTATGTGCGTGGTGGGGTTTTCTCCGGTGCCTCCAGTTCATTCCCACGTGATGCCAAAACGCTCATATCTGTAATTGGTCAAATACCACCCACAGAGCAACAGGGCCTTCTTGCAAATGAGTCTGGCGAAGGTAATTCTATTGATTTGATCGCTGGCTTCTGTCCAGGAAATCGAGAGAGCTGTGGTTTTCTTCAGTGTGTTGGGCGGACCTCCGATTTGCTTCCCGATGTATTCAGTACGAGTCACGAGTGTTTGTGCACGCGGGGAGCGGCAGTGTCGCGGTTTTCCGCGCTGCGCCACAAAGCCGATTTCCCGCCCGCGGCCAACACCGTTGACAATTATCTGAATCGGTCCATGGGCCTCCTGTAGGTCGACTCGGCCTCAAATGAGTATCTGGTGCAATGTGTTTTAACATCGCCACTGGGGAGACAAAGGCGGCCGGGCATGGTGCTGGCCACCCACTCCTTCGTGTGCCGTGCTGGCCTTAACAGATGCTCGCGAACAGCACTTGCCCCAACGGTTTGTTAAGAGGCTATACGGGGGGGAGGAATCTTTATCTTTGTGATTGCTTTGACACTTTCCAATACTGGCATGGATTGGGCGCTCACTCGGATAGTGGCTCGCGGTCTGCGCGGTTTATCGACGACGCTAAGGTCGCTGACCTTGACTTTGTTTATAATGCGGCGGGTTCGGTGGAGTCGCTGATGAGGACGCTGCTGTTGCTGCTGCTGCTGATGATGATGAAGTTGCTGATGCAATGATGCTGTTGCTACTGCTACAACTGCTGCTGATGTTGCTGCAGATGCAATGATGATGCTGTTGCTTCTGCTACAACTGCTGCTGATGATGAAGTTGCTGCGGATGCAATGATGCTGTTGCTACTGCTACAACTGCTGCTGATGTTGTGAGATTGCTGCTGCTGATGATGATGTTGCTGCTGCTGCTGATGATGATGTTTCTGCTGATGCAATGATGATACTGTTGCTACTGCTACAACTGCTGCTGATGAAGTTGCTGCTGATGCAACGATGATACTGTTGCTACTGCTACAACTGCTGCTGATGAAGTTGCTGCTGATGCAACGATGATACTGTTGCTACTGCTACAATTGCTGCAGATGAAGTTGCTGCTGATGCAACGATGATACTGTTGCTACTGCTACAACTGCTGCAGATGAAGTTGCTGCTGATGCAACGATGATACTGTTGCTACTGCTACAATTGCTGCAGATGAAGTTGCTGCTGATGCAACGATGATACTGTTGCTACTGCTACAACTGCTGCAGATGAAGTTACTGCTGATGCAACGATGATGCTGTTGCTACTGCTACAATTGCTGCAGATGAAGTTGCTGCTGATGCAACGATGATGCGGTTGCTACTGCCTACAACTGCTGCAGATGAAGTTGCTGCTGATGCAACGATGATACTGTTGCTACTGCTACAACTGCTGCTGATGAAGTTGCTGCTGATGCAACGATGATACTGTTGCTACTGCTACAATTGCTGCAGATGAAGTTGCTGCTGATGCAACGATGATACTGTTGCTACTGCTACAACTGCTGCTGATGAAGTTGCTGCTGATGCAACGATGATACTGTTGCTACTGCTACAACTGCTGCAGATGAAGTTGCTGCTGATGCAACGATGATACTGTTGCTACTGCTACAACTGCTGCTGATGAAGTTGCTGCTGATGCAACGATGATACTGTTGCTACTGCTACAATTGCTGCAGATGAAGTTGCTGTTGCTGCTGCTAACTGATGATGATGTTGGAGCTGTCTTCGATGTGTGTTGGTTGCTACTATTCGTGTTGTTGCTGCTGCTGATGATGATGGTAAGACTTTTATAGATGCTGACGACGACTTGTTATGACACTTGCTGTTGCCATAGCAGTTGTGATGGTAAGAACATAAATAAGTAAATTACCTGGGCAGGAAAAAACAGCGAGTGTGCTGGGAGGAGAGGGGGGAAGTGATGGGGGGGGGGGTGCATGTGCGCACAGAATTTATTGGGCAGTCGGTAGGAGACAATTACGCAGTAGGAGTCGTGTCGTGGACCTCTTTGCGTGTCGACTGGGCGTGTGGAAGGTTGGGCATGGGGAGCAGCACGAGGAAGAGTGGTAATGGGTGAAGGTGGTGGTGACGGTGGTGTGACGGTGGTGATGGTGTGGGGAGCGGTAGTGTAGTGGTTAGCGCGCTGCGGTGCTCCGGGTTCGATTCCTGCTCACGGCCACCATCGGTGACGAGTATTTGAACTGGCCCTGGGCCTCCCCTATGTCGACTCGACCTCAAACGAGTACCTGGTGCGGTGTGTAAACTTCGCCACTCGGGAGGCGAAGGCGGCCGGGCGTGATGCTGGCCACCCCACACCCTCCTGTGCTATTGCGGCCTTCGTAGGTGCTACTCGCTAACAGCACTTGCCCCCAAGAGTCTATTAGGACTATGATGATGATGATGGTGATCGTTGCGCAAGGAGGAGGGGGGGTGGCAGTTTGTGTGCGAGTTCATGGTCTCTATTTGGGTCTCTGTGTTGGTCTAAGGAAGGGGTCTGCTCTTTAAGGACCACTCCGTGACGTTTCTTATTAAGGACCGCCGTCTCGTATTCAGCACGCAGTGCATTGTGGTTCTTGAAATGTATATATATTTTTTACCGAATTCGAAAAACATTACTGCGCTTCTCGTTTCGTGCGCCTACCCCGATGCAGGACCCTCCTGAAATACAATTTTTGGACTCTGGTTTGGCTTTCCTGCACGAGTAAGGATTTATTATTATTACTACCACGATATCGTGACTGCTTCTCAAGGCGCTGTGCGGAAACAGCGGGGGTGTTTATCTTGCACGGAGAAAAGGTGCAGCATTCGGTCATTGGCAGAAAGAAAGGACCCTGAGCGTGGACTTGAACAGAGGTAGGGTGTCGACAGCACAGATGGCTGGGTGCAAGGCAGGGTGTATCGCTTGCTCATAGGCGTGAGGGCAGTGGTGAGTATTCCCCATGCCTGTGGTGGGGACAAGTCTCTCCATAGGAAAACGACTGTTGACATCCGCACAAAGCGGTACTCTTTTTTATCGACCCTGGAGGGGATGATGGGCCGAGTCGACAACAAGCAGAATTTGAACTCGCAAACCTTTCCGAATTGCGAGCCACTCGCTCGACCGCTCGGTCATCTGGCTGGATAGTATGTATTATATTATACTGGATAGATAAATAGGATTTTTTTTAAATTTAATGATTCATTCCAAGTTTAAATTGGACCGGCCAAAACACAGCCAGTTTTGTGGCAGCACTCCATGACCTGGAGACTGCCACACTGGCACACACCCAGAACTCAGTGTTTACCAATCTTATTCAATGTTTGTAGTGCCAACACTGTTAGGGTCCACGTGGCGCCCCAGGTAACATGAGAGATGGAATTTAAGCCGCTTCTAAATAATAAGAAAAACGAATATTTGCTAAAATAAATATTATTTAGTTTCCAACTTTCACTGAGAAGTCCTGTTGACATTTCCACTTAGTGTGAAAGTTAACGGTGGATGTCCTCTTAACATAGCAACGTGGAATTTGCCACCACTGGCTCTGGGCAAAAACACTCGCCGATGGTATGGACCAAACACCTAGTGTAGCAGGACCCTCCCCACAATAAGACCTGAGGCTCGCTGAGGCTCGCTGAGGCTCGTCTAGACTAATGAAATCACAATGACGTCATCCCGAGTTGTCCCTCTGATTTTGTGAGTGGGGTGGTGCTCGGCCATGATCTAGGGCTTCCGAGGTGGGGTTGGTGGGTCATGCAAAGACCACCGCCACCGTGCCTAATGAGCACTCAGCCTGTGCGGCTACGATTTGGCCAGGTGTCTGTGCAGATTTACAATTTTGTGTTCGTGACCCCATTTCGCATGCGGTCATGGGTTTTCTTCGGATGTCCTGATTTTTCCCACGTTTCACATTCACAGAAACGTTAAAATAACTCCCTGAACATCGCCAGCATGACCCTCCTGCAAGAATGTCTTGAGACTCCTATAATAAATTCGAGAGCAATGAGCCAACACCACCTTGAACCCGGGTTCAAACTCGGGTTTCAGCCTCCCGTGATTTAACCCCGGATCTGCAGTGGAACTGCCGATGGGCTCAACCTAGTCGCCAATGACGACACCCACATCCCCCCCCCCATCCCCACAATACTTAATCATTATTACATTTTGTTTGTCACTTGGGAACTATCCCAGCATCAAGAATTTACCGACACCAGTTTGACTACCGTTGTTCAGTTTGACGGATGTCGTTAAGTGTGTAAGGTGTTAAGTGTGTAAGATATGAATCGCGTGTGACGGCATTAGACCGCACCGGCTCGCCGTCTGCATCCGACCGTGCAGTTCCCCCTGCGCCCGTGGTGACCTTGCACTCTCCCTCCGCGCGTGATTCACGCTCGAGCCGAGGCCGAGCTGCTGCCCCCCTTCCCCCATCCAACCTCCCACTTTGCTGATCTCATCAAGGAGCATAAACCATCATCACGCGAACTCCTGTCATCCTCGCAGCAGCGGCTTTTGGCTGGCCATCGAACAGATCGCTGCATCGTGCGCTTTCAGATGCGCTTCTGCGGCCGTCTGGAACGCTCTTCCTGCCGATATAAGGAAGCTACTGGAGCTATGCACTTTTCTTTAGAACTGCTTTTTGTGCTTGGTTGTTGTCCTTCCCCCGCACCTCCAATGAGCACGGTTGGCTATGTATGGTGCGAAAGAAGTTCAACACACACACACACACACATACATACGTGGTGGACCTGCTGTGGGGTGCGTTCCCTCCTTTGGATGTCACTCCGTGGTTAGTCTCGACCACTGGCCATCGTCCCTCCTAACCGTTACGTGTCGTGCCCAAGCAGCCCGGTCAACGTGATGGCTGACTGGTGCATATTCTCGAATCCACGTGTTCCTCCTGCCGCATGGTGTAATTCCGAGCACGCGTCTCTCCACGCTGCTTTACGCACCTTGCTGTTTTTTTTTATGACCGCGTTGCCGAACCCCGTGTCACAGCAGGTAGTGCACGTTGATTAAGAACGGTCTTCTATTCCCGAGCCGTCTGTACGATAACGACGATAATGATTTGCTATGAATACCACGCCCTTTGTGCCGCGGCATCTCGCAGCGCCGCACGCGTGAAAAGCGACTTGCAATCACGTCTCGTACGTGAGTTGAACCTCTTTCGCGCGCCGTATGTAGCCAACCGTGCCGGTCGTCTCAAGGCTATTCGGAAGGGCATGGCCAGTCGCAGCTGACCCTGCACGGAACAGGGTGATGGCACGTGGTTTTAATCGGCCAGTGGGGGGGGGGGGGGGAGTGGGACCTTTGCTATGTACAATTCCAATTTGCGGCAATTTTTTTTCGTCTTAACATTGCAACATTTGCACCGCGACGCTGCCACACGGTGGCCCTTCTCGTGTTGCGTGCCATTGGGGCGTCTTTAAACACCCACTCTGAATCGGACGGCGGAAGTGTGTCCGGGGTTCATCCTTTTGGCGTGGCACGTGTTCTCCGATCCACGTGCTCCTCTTCCCGTGCCTCCTTTCCTCTCTCCGCCTTCACGGAGCGACCGAGGCGAGAGTTGGGGCGAGCGCGAGGAGCCAGGTGCGATGTCGTCACGCTGCGAAATTTGTGCTCGCGGTCCCTCGCATCCTGTTATTGGGGAAAACATGGGCTCCTGTGCGGAGGTTGCAAGGCATTTTTTTCCCCGGCATCCGGCGGTGGCATTCCAGTGTCACCAAATTTTTGTTTATTATAACAAAATGTTTTACTCTGAGGCCAAGCTGCTGGGTTTACCCTTTGGTTGTTGTTTGTTCAAGCCGTAGATATGTTTAGTTTCAATGACGCTGACGTCCGTGCAAATTGCACCTCTCAAATGCCGAGGAGCCACAGATGAGCCGGGAGGGCAGCAAGCCCAGCGGTGAGTCGCCGGCGCGCTGCCAACAATTGCCCAAGTTCTGCGGACCTCTATTTATTAAGATGTTTTCAGCCAATTAACGAGCGTTTATACGTGTGGGAGGAAACTGGGATCACCCGGAGAAGAACGCACGCGGGTGGGTGGCGACACACGATGATATTAGCCCGCATTTGGCTGTACCGCCTTCTGGCGAGCCCGGGGTATGGCGACGCTTGTTCAAGTTCAAGTTCATTTATTAGGTATAGCCCTGTGACTCATTCGGTTATGCGATCCACCTGCTGTCCTCCTCGCCCCCACAGTGCTGGATTCCAGGCCACATCCGTCGCCGCCTCCGCCCAGCTATGTGTTTCCCGGATATGATGAAGAGGAAATGCTCTGCGTGTGTGATTTGTTTTTAGTCTTCAGCGAGTATGTGCTACTCGCAGTCCTGAGCCAGTGGTGGA
The DNA here is from genome assembly GCF_965212315.1 of Lampetra planeri. Classification (NCBI taxonomy): domain Eukaryota; kingdom Metazoa; phylum Chordata; class Hyperoartia; order Petromyzontiformes; family Petromyzontidae; genus Lampetra; species Lampetra planeri. The sequence goes on along the minus strand of NC_136125.1, from coordinate 7,429,464 downwards.
AATGGAATTGGCCACTCACGAGGGTTTGAAGCCAAACTCACATTCATGGAATTGAGTCCAACAACCATCCCATCGCAGTGTGACCTTCTTTAAAAAACGGCCCTGAGGCCTGGCAAGGCTCTACCTGCTAAACAAACGACGTTTTTCTTCTTCTGGTTATTATTTAGTATGATCAAAGTTGCAAACGCTTTTATTTATTCGAGGTGAACATCGCTGGGTTTCCACATAGATATATCGCCCGAAATGAGCACGGTTTTACGCGAGTTAATCGTTCAGGCTGAACTAAAACACTTCCGTTATGAAATGATCCCACTCAAGGGCACAACAAATATTGACGCACACCTTGATTATTTATTTTCCACCGATGAATCCGTTTTAAAGACACCGCGAATTAGAAGGTGAGATGTGCGTTTTTACATTCGCTTTAAGTGGAGTAATGTTCCCCACTTCAAAATGATTTGCTCATTAAAATTTCATGTAGGGAATACATTCAATTAGGCGAAGTTTTACACAGCCTCCACCTTTCACGAGGGGCCTAATTAAAAAAAGAAACTCAATGGATAGGCTCTAAATGAAAAGAGAAAATAGAATTAGAACAAATGCACGCGAGACCCTTTATCACTCAACTGCTGGATGAAGAACTCCCTCTGCCGTATCAGTCACGGTGGGGGGAGGGGGGTGGTTGACCATATTTGACCGTGCTGGTCAGTGTTTGTATTGAAGTGGGCAGGTGGTTGGGTCGGTGGGTGTGTGGCCGGAAGGTGGGTGTGTGGCCGGGACCGTGGGTGTGTGGCCAGAACGGTGGGTGTGTGGCCGGCACGTTGGGTGTGTGGCCGGCACGGTGGGTGTGTGGCCGGCACGGTGGGTGTGTGGCCGGCACGGTGGGTGTGTGGCCGGGGCGGTGTGTGGCCGGCACGGTGAGTGTGTGGCCGGCACGGTGGGTGTGTGGCTGGCGCGGTGGGTGCTGTTCGTGACCGGCCCGCGACCAGTTCGGAGAGCACTCGCCAGGAACGCTGCTCGCTCCAACAAATAATTTTAGGCCGAGTCGACCCATGGTCGTGATCGTCTCCACCTCCTACTTCCCGAGGTTGACTCGGCCTAAAGTGACCCGTTTGCGGTTCCACGTGTGAACATCTTCCGCTGCGTGCGACACGGTTGGGTCGAACGCGATTGGTTTTTTGTTGTTGCGTTGAGTGACCGTCCGCCGTGGAAATGGAGCGATGAGATCAGATTGTGCGGGGGGGGGGGGGGGAGGCCTTTCGTCCAGCAGCGGATGGCTCGGGGTCAATAACGATAGTGGTGACGATGGTCGTGACGATCTTACGGATGGCATACTGGCCAGTCTTCACTTAATTGGTTGTGAGGATGACCGAGGACCCCCGTGAGTGATATTCCGTTTGGAATTACGAACCCTAAGTGACAGGATGCATGGATAGATGAATCGGCCCGCCGTATCCCAGCGTGTTCACCAACACTTCTGCCAGGCCCGCGGGGCAGCGGCATGCTAGAGGAGCGAGTCGAAGTATTGACTTGCAAATGACGGCGTAATTGTGAGAGATTGGCTGGAGTGAGCGGTGGCGGCGGCGGCGGTGGCGGCGCATGTGTGGTGGAGTGATGGCTGGGACGAGGTGCGGGTGGCCGTGCGTGCGAGCTTTTGATGCGTGTGAGCGATAGACGTGCGAGCGCGTGTGTGTTGGGGGGGAGCGGTGGCGCAGCGGTTAGCGCGCTGTACTACGTGTACGGATTTATATAAGGACTTGTTTCAGCAGCCTGTTTCTATCTCCCACCTGAAGACGATTGCTTGTGTCGCGCCCGAAACGTCGTGATCTATTATTATTTTCTACCCACGTGACTTCACCGAAAGAACCAAAGAGTATGGATTCCTGCAGTCACGAAAGCTTCAAATCAAGATTGGATTCATGTATTTTGCTGAACTTCTTTTGCAACGTAATTCTAGATTGGAAGCTTTCGTGACTGCAAGGATTCATACTCTTAGTTCTTTCGGTAAAGTCACGTAGGTAAAAAAAATGTAATAAAAGTTAATAAAAATAAAATAATAAAATCACGACGTTTCGAAGGCAACACAAGTCTCCGTCATCAGGTGGGACCGTCACAGCCAGATTTGCTGCATCAAGTGCAACGTATGTCGCCACAACGGTGCTCATCGGAGGCACGACCCCGGCGACCCCCACTAGTTCGATTCCCGCTTACGGTCAACAGCGGTGACGGTGATCTGAAGCGGTCCTGGGCCCCCAGCTCTCCCCTCCGTCGATTCGGCCTCACAGACAAGTAGCCGGTGCGTTGTGTCGGCACCAGCGCTGGGGAGACGAATGCGGCCCAGCCACGAGTGGTGCAGGGACCGTACCAGCCCGTCGTACGCAGTGCCGGCGTTTAATAGGTGCTCGCTAATCAGCACTTGCCCCAACAGTCTATGTAATAATATCCAGGGGCCTACCGTGGCTCCTCCCACCCTCAACCAGTATATATACAAGGACTGTTTTCTTGGAATTTCTCTTTACTTGATACAGCTATCGTGCTGTGACGGTTCCACCTGAAGACGGAGGCTTGTGTTGCCTCCGAAACGTCGTGATTTTTATTTTATTTTATTTTTATTTTACTTTTATTAATTTTTATTTTTTACCCACGTGACTTTACCGAAAAAAACCCAAGAATATGAGTCTATGTTTTGTTTACTCATCGAGTCGCGTGTTCTTATCAACCGATTCGCGTTCCGCTCAGGCATCTGCCAGCTCTCTCAGAGGGCAGCGAAATCGCCTCGTTAATCGCCGCCGAGCGGAGCCCCAGCAGCTGATCAATCCGAGAGGTTCTCAGGAATTCCTGGGTGAAGATTTTTTTTACTCCAATCCGGGCTTTTCTCCTGCCACCGTTTGTCACCATTCTTAAACCATCCATTAACGGAATTGGCCAAACATCGCAGCCGGCAGTGGCGATGACACCAGCCCCGGCAAACGTCGGCTCGCGCCACTGTCTGGCATTCTAGAGAGGCCCTTCCAGAAGGGAATGGTACCTTGGTCTACTCTTCCACGTTGACCAGATGCCTTGGAAGATTTCTGAGGGTTACCCACACTTTACCCCACAAACGCGCACGCGTTACCTGTGGCTGTCCCCATTTATATAACCGCTGGGTGGATGGACAGAGATGGTGAGATAAAAAAAACAATATTAAAGCTTGCACCATTGTTTGAACCATACGCGCTGGGAGATAGGACCGGGCGACCTTTCGGATTACGAGTGGTGCGCTGACCGTTGCAACCCATGGCAGCAGCGTCAACGTATCGTTAAAGCGTCCACGATTGGAATTTGCCAACCATTCCAATGGCAGCTATGTATGTTGAACCTCTTTCGCGCCGTACGTAGACAACCGTGCTCATCGGAGGAAGGACAACAAACTGAAACACACAAAGCAGTTCTTAAAGAAATGAGTTGGCAATACCCTGCTGAAGTTGATGCATTATGAGACTGGGGGGGGGGGAGGCTTTTCCTGGGTCACGCAGCGGACCATAATCACCGTCACGACATTGCTCGTCTCGTTAGCGGTCTCCGGTAAAGCGTCGATCGTGGCCCATTGCCGCTCGCTTCTTCCGTTTTGTCTTATGGCAATGTGACCGTGGGCAACGTTACACGTGTTGGTCGGATGCCACTGATGCCGGCCACACACCCGTGTTTGCCATCTGCCGGTCGGCACCCAGGTGGTGGGGGAGTGTTCTGTTTGACCAGGTGACAAGCTCGAGAGGGCGCGGGAGGTCAAGGTGTGATTTTTATTTTTTTAGACCCTTAGAGTCGAGCCTTGTCGTCATCATCATCATCCTCCTCATCCCCTAATACATCCGCCTTCAGGTCTCTCTCCCTTGTTACGCTGCTGACTCATCCTCTGCGGACCATTCTCACAGCGTTTCAACGTCTGACAAGAAGAGGTCTCTTCTCCTCCTCCCCCTCCCCCTTTGGCTCTGGAATGTATGTATGTAGAACTTCTTTCGCACCGTACGTCGCTACCCGCGCTGGATCTGGGGAGGATGCCTCGCTTCGTGTGTGGCTCTGCGTGTCTGTGGGTTTCTGTGCGTGGCTGTGGGTCTCTGCGGGTCTCTGTGGGTCTCTCTGTTAGTCTCGGGGGTCTATCTGTGAGTCAAATAAAAAAAAAGATGAATAATTTTGGGGCGTTCTGGCTCGTTTCCACCACTGCCTGCAATGCCGATCTCAATCACAAGCTACCTGCACACATCCTCCTCTCCCTGGTCACGCCTACGGTGTTTTCCCCGAAACGTTCTCTTCCAAAATTCCATGTCCCTTTTTAAGCCCGTCGTTCTCCTCCTCCATCGTGTATCCACATCCCACGCATTGCCACCATCGTCCTCTGCCTGAATACACATGTGCGGCTCTTGCCATGGGCTGTGTGTGGAACCCCCCCCCCCTCCTATCGTGGCCACGAAATTCTGAGAATGTTTCCACCTGCACATCTGTCGGAGGAGGGGTGGGGGGGGACAAAAAACACCACAAGCTTCGTTTCCAGTTTGTAGATTGGTATCAATTATTCAACCGTGAGAAAGAAGTATTGAACTTGAGTTGTTTACGCAGTAGACGTGGGAACCTGTACATGCTGTAAGATATTTACTTTTGTACTTTTAAAAATACCATAGGCACATATTGGCTTACCCTTGATGGGAGTCACGCTACAGGGTTTTTAAAGGCCCGACCCAAAGTACGATTCATGATGATGATGATCGTGGGCGTTAGCACGTGCGTGGGAGGTTAACATTCGCGCAAAACCATTTCAATACGCACTTACGCCCGAACTTTATTGCACTAATAAAACCTCTAGCCGTCTGAAATGTGACGAGCGATATTACACGAGCCCTCGATTAGGTCGATAAAACATTTTAATATCGCGAAGCAGCGTGGCAGAAATTCACCTCTTCAAACTAATTTTTTGTTGTTGTTGTTGTTGAGAATCGCAGTTCAACTTGGCCACACGAGGGTGCGTGGTTTTAACCAGGCGTCTCCGGGCGTCCGGGATGTTTGTGCTGAGCGGTCACGTGACGGTGACTCCGCTGCTGCCGCTGGCAGTGGTGGACAAGCACGGGCTCGACAGTTCATCGATAACACCACTGCCGTGGCCTCTTTTAAAAAAAATCGATATAATCGGCGACGTTTAAGGCAATAGTCCTGAGTCATGGTGCGTACCTCATTCATGTGCGATGAAGAAGGGCTATTGCCCAAAACGGGGGCCGCCTGTTATGTTTTTATATTAAGGCCCCACCGTGTTCTTGACAAATGCGTTTTATATTTTATTTAGTTAAAGTCGAGAGTTCGTTTTGCTTCGTTCGGGAGGAAACCGGAGGGAGAAAAAAAGAAACTCACACGAGGGGGACGGCACTCGCAGGAGCTCCCCGCCGCAAAGTCGTGCAGCGGAACGCGCATGCACGTTATTCCACACGGCAGTATTAACCAGGGCGGACCGCTGGACTCGAACCGAGTTAACCTCTGCAGCAGCCGCGTCACCCGGCACTCGTTTGTGACAGGAATCCGTTGAGATAATCGCCACTGATGTTGGCCGTGAGTGGGAATGTAACTCGGGGGGTGGAGGGCAGGGAGGAAGGAAACGCAATGCGCTATCCACTACGTTATCCCCCCCCCCATCTCTCTCTCTCACACACAGACGAATACACAGCCACACAGGACAAACAAATTGTAGGCAGAGATAAGGGCAGCGGTAAGCTCCACTTAACCCAGGAGTAATGGCACGGGGAGGAGATGACGAGGGAGGGGATTGAGAGAGAGGGGGTGGGGAGAGGCGAGGGAGAGAGGAGAGAGGGAGAGGAAGGAAAGGTGGGAGAGGAAGGAGAGAGAGGAAGCAAGATGACAGCGAGGGAGGGAGAGGCGATAATCCAGGGAGAGGTGTAGGGAATGTGAGCGAGGAAGACGAGAGTGGATAAGCTTGATTGGAACAGAGTGAATAAGAGAGAGGGAGAGAGAGATGATGATGATGGCTGGAGAGAGAGAGTCGGTAATATAGGTGCAATTCTCCGTGAAAGATCAAATTACTCCGATGCAGTTGCTCCGCTCCGCTCGGCTCTGCTATTGTACAGAGGGCCGCATTCCGGGCCGGAATGATCTTTTTTGTTGCAGGCCGTCACGTGGAGCCCACCGACAGCTCGCGGCACCGCGAGAGGTGGCGGCCGCTCGGGGTGGAGGCTTCCATCCAGCAGTGGATAAAGAATGCATCGAGAGAGTGAGCGAGAGAGTGAGCGAGAGATGGGGGTTTACATAAAGCAAAGTTGTTATTTAATATATGAAAAAAAATACGAAATGATCAACGAAGCAAAGTGCCGAATACACCGAGCATCTTCTTGTTTCCACTGATCGTAAAAAGAACGAATGCATCGGAATCTTTATTTCGACCTGGAGGAGGAGGAATCCGATAAGCCAAGAGGTTATTTTTTACAGACGTCCGGTAGGGGTCGCGTCAGCAAATGACTGTGACGGTCACGATGATTCTCGTGGTATTAGGCTGCTGTAAGTGGTTGTCACCGCCATGGGAACGTGGAATTTCCATCACTGGCTTAGGGCTGCGAGGGGGAGATGAACACCTCCCCCGCACGTAGGAGGGAAAGCAACTTCCGCTTCGAATAAAAATCTCCTATGATTATTATTTAATATTTCTTGTCACTTTGAATCATATGCCCCTATTGTGCGTATTTTTAGCTGCAGTTTTATTTCGCGCTGAACGACGTGAAATAAAATGAACGGGGTTTGTGTCACGGGGCATGTGTTAACGTGTTCGTCTGTGTTTATGTAACATTTGTGTAGTATACGTGTCTGCGGTGTACACGTGCGCATTATATTTAGGGGCCATCCATTGAGTCGGTACGCAAAAATCTGTCAACTTGACCCCTCCCCCCTCCTCCCTGTACGCACGCGGACTTTCCCCCCCCCCCCCCCACCTGCGTACGTTCGCCTGACGCACCCCCCCCCCCCCGAATCCTAAAGAACGTCCGATATTTAATCCACGCAGAAACGATCAAGGATTAATAATATTGACGTGTTTCAGCAACCAGTCCACCGCCGGACTATCTAACTCATTTGTAGGCCAATGTAGACAAATTATTATCGAGGCTTCAACCACCCCCCCCCCCCGTTTCCTATGCTACGCACATTGTCAGTCGATCCCCCATACGCACGCGTACGCGTTTGGGTTACCCCCCCCCCCCCCTCCATGCGTACGTACTCAATGGATGGCCCCTTATGATGACGCTTGTTTAACTCACGAAGGCAATGAGTCTCGTGACTCATTTCAAGAGGGTCCTGCCGCGCTCTTGGTGGGCGGGGCGATGATTGGTGCGATCTTCACGCGGCGGTCCCCCCTGATGAACCCCATCCACTGCACAAACCGTGGCAGATGCGGCAGGATACCCGATGCTTTAAACGGAAAATGCAAAACTCTCCGGTAGTAGTGTGCGGCTGTGTGCATCCATAACAGACCGTAACAACAACAACAACAGCAGCAGCGTATAACGACGCAATGCCCCGTTCCACACATACGAAGGAGACGTCACAACGATACCACTACTCCTGGCGCGGTTATCTGGCTTGGCCACCTGAATGTGAAATTCTAGTTGCTGCTCTGCATCTACATCAGCCGCGGTATGATAGCAGAATAATATGACTGTGTATATTCCAGTTGAGGCACGTGTGTGTGTGTGTGTGTTTGGTTACGTGTATGTATGATGTGTATATCGCTAAGTAGATTTGTGTGTCTGTGTGATTCTTTTAGGTGTAAGTGCCTGTTAAGGATTACACGTCGGGGGGGATCTTTGTAGCTGGATTTGTTTGATGTGGGAAACCGCACTTCGAACCTGGTGATCCGAGTTCGATTCCTGCTCATGGTCAACATCGGTGGCGATTATCTGAACTTGTGCTGGGCCTCTCCTAGGTTGACTCGACCTAAAATGAGTACCTGGTGCGATGTGTTAAACATTGCCGCAGGCGAGACACAAAATTGATTGCGACTTGGAGTTAGCCCACCCAGTGCCGGATTATCCTCGTAGCAAGAGTAGCTTCACATGCTACGGGCCCCGCACTTTCAAGGGCCCCGCGCGAGATGCTTTCAAGCTATCAATTCCGGTTCAGTGATTCCGCACTTGCTCTATTACTATAGTACTACACCGCCTTCAATTTTTACGAACGACTGGGTGTTTAAGGTTAGCGATTTGTCGTATTATCTGGCTGTATAGCAAATGAAAAAATATAATTACTTTACTAGGCAATTAAAAAAAGTTATGTGTTTTAATATTTATGCGTTTTTTAATATAGGGCCGCTTTATAAATAATGCTAGAGGCCCTCACGAGCTGAATCCGGCACTGAGCCCACCCCACCCCACCCATTGTGCTGTGGCGGCCTGCATAGGTGCTCGCTAACAGCACCTTGCCGCAAGAGCCCGTTAGAAGGCTACACGGGGGACCTTTGTCTTTGGGAAGCGGCGGTTCGCGCACTGCGCCGAGCTACGAAACCTGGCGATCCGAGTTCGATTCGCGCTCACGTCATCGGCAGAGCACGCTGATCGAAACCTGTGCAATTACTGCCCAACCGCCTCTGCTCCCACCGTGTCTACAGATAAAAAAACAACAACAACACACAACACGACGGGGAACGCATAACACATAACTCACACTGCTCGCGGAATAAGAACCGGCACGCGCGCGCACAGCCCCATTGATGTATTGATATAATCGCGCATCGACTCCGCGGGCAATTAGCGTCCTGCGTGAGTGATAGCGGCCACACCACTCATCCATAAACACGTGGGGGGCGGGGGGGGGGGTGCGTGGGCGGGTGGTTGGAGAGAGGAGGGGGAGGGGGTAATGTTGGGTGGGGGGGGTGTAGTGGGACCCCCCCTCTTCTTCTTTAATGCGTTGCGGTGAAGCATCTGTCAGAGTTGATGTGATGCTCGGATGAGCATTGAGGCGGTGGCTCATCTCCGCCGTTTAGAGTTTTTTCCAGTGGAAGGAAATTCAACGTTGGTGCCGAGGTCCCTAAGCATAGGCTCTTTTTATCGACCCCGGAGGGAGGAGGGTTGATGGGCCGAATCAACTCCAATCCAGCCTTTTGAACTCGCTCCCTTCTTGAGAGAGGCTCGCTCCACCGCTGAGCATTGTGGGTAACAATACTTGCCCCAACAGTCTGTTAAGGCTATCCGGGGGGTCTTTGTCTGTGTGTGAGATACACGGGATAATGTTTGTGTACGTGTGCATGTAGCTGTGTGTGTGTGTGGGTTAGCGTGTGTATGTGTGTGTGTGTGGGTTAGCGTGTGTGTGTCAACATCAGGTGACGATTATCTTTCCGAAACCGCTCCTGGGCATCTTTTAGGTCGACTCGGTCTCAAATGAGTACCTGGTGCGATGTGTAAACATCGTCACTTGGGAGGCCACCCACCCCCTCGTGTACCATGGCGGCCTTCATAGGTGCTCGCTAACAGCACTTGGCCCAGCAGTCTGCTCGGGCTATATCGGGGGGATCTCTGCGTGTGTGCGTGTGTAAACTACGTCTGTATTTGTATATGAGACGGGGTAGAAATTAGGATGTTGTCAACGATTGTGAGAATGGCGATGGCGGAGCTGCTCCTGATTGTATAACCAGGTGGCTGATGACAAAGCCGACGAGGCTGATGGTGATTGCACTGATGATTGTGTAGCAGCAGTTTTTGACCCCACCGCTGCAGCCTGATGCTGCTGCTGCTGATGATGATGATGAAGACGACGACGATGATGCATGTAACGATGTGGTTGATTTCACCATGACCTGGATTTGAACCCATCGCCCTATAATTGATTGCCCTTGCCATTTGCGGAAGCTGCAGGCTACAATCATCTCTGCGGAGATCATAACGCAATCATTACCTCCACCGCCCGCACAAACATCCAAGCTCGCAATCGCTCTCTAAAATTGCCGATGAAGAGACAATTGAAACCGTTAGTGCCGTTGAAAACCCACGGAACGACCAAACCTCCCTCGTTTGAATCCTCTCGGCCAACGCGTGCGCGCGCATCGTATTAGCGAGCACCTATTAAGGGCAAGAATGGCGCACATGTCCACGGCCGGTTCGGTTGCTGTCTCACTCGCCATCGATGTTAGCCACAGCCGGGAATCGAACTCGTGTCGTCGGGATCCTGTGGGTGAAGACTTGTGTTGGGCTGTGGTCAGTTTCGCGGAGTGGAAGGGGGTGCCCAAGTGGATGTGAACTCGATGAGCGTTGGCAGCGGTGCACAAGCACTCATCACATTCGTCTGTCACACTGTCGTGGCTTCAAAAGGCAAAATGTGTCCTGCCTCCTTCTAATACAATGTGCACCTGGCTGACCCCTCTGTGTGCTGCAAAGAAGGACAATTTGCCTGAAAACGTCGCCTATTTAATACATTTCCATTTAAAGGCCACACCGTTATATGAACAAATGTGTTGCGTTTTTTTTTGTTACTCTAAACCTCGGGTGGTTATAATCTTTCTTTTTGGATTCACGCGAAGCGAATGGTTAAAAACCAGCCAAAACCGGTCATCGGTTTGCCGCAGGTGTCGAAATTTCTTTCGCAATAAACGCCACGTGGTTTAGCTTTGTGATGAACGCAGGCAGTGGCCACGGCGCTGTTGTGGTTAGCGCACCGGAGTTGCCAGTTCGATTCCAACCTACTGGCCTGGCGGTTAAAATTAAAGTTTATTTTTTAAAAATCCGCCCCCTGCCTCTCACCTCCACTACCACCTCTGTCCACCACGCATCATAAACAGCTTCAGCACGGTTAGTCGACCGGCAGGCCGCGTGTGCTGGAGTGAAGTGTGGGTATTGCCCAACACTCCCAAGACGTCTGCTTCAGTGTGGAAGAGTAGACCAAACATCCCCTGGAGTGCCCTCTAGCAGAGATCCTTTCTTCCGCCAGCAGTGACGTGAGCAAGCACACGACATTTGCAGAGCTGCGCCTTTGACTAAAATTCCACTGCAGTTGTATACGTGTGCACTTTGAACTTCTCTCGCACCGTACGTAGCCAACCACGCTAATCCGCGAAGTTTGTTCTTGGTCCCCGTCTCTCGGATCCAGTCAGCGTTTCCGACAACGGCCACCGGTTATCCGATAATTGTCGCTTAACCGACCCGACTCCTACTACCTCATGTGGATGAGCGGACGGATCGTCCCGCTCGCATCTCTAGTTTCTACGTGGTGAGACTAAGTAATCGACAACCCAGCGCTCGTATGTTGGTTGTGCAATATTCCTTAAGGATCCTGTTGCACTAATCTGTACTCTCGATGTTTTTGTCGTCATCGTCGTTGTCGTTGTTGTTGTGCTCGCACACCACGCTAAATCGCCCTTGTAGAAATTGCAACGGTCCCACGGCCTTCCGCGGGAGTGCACAATTTCCGCAACATCTTCTTGGTTCTTTCGGTAAAGTCACGTAGAAGGGAAGTAATAAAATAAGAAAAATAAAACATAATAAAATAATTCTCACGACGTTTCGGCTACAACGCAAGCAGCCGTCCTCAGGTGAAGCGTCGTGAGAATTATTTTATTATGTTTTATTTTTATTATTTTATTACTTCCCTTCTACGTGACTTTACCGAAAGAACCAAGAAGATGAATCCCTGCAGTCACGAAAGAAGCTTTAAATCGAAATTCCGCAACATTCATTCAATGTATGCAACACTCTGGACCGGGGTTTTCGACACTGATTGTCTCACCAGAAGCTCGACGGTGAGCTACCGATTGAACACGGTCGGCTACGTACGGTGCGAAAGAGGTTCAACATACGTACACGAGATGAACACTCTAAAACCCTGCTGTCTCATTTGGCTAATCTAGCCTCTCTCTTTGAGAACGCAATGCATTATGATGCCGATTCTGTATTCCAACGTCAGACTCTGCAGCAGATGCGGGATTCCCACGGGAGAATACGCGTGGATCGCAACACAGTACAGCAGGGACGGAGCAGTGCAATGCAACGTGATTGTCCTGCGGTGTCTTGAGCGTTTTGCAATTACTGTAAACCGTAATTTGCTAATTTCATATTGGACGAGATTAATTTGTAATTTGTTACATTTTTCAAGGTAACGCAACGCAGCGCACATTGAATCAGGGGCCTGACTTGTCGCTGGTGCCCTGGGAATGTAGGTGCCACGTGACAATTACTAGCCACGTGAGCGAGCGAGAGGAGGTATACTTGATGCGGTGTGCCGGGTGCGGGAAACATTTCCCACATAGTGGATCTGGGCAAAACCCGGTTTAAAATCAAGCCCTGCAGATGTCCATCTCGGCCAATAACTCGGCACTGTTGCCTCAATCGGTAGCGCAGCGTAGTGAGCATGACCCCCGTGTTGCCGGATGTTAACTACCTTACCTGGTATACAGGAGGCTGTGGGTTCAAGCCCGACCCTGATGCCTTTTATATTTTTTGGGTGTCTCTCTCCCAGCGGTCGCATGGATTTTTCTCCGGGTCTTCTGTTTTTTCCTCCGCGTTTAGAATCATCATCGTCATGCGTTTGGAGTATTTGGCTGCTATAAATTTCCACGTGATAAGCCGCTTCGTTGAGCTTTCGTTTGTCGCCAGGTCGCTTCTGAAAAATAGCTATAAAAAATAAGTATATAACATTTTAAATAGTTTCTAGTGTTTTATAGTTTATAAGGAATTTAATGGTGCGCCCTTTTCCAAAACTTCTCTCTTTTTACCGCCCCCCCCCACCACCAGCCCCCACCCCCTGGTCCCTTGGCCCCGGGGCAGTTGCACCGCCTGCACACTCGATAACGAAGTTTGCTGCGTCTCAACGCTCTCGCAGTTTCCTGGTTGGCGTTCTGGGAATTGTAGGGGGTTGGAAATGGAAGGTTTAATCTTGCCGGGTTTCACCACAGCCACGGTGGCAATTGCCCACATCCCCGGCCACTGCTCAGGGGGGGGGGGGGGAAATTATTACTGCCACCTTTCCTGGTTTGCCGACAGCCGCTGCCCTTGGAAATCTGCAAGTTTTCCTGGGTCATTGAAGTCCTGGTTCTTTTTTTTTTGTCAGCCGGCATGAACGACGCACCGCTCGAAGCAACGCGTTCATACGTCACTCTCTCCCCTCTTCCGATACCACGAGACACCCCCCCCCCCCTCCTGTCGCGGACGTTCCTCCTCCTCCTCGCCACGACGTTTCCTGTAGCGGCACAGGTGGCAGCCCTGTGCTCGGGGGTGGGGGGGGTTGGTGTTGAGAGATGGAGCCACGGGAGCAATTCCTGCGTCGCCAAGTTGCCGAGGAATTCTAGATTTACCGAATGAACTAAGAGTATTTGCCGAGGAATGTCTGGTGATGTGTTTAGATCGGAGTCTGCGAGGTGGCCAGGAGATGGCAGCGTGGCGAGTAAATTCTTGCATCTATCTGTGCGGAGATTTAATCGTTAACTAATCGTTATCGTCCTCAAATGCGTGGTTTCTTCCCACACGCAAAGCCAAGCTCCCACTGATAGAAGTGTCCAAACATCTGAGTGTAGCAGGAATCTCTAATTTAAAATGAGTGAGATTCGAGTTTGGCTTTTCTTGATTAAATAATGAGCATGAAAAAAATAAATGGTCCCCCAGATATATTTTTGTCATGGTGGGTAGGCGGGGGGGATATCTGCAGGGCCTATGACCAAATTGCCTGGGATGCACCCACATTTCAGAAGCTAAACAGGGGGTGAGCCTGGACGGTTGCTTGATAGGCAACCACTATGCACAGAACACGTGCTGAGGGCTGCTACTGTGGGGCTATGTTGTCAGCAGAGGGCATTGGGGCAAGCTCCAGTGCGGTACTGGCGGGTGCCGTGGTTAGTGTGCTGTACACGTTCGGGGGGGGGGGGGGGGGGGGGGGAGAGGGGGGGCGTTCGCTCTTGATCGAGAAACGCAGCGGTCAGTTTCACGTTCTTAGCAATTCACCAGTGAGTTGCAGCCAACTAATTGCGTGACAGGTGCTGCTCCTCGCCCACAGCTTTGATTGCCAAGATCACCCCCCACGGGCGCAGCCGATCAGGATGGAAAAAAATCGTGCGGTCTCGTTAAAAACTTCACAGTTAAACTCCGGAGAGCCCACAGATCAGATACAGATTTTCCCCCCAAATAATAATAATATATATTTGTTAGTGAATATTGCAATCCCGAAGATCGTCATCGTCTGATTGGCGCTGACGCGTTGCGTCAAATAAAAAAAAGCGGCCCAGCTGCTACGATGGTCACGTGGCGTGGAGCTCGCAAGCGTCGGAGGTCACGTGGCAGTGGTAGGGAGATTTTTCCACAATCCTCTTGACGGACAACCGTGTTCTCGGTGGTGCATGGCACGCTGGGTGGCGGTGGGCGGCGTGGTGATTTCCCCGGTCGCATCTCACCATTAGCGATGCACATCTTTAGCAGTTATTTAAGATAATAATTACATAATCGGGTTGGTATAACCCAATTACTCATCGTGTATATAATTTAACTACTGTGGCAGTGCCATGCTTAGCATGTGGTACGATGATTCCAGCACCTGGAGTCATTTTCCATTGGGAATAAAAGTGTTCCTCTGGACGAGGCTCCATTAGGAAGCCACTGGAGCTAAGCACTTTTCAATCTAAATTGAAAACTAGTTTCTTTAGAACTGCTTTATGTGTTTAGTTTGTCCCACCCCCGCACCTCCGATTAGCACGCTTGGCTACGTACAGTGCGAGAGAAGGTCAGCACATATAGGAAAGTTCAACGTATATGTTGAACTTCTTTCGCACCATACGTAGCCAACTTGTTCGCAGAGGCTCCGCGCGTTGCTGCACGGCATCGAAAAAACAGCGGCGGTGGCTGCAGCAGCAGCAGCAGCAAACGGGGAGGGGGGGGGGGCGCTAAATATCGAGCGACCGTAAAGAAACAAAAACCTCATTACACAGAACATTAAGCAAATAAAATAAAGCATTAATCCGCGTCGAGATTAAAACAGATCCCAGCAAGATACGTTGCCAACGAGGTGTGAGAGGTTCTGGTTTAACGGCACCTCTATCCGCGTAGCCGTTGGAAGATGCCGCTTGCACTCCGTGCGTGATTTTTTATTTGGTTTGTTTTAACCAGGCGGTGAGAACTCAAGAGACCTGGGATGAGTCTCTTTTTCGCAAGTGGTGACCTGGGGCATCGGGTCAGCCAGTAGTAGTAGTTGCGATGTCGGTTTTGTCAATTATATCGCTTGCGAGAAATTTATTTTTGAAAAAAACTAAGATTGGCAAATCTAGACTGCCGCGCCGGGAGAATGAATCGAACCGTGTCCGGCGACGCCTGGCTTCTAAGTCTGCCGTGTTCACCCTCGCGCCCCGTCGCACCACGGCAGCGCGGCCCAGGATCGACGCGCATTCGTGTCCAAGGTTCAACTTTCAAGTTGATTTTGTTTGACCAGGTGAGCGCTCCGAGAGACCAGGATGAGTCTCATCTGCAAGGAGTGACCTGGGGCATCGGTCTGCCAGTAGGGGGTGGGGGGGGGGGGGAGAGCAATGATTGCCGCCGTGTGTGGAATCTCACTTGAGCGATTTGCGGGGTAATTTTCAAATGTGGCAACTTGAACCCTGACACAGGCACACGATGGCCCACTCTAGCGAATGACATCGGGGGGATATTTAACGTCCGCTTGGAAGCAGACGGCGCGTGCTATCATCACGGCTGCTACACACCGCAGTAACAATCGGGGTGGCCGCTGCATTCGAACGACCACAACAGGTCGCGAGTGCGCTACCGCTGGGGTCGTGTCACCGCCCAGGAGCTATCTGGGGCGGGCGGAGCGAAACGTCGGACGATCTCGCCTCTCTTGCGTCCACATTGTTGTCCGACGTGCCTACGGACCTGTCGGTACGATTATCGTTAACGCAGGGCACAACATCACAGGACGGATCGGCGTGCCGTGCCCTCTCGTGGTCGTGCCTCGCGCCACGTGCGAGGCAGCCTGTGGCAGCGCATCCGGAAAAGAATCGATTCGCGACGATGCTTTTTTAAGCCTCCCGGCTGCTTGCGACGCGCTACCCGCCACAACACGAGCGCCCCGAGCTGCTGGCGCTCGCGGGAGCCTCGCGGCGAGATTCGAGGGAGATAAATAATGAACAATGGAGATGATTTCACGGTGCGGAGGACGCTGATTGAATTTGGTGAGCGGGCGGGGGGGGGGGGCGCGTGAGCCCCCTCCCCCCTCCTCTGCCCCCGTCCCGATTTATGGCTGAGCGCAGCCCCGCGGCAAATGATCGCATCTCCCGACAGCCCAATGGCGATCGCTCGCCCGCTACATTTAATTGTCAATGTGCCGCTTCGGCTAACGATTTGCGCTGCGTGGGGGGCGGGGAGGAGGGGGGGGGGGTAGATAAATTGGAAGCAATGACCGTGGGGAATGTAAAAGATTCACTCGCTCGTCGTTAACGCAAGATGAAGACAGCGGCCGCTGACATCGTAGGAACAGGTGACCCGGAAAAACAACAACAACAGTAATAAGAATGATGTTATACACGCAGGCGCTGAAGGCCAGCCAAAGCTGTACGAGGCTGAGTTGCAGGAAATATTTCTCCCACTGCCGCCAGTAAAACATTCTGTGAGGCCCTGTGTACACGTAGAGCCCTGTTGTCATGCCGCTGCTAGATGACGGCCTCCCCCCACCCACCCACGACTGTGGGTTCTAGGAGTAAAATGAAAGTCCTGTTCTGAATTAACGGAGCTTCAGGCTCATGTCAACAACAACAACAACCACCACCACCACAACCGCCGCCGTTCACCGCTGAGCTGCGGTGACTTCAGCGCGGCGCTTGAAGGCCACGTGATGTGTCCAAGGGTTACTGGCAGGAGGTCACGGGACAGGCGCCATGGGTTGACTGACTGAGATGACTGGCAGATGCACCACGGACTCGTGCCGGAAGGTGCCGTGTGTTGGCGTCGTCGCCGCAGATGACGAGGTGGCCCCCGTGTTGTTGCTAACGAGGCGGCGGCGTGTGTGTGCGTGTGTGTTCGTGTGTGTGTGTGTGTGTGCGTGTGTGTGTGTGTGTTTGTGTGTGTGTGTGTGCGTGTGTGTGTCTGCGTGCGTGTGTGTGTGTGTGTGTGCGTGCGTGTGTGTTCGTGTGTGTGTGTGCGTGTGTGTGCGTGTGTGTGTGCGTGTGTGTGTGTTCGTGTGTGTGTGTGTTCGTGTGTGTGTTCGTGTGTGCGTGCGTGTGTGTGCGTGCGTGTGTGTGCGTGCGTGTGTGTTCGTGTGTGTGTGTTCGTGTGTGTGTGTGTGTGCGCGTGTGTGTGTGTTCGTGTGTGTGTGTGCGTGTGTGTGTGTTTGTGTGTTCTTGTTGTCGTCGCCGCAGCTGACGAGGTGGCCCCCGTGTTGTTGCTAACGAGCTGGTGGCTTGTGTGTATGTGTGCGTGCGTGTGTGTGTTGTTGTTGTTGTCGCCGTCGTCGCAGATGACGAGGTGGCGGGGTACCAGCGCGAGCTGCAGTCGGTGCACGAGCGGCTGCTGCTGCTGGAGACGAAGAGTGCCCAGCGCTCGCGCGAGCTCGCCTCCGTGCTGCACGGCCTACAGCGCGGCAACCGCAGCAACGACGGTGCGACATCATCCTCCTTTTCCTCCTCCTTAGCAGGAGCAGCAGAATCATTATCAGCAGCAGAATCATTATCAGCAGCAGAATCGTCATCGGCAGAATCAACATCATTGTCAGCGGCATGAACGACCTTGTCAGCAGCAAAATCATCAGCAGCATCAGGAGCAGAATCGGCATCGGCAGCAGTAATCGCATCATTGCCATTGTCGTCATCAGCATCCAGAGTATAATTACCGGCATCATCAGCAAGAACCGCAGCAGCAACAGCATCACCATCATCTTCACCACAGCCACCACCAACCCCTCTCGCTGCCATCACCGCCATAAAAGCCACCACCGCCACCCTCGCCACCCTCGCCACTACCAAAGCCGACATGGCCACCGTCGCCTCTCTCACCAAAGTTCAAAGTTCATTTACCACCACCCTCGCCATCCTCGCCACTACCAAAGCCGACACGGCCACCGCCGCCTCTCTCACCACCCTCGCCACGCACCGCTCGGTGACCCCCGCTCCCGTGCCGCTCCGCCGTGCAGGTGCGGCGAAGCGAGAGAAGCGTGTGCCGCTGGTCGTCGACGGCGGCGGTGGCGGCGTCGTTGCCGCGGTCCCCGCCGTCAGCGGCGTCGTCGTCGGCGTCAACCGCGGCACCGCAGCTTCCCGCGAGGCGGAGGGGCCCATGGGCGGAATCTTCTACTACCTCCCTCACCTGCTGCTGCCGCCGGGCCGCGGCCTCGCGCCGGCCGTGCACCTCACGCAGGGCCGCATGGGTGGTAAGGAACCACGGGGGCCGGTGGGGGGGGGGGGGGTGTTTACTCATCCCCATAATCTACCCACACCCTCTCCCCTTTCTCGCAAGGCCCATGACATTCTTGTACGGGTTGCCCCTCGCTCCGCGCGGCTTTCGGTTTGTGAGCTCTTCGCGCTGCTGTGTACGTGGCCAAGCGTATGTTTGTCCCCAGAAATCGCGCTACACGACGCGCCTGCGCGGCTGGACGTGGCACGAGGTTGAGTGTGTGCTGTGCGCGCGTGTCCCTCGCCTGCACGACGGACACCGCGCTGCTTAAGCCGGACGGTGTGCGCCCGGCGGCAGATCGGATCTCGCCGCCCGCCACGAGCGTCCTCAACTCTCTTGCCGGGTTTTCTATTTTTCGGTCGTGAAATCTGCGAAGGGGTGTACAGCAGAAAGAGAAAGGAAGGGGGAAAAAAAACCCACGTGAAATAATCTCGACGGGATAGCACGCGACCTCATCTCGCTCCGGCTCTTGGAGAAAGTGAGATGAGCGGACGTTGAGAGACACGGAGGAGGAGGAGGAGGTCACGCGAGTTTGTGCGCACGTTGAAACGAATCTTGTTGGTAGCGGCGCACGAAGCGCAGCGAAACACGGCAACGACACAATATGCCGATGGGCCGTTTACCACAACGGTTGCCTCTCATATATTTTACTTTTAAGGTGTTCTTGGCGTGGTGTGTGTGGTGAGATGATGAAGACGGCCGGGCGTGGTGTTGGCCACCCACCCCGACTTCTGCTGTGCTGGCCATCGCATGCCAACGCAGCACTTGCTAACAACAGTCTGAAATGCTGTATGGGGGGTGGGGGGGGGGTGGTCTGACTAGGTCTATGTGTCTGTGTGTGATTTATCCACGTATGTGCATCCGTGTGAGTGATAGGGAGTGGTTTTGTTAAGTTGCTCGCTTCATCCAGCGGGCACTCGCCACCCGTCCCGATCGATGCAGTGCGGGGAGGCACGTTGACTGTGGATGGCTGCATTCAACCTGACGATGATGATGATGATGACGATGATGATGACGATGATGATGACGACAACGACGACGATGATGATATTATTGAATGATGACGATTGATGATATTATTTCATGAATGACGGTGATGATTCGGGTGATGATGACAGTATGATTTATGGTGTCGCATGTACAAGTATATAGGAGAACAGGGCTTGGGCAATTGTTAGCACCATCTCACCGCCTGGGTGTCCTTCCAGCTTGTCCGCGGTGCCTCCGTGATTGTGCGATGCAATTTGCTTAAGCGACGATGGCCATGTAAAACTAAAAATTATCGCAACGATTTAATTTGCTCTCCACTTAATGCGACTAATCACAATTGCCTAGAATAACAACAAAAATCTATAAATATACATTTATAATTTTGGACTATCGCGCTGTCACGCGACGAACATTACTCTCGGTTCAAGGGTGCGTGGGAAAGTTCTGTCCCCTAACCGTGTGAACCAGATGTCGTCTTGAAAGGATTCTCGGAGGTAGCTCTTTGGTATCCGCCGCTGTGGGTTCCCCTCTATAACACGGCAGGGCCGCACCGCCCTTGCCAGAGGCCCCCGGTGGGTGCCCAGAGTCTCCACCGCCCCACCGCAATCGGTCCGGTTCAGTCTCCCGGCGCGGCAGTGTGAACGATGGGGCAAGTGATTTAAATAACACTCCCCCTGCACCCCCCCCCCCCCAAACCTCGGGCAGCCTATGTCCACGCAAATGGATGCACCACGGTTAGTCCATCGGAAAGTGTCGTGTATGGTGGGGTAAAATGTGGGTAAATCCCACCTCTTCGTGTGGCCAGTGTGGAACAGTCGACCAGCATAACCTCCAGAGCTCCCTCGCGTGCGAAAGGCCCCTTCTGCCAGCAGTGCCGCGAGCAGACGGTTGCAGCGCTGCACCTTTACCTGTTACTCGCAGCTGGGCGGCGACGCGGTTCTGCCGCTCGTTGTCGCAGGAGGCTCACGGTTCGAATCCAGCGGCGGCCCTGGTGAATGCAGCGGTGTGGAGTTACCGCAACAATGCAAACACGTTACCGTCCGGCTTCACTCGCAAGCGGACGTCATTTGCAAGAGCAGGCCGCCGTGTGCCCGGCATCGTGTTCTCCGCACTTATAGAATAATGAAAAAAAAACCCACCCGAACAATGACTCAATTGGAATTGCACAAAGCGATCATCGCCCTCCCTCCCCGCCTGGACTGTGTACATTTTGCGGGAGCCTCCTGAAAAAAAGTGAGCAAACGAGCGCAGTTAGCAGTAGTAGTAGTGATGATGAAAGCCGAGTGCTGCGGACGCAGAGTTTGCCGACTCGCTGGTGGAGGAGAGGAGATGATGAGTGTGCGAGAGAGAGAGAGAGAACGCGTGAGACTTGTCACGGCGTCCTGGAGTCTGTAACGGTGTCTCAATTAGCGCGCCTCCCAGCCCTGATGCGCCGCCACGCTAACCCTGTCGTTGGCCTTTCTGTCGGGAGAATTTTTTTTATTCGTAGAGAAAAAACTCACGAGAAAACACTCGGTCTTGTCAATGCAGAATCGTGCGTGGATCGTTGAGCATAATAACCGAGGCTTGTCATATTTATCTTCTTTTCCGTGGCGTTTGTAACGGCAACAACGACACCAACAACAAAAAGCACCTGGGACTGATATCGTGCGTGTTTAACGTTCTAAGACATTTCCCGGCAGCATCCGGGGGTGGCTGCCGTCTGGAGCAAGTCCGCTCGTTCTACCGGGAACACGCGCCTTAGATTCGGGATAGCCGAGTGGTGAATATCTGAACAGATCCTTGGGTCTTCCGAGGTCAGCTCAGTCTGAAATGAGTTACCTGAGACGGTGTGTAGTAAACATCTCCACTGGGGAGACAAAGGCAGCCTGGCGTGGTGCTGGCCACCCGTCCCCTCGTGTGCCATGCCGGCCTTCGTCGGTGCTCGCTAACAGCACTTGCCCCAAAAGTCCGTTAAGGCTATACGGGTGATCTTTGTCTTTTGTGTGTACGTGGCGTGCGCGCGCGCGTGCGTGCGTCTGTGAATCTACACGTGTGCATACGCATGTGTTCATATGCGTGCGTATCTCGTATTTTAAATGCGATTCAACAATTCCATTCTTCACTCCCGATCTGCCAGCCTTGGCCCGGTCCTCGTTTTTGCTCTCATATTTATCACTCGCCCCTCGCCTGCATTTAAAACCCGCTCCTTTCATCCTCCGCTCGGCTCCCATCCATCCATCTCCCTCCTCTCCCCCCACCCCCTCTCTGCACGCACTCCCCCTGCCTCCTCCCCGCTCCTCCTTCTGCTCATCCCCGAGTCATTCCTCTCTTCTCACCTCACCCCTCACCTCCTCGCCACCATAAAATTCCTTCCACCATCAGCAGCAGCAGCAGCAGCAGCCACGATCAATACATTTACAACAATGGAGCGGCTAGACTGAGATGACCCGGAGAAACTATCACAATATGCACTGGAAGGACAGAGTGATGCACTTTCATTAACTATCGCCCCCTAAGAGAAAATATAATTACCGTCATCACCATCTTATCATGCCCCCTGCCCCCCCCCCCCCCCACAGTAGATCATATCTCCCCCCTCCCACGCCCCCCCCCCCGTTCCATTTGTCAGCTCCACACACGAACGGTTCACCCACCACGCCCTCCACGTGGCGCATGGTGACCTTGACGCCATGACCTTGACGCCGTGACCTTGACGCCGTGACCTTGACGCCGTGACCTTGACGCCGTGACCTTGACGCCGTGACCTTGTAGCCGCGGCCACGCGTGGGTGACGCGGAGTCCAGCGACGCTCTCGAGGGAGTGGGGAGCTGCCATACAGTGAAGTCTGTGCTCATCGCAAAAAGAAAAAAAATGTTGGAAATATTTGGTCCCACGGTGTTGGGCGTGAGGCGGGGGGGGGGCATTGTGGAGTGGTGTGTGGGATTGCACGTTGTTGTGTTGTTGTTGTGCTATTATTGTGTGGGGTGGTGTGCTGCCTGGTGCAGTGTCGGTGGTGCTGGGTGTGCCGACGGTGAGGCGCGCCGTGCAGACCTACCTGATGGACACCCTCGCGTCGCTCACCCAGGAGCTCTCGCCCAACGAAAAGAGGGACTGCCTCATCATCGTCTTCATCGCAGAGGTGCGTCCCTTGCGGGGTCCCACCACCACCCCCGCGGCACACAACACGACGACACGTGCCACGACAACAACACAACACGGAGCACACCAGTTATTACATAAAATACCAACACACACCGGTAAGTGCAGCATTCTATTATGCACCGGTCAACACACCACCCGACACACCGACTAACCACACCACACACTCACCGACCAACCACACCACACACTCACCGACCAACCACGACACCGGTAGAGCAACATGCCGTGCAGGACACGCGGTTCGCAACCCCTAATAGGTGTTCGCTAACGTGGCCTTGATGACGGATCGAGTTGTGGAACGGGGGGGGGGGGGGGTGGGCGGCCCAGGGACCCCCCCCCACTCTCCTCCTCATCCAAATCGATTAAAGCAAATAGCAACGATGACAAGGGCAAGGGCCTCCTCCTCAGGTACCCACAGCGGTGGCAGCAGCAGCAGCCGTCCGTTATGTAAATGGCGTTTACCCTCAACGTGTTTCGTTTTTTTTCACGCTTTCCAACAAAGGTGTAAAGCTGCGTTAATGCGTTGAGCTGTGTCTGTCCGTCCGCGTGTAACGAGGGGGGTCACGATCACTCTTGTGCGGATGATTGAATGAGACCGACGCTTGAGTGTAGAGTTGTGTTGCTGGTCGGGACTAACACCCCCTCCCCTCCCCCCCGCGGAGAAACCCGGCCGCATTGATCAAAGGGTTGCTGCACTAAACCTGGAGTCAAATCGGTGCTAAAAGGATTCGCCATCTCGCACAGCGGCACGCCAATGCGCGGCGTGTAACGTCATCGCGCGACGCTGCTTCACGCGTGAAGGTCAGAATTCAATGCTGCTGAGAAGAAGCCGACGTTGGCAAGCGTCGCAGAGCCCGTCGCGTTGTGCGTGGATGGAGCAGGAGTCGTGAGCACAGATGGCAGGGGGAGAGAAGGGAGTTCTAGACAGCGAGGGCAGCGCAGGAGAGAGAGTGACCTTGCCACTCAGTGTAGGATGACTGAGACATTCGACAGAGCCTTTGCTTTTGGAGCAGAGTGGAGTCGATGGGAGAGGTAGGAGAGTGCGTGGAGGGGAGTAGAGTGAGATGGGAGGGGAGAGGTAGGAGAGTGTGTGGAGGGGAGGAGAGTGAGATGAGAGGAGGGAGGTAGGAGAGTGCGTGGAGGGCAGTAGAGTGAGATGGGAGGGGAGAGGTAGGAGAGTGTGGAGTAGAGTGAGATGAGAGGGGGGAGGTAGGAGAGTGCGTGGAGGGGAGGAGTGAGATGGGAGGGGAGAGGCAGGAGAGTGCGTGTGTGTGTGTGTGGGGGGGGAAGGGAGGGAGAGAGATGAGATGCAGGCCGGGGCGAGTCCGTGGAGGGTTTTGAAGACGGCGAGTGGACAGCGGCAAGGCGGAGCGACGGTGCGGGGAGACGGGCGGTGGAGAGAGTGGATGCTCCGAGCATGCAAATGAGGCCCTGTAACACCCCACCCACCCCACCGCGATGAGTTGATGAATTGTCACGATTCGGGGCGTCACGATCCGCTTAAGAATCGATGACTCCGTGGCGCGCGTGGCATATACCGAGGCCTCACGGGATTCCCGTGAACACATCGTTCCATGCGATGTGTTCACGGTCGTCACCGTCATCATCGGCCGTGATCAAATCCGCTGCTGGATGAGGGCCCACACTGAGCCGTCGTCCATTCCCTTATTAGGGCCCTGCCATGGACGCTCCACTTGGCGCCTGCGAGCCGATTGCCACCGCTCCGTCTCCGTGGCGGTGGTCGTGCCACCGGACACCGTTAATCCGAATTTGCACGGCGCGTGACTCGCGAGCGCGTGGAACTCGAACAGATTGTTTGGTGATGACGCTGCTGCTGCTGCTGCGTCGGCAGCGGTGCACGACTCGACGCGCTCGTCAATGCGCTGTCGTCTTAAAGGGAAAACGAACGTTCACGTCAAATCGGCAAATGAGCTCCTCCTTCCCGGCGAGGTTCGTCCAAGGGGCGTTGGGGCACCGCCCCACCAAACAGCTGGTGATGAGAAAAGTATTTTCTGATAAAAAGGAAATTACTTTTCTATAAATTGCTTTGTTGTGTTTAAAATAATTTAAACGTAATGCTTCTTTCGATGCGAATTGCAGAATGAAGATAATATTTTAAGTTCGTATTGGGAACCGCTGCAACATCACAGTCTGACTTGTGCCTCGGGGAGGTCTCGGGGCGGCTGTGAAGGCATCCGAGTGAGAGATTTCCCTTTAGTCACAGCGATCAGATTTTAGTATTTTGGCCACGCCGTTTGAGACCCATTCAGGGCGATGGTGAAAAAGGCGCCCGTGGCTGTAATGAGACGATGTCACAACGCGAGGTCACGCTGGGGAAATACAGCAGCTCACGCTCTACACACTCGAGGTTTTTGGCAGAGTCAAAGGGCTTGTGTCGTGTGAACTTGAGGGTCATGGGGACAGCATTTGAGTGCTTTGTTGTTTTTGTTTCGTATTGTTTATAAAATGCCGACCGTTGGTGGATGAGACGGTTGTTATATCACTTTCACGGGAAGGCCGATAACGCGACGAGGTTTTTCATCACTAGAACACCGTCTCTTCAGAGGTCACTCACAACAGCCCCACCTCGTGGAAGTGTCACGAGTCGCCACTGCCTTCTGCATAGCACAAGCGTGAGAATGGATTTGGGCTGGGCTGGAATTCGATTCTTACTCCGGCGATTATCAGTTCGATTACCTGCCTGAATGCTCGACGTGTCCCACGGAAGGAGTGGCTTCTTGCGGTAGTAGTAGATGCATTCCAAAGAGAGGGGCGCACAACGAGAAATCGCGTAGCGTGGACCACAAGGCCACCCAACCCACAATGCACCGCACTAGGAGACAGCTGCCTGCAAATACACACACAGTACACTCGGTACACACACACAGTACACACACACAGTACACACACACAGTACACACCACAATGTTGTTCCACGTCTAACCGCATAGCCCCATGTAGAGTGAATTCAAACCGCATGGAGCAAATTTCGGATGGAAACGGTTTAGCCCCATGCATGCAACATCGCACGAACCAAACCTGCATAAAGCGAGGCAAAGCTGGCAATAGAATTATCAAGTCTGTCCGCACGTGTGCCGCTGAACGGGAGGTGATGGGCGACCTCATCGGCATCGTCTGGCACGGCACGCCGAGCGTGGCTTGTCCAGCTCCGAGTAGCCGACTGCAAAACAAAAGGAGCCGTTACAATTTTAGTCGATTCGTCTCCGCGTAATCGAACGATCGTCCCGGCTCTAGTCGATGTTACGCGACTTGGAAGTATGGTCCTGGAACTGTGGGTCCAAGAAATCTGCACTCCCCAGTCTCCCCAGCTGCCTCCCTGCCTGCCACCGTGCAGTCAATCTATGCTCGGTGACACCCTCGCGTGGAGCAGTTAATATGGTTCCAGTGACACCCACACGCAGATACAAAGACAAAGATACCCCGTATAGCCTCAGCAGACTGTTGGGACAAGTGTAAGTGAGCACCTATGAAGGCTGGCATGGCGCAAGAAGTGGTGGGTGGCCAACACCACCCGCGGCCGCCTTTGTCTCCCTCGCTGTGATGTTTACGCACCGCACCAGGTACCAATTTAGGCTGAGTTGACCTAGGGGTGGCGCAGGACCAGTTTAGATAAGTCACTGGTGTTGGCCGTGAGCGGGAATCAAACTCGGGCCACCGGGTTTGCAGCGCGGTGTGCTAACCGCGGCGTGCTAAGCGCGGCACGACCGCTCCTCAACACACACGCACACAGACAGCTGCACGCACACAAATACACGCACACGCCCGCGCACTAGATGGAATATAAATTCCGCTCGGGTTGAGCGCGGGGACGGTGTTTGTTGCGATTGAATTGACTCGAGCTCGACACTCTCCACTCGGCTCCACTCAGCACCGCAGCTAAGGGTGACTTACACGGGATCAGCATTTTCGGGCTAGGGGATAGATTTATTGGCGGGGTTGGGGCAAGAGTTAGGGGTCAATGGTAAATTCACCGCAGGAGCAGTATCTATAGGGTTGGATTTAAGGCTGGGACTAGGGGAGAGGGTTTTTGGCTGTAGGGGTGAGGCGCCGAGTTAGAGTTAGGGGCAGAATCATGGTCAGGTATTGTCTCGACAGTGAGTGCTAGGGGTAGGGGACAGCATTAGGGGTAAGAATTTAGGGCTTGTGTTTTGGCTATGAGTTATCGCCGACAATTTAGGGGCTATGACTGGGGTAGGATTTAGTGGTGAGATTTAGGGTCAGAGTTAAGGGTACAGCCGGTGTTTTCGCTACGTGCTCAGGTTAGCGCAAGGGGTATTTTTATGGCTAGCAGTTCAATTTAGAGTTACAGTTAGGGGTAAGGTTGTGGATATAAAGATGCTATGTTTACTGTCAGAGTTATGAATAGGACTAGGGTTATGGCTAGGTGCTAGGGTTAGGGTTATAGACATGAACTAATCATTGAGGTTAAATTTACGATTATGGTTCAAGCTTGGGATTTCATCAGTCTTTCAGATCAAGGTTATGATCCAAGTTCTTAATTTCTCACTAAATATTTTCCGGCTTGCTGATATAACGTAAGTAGAGGCACGTGCCTCACAGCCATAGACGTTTACCGGATGTGGTGTGTCGAAGGATGTGTGTTGAAATATTCTCCTGGTCGCCTACCTGGCTGAACCTAAGCCCCCTAGTTCCAGCCAGTGATGGGGGTTAAGGTTATAATTGCTCGGCTTAGGGTTTGAATTGGGGACAGTTGGTCTGAGGCTCAACTCGTAAGCCGTGTTCGGTACTCGTGTAAACCGACATTTCTGTTGCATTCTCCGTCATCGCGTTGCGCGCAGTTGTGCATTAAAGCAGCACGAAGATACCGCAAAGCTCTTTTGCCAATCCACTGTTGGATGAAGGCATTCCCCGCATCGTGTTGGTCACGGTGATTGCTGAACGGGTTTCACAGTGCAGGGGTCGCACAACACTGCGCTGCCACTCCCTCCGCCGCTGCCGGTAAAACATCGACAAACAACGATCACCAATAAACCCACGTCTATACAATAAAAAAGAGTTGGAGCCCTGCAGATGAGAAACAGGAGGAGAAGAGGCGTTTAATGCAGAAAACATGAAATGCTTCAAAATCGAATCGGCGCACACACAATCGCCTGCTCCCAGCGAATCCTCAGCAGTTGAAACAGTTTTTTTTCCACTTTCCTTCAGATCGCTCTTACCATTTTGGTGACCCGGGTCACTGTTGCGAATGAGATTGGTCCCCCCCCCCTCACCCTGATTAAACAAAATTCAAGTGGAAACTTCCACCCGTCGCCTGCTTGGCAACGCACAGACCCAGTCCTTGGGAGAGGGGGCGGTTCAGCACCACGGACAGCTCACGCACTCTCGGCGTTGGGCGGGCGGGGTGGTTACTGAAAGGGTGATGGGGGTTGGGTAGCATCGGCTACGCGCATCTCGTGTTGCCGAGCTGCTTGCTGCAAAATCTTTGCAGAGCTGTGACCACGCTCTTGAAGGCAAAAACCTGCGTGTTCAAGATGCGGGGTGGGTGGGTTAGGAGTTGTTAGGGGCGTCGGGGATGGTAGGCCCCCATGATAGCCGTTGTTACAATCTGACGCAATGTGTGCGTGTTTTTATTGAGCAATTATTACGCGTTCTGGGCTTCGTCTTTGTCAAATCGGCTTCAGGCGAGTGGCGGCTGCTGCCACTGTGCGACTATGTCGTCACCGGGTAGACGGAAGTGGACAGTTTTTTTGTGGTGTTGGGGCACACGCGAGCAGCACTTGCCCCAGCAGCCTGAAAGGGTTTATGCGGGGTGAGGCAGGGGGGCATTTTGCATGTTATGTGGCTCAACGGTAGTGCGTCCTGGGCTTTTTGCAGAGCTTCACGGTTCGAATCCAGTGGCCACACTCATTAGTACCGCGGGTGTGGTGAGCGTAGTCATAATACTACACAACATCGGGGCAGTCCATAAATGACGTCACGCACCTGGGGGGGGGGGGGGAGGGGTCAGACATTTGTGACGATGTGTGACGAGGGGCGGGGGTTTGAAAATGTGACGTCACATCAAAATGCGCAACTTTAAATAAATATAGACAGCACGTTCTACTTAATTAAATAGACTGTTTAATAAATGTTTTCTCCTACAACATCAGAGTGCAGCGCCACATTAAGTACGCACTACAATGACAATAGTTTAAAGCGATTTGAAGCATGTTTTATTTTTGGGAGGGCTGGGGGGCAGAGCTTTGTGACGTCATATTTGAGGGGGGGGGGGTCTGACTTTTTGTGACGCCGTGTGATGAAGGGAGGGGGGGGTCAAAAATCGTCCAAAATCGCGTGACGTCATTTATGGACGGCCCCACAAGGGTTCTCTTTATCCCGTGGGTGCATATAATTGTAAAGTACTGAAAATAATCTGATAAAGGCAATGCCCCCCCCCCAAACTCCACCCACGCTACACGCCGTCTGCTTCACTTGCAGCGCACGTGACAGATCCTGCGATGGCATTCGCAAGCGTGGAGGCCCTCGCTTCGTGCCGGCGTCGCGGCCCAAATTGGCCAAAGTCGAAAACGACGCAACAAATTACTCAACTGGGATTACGCAGCCGCAGTAGCAATAGCATTGGCAGCAGTACCAGCAGCAGTAGCAACAGCAGTAGCAGCAGTAGCAGCAGCAGTAGCAGCAGTAGCAGCAGTAGCAACATCAGTACCAGCAGCAGTAGCAGCAGCAGTAGCAACAGCAGTAGCAGCAGTACCAACAGCAGTAGCAGCAGTAGCAGCAGCAGTAGCAACAGCAGTAGCAGCAGTACCAATAGCAGCAGCAGCAATCATCGGCATCGTTGTTCGTGTCTTAAGTGTGACTCCATCTCAACACGACGATGCACAGAAACGGCGGGCACGTGAACTTTGACGGAGAGACGGGAGGCAGTCGGCCATAGGCGGAGGGAATTTAAGGAAACGTAATTGATCCCGGGCTTGTTGAGCGGTCACGCGGAGTTGCGACAGCACGGGCAGCTGGGGGAGAAGGGAGTTCCTCTAGGCTGCGTGGACAGCGGAGGAGAATAAGCATTGGGTGAAGGTTGACTGAGAGATTGAAGAGAAAGCCCTGATTGGTTGGCCTGTGCTTTACGCATGGTACATGCAACTCGACACGCAGTAGGCAATCCGAGTCGTCTTCCTCATGTTACAATGGATTATCAGGATTTTCTGGTGGACGTACAATTCAACCATTTAGTTATTTATTCTGCGGCCCTGTTTGTTTTTCGTCCGCATCATTTCCCGCCTCGTTTTCTACTGTCACGTCCCACCACGTCACCGTCAACGTTCCACGAGCGTATGATTGTTTTCGAATGATCGCAAACTTTTGCTCCTGCACGCACGCGATCCGACGCTTCGCACCACAAGCTATTTATACCGATGAACCGTTTCGTTTGTTGAGCTTCGTTGAGCCAGTTGGACAGGATTGGGCAAAGGCCTAACATTAAAACTAACAATAACATGTTTAAGAATCACAATGAATAGACCAACAGTATATATATATATATTTCTTGACTTAAAGCTTTCGTGACTGCAGGAATTAATATTCTTTGGGTAATTCGGTAAAGCCACGTAGATAGAATAATAATAAAAAATTAAACCATCACAACGTTTCGATTGCAACGTAAGCAGTCGTCATCAGGTGAACAAATATAGCGGGAGAGCTGCTATGTCATTAAAAAACATTTTAAATATAGTGCGATCGAAACGTCGTGATATATATTTTATTTTTATGTTTATATCTACGTTGCTTTTTCGAAAGACTTTAAAAAAGAATAATAATAAATAAACTTCGAATCTCATTTATGGGCCTCAAACTATCCAGGACACTGTGGTGTAATATATTTTTGACACATGATGATCCCAAGGTCAAAGTGATTTCCGGCTCGAATGAGCATTCGGGCGAGGAATTGGTGCTCACCCTCCCGTTTACATCCCTGAGCCGGTGGTGTAAATTCGACATTACTATGACGGGGGAGAGTTCTACCCATAGGACAACTGCTGCCGACTTCGCCGCAAAGTAGCACTCGTATGTATCAACCCTGAATGGGGCAGATAATGGGCTGAGTAAACCCCTCTCCCGTCCCGCCCCCCCAACCTTCCATTTGCGAGCCGGTTCCTCTTCCCGCTGAGCCGGATTCGCACCGCACAACGACGTCCATCCCAACTCGGCGCATTTAATTCAAACGCTTCCACGCGGGCGTCGGGCTGCTCGCTCCGTTCTCCCCGGAGCTGATCCCTACAAAGCCCCCCTACCCCCCCCCCACCCCTCCCGCCGCACGGCAACGTCGATCAAAGTGACCCCGAGGCCTCCCCGCGTCTCGGCGGCGTTCCGAGCGGCGCATTATCTGTCAAGGTGCGGGGAGTGGGGGGGGGGGTCTCACGTGTCGCTGCCTCTTGCACGACAGCCGGGGCCACCGGGGAGTGGTGTGGAGCAGGGTAGGGGGGGGGGGTCGTGACCCCGCGGCTCCGCAGTGAGAATAGCGGGGGCGGGGGGGGAGACGTGATGGCCCTGAGACGATGGCCACACGGAGTAGTCCACCGCTGTCACGACCACGGCACTGACCTCGCGCCTCTTACCCCCTCAGCCAGCCGATGACCTGGCCAGTACGCTGGCCGCTCTACTCGCACACAAACCCTGCCCCTAACCCTTCGCACTATAACCCCTGCTCTAGTACACTGGTCCTGACCTGCCTTGACCCTAACCCAGCCCATGAATGGTTCAACTCGGCTCGAGTTCAGCCGTAAACCTACCAACCCTAGGACCGAGCTGTTGCCTCGTCCTTCCCATAACCATGACAGCTTAAGGGGGGGGGGGGGGGGCATTTACTCTCAAAGGCCCTCCACAGATGGCTTTAAGAACCCACTTGCGGGCCAGCGGGAGAGAGAGGAGTGCACGATTAGTGGCAGGCAAGTAGAGATGTACTTCCTCCTGCACCTTCTGCGAAGTGTTACGATGCAGGGGGTGTCGTCACGAGTTAACTCGCGAACGTTTCGCATCATCCGACCCCCGCGTGCTCCATCCCCCGTCGGGTTCCGTCTCCGTTGGTTAGGTTACAACATTCGGCACAACGCGAGCGAGCTCGTCGATTGCATGCCGTTTGTGAAAGAGATGAACGGTCTCCATCGTGAGCGTTGGGGACCGATTTCGATCGATGCCTCGTGGGAGCGCTCGTGGACGGGGGGGGGGGGGGTGCGGGGTACGGGCCATTGGGGTCGGTGTGGTGGTTGGCGAGCTCACGCCAAGTCGAGACGACGACGACGTGAGTGGTTGTCAACACGACGCGTATTCCCAGTCAGTTTTGTGTACAAAGGAGAAAACAAAAACTCATTTCGTTGAAACCATCCGTGCGGACCTTTTGCATTCTATAACCTCGTATCGGGACGTTTGCTAAGCTTCCTCGGACATGGAGCCAAATTCCCACTGAAGATGAATTTTGCCAAACATTCCAATGCCGCAGGGCAGGACCCTCCTGCCTGAGACTCTGCGAGGCTTTTCCTGGTAAATAAATGACATCCGAGTGTTTATTTATTTATTATTTATACGACGAATAATCTCGGGATGCTGCGTGTGAGTGTGGGTCGCTTGAAAATAATTGGTGCCATTAATGTCCCGGCTGTCAAGGTCCCGGAGAGTGTGCAGGGATGAGCGTGTGTGTGTTAAGGCATCGTGCAAACACGTACACACAATCCAAAGATCCCCCGTGTAGCCCACATAGCCTGCTGGAGCAAGTGCCGTTAGCGAGCGCCTACGAAGGCTGGCACGGCACATGAGGGCGTGGGGTCGTCAACACCGCACCCGGCCGCCTTTGTCTCCCCAGTGGCGATGTTGTTTACACATCGCACCAGGTACTCATTCGAAGCCGAGTCGACCGAGGGTAGGCCTAGCATCGGTTCAGATATTTGCTCGTCACTGTTTGTTAGTCGTGAGCGGGAATCGAATTCGAGTCGCCGGGTTCGTAGCGCGGTGCGGTAGCCACGACGCTACCGCCCCTCCCAGTTATCTCACAGGCAGACCCACACAGACACACACACACACACGTAAACAGACGAACTGAAGCCACGCACACGCTTGCACGCAAGAGAACGCACACGTTTAAGCCCGCAGGCCGATGGGGCCAGGCGCTGCCTGGTATCGGGCAAAGCAGATGGCGCAATGACTGGGGTCCTGCTCTCCGTGTCTATCCCCAATCCCTGTCTCCCTCTCCCCGCCGCTCTCCCCAAATCTCTCTCTCTCCCGTCTCTCACCTCTCGTGCGTGTGTGTCTATCTCAATCTCTCACCGTCACCCATTCTATCTGTGTGGTGTCTCTCCCCTTCTCTGTGCACCCCTCCCCTCTTTATCTCTCTCTCCACGTCTCTATGACCCCACATCTCTCCCTACTTATTTTTATCATCTCTCTCGCTCTCCCCCACCTGTGTGTTTCATCTCGCTTCCCACCTCTCCACGACCCTGCATCCTCTCCCTCTGCTTTCAACCGGTCCCCACTTTATATTCCCCCCGTCTCCTTCTCATCTCTCTACCTCATTTATATCTACCCCTTTTTCTCTCTCTGTCTCCCTCTCCGATCTCCATCTGTCACTCCCCTCTCGTCATCTTTCCCACTACCCATCCATATCTTGTCCCTGCCTCTCTCATTTCCCTCTCTCCCGTGTCGCTTTACCCCCCCTTTGGTTTCTGTCGCATCCCCCACTCCCCCCCCCCCCCTACCGCTCCCCCCCCCCCCGCTCCGTGCCTGCAGACAGACCTGAGCTACGTGAACACGGTGGTGGAGCAGCTCAAGAAAGGGTAAGGAGGCGCGACGGGGTCCACTGGGCTGGCGTGGCACGGACCTCGGCATTGGCGCGTTCGCCGCTTTTTGCCAGAGCTTCCCGGTTCAAATCTAACAGCCGCGCTGGTTATTTACTGTGGCGGGGGGGGGGGGTGTATTGACCGCTAGGAATACTACGAGCCGTCTGTTTTCACAGCAGATGTCAAAGTTCACATGGCGTCGTTCCGCAGGAGGAGTCTGCCATCTTGTACCGGATGGGTAAGGTCCAAAATTCGCCAGATTTGGAAAATGACACCGCCAAGTGACTCTCGCTGGATTATACAGAGCAAGTAGCGTCCCCTTCTGCTGAAAGGTGGCAGGATGCGCCAGATAGAAAAACGAGTCATAAGACTTGGGTGAGGCTTTCCCGGGTTAAAAGGGCGTAATCCTCGATGGCTGGGAGTAGGGTCACCCAAACCCCACACCAGATGAAGCCAGGCATGGACCGCACTCAACACTAAAAAAAAAAAACAAATTTTCAAATCCTCCGTAAAAAAAAGAACTCTCGTTTTTAAACTGCGCGTTCTCGCTCCTTCTTTTGGTCATTTTTATTAGGCCACTTTATTCCGACGGTACGATCGCTGTCGACTCGCCTCGAGGTGATGAATCCATTCGGAAATCTCACGGAGCAGTTCGTAGCCACTCCCCTGAGGACTTCTGCCGAGAGAGATTAGAGAGTGGCGCGGTGCGGGAGAGAGACGAGGGAGCGAGAGAGTCGCCGAGTAGGCAGCGATTAGAGAGAACCAGGTGTGGCGAGGAGGGGAGAGAGGATGAGAGGGAGAGATGCAGGCAGGGGAGAGCGCGAAGGCAGCGTGCAGGCAGAGAAGAGCGAGCGAGGCGGAGAGAGAGAGGAGCGGAGAGCTGAACAGCTTTCTCATGTCGCCGGTGGGACGCCAGCCTCCTCCTTCGCGGAGCCCATAGACCGCGACTCGGAGTTAATTCGATCGTTTAAACCCCCCCGCACTCGCAAGCAGCGGCACTTAAAACAATCGGCATCGCTCCGCGGGGAGAATTAACGGCAGGCACAGGCAGATGGGTTGCGGTTTGGTAGTTGTGGTGAACCTCGTGGTGGCAGGAGGAGGAAGAGGAGGTTGAATAGGAGGAGGAGGAAGGGGGGATGATTTGGAGGGGGAGGAATAGGAGAGAAGGAATCGGAGGGGGAGGAAAAGGAGGGGGAGGAATGGGAGGATTAGGAGGGGGGAATGGGAGGAATGGGAAGGGGGGCAATAGGATGGAGAGGAATGGGGAGAATGGGAGAAGTAGAAGGGATAGGAGGAGGAGGGATTGGAGGGGGGATGGGAGGGGGAGGGATAGGGGGAGTTGAGAAGCTGATTTGTCTCAACGCAATATGAGGACAAGAGCACATGGGGGAAGAGAACCACGGAGAGACATCGACATATAGACAGATACGGAGACTTGGAGAGCATCGGAGAGAGAGACTTGGAGAGAGGTATGGAGAGAAAGACAGAGAAAGACAGAGAAACATGGAGATATGGAGAGGGAGAGAGAGACAGACACATGGAGGAGCTCTGTTGTAAAGATGCGGGGGAGGGGGGGGGGACCCTTCGCACACGGGAGCGGCAGGAGAAGGCGGCGACGAGCAGAGAGGCAACAGGGAGGGAAGAGGTAGCAGTGCGTTTCAAATTTCAACAATCGGATTTCAGAAGCCATTTGCGCCGTGCGATAATTAAACGCGTCTTCGTGCTAACGACAGTGACGTCGACTCGTCCCAAACGACACGAATTGTTGGCCCGAAAAGCACGGTGGCGGTGCGGTACGTGACACCATCACTCCGAAGCCAAACGGCTGCAGCAGCAACAGCAGCAACAACAAACATTGGATCTCTCAAATTTCCCACACACACCAAAGCCGTAATTATCATAACAATTTGGGGGGGGGGGACCCATCCCTCCCAAAGTTCAAATATGCTCAATGTGTGCCCCCCAATATATTGCTATAAAATAGATTTCTGTTTATATGATTGTGGTTATGGTTGCACTTTATAAATCCCCAATCCTCTGCCATTACATACAATGAAACAAGAAAAAGAAATAAAGAAAAAAAAACAGAGCAATGTAATACAATACACTATCAGACATTATTGTAAAACATGAATAAAAAGTCCATCCTGTGTGTTAGTGAATTTTTTTTATATTTCAGGCAGGAAATTCGTTTTCAAATTTCGATTTTTTTTTCTGGGGGGGGGGGGGGACCCCCAGACCCCCTGGAAGATTTGGTCCCCCCCAATGTTGACTCCATGGCTACGGCCTTGACACACACACACACACCTCGGGCAGCCACGATCTTTTTTTTCGGACGAATCTGAAAAAATTGTTGGACCTCGGCTAGATTTCCCCGTCTCTCCCTCGCTCACGCGGGCCTCGCTTGGATCGCCCTGCCTGCCGTGCCAAATGAGATGCACTCGATTAGACAACGGTAAACTCATACACTTAGCGAATGCTTCATTAATTTTAATGTTCGCTTGAAGAGGGGGAAAAAAGTGTCTAATCTTTTTTTTTATCGGCGGTTTGGCGAGAACGCGACACAACCTTTGAATGTAGACGACGAGCGTCTCGGGTGCGTCGTGTGTGCGTGGTGCGTGTGGCCTGTGTCGTGTGTATGTCTTGTGTGTGTGTGCTTCGTGTGTGTGTGTGTGTGTGACGTGTGTGTGACCTTTGTCGTGTACGTCTTGTGTACGTCTTGTGTGTGTGTGTGCGCTGTGTCGTGTACGTCTTGTGTGTGTGTGTGCACTGTGTCGTGTACGTCTTGTGTGTGTGTGTGCTTCGTGTGTGTGTCTGTGTGGTTCGCGTGTGTTTCGTGTGTGTGTATGGTTCGCGTGTGTGTGTGACCTGTGTGTGTATGTGTGTGTGTTTTGTGTGTGTACAATTCGCGTGCGCGCGTGCGTGTGTGTGCGCCCTCTGTCACGTGCAACGCGCCTGAGAGTTTGCCGTCATCCACATTAAACTCCGCCTGTTGGCGAATTTGACTTTTAAATGGAATGGCCCGGCGACCCGAACGCAACGAAACAACGGAATTGCAAATTCAGCGAGCCGCCGACGAGAGATGCGAGCACCTGGTGCTCCCCCACAGCCTTCGTCGTCGTCGTCGTCGCAGACTTCTATGAGA
This sequence comes from Lampetra planeri, assembly GCF_965212315.1. Taxonomy (NCBI): domain Eukaryota; kingdom Metazoa; phylum Chordata; class Hyperoartia; order Petromyzontiformes; family Petromyzontidae; genus Lampetra; species Lampetra planeri. The sequence goes on along the minus strand of NC_136125.1, from coordinate 7,393,015 downwards.
TGTAGCCGCGTGTAGGAGCTTCATCTTATCTTGTACAGATTCACAAAGCGCCTCTTAGTCCTCGGCGCTTCACGGTAATTATACAATTGTGCGTACGATGCTGGTGGTTTAAAATAAAGAGTGGGGTTATTCAAAGTGGTGGTGTAGATATGGTGACAGTTTAGGAGGGCAGGTTGGAGCGGTTAAGAAGGAGTTGGGGTGGGGGCAGTGATGGGGGTGGGGTAGTGATGGGGGTGGAGGGTGGTGAGGGTAGTGATGGGGGGTTGTGATGGGGATAGTGATGGGGGGTAGCGATGGGGGGGTAGCGATGGGGGGTAGGCCTGGTTCTAGCTCCACCCCAATGATTGAGGTTACGAGAGAAGCATGCCTCCTCGGTAACTCAGCCTCGGGATGTCGCGCTCCGGGTTTCTCCTCGACGACGCGAGAGCCATCCCAGCGCCCGCGGCCGCCCTTGGAGAGAGGGGGACACGGCTTCCCTCTCCCCCGCGAATCGTTGTGGTTCCGAGTTTGTGATTCTATTCAAGGGTTGTTGTTTTTTTTCCGTGAACATCGGGGGTGAACCGTAGCGGGGGGGGGGGGGGGGGGTCACGCAAACCCATTACAAAATATATAATGAAATAAAAAAATAATTGATTCATTACATAGGTCATTTGGCGTACGTATCACGATGCTAAGACTCAAAGTTAATCCATATTAATCAATGCATCGTTACATCCCGAAGCATAATTGCCATTAGCGCGAGCAAGAACATTATGATTACCGTCGGCTGCAGTGCCGCCAATATTAAATCGTCGTCTCCATCATCATTCGTGGTGGTGAAAATCGGCAAAACCTGCTGGGGCTGCCACCAAATTGAGCACGTGGATCTTGCCAGCGGTTGTCTTGGCAACACACTGGTCCCCTGCCATAGGAACGTGTCATTTCCACGGCGGGCTCTGTTGTAGTCCTACACCGCAGGCAGACGAGCGGCGCGCCCGGAGCTTGCTCGTTAGGATACGGGGACACGGTGACCTCTCGTGACCTTGTTGTTGTGGTCCTACAAACGAAGGTAATGAGCCCAGAGCCCCATCCTGTGCTCTGCCTAATTAATGAAAGCGCCGTGATTAATCGGAGCCTCTCGCAGAGGTGGCCAGGCAGCTCGGGAAAGGGTTGGGCGGGGGGGGGCTAATACCGGTGTCGGGAAACGCCGATCCGGCACCACGAAGAGCCCTGGGATCACATCCGGGTTCCAGCCGCCCAACTGGGTTTCTCAAGCGTTGCGAGTTGGTGGTGTCAGCCAGGTTCACCAGGGACTCGCACAGAGACGAACATAGATACTGAGTTATGATAGAAAAAAACAGACGACAGATCGCAGGAAAATAGTAATATATCTAAAAATAACCACAAATAAAAAAAAAATCTCGGAATCTGGAGGAATCCGATCGAGCTTATGAAGCTCTTTTTTTTTAACTGATGTTCCAGATGTCCATCTATGTTTGGTGTCACATTCAGGTTCCAGCACGAGCTGGACACGGGCCTTCTGGAGGTCATCAGCCCTCCCGTCGGCTACTACCCCGACATGGGCAGCCTCAAGCAGACGTTTGGAGACTCGCTGGAGAGAGTCAGGTTGGTCTGCACCGCCCGTCCCAGAGCGACAGACTCGCAGCAACAACGATGGCAACTTGTAATTCCATCGCGGTCTAAACCGGGACTTAATTCCTTACAGCCAGGGGCTGCCAGGGGCAACATCAATGTGTCCCAGGGCAGTAGCGGAGAGAGTGGAGGCACGCTAGCCAACAAAGAACTCCAACGGCTCTTCTCTCTAACCATTGGTCTTACCCAACCTGGCATTCCAGGACCTTGGCAGTACCCCCTAACCCAGCCACCTGGCGGATTTGTCATGCTTCTTCGCGAAGTTAACCAAATCAACAACAACCGTGCCACCACCACCACCAGCAAACCCCAATAACAACAACCCCACCAACAAATATATGCTCCAAGCCTGGGGTGTTTCATTCAGACGCTGTCTTCCCGACAGACCTGTTCTTCACCTGAGGATGGCTGCTTGCGTTGAGGCCGAAACGTCGTGAGAATTATTTTATTATGTTTAATTTTTATTATTTTATTATTTCCCTTCTACATGACTTTACCGAAAGAACCAAGAAGAACAACCCCACCACCACCACCACGATAGTGGGTTTGTACAGCGGTCCAGGCGATGACGTGTGGTGTTGCTGCTGGTGGTTTTCGGTGGAGGTGCGGTTGGTGGATTGTGAGGAGATGGGCACATGCTGCTTGAGATCAGCTTGAGACCTCGTGCCGTCATCTCCCCCCCCCAGGTGGAGAACCAAGCAGAACCTCGACTTCTCCTTTCTCATGCTCCACGCGCAGCCCCGCGGGAGATTTTTCGTACAGGTGAGCACACGGCCTGCACTTAGCTCTGATAGTGGGCGCCTATTAATGTCGGCGATTGATGTGGTGGTGGTGATGGTGGCCGCTATGAACCCGGTGACCAGAGTTCGATTCGCGCTCGCGGCCAACAACCAGTGACGATTGTCTGAACTGGTCCTGGGTCTCCCTTAGGTCGACTCGGCCTCAAATTAATATCTGGTGCGGTGCGTCGATATCGCCACTCAGGAGACAAAGGAGGCTGGGTGTGGTGCTGGCCACCCCCACCCCCATCGTGTGCCACGCCAGCCTTCGTTAGCTGCTCACTGACCGCACTTGCCCCAGCAGTCTGTTAAGGCTACACGTGGTGGGGGTGGGAGGGGGGGAATCTTTGTGTTTGATGGAACCATGCAGGCCAGATATTCCTGGGCGTATTGCCACACGAGGGATGGATTCCGAAACATTCCAAAGTTCGGATGTCAGACATTTAGGGACAATTTGAGATCTATTCCAGATATCCAGGGCCATCTGCAGTCCCCGCTGCAGCCTTATGGCCCCAGGTGTTGAGAGCTACAGGGGAACGTCTGGGGACTCGCTTGGGAGAGTCGGCAGGGATTTATTGAAGTAAATGAATAAGCATCTGCAGGCGATTTAGCCCCCGCCGTCCTACCCATCCACGTTCATCTGGATGCGACACATTTTTTGTTTTAACGTGCGTTCGTCCTCGCCGAAGTGTCACTTCCCGTGACGTCGCACCTTTCGGGCGGATGGCGATGGTGTGAGGGAAGCCTTCGTGCAGCCGTGGGTAGGCCATGGATGACGACGATGATGCTGCTGATGCTGATGTTGTTGTTGTTGTTGTATTGGACGAGCGACCGTTGTACCCATGGTTTCACCGCGGGAAGGGGAGTCGAGTCAAGGATGTAGTGCAAAAATACAAAGGAGTTCGTATTGGAAGACAGTGAATGACGAGTGGGAAATAAGAGGGAAAGGATGGAAAATGAACGGAGAAACGGGAACGGAGGGTGGGGATGGATGAGGATGGGGACGAAGAGGTGGCGACATCAGAGGCCCGACACCGCTACACGGAGTCGTCTGTTTTCACAGGGGGCCGTGGAAGGGGGGGGGGATTAAGAAGAGGGGAGGGATTAAGAAGGGGGGGGGGGCACACAGAAGTCACGTGATCTACAGGATGCTTGAGCTGATTGTATAGACGGGTTCGCATTACCCCTGCAGCCACCAGGGGTGCTACAAGTGACCACAGCGGCCAAACTCCACAACAATGACAGCAACAACGACACCGCCGTGAGCATAAAATAATAAACAGCAGCGATCGTGACTGCCAGCACGTGCTCCCAAGACAAGTTGCATTGTAGTATTTGTTTGTTGTTGCTGTGAGTGCACGTGTTATTGTGTTTGGAAACCGGTCTCTGTTGGGTTCCTCCGGGTAGGAGCGCCTGGCCACTTGCAGGGAAGAAATTAAGAGGGGGGTTGGTGGTCCTGGAGGGGAAGGGGTGCAGGTGTGTGTGGGGGGGTGATAGTGGTTGTCAAGGGGTAGGGGTGATGGAGGGGAGTGGGTGGCGGTGCAGAGGAGAGGGTGGTGGTGGAGGAAGTAGCGGTAGAGGAGGGGTGGGTGGTGTTTTGAAGAACCAACCAATATTTGCGATACATTTCTCATGGAATCTTTTCCAGGGCTTCACCACCCCCAAGACCTCCTCCTACCCCCCCCCCGCTCCCCCCCCCCCTAAAAAAAAAATGGGGAGGAATTTATCCAGATTTCACCTCTGGGTAGCTCCAGTAGCGATTCTAATGCCAAATGAGGATGCTACTGTTTGCATCACAATATAATGGTGTCACTGCTGCTGGTAATGATGACGATGATGATAAGAAAACGAATACTACCGGTGCTGGTGGTGCTGCTGCTGCTGCTTTTGACGATGGTGACGATCCCGACAACGACAGTCATGATGATAATGATCGTGACATTTGTGATGATGATCATGATGGCGACGATGAGGATGATGACTGCATTTTTCTATTATTAATATTAACCTGTGTCTTGCCAAGATTTCCCAGTAAGTGGCGATGTTGCTGCTGCTGCTGTCGTGTGTGATCCCAATGACCGTAACCCTATCCCATTTCTGACGTACATGTGCGTCATCAGGTCATCAGTAACCGGAAGAAAAACTAAACTAAAATAACGTTTTTATGGGTACCGAGGCTCCCACAAGGCCATGCCGAAGGGCGAGTGGCACGCTTTGACGCCAGCTATCGTAGAGTGCGGTCGCGTCGCTAGAGTTGCCTGCAGTGAGTAACAACGTCTTTTAAAAACAACGAGCGCTACGACGCTCTAAATAAAATGTAACGCCGAGCCGCTTGTGCGTTCCGAGATTCAGCGTTGAACGTGGACACCCACTTTAACACGTAGCAGGCTTTTGCGACCAATATTATTCATAATATAGGTTTTTGGGTCAGATCGCGTTATTTATAAATGTGTCGTAACCGTCCACCACCCGACACGGCCAAACAGTAAAAAATGTGTCACGTTTTCAAAGGACAAATTAATTGACTTCTTTAGCCCACCGGTGTGCTGAAGAGAGAATCAACCGAAGAGAGAATCAACACCCACCCTGCAAACTTGCAGCCGTCTCGGGGCGGCAAAGGGCTAATGAACGACTTAGCGACTCGTGATGGTGGTGATGCTGATGATGATGATGGCGTGGGCATTTTCTTGACGACACCCTTGCAGCTGGAGGATGACATCGTGGCGAGGCCCAACTACCTGACCACCATGAAGAACTTTGCGGAGCAGCAGCCGTCCGACGAGTGGATCATCCTCGAGTTCTCGCAGCTGGGCTTCATCGGTGAGACATCGCGCTCGTCGCTCGTCGCGCGGCTGCTGATGATGATGGCGCTCGGGGAGATTGAGAGCGGTCGCGGAGTTTTTTTGTTGTTGCGTCAAATGCAGCGGCTGGCGGCTGATGGGACTGCACATTATAATTTGACGTTGATGCGATGTAGCAGACTGAGTGCGGTTTATTTATTCATCGGTGGATTTGTTTGTTCCTCTGATGAAGGGAAATTGCCCAAAATGTTGTCATGTTCTATTGTAGGGCAGCCGTAATGATGATTGTGATAACCTTTTTGATTATTCTTTTCTCCACAAATTTACATTTGAATAGCCGTGTGCCACTTCTGGGTTGGAGTTCTTGGCGCACACTGTGAAGGTTGCGAGTTCACATCTCAGTGAAGGGCCATCATCATCATCAACTCGACTTGCCATATAATCGTCAGGAGAATAAAACAAGTACAACGGTGGTGGTGATGGGGGGGGGTAAGTGTGGGGAGTGGTGGTGAAGTGGTTAGCCCATTGCTACAAACACGGCCACCCGAGTTCTGGGTCCTGCATTAGGTCGGCTCAGCCTTAAATGAGTACCTGATGCGCTACGTGAACATCGCCACCAGGGAGACAAAGGCGGCCTGGCATGGTGCTTGTCCGGCCCACTCACTGGAGTTGCATAACCTGCCTTCAACGGTGCCGCTCGCTTGCGGCACTTGCCGCAACAACCCGTGAAGGCTACACGGGGGATCCTTTGTCCCTGTCTCTCACTTGGCAATCTCGCCACGTGTCAAGGCGCAGCAGCGACCGCTGCCTCTCTCCCCACCACGCGCCCCCCCTCCCCCACCCGTGCCAGAGACGAGGCACGCTGGGCGGACGGCGAGAAACGAACGGCCCCCAAAAAATAAAACTTATAATCGAACGGCGGCCATGAACACGGCACGGCGCCCCCCCCCCCACTTCCCCCGGGTGTTCTGTAAACGGCGGCGGCGACGGTGACGGCGGCGACGGCGGAGGTGCCAAGAACTTCACTCGGCGATCACGGCAACGATGAAATAAACGCGCGGAAATCAAACGCTGTTCACGGCCACACGGGCCTTAGAGAGTCGAGCGGGGGGGAAATGGCACGGTCGCAGATGATGAAACGGTCGCTGTTTTTCAATGTAATTCATGTACAATTACATTTTTACAATGATCGACATTTGAGTTTTTTTTTTAATTTGGCTCGTGCGAGCGTTCACGCCGAGCCACGGAGGGCAGCAGCGCCGCCGCTTAAACAACAACACGGGAGATTGCGTTTAAAAATACTGCGACTACTGCGTCTACGACTAGTGACTACGACTAGTAACAACGAGAACGGCTAGGATGACGAGTACGACTGGTACGTCTCCTACTCTCCGGATTTGTCCAGGAGATCCCCGCCGGGTTTAGAGCGGCGATTGTCAACGCCACTCCGTGGGCTCCGAAACTCCGCGAGAGTTTCATGTCATCGTCGTTGTTTTTGTTGTTGTTGTTGTTGTTGTTGTGTATACAGTATCCCACAATACTGTATACCCACCCAAATGCCTCGCGAAAACCTGCGACGCGCCCGAATAATCCGCATAAATCGGTCAGCAATGAACATGCTCTGCTTACCCTCCCTCCCCCCACTCCACCCCCAGGTAAGCTGTTCAAGGCGTCGGACTTGAACCCGATCGTGGAGTTTTTCCTGATGTTCCACAAGGACAAGCCCATCGATTGGCTGCTCGATCACTTCCTGTGGGTCAAGACCTGCAACCCAGAGAAGGACGCGGTGAGACGGACGGACGGGGACAAATGGGTGGATGGAGAGAGAAAGAGGCCAGACAGATGGGTAGACACAGGCGGAGAGAGACGAACGGACAGATGAACGGGCAGCGAGATTGACGGTCGAGACGGTTTGGTGGGCAAAACAGATCGACAGATGGACAAATGAACAAATGGGCAGCGAAACATTTGGACACACAGGTGACTGGATGGACAGATGGACAGACAAGCACAGCCAGATATACAGGATATCCAAACAACGAATGGACAAAGAAGCGGAGAGTAAGAGACACTTCCAGACAGGTGGACAGTTGGACATTCAGACATTCAGAGAGCTCACGAAATGCTTGCCGAACCTCAACATCCCTGATGAGGATTGCCCTGCCTTGGGATATTTTTCCAACTCCTAAATACATTCTTTTTGGGGGGGGGGGGGAGCGGGGGAGTAACACAACACTACATTACCTCCGATAAAACACAAAACGCAAAGGGGAGATAACATTTAGAAATAAATCCACCAAGATTGGGTAACGACACGCGCTTTCTGTACTGCCGCGTTTGGCGGGCGGGGAATGTCCTCCTCGGACTTCATTAATCGAGGAGCAGCCCAGCGGCAGCCCGTGGCCGTGCGCTCTCTCCTCGCCATAATTCACGCCGTTATCTCGCCGCGACGGCGATGAAATTACAATTTGCGGCGTTTTAGCGATGTGTCCCCATCTTTACGATTCCTACACTGCCCCCCCACCCCGCCTCTCTCTCTCGGTCGCTTCGTCTGCGGACGGATCCCGGGCCCTCGCCACCACCACCACCACATTGTGCGACGGCAATTGACGAGCGGCGGTCGCGGCTATCGAGGTCATTGTACTCTTTCCCGCCCCTCCCCACCCGCTCTCTGAGAGCGCACATCCTCCTATAATAATAATAACAACAACAACAATAATGTTATTGTTGTTATTGTTGTTACAATAATAATATAACAATAAATGTAATTTGTGATTGGCGGCACTTTCTTGTCAGTCGACCGCTCAATTCAAATGAACCGCCATCCCAAGCTGCGTCAGCGGTGCGGGTTGTTCGACCATACTTCACCACGTTCGGCCAGTGCGAATTGTCGAAGCTGTAGTCCGAAAGGGAATCAGAATATTTATTTAGACTGGAGGAATCTGATGAGCAACAAAGCTCTTTTTCACAGATGGCCGTGGCCACGTTGCACCGTCGCTCCCCCCGCCCGACTGCGTGTCGCATGCCCCACGGCGCGCTCGTGGCTTTGAGCATAGAATGACCGCGGCAGCGACGGGGATCGAACCCGGGGTCCTCCCAGCTGACCGGCTGGGGCGATTTAGCCGTTGCGATCGTTGGCTCTGCCCTCGCTCCTCCTCCGGCTCCCAACAGAAACACTGCGAGCGGCAGAAGGCGAATCTCCGCGTCCGCTTCAAGCCGTCACTGTTCCAGCACGTGGGCACCCACTCCTCGCTGTCGGGAAAGATCCAGAAGCTCAAGGTGCGTGTGTGTGTGCGTACGAGTGGGTGCGGGTGTGTATGGGTGGTGGGTGTTTGTGCACGTACGAGTGGGTGTGGGTGGGTATGTGGATGTGCGGTTGTGTACGGGTTGGATGTGGGTGAGGATGCACGTGTGCGAGCGCGTGTGTGCGGGGAGTGGTTGTGTAGCGAATGTGGGGGGAGCGGTTAGCGCGCTGTGCTACGAACACAACTTTCCGGGTTCAATTCCCACTCACGGGCAACTTCGGAGACAAACATCCGTTGGCCGTGAGTGGGAATCGAACCCGGGTCGCCGGTTTCTGTAGCGCTAACCGCCACGCCACCTCTCCTCCCCGTGCTCAAACGAAATGCACGCACGCACGCACACGCGCACGCACGCAGGATCGCGACTTTGGGAAACAGCCGCTGCACAAGGCGCACCCGAACCCGGCGGCGGAGGTGAGCACGAGCCTCAAGATGTACCAGCAGTACACGCTGGAGAAGGTCTACCTGGGCCAGGACTTCTTCTGGGCCTTCACGCCCGTCGCCGGCGACTTCATCCTCTTCCGCTTCCACGAGCCCATCCGCGTTGAGAGGTGCCGCTCTCTCGCTCGCTCGCTCGCTCCCCCCACCCCACCCCACCCCTGTCCCGCCCCACTGCAACAGCACGCGGCCAAACCGTTGTAAATGACCCTTGGCCACACCATTGTAAATAACTCGCGGCCACACCTTTATTAACATTAACACGGCCACACCTTCATTAACATTATCACATCCACACCTTTATCAACATTATCACGGCCACACCTTCATTAACATTATCACGGCCACACCTTTCATTAACATTATCACGTTCACACCTTCATTAACATTATCACGGCCACACCTTTCATTAACATTATCACGGCCACACCTTCATTACCATTATCACGTTCACACCTTTATTAACATCATCACGTTCACACCTTCATTAACATCATCACGTTCACACCTTTATTACCATTATCACGTTCACACCTTTATTAACATTATCACGTTCACACCTTCATTAACATCATCACGTTCACACCTTCATTAACATCATCACGTTCACACCTTCATTAACATTATCACGTTCACACCTTCATTAACATCATCACGTTCACACCTTTATTAACATTATCACGTTCACACCTTTATTAACATAATCACGTTCACACCTTCATTAACATCATCACGTTCACACCTTTATTAACATCATCACGTTCACACCTTCATTAACATCATCACGTTCACACCTTTATTAACATTATCACGTTCACACCTTCATTAACATCATCACGGCCACACCTTCATTAACATTATCACGGCCACACCTTCATTAACATTATCACGACCACACCTTCATCAACATTATCACGACCACACCTTCATCAACATTATCACGTTCACACCTTCATTAACATTATCACGGCCACACCTTCATCAACATTATCATGGTCACACCTTCATTAACATTATCACGCCCACACCTTCATTAACATTATCACGGCCACACCTTCATCAACATTATCACGCCCACACCCTGGCAAAGAGCACATAATACATCCGCGCTGAGAACGGTGCATCAATGTACCATGCACTGATCAACATGCAACACACAGCACACACGCTGTGCACACGCGGCGAGTCAATACTCGCACAATCGTACGCAAGTCCCAATACAAAATGCATCGGCATGTTGCTGTTCATTATTATTAAGCTCAGTTTTCAAACCGAAAGAGAAGAAACAAGCAAACTCGCCCCCTCTGAAATTTCGAGACATTATCGTATTGACCGCTAAGGAGAGTATAAGTGGTGGCTCGGGTGGGGGGGGGGGCGCGCCCCATGGCTGGAGGGGGGGGGGGGACGGTGGCCGGTGGCCGAGACCAGCGACAGAACGGCAGCCAAAGGGGGGCGACTCTCCCAAGTGGAGAACGTCCACCACGGAGACGGAGCGAGGAAACAGGATCGTGCGCGGGAGCACGACGGATTGTCGCAACGCATGAATTGATTGCGAGGAATGGCGACATTGCGGGGAGGCCTTTGTCCAGCAGCGGATAGGCCCTGGCCGATGGTGATGAATGGAACGCCACGGCGCCAATTTGCGATCCACCGGTGGCGATGGTCATAACTGCGCGGGCAGAAGGTGCGAGTATTTCGGGTCAGTGTTGGGGTTAGGCCCAAGCGTTCGCACGCATCCTCTGGGGCACGAGGCAATTATGGTTGCGCAAATATCATCCTAGGCGGCGGAGAATTTGCGAACGACAGCTTCTGCTTTATTATCCACAGACAAAAGTGTAAGCCCGTTCTTGGACGAATCTAAAACCGGTCATTGCAAATTCTGATATCGCTCTAGAAAGCGAAAGAGGCCGATTTAACGAAGACACTTTTAAACATAAATTAATTTGTGGAGACATGGAACGGGGTTCTGCTTGCATTTGGTTTTACCCAAAGTGTTCCACAGCAGCGCACAACGAGTGTGTACACAATGTTGCCTTTTGTGTTGAACGAAATCCCATAGTTTACATGGAGTGGTCTTGCCAATAACATTTGGCTCTGCTGATGGGACCCAGACGGTCGAAAACCGTGAACCCGCGTGCTTAAGCAAACGCTGCTGAACAAATGGGTCTTAAAAGCCACGAGGCTGATGGATTAACGCACACATGTACTGTACTTGTCCCTTCTCTTATAAAGACGTATATATAGCGAGCCTTGTTCCAAAGCGCTTTACAAGCAATTATAAAATTTCACGTGAGATGATAGTGGTCGAGTCGTAGAAGTGGGGTTGTTGTTAGAAGCGGTGGTGTCGTGGCATGTGTCTCTAAATTCCTTCGCATCGTACGAAACCAACCGTGCTAATTGGAGGTGCGGGAGGACATGCCAGGTGGACTTCTTTGTTCTGTATTGGCTGTTACCCACAATGCTCAGCGGCGGAGCGAGCAGCTCACGAAGCGGAAAGGTCGCGAGTTCAAAGCCTGCACCGGAGTTGACTCGGCCCATCATCCAACGCCTCCCTCGGGGGGTCGATAAAAATCGCACTACTTTGTCTCATAGACAGCCACACGCCCTGCCACGGGCACGTGGAATGTATATGTTGTGTTGTAGGTAGGAGAGAGAGAAGGTGTGGATGAGGAGCATGACGCCGATGCCAAGAGCACCGCTGAGATGTTCAACAAAGACGGGGGGGGGGGGGGCACCACATTGCAAGGAAGTCGCAATGTGGTGCCCCATGGTAGCGACTCAACCCCGCCACAAGAATGTGGAATTATCAGCGCCGGGACTGTGCAGGGCCGTAGACCAGGGGCAGCTCGTCTACCTGTGAGCGGCTAACTGTGGCAGGCGCGTTGTGGGATCACGGCTGAGCTTGCGGGCTTAATTGTACAAACCACAGTAGTAGGTTTTTACCCTTTAAACTGGTACAAAACTGACACCTTTATACAAGGCATCATGTTTGCAATAACCACAACACAAGCAGTCAAAATGCAAACAAAAAGAAACAACTCTGATAATGATAATGATATGCACTGTCCTTGAAGTTGATTGGTCCACACCTGAGACAGCTTTCCTTAGAGCCTATTCTCCATTGGTGTTGGACCAGATGACGCCAAAAGGCGTACAACTCAAAAACAGCGCACTATCAGAGTATTGAGAGCTCGGGGTAAGCTTATTATTATTGTGGTGTTAATGAGGTTTCTTTCTAGATTTGAAGTTTTCGTGATTGCAAGGATCCATACTCTTTGGTTCTTTCGGTAAAGTCACGTGGGTGAAAAATAAAATAAAAATAAATAAAAGTAAATTAAATCACTACGTTTCGATTGCAACACGAGCAATCATCATCAGGTGTGACAACCACAGCAAAATGAGGTTTCTCTCAAGAGTGCGGGGGGGGGGCAGGAGAGAGATTTTGTTGAGAGGTGCGTGTGTGTGTGTGCCCCATCATTGTTATCGTGATCATTGTAAATCGTCATCACAAATCCACTGTTTTATCCCTACCATCATCAGCAAAACACTGTCACGGTTGTTACCGTTATCATCAGCAGCAGCAGCAGCATCATCAGCAACACTATCCGTGGCGTCGTTATCGGTAACACCGGCGGTCGCAACATCATTATTATTATTTTAATCAGCAACAGTAGCTGAAGACGTAGCAACAGGAGCAGCATCATCGTCAGTTTAATCAACAGCAAGGTTTGTAGCGTCAGCAGTGCCATCATTAACTGCTTCATCAGCAGCAGCAGAATGTTTTCTTTTTCTCGGAGCCAAAACTTAATTTAATGAATAAAGAGGGAGCATTCCACCGCCCTAACCTCTCCATTAGAAGGCGTGTGGTTCAGCATCACTTCATTAACAGCCCATTAACTCCCTCAATTACTCACGGTAACGCTGCACAAACACGCGCTCCGCAGCTCCACTATTGGGACAACTACACGAGTGGAACTTCCCTCCCTTCACTTTCTCCCTCTCTCCTAACCTCCCTCACCACCTCCAACAGCCACCCCTCACCACCCCCAACAATTACCCCTCACCACCCCTGACCACCTCAACAACCACCCCACTCACCTCACCCTCATCACCCCTTTTGCGAGAGTCAATGTGTCGCTCAATCTCACCGTGAGCCCCGTGAGTCCTCGCGGTGAGTCCCGGCGTGCCGCTCGGCACGGTTAACAATGGTTCGACTCCACGTGCTGGGGACCGTCTTCCTCTTGAGGAACTGAAACGTATTTTTAAATCGTTTTGTCTCAATCCACTCCTCCGTGGGTGGTTGTTATTTGACCATACTTCACCACGCTGGTCAGTGCACGTTGATGTAGTCGGCACGGTGGCGGTGGAGGAGGTCCTCAGGACCGTTCGGAAACCACTCGCCGCTGATGTGGCTAGCCGTGGCCTGCAGTCAAATCCGGGCGCACTGATTGTGTTTAGCGCCGTGGCGAGGTGGCGCTAACCACTGCGCCACCGCTCCCCCTGCCCCCCCTCTGAAATATACCAAACGCAAATATTTCATTTTGAGACTCATCCCGGCCGTGGGAGGTCGGCCCGCGGCAGGATATTGCTACGGCGCGCACAGAGGTCCCCCGTCTCACGCGAGGGGTCAGGGGGCAACACAGGGGATCGGGGGGTCCCGGTTCGATTCCCACTGGGGTGCGGCACGGCTCGTTTCTTACTCTCAGCCCTGTTTGTTGTTGTTGTTGTTTATTGCTATTTTAATGAACCGGCTACGGCGTCGTTGTCGGCTCCATTCACCGAGGGACGCGGCGACTGAACGCCTGCCTCCAAGGTCGGTCACCCTGATTCGCCGCTCAAACGAGCATTGAGGCGGCGCGTCTCGGTTCCCGGCTTACAGCCCCTGAGCTAGAGGTGGCAATTCCACATTCCCACGGCAGGGGCGGGTCACCCCGTAGGACATCCGCCGGTGACGTCCCCGCAAAGCGTTGCTCCGTTGTGTTGGACACCTCGGTAGAGGAGCCGCATACAGGGAGCTGCTCTCTCCCGGCTTTAGCCTCGCACTCCTGCACCTCTCGACCACACCCGCTATCCAACGATACACTCGCGGCATGTGCATACAGAGCCATACACGTACCTCTTCCCGCCTCTTTAGTCTCTCACCTCCTCTCTCCCCCCTCCCCCCACCTCCTCATCCCACCTCTTAATTCCCTCCCCCGCTACCTTCCTTCTCCCTCCCTTTCCCCATCTCTCTCTCTTCTCCTCGCTCCATCTGGGTAGTTGCCTCTCAACCACCCTGCCCCCCAACCCCCTCTACCCCCACCCTCTCCTCCCCTAGCCCCCCCCTCGCCCTTCCCCCCCGGGGGGGTCCCGATCTCGCATCCTGCACATTGGGCAGTGACGTCTGCGAGGGGTTAACCTGGCGGCCGCACGCGCTCGCGTGTGCCCCCGTGTGCCCCCAGTGCCCATTGTTCGGTGGAAGCAGCTGGCACGTGGGCTGGGCGCGGCCTCCCTCTGTCCTGGTGTGTGTGGGGTGTGGTGTGTGTGATGTGTGGGATGTGTGTGGTGTGTGGGTGTGTGTGTGTGGTGTGTGTGTGGGGTGGGGTCTGTGTGGTGTGTGTGTGGGGTGGGGTGTGTGTGTGGTGTGTGTGTGTGTGTGGTGTGTGGGGTGTGTGTGTGGAGTGTGGGGTGTGGTGTGAGTGTGTGAGTGTGTGTGTGGGGTGTTTGTGGTGTGTGTGGGGTGTGTGGTGTGTGTGTGAGTGTGTGAGTGTGTGTGTGGGGTGTGTGTGTGTGGTGTGTGAGTGTGGTGAGTGTGGTGTGTGTGGGGTGTGTGAGTGTGGTGTGTGTGGTGTGTGTGTGGTGTGTCAGCGTGTGTGTGTGTGTGGTGTGTCTGTACGTGAGTGTGGTGTGTGTGGTGTGTCTGTACGTGAGTGTGGGGGGGGGGGTGCGAGGCGCTCTGCGTTTGTGTCGCACCACGAGCGGGTGGGAATGTGCCGCACTGTGGCGCAATTCTCGGAGTCGCACGAAACGCGTCGAACTGTTTACCAAAAACACAACGGAACAAGTCTCCGTCAAAAACACACTGCGGCCTTAAAAATGATTAAAATATACAATGGGCGACCTTTCGGGCAAATGGCCCTTTTTCACAGCACAGAGAGAGAGAGACCAGGCAGGCAGAATGATCATCTGAAACGTCACCGGTCATGCCCCTTTTTCCCTATTTAAGGCCCACGGTGTTAGTGACGACAAGTGCGGTCGGGTTTGTTTGCGTTCAACGTGCAGCAGCAGCAACAGCAGCGTCGCCAATGACTGTGTCAAACACGTGAAAAACCCGCACCCTTCACAACAACTCTTCCCGTGTGCACGAATGTGCGCGGCGTGCAATCAACCCTTGGTTCAATTGGCAGCCAGTGCAGCGGGTCATCACGAATGGTCGGTGTGACGTGGTCGTATTGTGTCGCTCCTTTTAGGCTCCGTCAGACGCGCGTCCGTTGGTATTCCACCTCCACCCCACCCACCCTCAGAGGTCGCAAACGGTTTTTGATTCCTTACCCCCCGTACCCGTACCCGGCCGCACCAGGGTCGCAAACGGGTACCCGTACCCGGCCGTACCCTACCCGTACCCGGTCAGGTACCCGATACCCGTACCCTACCCGTAACCGGCCGGGTACGGGTAGGGTACGGGTATCGGGTACCTGATTTCGACCTCTGGGATGAAGCCATGTTGCAGGCGCGGGTGGGTTGATTCTAGGAACTTGAATTGTGAGAAGAGACAAGACGTTGGGAAATGAGTGACAAACGGTGACTCACCAGTGACTCACGGTCTACCGGTACCCGGCCGCACTAGGGTCGCAAACGGCTACCCGTACCCGGCCGGGTACGGGTAGCCGGGTATCGGGTAGGGTACGGGTATTGGGTACCCGGTTGCGACCTCTGCCCACCCCACACCACCCAGTGTGTGAACTCTCGCTTTCCCCCCCCCCCCGTCACCTGTGCGTCGCAGGTACCTGTTCCGTAGCGGGAACATCGAGCACCCGGGCGACAAGCTGTTCAACACGAGCGTGGAGGTGCTGCCCTCCCTGGTGAGTGGCACACGACGGGGGCCCCTCCCCCCCCCGTCTCGTGAGATCTCGCGGCAAAGCTAAGCAGGGTCGGGGGGGGGGGGGTTGCCCGCTTGACGCTGTACTTGGGACTACCGGGGTAAACATCGGAGGAAAGCCCAGAACGGGGCCGCGGAGGCCCTGGCCCAAACCGTCGGGGCGAAGCGCGAAGCACTGACAACAAGATCGCACGTTTAGCGTAGGCTGTAGCGGCAGCAGTGGTAGCAGCGGCAGCAGCGGCGGCAGTGGTGGCAGTGACAGCAGCAGTGACAGCAGCAGTGACAGCAGCAACGGCAGCAGCGGCAAAACTTCACTGGGCCGCACCTCAAGCCGTCATGTGGCTTTCGGGCTTGGATGCAGAGCTCGAATCCCGCTCGTGATAAAGTGACGGCGGCGAATATTTTAATCGGTCCTACGCCTCCCATACGTTGACTCGGCCTGGTGTGGTGTGTAAGCAACAGCACTTGGGGAGACAAAGGCGGCCAGGCATGGTGTTGGCCACCCAGCCCCTCGTGTGCCATGCCGGCCTTCATAGGTGCTCGCTAACAGCATTTGCCCCGACAGTCTGCGAAAAGCTTTCCCGGGGATATCTATCTTTGCTTACACGTCTGTATGCGATCATTTGTTCATGTGTGTGTGGAGCTATGCGTGCGAGTAGACTTGTCCATGTCTGTGTGTGTCCACGTTCACACACAACGCACACATCTGTGTCTGTGTGTGTGTATTCACGGTCACACACACACACATGTCAGTGTCCCTGTGTCCGCGCGTCGTCAGCGTGCGCGTTTTGCGTTCGCGTCTGTGCAAGCGTGCGCGTGTCTTTGCCCCATGTGTCTCTGTGCCCACGCCGCGTAGAGTCCCGACTCGGGCAAAGAGACGCTTCAAGACACCAAGGATCGCTCGTCCAAGTACGTGCGGACGGAGGACGGCTTCTTCCGCATCGGTGAGACAGTCGCGCGCGCCTTGAATCCTGCCCGACTCCCCCGCATCGTGCCGCCTGTCCAAAGCCGACCACGATTCGCTGATTCGTCGATACCCGACGTTGACTTGAGTTGACGATTCTGGGTCGTTTTTTATAGCTGGGGATGTCGAGTGCTAGCTGATAACAATACTCGAGTCCCATCCAATACAGAAACACTCTTCCCATCCGATACAGAACGCTCGTTCAATCCGAAACATAACCCTCTTCTCAGTGCTTGATGATAATAATGATTTAATTTTATATAGCATCGTCACTCATGTTAATTGCATTTTACAACGCTGTACATCAATTATATATAAGGGTGTAGGGGAAAGCCTTCATTCAGAATGTATAGACAATGGCTGCTGCAGCTGATGATGATTTGATGCCAATTATTGTGATTATGGTGGTGACGACGGTGATGACGACGATGATGACGACGATGGTGGTGGTTGTGCTCCTAATAATGTTGCTGCTATTGATCCTGACGACGATGACGACAACAACACTCACACGATGACGATGATGACGACGACGACGATGACGACAACAACACTAACACGATGACGACGATGCTAACAATGATGACGATGATTGCGATGACGCAGGAGCGTTCGTGAATGGCGCCGCCGAGGGAGAGGTGGAGCAGGGTCTGGGCCCCATCACGGCTCTGCGTCTCTCCATCATCACCGACTCGCCCGTCTGGGTCATCCTCAGCGAGGTGCCGCCAGTAGCCCCTGGCCTCTACGAGCCTCCCCGAGCTTTTTCAACACCGAGAAATGGAAAACGTCGGGAGTAGTAATACAAATAATGATGAGGATGATTTTACATTTGTAAAGCGGCGGGTCCCAATGCGTCACCGCCGTGTATAGAAAGCTGAGAAATGAACGAAACCTGCAGAGGGTAAACAGCCAGAACTAGGCGGGGGGGCTGGGCGGGGGGGGTTAAGGTCAATTTTAAGAGGTGAGTTTTCAAGACGGACTTAAATAACTGCGATTGTCTTTTTACCTAAAGGCAAAGCGTTGCTCCAAAGCCTGGAGAGAGGCTGCACAATGGCAACGGCCACTGTCGTGCACAGCATTTGGCCGCTATGAACGTCCACTCGATGACAAGCCTCTTCGTTGATCCATCGTTCGTGGCCAGGTCCATCCTGATAAAAGATCTATGTAGCTCAGTGGGCCTTACCTGGTTTAATAATTAAAAACAATAGTTGAGTAGCTGAGTACTTTAGCCCGATCACTGCAGGAGCCATCAGAGCTTTGACCTCGGCGTCCTTGAAAGAAGGCGATCCGAATATCGTGTGGACCTCGTGGGAGAGTAAACATGGATCAGTTCCTGGAAATATCGCGCCCTTCTCTCTCTCTCTCTCGTCCCACCCACCGCAGCTCCCTCCCCACCCACCCACCCTTACTCTCGCCCACTTCCTCTCCTCTCTTATTATTAATAAAGTACAATAACGGCCTTCCGGTTTTTTTTTTGCTCGAGGGATCCGATATCCCTGGCCGCCGCGGATGTTTATTCACGGCCCGCAAATTGAACTCGGGTCGCCCGGCTTTCTCCAAATGCGGCGCACTCAGCGGCCGCGTCGCCACCAATCGCACGGAAGAGCGAGGCGAGAAGACTGCGGCGTTGCGTTGCGTATTGGGTGCGTCTCCTGGTGCCCAACTTTAGTCGTATATATATTTTTTTTTGCCTGAGGGGGGGGGGGGGGTACCTGCTTATGGGAAAGCTGTCCCTCGTTGTTCCAATTTGGATAAAAAAAAATTGTCGAATTTGGACCAACACGCCGTCCATCTACACCCACAACAACAACAAAAAATCTCTCGTTGAAGCTTTCACGCATGGTACCGTTCTTCATTTGAGGCTAAGTCGACCTAGGGGGAGGCCCAGGACGGGTTGAGATAATCCTAGCCGGGGTTTGGCAGTAAGCGGGAATCGAACTCGGGGCGCCGCGTTCGGAGCGTGGCGCGCTAAGCACTGTGGCACCGCTCCCCATGTGTACACACACACGCATGCCCACACACACACACACGCGCATGCCCACACACACACACACGCGCATGCCCACACACACACACACGCGCATGCCCACACACACACACACACGCGCATGCCCACACACACACATGTGCATGCCCACACACACACACGCATGCCCACACACACACACGCATGCCCACACACACACGCGCATGCCCACGCACGCGCATGCCCACACACACACACGCATGCCCACACACACACGCGCATGCCCACACACACACACGCATGCCCACACACACACACGCATGCCCACACACACACGCGCATGCCCACACACACACGCGCATGCCCACACACACACACACATGCCCACACACACACATGCCCACACACACACGCATGCCCACACACACGCATGCCCACACACACACGCATGCCCACACACACACACGCATGCCCACACACACACGCGCATGCCCACACACACACGCGCATGCCCACACACACACACGCATGCCCACACACACACGCACGCGCATGCCCACACACACACACGCGCATGCCCACACACACACACGCGCATGCCCACACACACACACGCGCATGCCCACACACACACACGCGCATGCCCTAAAAGACACGTGCACACAATTTCTCACACGCAACGCAACCAACTAAACGTGACATCCGAGGCGTCGACTGCAGAAGCCTGTCTGGTATTTTGATTTGCTCTGCGGGACGGGATAATTCCCTCCATAAATAAACCCGCGTCTCCAATGAGGGGGGGCCCCCCTGGGGATCTGAGCTGCTTTCTTTCCTCCCTCCTCCTACAACCCCCCCCCACCTCCCCCCCTATTCCTGATGCTGCTTCCTCTCTCTCCCCCCTCCGCCGCCCCCCCCCGCATCTTCCTCTTCACCCCCCCCCCCACCACCACCTCCCCCCTTCTCCTGTCACGGGTTGCCCATGGCAAGCCAAACAAAAATCCGTGCCTCGGGACGTCAAACGAAGTCGGAAACAAAATCTCGCGAGTCTCAAGGCTCGTTTGCAGGAGGGGTCAGGCTGCAGTGGGGATGCTTGGCTGATCCCATGGTGGGGGGGGGGGGGGGGGAGCGGGGGGGGGCAGAGAGTGGTGTGGTCACAGGGGAGCTGGGTGGAGCAGTGGTTCGTTCATTGCGCTTCCTAGCCGGTGACCCGAGTTCGATTCCCGGTCACGGCCTTGGGAAGGGTGCGCAGTCCCGAACTTTCTAGTTTTCTTTAATTAGGGAGCCCTACATTCATAATTGTCGATATATATGATCGATGTAGCCCAAGTCGCCCCCTTGCAAGAGAGCCAATGTTGTTTCACGAGCCTCGACGGGTTTACTTCATCGCCTGCTTCGACACAGGATGCACACGTGCAATATATCAAGTGGGCAGCGGTCGATTTCTCACCTCCCCCCCCTCCCTTGTATCTGCCACTCCTACCACCCTCCTCACCTCCCTCTCCCCTCTCCCACCTTCATCCGCCCTTGCCCCTGGCCAGATCTACATCAAGAAGGCAGCGAGGTGACGGTGACACGGAGGCCCCCTCCCCCCGCGCCTCCTCCTCCTCCGTCGCCGTCACTGCCGCGGCAGCGAAGAGGAACTGGGACTGGAGTCGAACCTCCGCCCCTCGTCTCGGCGACAACGCCCGTCCCTCCCCGAGCCGTCGAAGGCGCCTGGGAGGGGAGACGACCGCCGAGGGTGGAGAAGCGAGGAGAATCCACCTCGAGTTTTGGAG
Source organism: Lampetra planeri (assembly GCF_965212315.1). Lineage (NCBI taxonomy): Eukaryota > Metazoa > Chordata > Hyperoartia > Petromyzontiformes > Petromyzontidae > Lampetra > Lampetra planeri. The sequence goes on along the minus strand of NC_136125.1, from coordinate 7,372,280 downwards.
GGGGGGGGGGGTGGAAGCCGAGAGGAGGAGTGGACACAATCAGAACTCCTGGATCTTGTGATTTGAGATGTTTTGGGGGATTAAAGAAAGGCCTCGTTTAGCCCCCCCCCCCCCCCATTGAGTTGTTTTGGGAACGCAAAAACTTTTTGTTGTCGTCTCCAAAGCTTCCGGCCTCGTCATGGGCAACTGGTGAATAAGTTATGACAGAGGGTGACTATTTATGTTTAAATTAGTATTTTCATTTATTGACTTCGTTCATGCCGTGTGGTGGCATGGGGGTGTGGTGGTGGGTGTTTAGCGGTGGGGGTGAGATGATACAGATCCGTCGAGCGAGATCGAGCCTCGTGCTCTCGGGGTACACGCCGCGGAGAATCGCAGTGTGTGCTGAAGAAGTGGGGGTGCGTGTGTGTCTAAGGATCAATGTCTCTCTTTCAATTCGTAAATTAACCTTATGGCGGGACCCCCGGGGTCCACGAATAAATGGAAGTCAAAATCTTAATCAGTTAATTAATCGATTTTTGGCGACTCCGTCCCACATGAACGCCGCGACCCACCTGGCGCGCATCATTCTGTTGTGATGTCCAAGTGCGACGAATGCGCAGATGAGCTGAACAAGCGAATGCACTCCACGCTCGGGTACGGGCAGGATCATAAGTCTTATCCAAAGCTGCTCAAACTGTCTACACGACTAAAGTCCGTTATTTGTCATAACGGGATGCGTAATACAGTGAAACTGCTCTCTTATCTTAATTATTATTTGTGACCTACCAATGTCTGCAGCCAGGATCAATCGATGACAATCCTATTACCTGCAGATATTTAACAGATGAGATGCGTTGCACCGTTAATTCCTTCTGTTTGATAATACTTCTCTTGTCCGTATGCATCTGTGCAGATAGGTTTTTTTTTGCGGTTAAGCCATAGTCCCCACATACCGCTCGTATCAATGCGGATAAGAGGAGCGGCGACCCACTACTCTGTAGAGTAATATTGGTATAAACGCTTGTGACAATATGAACAGCGCATTGAAAACGCGTACTATTGTATGTACTTTTTACACAGTGTGTTCACAAATCCACACAGAGAAGAAACACGATGATTGACAGAGGGGTGGAATTTTTTTGTTCGATAGTGTATTTAAATAGAGGTACTGCAGGTAAGTAGTTTTCAGTTTAAAAGGCATAGTTTAACAAGACAACACTCGCCACCATCCTTCAAACCCATTGGTGAAAAAGAGCAACGTTTTTGTTAACATTATAATATAATGTTTATGCGAGAATCGGGGGCTTCTGGTCCCGCCATAAGGTTCATATAACCAACGCTTAATTCCTCAATCCATACTTTCCGGAACGCTGTTTTTTGGGCTGGCTTGAGAGTCAGGATTACCGACGTAAGGCACTACAACTAGAGTACAAGGTACGCCTATCCGAAATAATCCTATATTTTGTTGCACCTTACTTTCCGATAATCCCACGAGAAAAGGTCTATACGAGTTAGGACAAAGTACGGCGTTGTGAGATGGATGCGGCGTGTGCCAAAATAATTTCCGGAACGGTGTTCCCGACCAGTCTTACTCTGCTGAAATTATTCATCGTGTGTGTGCGCGCGCGCGCGTGTGTGCGTGTGCGTGCGTGTCGTTGCATGCAATGGATTTGCCATGACGCAGTGCATCCGCCACATTCCCCAAAGCGGGGCGGTCAGCAACAAAACATAACGAGATGATAACAAAAAAAATTCGAATTCTGTAACAAACAAACCCCCCCCCGCCCAATTTCTAGAGCCGCCAATGCACTGCGGTGAATGGAGGCGGTCCTTGATATACAACGTCCAACCATCCTTGTAACCCCTATGTTCAGAACGGCACACGCACAACAGTTTGTAATGCGGCACATCTTCACTGCAGGATGCTCGCAAACGTTTTCCGTATTCTGTATCCGCACACTTTACGTGTGTGTGTGTGTTTGGACCACAATCTTCCTGACCGTCTCACTCCCGAACCTTCTCGCTCTCTCTCTCTCTCTCTGGAGGAGGTTACATGCCACCCGCTTCCACCTGTCAGATACAGTAAGCATTCAGAGACACCAATTGTATCGTTGCAAACAAATACACTGTTTAATGTGAGGTTAATATTAATGAAACGGGATATTTATATTTAGAATCTTAAGTAAAAGCGGACTGAGAAACGAAACGCAGGAACTAATATGAAGTGTACGAATACGTTTCAGACTTGTCAATATTTTCTAGCAAATGCACAGCTAAAGTCAGTTCGCATCAATGACACGGGGTGTTTAATTACATAAAAGCATGTTAAGTTATCTCGTAAAAAAAAAAAGTTTAACTTTTTTTTTCAACGTTCGGAGCGTTAGGCTGTCGTTTTGCATTTTCGAGCGGGACTGTAGACATTCATGGTTTCGGTTTTGCTTCTCAGTTAGACTTTTTTTGATGAAATCCATATTTGATAAACGCGCACGTACGTTGAAACTTATTTCACACCGTACGTAGCCACACTGTACTGATCCGGATGTGCTTGCACAAGTCAGTAGGTCCCAAGCTGGATGGGAATGCCAGCCGCATATTATCTCTTCACGTTGCTAAAGGCATTCGGTAATGAATTCCTATTTTTAAGATCAATAATTTCAGTCCATTGATATTGACAGTGCCAGGGTAGATTTGTGGCTTTCTGTATTGTCGAGTTGGGTCACCAAGCCTCTGTGTTTGGGACCCCCACGTGTCCTCTGCCCTGCACATCGGCCAATTCCACTCTTGTTTGGTCCACTCCTGTAAATGCTGAAACGTTGACGGGCCGAGGTTTTCGGCATTCAAGGGGTTTCAACATTTTTCGATTTAAAGCTTTCGTGACTGCAGGGGTTCATCGTCTTGGTTCTTTCGGTAAAGTCACGTAGAAGGGAAATAATAAAATAATAAAAATAAAACAATAAAATAATTCTCACGACGTTTCGGCCACAACGCAAGCAGCCGTCCTCAGGTGAAGAACAAAGTCACGTAGAAGGGAAATAATAAAATAATAAAAATAAAACAGGTGAAGAACAGGTCTGTCGGAAAAACAGGTGAAGAACAGGTCTGTCGGAAAGACAGCGTCTTTCCGACAGACCTGTTCTTCATCTGTTTTATTTTTATTATTTTATTATTTCCCTTCTACGTGACTTTACCGAAAGAACCAAGAAGAAGGGGTTTCAACATTTGTTTTTTTACAAAAATTATCTTTTCCTTTAAAAAGCGCGGAAATCGCCCCGCAAAGGTTTTCTCGCGTTTTCAGTATCGCGGGTCCGAGGTTCGCAACGTTAAGCTCAAGAGTTACGTTGCCTCTTTGAATCGCCCCCGTGACAGGAGATGGACCAGCGGGAGCTGTCACCGATGTCTCTCGCAAACAACGTTAGTTTTCGCGTGTCAAACGATCGCACCTCTTCTAAAAGCAAGAGAGCGGCATTTTCTCTCTCCCTCGTTGCTTTCTGTTAAGGCCAATTTTTGAATGCGAGGTGATGTCCACCCACCGCGCAGTGACATTTCCGTAGCCGCGGTAGGATCCGATTAGCACGGTCGACTACGTACGGTGCAAAGGAAGTTCCACACACACACACACCAGCTCGTCGTATTCACAAGACATTCGTTTATTTCAGACAGGCCACATAACGCGCAAGCACGTTTCCACTGGAAAGCCACCTCTAATCCTGTTGCGCTGGAGAAGGTTGGAATATCGACGGCTGACCCGCTTCAAGAAGTGCGCTGGACTGCCGCTGGTTCGAGCCTTTTGCCATTCATTTTATCGTAGATCTGTATTAACTAGGGGTCATCAAGACACCCGTCATCTCAGATGGTTGGAAACGTTTGTGCACGGAGTGCTTGTTTTGTGTTTGTTTTGAAGCCATTCCAACCCCGCTTTAATTATACCAATTTTTTTCCTTCACATTTTACTTAATTGGAAATGCGCGGTGTCTTTGGCAGAGCAAACGCCGCAATGCCTCCCCTTTGAAATAATCGAGACTTTATTGGCAACATGGTCAAAACGCGGGGAGACTTCCGATTTAAGCACGGTTGGTGGCGACGTACGGTGCGAAGGAAGTTCAGCATACTAAAATATAAATAGATACACACATACGTACATAATACAGGGGAGAGGTGGGGGGGGGGAATAATTCAACGTTAAAAAAAATCTTATATCGTTTGCCGTTGCGATACGAGTTGTTCTTTGAGCCGTTTATCGAAATTTGATTACGAGCGTTTTTATTTTATTTTGCTCTACGACTATTGCGTCGGGGAGCACAAACCGAATCCGACTGCTGCTCCAAAAAGTAAAAAAAACAATCAATACTGCATCTGTATCGTTTACATCCCCTGAGGGTTTAGTAGTCAAAGACACTGGAAACGGGATTTTAGGCATTGGATTTAAATGTTAAGAGCGTTTCTGGAAGTGTGTTTTTTTTCCTTCTTCTCAGAAGGAATCTGTTGTGTATATATATATTTTGCTGGACGAAGGTGGGAGCTGGTTGATTGACCAAGAAATACACTTTATATTACGATGACTGTAAAAGCCGTTTGGTTGATTTGCGCGCGCTTAGGCGTTTTAAACGAGGAACGGTGGCGGTGCTGTGGATGGGGGGGATCGTTGGATCTTGTTTTTGTAAAAGCGCGTTTCAGAACTTGTCTCACTGGCAGCCTCGAACTCCCCCCTCCCCCCGCTCCCCCCTCCCCCCGCTCCCCCCTCCCCCCACCTGAAAGTGGCTTCACTGCTCGCGGTCGATGCTCACCCCCCCAACCCACACGCAGGGCCGCTCGGGCGAGCTACGGATTGAAGCAATCATTTGGTGATGCTCTTACTACTGCTGCTGCTGTTGCTGCTGCTGCGTCGGCAGCGGTGCGCGCAGTGTCACGAGCGCAGCGTCGCTGACATCGCAGGCCCAAGACTGGAGGAGGACATATGCACGCTTCTGGCCACTACCTGACGATGCTGGTTGTGACTTCCCAGCGAAAAAACGTCCACAGCCTGCAATTGGTTAACTCGGTTGTGGATTCGCTCTCCAAACAACAACAACAACAACAGTCATCGGTGTGGAGTGCTGAAGCGGTAATAATACATAGGCGCGTTCGTGCGCTAACCACTGCGCCACCACTCCTCCAACCTTTCAATCTAATTCCAATTTAACAATCTATCGCTTTCCTAATTAACGTATATCGCTTGTGTCTCGCTTACGTCGAATGGCTTCTTGCTCGGCCACGATAATTAGCCCCCCACACCCTCAATCTACTGAGGGTGTTGGCAGTCGGCATGCGGCGCATTGCGCGTCTCGATTACAAGTGTCCCTCGCGCTCTGTGGGTTCGGTTGGCGAGATTTTGCGCTGTGTATATGTGCAGCGAACCTTTTTCTACCCACAATTCGCTCCGTGCGGTTTCAATTCACTCTACACGCTGCTGTGCGGTCGGACGTGGGACAACATTGTGTGGGTGTACTGTGTGTGTACGGTGTGTGTGTGTGTGTACGGTGTGTGTGTGTACTGTGTGTGTGTGTACTGTGTGTGTGTGTACTGTGTGTGTGTGTGTGTACTGCTTGCGCTACACGGCAGGCAGCGGTCTCCTCGTGCGGTTTCGCTCTGTGAGCCCCCCCCCCCCCCCCCTTTTTGAACGCATCTACTACTACCGACACAGAGCGAGGGAAACATGTGCAAGTGGACTGTTCAAAATCAAATGACGTGGATCATTAGCTTACTCCCATCACGATGCACGCATCCAATCGTCGTGCGCGTGACAGCCGAGCGTTAACGTTCGATGCAAAATGTATCTGTAAATGTTCTTAGCCATAGGCCAGTGGAACAAACGGCACTGAAACATGGGAGCTATTCGGTCATATAAATTAGACGGAACACACACACACGAGACATTTTCAACGAGACTATATGACGAGACAGCACAGTACACACGAGACGGACCAATATGAGTTGACCGATAATACAAACGAGATAATAAATCGTACACGGTAAGTTCCCGCTTAACGTGTGCTCACACAACGCGTTTTTCGCTATAACGCGGTTCTTCCATAGGGGAACACACAACGTAGAACGAGCCCGTTATAATGCGTAACACCCACCACCCCCGTTATAACGCAGAACGCGCCCGTTATAACGCGGTATCTGAGCTAATTGCTTGAGCTGCACGACTGACCGGAGCGATACAGTACGCGGGACGATAGAGTAACGCAGCAGCGCGTATATAGTATCTCGCCAAACTTTATCGTTTCGTTATTTATGGGGAAATAGTTTTCGCTTCAGCGCGATTTTCACCTAACGCAGGCCCCTTTTCAGACACGCATCTACCGCGTTAAACGAGGGCTCGCCGTAACGTCCATGAGTGAATCTAACCCTGCTCCCAAAGTGGCCCCTAATTCATCGACCCTCTTCTACCTTTTATCGCGAGGCCTTAGTGCCTCCTGCACGGCAGTAAGGCCACGTTTTGAGGGTCTGTGAACGAGTTTCCGTAGTCTAAGGCGAGGATTATACGACGCACTTCCCACACCCACCCTGCCCCCCTCGCCCCCAGTTTATTTTAAAGCGATAAAAAAAAAATATGAAGACGCGTGCTTATACATCGGTAAGGTGCGCGTGGTCGAGTGACATGAGTGAGTGCGTTTGAGACCAGGTGTTGTTGAGCTTTATCGATGCCGGGCACAAGTTTTGTTTGGAAGTGATGGGGGCCGTCTTACGTTCCGCAAGCGACTTTTTGTTTAAATATGGAGAATAATGTGGATAGAAGGTTGCAAGAGCCTTCGGTGTCGGCAATGCTGGAACGCCACGTGAAGTCGCTTGCTTTTTGAAGTGAATGACTTTGTGGGGGGGGGGGGGGGCAGGTTACGTGCAATCTGGCCCTCACTAACGTTATAATTGTCAATGGTAGGTCATGCTAATGCCGTTGATGTTGTTGTTATTTACGCCATTCGCCAAAACAAGGAACGACGAAATGCACTTTAGAATATATGCAAACGCTGCTCGCGATGCCGATGAGAAGAAGCGATGGATATCGTACGACGACTCGTTTCAGGAGTGAATGACGTGAGGATTGATATCACAGTCGACATCAAGTCACGACTGCACAACGTTTCCTCCAACCCTCCCCAAACCCTCCCCGGTATAGCCATACAGAGACCCTTTGGGGGCCAATCGCTGTTAGCGAGCGCCTATTAAACAGCAACAAAAATGACTTTGCACGACGGGGTTTCGTGTGGCCAGCACCACGGACGCAAGCGCATTGCCCGGGCCGCCTTTGTCTCCCCACCCCCTCCCCACCTCGCCGACGTTTCGGCGGACCCCGCCACGCCAGGACCAGGACTATGTTCGGACATCGCCACGGATGTTCGCCGCGGTCGCCAGAATCGACGTCGAGGGTTGAGCCGTCGGGGGATCGTAGCCCGGTGGGGCACGCCAAGAGTGCAGTACAACTTTATCACTCGACCCCTGCCGAGGCTTTGGGGGCAAGTCGCCTGCAAACGGACCGCGGGGAAACGAGCTCCCTCCGATTTGTCTCCCGACAAAAGTCGCATGCGCAACCGCGTTCAACGTTGTCGCCTTCAAACGACGAGTTGCGAGGGACCCTGTCGCAGGCCACCAAGTCGCCGTGCAACGAAGTGGCGAGCAACGATGGGAGCGAAGCTTGGATGGCGCCTCCAGGCAACTGACGTCGCGCGGACGGCAAGTGGGAGACTCAAAAGTTGAATGCGACTCGAGGGCGAATTCTGACAGCAGAGCGCGCGACAACTGTTGCCCCTCCACCCCTCATCCTCTCCCATCCGCCAGCCCCCACGTGTAGGTTGCGTGGGCCAGATTTGAGATTTGTAAATTAGAATTGTACAAAGTGCCATGAAGAACGGCAGCCAAGCGCCTGGATGTTGCTGTAACCCCATGGTGGCGTGGGGATGGGGGTGGGGGGCGGGGAGTTGCCAGAACCGTCGTCAACACGACTCACCGCAGGTCGAGCCACACGAAACCCCCCAGTGATGAACATTGAACGTTTGGTGGTGCCACGTTGCGCCGACGGTTCCCAACCGCGTTCACAATGTTGGGCGGCGCGTGGAGCGCGCGAGGAATACAAACAAGAAGATCAATATTCTAAGATTGTTGGTAAACAACGAGCGGCGTAATCATTGCGGGTCGTAGCGCACAGCAGCAACCCCCAGTAAACATGCAACCAACGTCAACCAACGGTACAACGTCAACCAACATAACCCAACGTTATCCAACGTCAACCAACGTCATCCAAAGTCAACCAACGCCAACCAACATCATCCAACGTCAACCAATGGCCCAACGTCAACCAATGTCATCCAACGTCAACCAATGTCATCCAACGTCAACCAATGTCATCCAACGTCAACCAACGGTACAACGTCAACCAACATAACCCAACGTTATCCAACGTCAACCAACGTCATCCAAAGTCAACCGACACCAACCAATGTCATCCAATGCCAACCAATGTTATCTAACGCCAACCAACGGTGCAACGTCAACCAACGTTGAACCAACGTTGCATGTTTACTGGGAACAGCATGAATACCAAACGGCTCTTCTCTTGTCAATTACCCCGATCCGAGGGTGTGTGTGTCGGTCTGTTCCACGTGTCGTCGTTTTATGTTTAGATATTTCAACAGGAATATTATCACCTTGAGATGGGACATCTCGTTTTTCCAGGGTGTCAATTGACAATAATCGTCTTGTAATGCTTAATCGATTTGTCAATTAAAATCCTTTTTTTGTATTATTATGATGATACATGCAACATATTCCTGGGTGTTAGAATCGATTATTATTTTCCATATTCTTAGTTGTTTCGGTAAAGTCACGATTATTTTCCACTTTTGCGGTGAATGCGATTTGTTTGTGTGACCCTGTAGACTATCCAGTAAACATACAACGTTGTTCTAGAGTTGACGCTTTCGTGACTGCAAGGATTCATACTCTTAGGTTTTTTCGGTAAAGTCACGTAGGTAAAAAATAATAATAAAAGAAAATTATAATAAATTAATGTAGTTATTTTTTCACCTACGTGACTTTACCGAAAAAACCTAAGAGTATACAACGTTGTGTGTTTGGTTAACGTTTCATTATTGCTGGCCCAACGTTGGGTTAACGTTGGATTAATGTTGGCCCAACGTTGGGTTAACGTTGGCATGTTTACTGGGGTGCGCCTGCAAGTCTCCCCCGTCGTTCCTTGTCCCCCCAGTGAACGAAGCTCACAGTTCGTGCAGGAGATCCCGTGAGACGCAGCCTTGGTGTGCGTGCTTGTTGACACAGCCAGGCGAAACGAGAGGCGGTAATTCGCTATTGTGACTCGCTTCTCCCCCCATTGAGCCCACGGTTTCATTAAGGGGGTAATTTTACGGCAAACTGTGTACCCGGCAACAAGGCGCTTGCCAGGGGGAAACTAAAGTACTGCAATAATTTGACACGATGGGTTTAGAGTTCGCGATTATCCATCAAGCCAATTAACACGCAATTGCGTTGCAAAGTCACGCGTTTGTTGAACGGCGAATGCCCCCACGGCTCCGTAAACACGGTACACACGTGGGTTTTGACCGCAGTTTTGCTTTTCGTTGGTTTTTTTTTTTGGGGGGGGGGGGGGGGGGGCGGGGGGCGACGCGAGCAGAGAACGTGTGATGGCAGCGGTGGTGATGGTGGTGGTAATTATCATAAGTTGTGTTTTTTATATAGAGATCTCTCCTTTCTATATTCTATATACACCGTCTCTAACCCGCATTAACTCGTATCGCTCGGGTGTTTCTATGCGCTGTTGAAGTAGGGTCATTTCCCGAAACGTCGCCTATTATACATTTAGAATTTTAAGATATCGCGACACACTGTGCTATTGACGGATCACGTTGAGTTCTCTTTTTGTGCGCCCGGGACATCTGGGAGCTCTTGACCACTCCACGTCATCTCAGTGCATCTCAGAGGGCACCTCCAGTGGCAGCTGTCCCTGTGGGGGCCCCACGGCGACTTGGCACCTGTGCTAGTGGTAGAGTTTGCCTCTCTCAAGCTATCACGAACCTGTGGTTGAACACAATAATCATGAGCGTCCTCGTGGAATATATATATAACAATATAATTGCAGACAATGTGCCCCTTATATGTCCGTCTCTCCGCATTATAATGAAACCATATTTTAGGCAGCTCACCTGCATTGATTCAAGCAAGGTCCTGCCTCTGCTGACGAGACAATGAATGTTGCAATCTTTCGATTTAAAGCTTTCGTAAAACATAATAAAATAATTCTCACGACGTTTCGGCCACAACGCAAGCAGCCGTCCTCAGGTGAAGAACAGGGCTGTCGGGAAGACTGAAATTTCAGACGCTGTCTTCCCGACAGACCTGTTCTTCACCTGAGGACGGCTGCTTGCGTTGTGGCCGAAACGTCGTGATAATTATTTTATTATGTTTTATTTTTATTATTTTATTATTTCCCTTCTACGTGACTTTACCGAAAGAACCAAGAAAATGTTGCAATCGTTCCAGCATTTTCTTGCATTGAACCACTGCTGCTGAAATGGTGCACTCCCGGAAGAGCGTGGGGCTGACAGGATGTGTTAAAACAATTATATGATGCGGAGGATCGAGGCGGATAGTCGGCTAATTCTTTTTTTTTACGACTAAACAGGGTTTCTGAAACCGCATTTTCATTTTCATGTTTTACCAATCTCTATACAATTTAAGTCGTGACACACTGCACGCGCCTGATGATTGGTAACGACTGCCCCACCTGTGAAGGTTGGGACAGCACGGCACACGAGGGGGTGGGTGGCCAGTACCACACCCTGCAGCTTCTGTCTCTCCTGGTGCTGATGTTTGCACACCGCACCAGATGCTAATTTAAGGCTGAGTCGACCTTGGGGAGACCAAGTGCCAGTTCAAATATTCGCCACTGGATTTTCATAAATGTGATGATCGAACTTGGGTTGCCGGGTTCATAGCGCAATGCGCTAACCACTGCGCCACAGCTCCCCATACATACATCTTCTCTTCGTTTGAATGAGCACTGACAAACATCACGTGGGATACACATGTACACATGCACACACATTACTCCTTTGCCAATCAACTGTTGGATGGAGGGCTTCCCACGTTGTCAGTCCGGTCATACTTCACCACTGTAGGTGCATATAGAACACACACTGAGTCTTACAGGTGCTTATAGGATATGCATTGAGTCTACAGGTGCTTATAGGATACATACTAATACCGTGAGTGACAAAGGCCACACCAGCTGACAGGCAATTATGGAAGTGAAAAACTGGGCGCTGTCAGAGAGCCGCTTGTGGGGTTTGCGCCCTTCCCAAGGCGCGCTGTTTTATGCATTCCGTTTTTATGAACACACTACTGCATCTTCCAATCGTATACTTTTGACACGTATGAAATATAGAGGACGGCAGGATTCACTTTATATCGGTATCTTTCGTCGGCGCAATAACTCACGCCCCCCCAACCCCTCTCACTTATCTCCCCTTTTATAAACCCGCTATGCATTATATAGGATTACAAAAAAAAACCCCCATCAACCCATTCGTCAAGACAGTACCATTGTGTGTGACCTTAATACATTTTATATTCTTTGGGTCTTTCGGTAAAGTCACGTAGATAAAATATAAATATATCACGACGTTTCGATCGCAACGCAAGCGGTCGTCATCACCTTTCCCTGATGACGACCGCTTGTGTTGCGATCGAAACGTCGTGATATTTTAATTATTTTTCTATCTACGTGACTTTACCGAAAGACCAAAAATAATATGAATCCCTGCAGTAACGAAAGCTTTAATCCAAGATCTATATAATAGGCGACGTCAAAGGGTAATTTCTGTTTCGGCCACGGTGTTGTTGATGAACGCGTTGAGTTTAAAAAAAAATATTAAAACATTTATTTTCATTACTATTTTTTGCTTATGCAGAGCACGGCCAAACAACACGCGTCGGACAGGATAGACTGTGACGGCGGCGGCGTCCGCGTGCGATCCAACGCTTCAAGAGGCGAGCGTTGGTGGATCACGTAAATATTTGTGGAACCGCCCAAGCTGGGCTGCGAGGTGGCCAGGAGATAGCATCACACGCAGGTGGGGATGGTGAACTCGTCTTGTTGCGGACCCTGTGGTGTGTGCGGTGTGTGGTGTGTTGTGTGTGTGTGGTGTGCGTGGTGTGCGTGGTGTGTGTGTGTGTGGTGCTGGCCACCCACCCCCTCGTGTACCGTTGCGGCCTTCATAGGTGCTCGCTAACAGCACTTGCCCCTACAGTCTGTTAAGGCTATATGGGGGATATTTGTATTGATCTTTGGTGTGTGTGTGGTGTGTGTTGCCATTCTCCGGCCTCCCCGATTTCGCCAAACCCCGCAACGCTAAGCGGAAACACATTCTCACTGCTATGGAATTCATGTCCCAAACGTCCCAATGAGGGGACTCTCTCCCGAGAGGACTCTCTCCCGAGGGGACTCTCTCTCGAGAGGACTCTCTCCCGAGAGGACTCTCTCCCGAGGGGACTAGGGGACTCTCTCCCGAGGGGACTCTGTCCCGAGAGGACTCTCTCCCGAGAGGACTCTCTCCCGAGGGGACTCTCTCCCGAGAGGACTCTCTCCCGAGGGGACTAGGGGACTCTCTCCCGAGGGGACTCTCTCCCGAGGGGACTCTGTCCCGAGAGGACTCTCTCCCGAGGGGACTCTCTCCCGAGGGGACTCTCTCCCGAGGAGACTCTCTCCCGAGAGGACTCTCTCCCGAGGGGACTCTGTCCCGAGAGGACGCTCTGCGGGGAGAATCCCGAAAGAGTCCTGCGATCCAGCGACGCTTTTGTCGATAATCAATTAGACGTTCCGAAATCAGAATATGTATTCATACTGGAGGAATCCGCTGAGCTATAAAGCTCTTTTCCCCACAGATGTTCAGTAAGTGTATATTTAATACGACAAATGTATCTCCAACTTTTGTGGGCAGCAGAGGGGAGTGGATTAAAGTCCAATGTTGTACTTCTATGCTCCCTGCATCCAGCAAGGGGTGATAGATGATCATCTCCTTGGCGGCCCTGAGCTAGCAGTGGACATTCCACATTCCTATGACACTTGACCTATTTGTCCCTTCAATTTCCTACCAGGCAGCGGGGCGGGCGGGGGGGGCATACGCATGGATATTTTTTTTACCGCGTCCATTATTTATCACAGTCCTCCTCCGTCTGTACGCAGTACATACACGCGTTGGTTTAAATCGGAACTCGTGGCAACTCTGCGAGCTCGGTAAAATTGAAAGTGCACGTCGCGTCTCAGTCTCATCGCTGGCTGATCCCATCCTGCCACAGGGCACCGCAGTGAAGGTTTCCTGTCGCCAGCGGTGGGTCGAGTTTCGGTTGAGCACTCGTACCCGGATCGGTGGAAGCTAAAGCCGTGCTGCCAACGTGCTTACGCATGCGCGTTCGTTGAACCTCGTTTGGCACCGAGCGTAGCCGACCGTGTGCTCACCGGAGGTGTGGAGGGAACGGCAACGAGCAAAAGGCAAGAATCCGTTTGAAAGAAATGAGTTTTGCACTCTTGCAAGGTGGGCCACCGTGGCGTTTAGTGGACGGCTTCTTGACAGGGCTTCATTTCTCACTCCACGTTGGCTCGCGGGTTCGCAAGCTGCAGAGCGGGAGGGGAGGTGGCACGTGGCTTTAGCAGTCACAGCCGTAGCGAGAGAGGCACGGTGGATGTGGTGTGCTGTGTGTGTGGAATATTTGTTTTCTCCGAGTGGCTGACCACAATGGACCTCGGTTGAAATTCAACTGTGGCTGTCACCTGTAACGCCAGGCAGTCCAGCAGCATTGAGATTACATAATAATACTGTAACGTTGGTTGTTCCCAATGTGTCAAGACAACTATTTGAGATGCCGGGTCAGGTGACGAGAGCGATTCTGACTTCCTGGTTTCTGACCCGAGGATATTTGACGCAGTCGCAAGCGAAATGTCGCATCCAATTGCTACATTGTTCTCCGATTTACCGGTGGGTGTGCTCAAACAATTATAATCGGTCTCGTAAACGCTTGCACAACGCATGAAAATGTAAAGTGATCGAGCATACAGATAAGTCACATCGAGACTCTCAAAACTCATTGTCAGGAGGGTGCTCCATTGGGTGCTCACCCCATTCATTTAATGAGGTTTTCTGGCGTGTAAGGGGAAAACCAGAGTACCCACCATACATAGCTCCCAACGGATGGATACAAGAATTCAGTGCCACGTACTGCCATTTTCTGGCCGACGTGCAGAAAGCCACAGCCTGCTGATGAGACTCAAGGCGTTCGAAGTCGGTCAAGAGTTTGCTGCTTGTGCTCGTGCTGTTGGACAACGTTGATCAGGAAGATCCTTAGGCGAATGTGACTAAAAATTAAATAACTTTTTGGCGGTGAGAAAACACATTCCTGGAACGTTGGGTTGTTCGGTCAATGGCCAGGGTCAACGGCGGCGTGGTGTATTCCGCAAATATGCCAGACTGAGGGCGGGCACAAGCCGGCGTGAGTAGGTTAAACGTTGAGTTTTATAAGGGGACCACGGGGTGACCAGCCCCTCCCCTCCCAGCCCCACTCCTCCCACCCCCCACCCAGCCCCATCCTCCCCACCCAGCCCCATCCACCCATCCCCTCCCTGCACGACGGACGGACGGACACAACAATCCCATGTGGGCTGGTGTAACCAGGAGGTTCCTACCAGTAAAAGGTTGCCCATTGATTTATAACTTTTATTCTTGAAATCAATGGCTGTGGTTACGTCTAATGTTTGTTGGCTTTGCGAGAGAGTTGGGGTAAGGGAAAAGAGTCGCGGGTTAGAATATTAACGACGAGGCTGTGTTCATTGTTTGTGGTTAGCGGCGTCAGAAAGGCAGTGCATCAAAATCCACTGTTGGAGTGCACTCGGCTCCCACGTGTACGCTCCCTGCCTGCGCCACCAACCCGTACCGCAACTGGCGTGGTGTAGGTCAAACATCCCGCGAACTGCACGGCAACGTTCTTATTCAGCAGTGGATTGACAAAGGGTTGGGCTCTACATGGTTCGTATTCAGATGTGATTTCAAAACCAAGAGACAGTTGAGGCTATATACGTAGGTTGATGAGCTCTCGGTGTCGTGGATCAAAGGCTGGCACTAGAGCTGGGGAAAACGTTTGATTTGATTGACACGCAACAAAGCACCTGCACCAGGGCATGCGTCGATAAGAGGCAATCGAAGGGGCCGCATTCGTGATGTTGACTTCCCCAGGCCGTTGCCTAACCACGGGGGCGACGTCACACTACTCACGATGCTGGCAGGCGGTGGGCGGCACGTTCGAAAACAAAGTAGGCGGAAAGATACAAAAGAAACCAACTAGGGATAACAAACGAGTGAAATGAAGTCCCATCTTTTTTTTCACAGTTGCAAGGGCGAGGAGGGAAATGACATTTGTGGTCGACCGCAACTGACATTTTCCTTCCGACTGCCAGATGCCACAATCGTTGAAAAACTAAAACCCCCTATACTACGGCTAGACGAGCACGTAAAATCTGACTACAATAACCCCCCCCCCCCCCGAAATCGACCTATTTTTCTTCGCGAAAACATTTAATTAAGCAGCGCCAGTGACAAATGCAGCGAATGCGCGGCCCACATTTCACAAAGTGTCACGTTGCCATGTTTTATTCACAAGACACACACGCACACATCACGCGTACCGCCTGATATATTCACGCACGCACGCACACACTGACATCCCGCGCAAGCGGAGACAACGAGCACCTTACATTTAGCCTGGGACAGACTGCTGGGGGCAACTTCGGTTCGCGAAAACCTACACAGGCCGCAACGGCACGACACACTCCGAGCGCCTTTGTCTCCCCAGTGCTGACGATGTTCGCGCGCTCTGTTACAAGACTCGTTTAGGGCCGAGTCGACGAAGGGAGAGGCGGAGGAGGGGACAGGGTTCAGATTTGTGCAGTTGGCGCTGTGCGTGGCCCAGGAATCGAACTTGGATTGAATGGGCTCGTAAGGAGCAGTGTGCGAACCACCTTTCAAGACCGGCACGGCAGACGATGGGGTGGGTGGACAGCACCACGCGCCGCCGCCTTTGTCTCCCTAGTGCTGTTTGCACACCGCACCACGTGATTATCTAAGGCTGAGTTGACCTAGGTGATGCCCAGGACCAATTGGCCACTGTCGTTGGTCGTGAGCGGGAATCAAACTCGGCTAGCTAACCTGGCCACACGCTCGCACGAGCACACACACACACAGTGATCGCTGTAACGCGGTCACGAACACACACATACACACACACAGTGACTGTTGTAAAGCTCTCCCAGGGGTGTGAGGAGGGAATGGGTAGCAGACAATTTAAAATGACAGCACGAGTATATATAGTGCATTCCGCCGGGCGTAGCGAAACCTCCGGTCGAGATGAATTTGAAATAAACACACTTTATTTCGAGCCTCAACCCCCCCCCGCTCCCTTGTATAACAAAATTCATTATTTTAAAGTAACACGTCATTGTCAACGCAAAGGGGGAAGGAAAATAAACAAACATGAACGCAAACCACGATTCACAACAATGGAAATAGTTTAAGACCCATACGAGTTGTATCTGAATCGGACGAGCCATCAAACCACCGAGGTTTACGAATGGGTCGTCTCTGGGGGGACTCAATCAGCGGCCCAATGCTCAGGCCCGCTTGGTGCATTGTTACAGCCGGGACTCACCCCCCCAGCCCTACCCCCCCAATACCTAACATGGGCCAGCTATCATCGGAAAAATGACACGCGCGCGTACACACAACACCAAGACACCCACCACCACCACGTGGTCTGAACATTCTGTCGGGGCAAGTGTTGTCAGCAAGCACCAAGGAAGGTCGGCACAGTGCGGCGAGGTGGTGCGGTCAGGACCATGCCAGGGCCACCTTTGTCTCCCCGGTGCTGATGCTGACGTGACAAACCGGGTGTTGACTGAAGGCGGAAATCTAAATCGGGGCTACCCCAGGCCACCGGGGCTGTAGTGCAGTGCACTACAACGACACTACTGGCTCCTAGCACACACAACACAACGATCCTTCATATTAGCCCTAACAGACGGTTAGGGCAAGTGCTGTTAGAGCACCACCTATGAAGGCCGGCACAGCACACGGCGGGGTAGAGGGAGGGGCAGCACCACGCCCGTCCGCCTTTGTCTCCCCAGTGGCGATGTTTACACACCGCACTAGGTACTCATTTAAGGCCGAGCCGTCCTAGGGGAGGCCCAGGACCGGATCAGATAATCGTTACTGGTGTTGACCGTGAGCAGGAATCGAACTCGGGTCGACGGGTTTGTCGCGCAGCGCGCTGACCGCTCCCCACACATGGCACGCATTCACAGACACACCAACACATTCATACATAGCCAAGCGCTCGCACACACAAACATATAAAGACAATTACAAAGATGCCCCGTGTAGCCTGCAAAAGGCTTGTTGGGATAAGTGGCCTCCGTAGATGGCTCGCCAACAGCACTTGCCCAAACACAACAGCTGCCATTCGCCCCACAAATTGACGCTGACATCACCACAGCGCTTGTGCCAGGCTAGTTGCACTTTTGAGGCCACGTGAAGTGTCGAAGGCTCGCTGATAGGTCACGGGACAGACCCAGGTGACCATGGGTTCACTGACCGAGATGACCGACAGATGCACCCACCCGTGCTCCGACCGTGCCGACACAAACACAACATCAGCGGCCGTTCGCCACGAAGTCCGAATCTTTATCCTGGAGAAATCCCAATGAGCTACAAAGATATTTTTTTCTCACAGACGTCCAGCAATGGCGGTGACGTCACGGCGGCATTCGTGCCACGCTTGGTGCACGTAAACACACGAACACATGCGCACACGCACCCACGGACACGCCAACAACGACAACCCTAATTAAACGCGGAGGGGGGGGGGGGAGTTTATTGGGTTTTGTTTTCCATTTACCTCCCCTCGCTTCTCTTCACTCGGAAAAAAGACCCCCCCCCACTTCACCAGCAGCCGTCGCACCGCTCAAAACAAACCAACGGTTTTAAATGAACACAAATGAAGCTTTTGACACACGCGCACACGTGGCCGAACGAGCGACACTTCCCAAGGAACTTGCGTTATTACACGGAACGTCAACACTGCGACTCAAATCTTTGGGCTCGCGGATTTGGGGGCTGGGATGTGAACGCAGAGTGAAGACGTGGGAGCTACAGTTAAAGGTGAGCTCCCGGTGTCGCGGTGGGGTTTAACCACCTCTTGCCTCCGAGGTCTTAAAACAAATCTGGGACATCTCAAGGGAAGACGAATATCTCCGTGCACAGGAAGAGGGGATGACCGACTTGAGTTGAAACTGACAATGGGACCTCTTGTCTTGGGAAGACTCAGATTTCCCAGGACAGCGATCCTCAACAAACTCGGGATAGGGTCTCGTTGGGCAAGGTGGTTGTTGGGGCCAGTGTGGTTCTGGTCAGGGTGAGTGGTTGGCGAGTGTAGTTGGGTCCTGAAACATGATTAGGGGTAACGACTGGCTTGGGTTGGTTGTGGTTTTGGGTTAAGGATTTGAGCTCGTGCCCGTTTATGGATAAGGGGTGGGGATCGTTGATGGTTGCAAGAGTGGTTTAGGTGAAGGCTTGGGTGGTTCGGTTCTGAAGTACAGATAGGGGTAGGGCGAGGTTGTGATTGGCTGGGCTGTTTGTGGATCTGGGTTCGGTATTCGGGCTGGTTAGGGGTAGGATCAGCGTGCGGTTAGCGAGTGTGGTTATGGATAGGCGTAAGGCAAGGGTCTAATGTGTTAGTGCGGTCGTAGTTAGGGGTAAAGGTACAGCCTAAATGAGTTTTTGGTAATGCCTGTTCAAGGTTGGCGAGTGTGGATATCGTTATGGACAGGGCTATATTCTGATTGGCTGTGGTTATCAATAGTTCTATGATGTGGGTGTTGGCTCGTGTGGTTGTAATTAGGTTTCAGGCTCTGGCATGGTTGTCAAGTGTGGTGGGAGTTAGGAGCAGGGCTAGGCCTTTTGTTGGGGCGGGTGTGATCGCGGTCTGACCATTGTGAGAACAGGGCTAGGGTTTGTTCGATGTAGTTATGGGTAGGGAGAGTATATGATGGGTTCGTGTGGTTGTAGCTAAGCCTGGGGTCTAGACTGGTGTGGATATGGTTAAAGGTAGGGCTGGCGCACGCTTGGCTAGTTTGCACCACGCCATAACATTCCACTTTACCCCCAACAGTGACTTTAAACATTTTATTCACTTTCCACATTTTGCATCACATCGCACTCTTTTTTTTGTATACCGGAAACCCCCGCAAATGCGTCCGTGCGTGCCCTACACACATAATATACTCGTGTATTTTTATGTACGTATATATTATATTTGTTTTTATTTGTTTGAAGATAAACGGTAAGATCTCAAAATCCTGGCTAATGGGGCTTGACCATGATTCTTCAGATGCGTCTTCGTAAAAAGTTGAATGTAAAAATTGTTACCATTGTCACCGTCCAGAAGTGTAATGTTTTTGCTATCATGCCCCAGTTGTCAGTAGATCACGAGGTAGAGTAAAGCAATATTCAGAAACCTCATGCACAGCAAAAGTCAGTGGCCACCACAGCAGCCATAAAACATTGGAGAGATGGGCGGAGGGTGGGGGTTTACAAAACAGAACCGAATTATCATCGTCATCCTGGTCGCGCTTTTCCACAACGCGAAGGGGTTCATGGCAATCTTCTTCACGTGCGGTGCGATCAACCGTGGTGACTGATGGGCCGATTATATCGGCCGAGTGTTGGCTGCGAGCAGAGCTCCAGAAAACGGTGACACGCGCTCGCGACACGCCGACACGCGTGTCTGGAGCAACGCACACACTGGAATCGAGCAGCGCTCAAACCCAAAGCAAACAACTAATAACACTACCAATAACGATAACAAATGATGACAACAAAACGTAAGAATAATAACGGTACAACCCATGAACACAACAAGCCGCCTTTAAAATCCCATATGAACAATTTACAACAGAGTAGGGGGGGGGGGGGGGGTGGGGCGTGGGAAATCAAAACAAGAAGAGCAAAATAACAACGCAAAGTGAAATATGTATTTACAATTACCGTATATTCACAGTTGCGCGCTGGAGGTCGATGCCCGCGCTGCTGATCGTTAATCAGGACCGTGAGGCCACGTGCTGCCTCCGCACGCGAGGGAGTGGGGTAACATGGTGGCCTAACCCGACCCTCCCCCCCCCAAGACTCCAACTTGACCCTGACCCCATCTGAACTCAATTCCCAAGCCGGCCAACACGACACCAAACTATTCATTCATTTTCCGTGTGACCCCCCCTCCCTCCACCACAACCCACCCGGCCTAGTCGGACTCGCAACGAGTTCTTCAACGTTCTCAGCTCCGTGCGTTATGATGAGAGCCGTCGTCACCCATCCGTGGGGGGCGGCAGGGCGGGGATGAGGATTTCGTTATAAGCGATCATCTGAAAGCTGACCCCCCCCCCCACCGTCACTGCTGCACGATTGCCATCGAGCACGTACACGAGTAGTGGATGTGTGCGTGTGTGTGTGTGTGTCGTTCCCAGCAGAGTCGCGGACAGGCATGGGTAACAGTTTTATTTTCGCAATATACCTGCGCACATTTGTACAAATGAGAAATTGATAAAGGTAGCAAGTAGTAGTAGGAGTATATAATTGCGTCGGCCGCCTGTGTCTGGTAAAGGAATTGTTATTTTAATCTTTAACTTTGGCAACCGGCCAACAGCGCAAAGACATAAGTCGTGGATCGTCGGAGAAAGGGGGGGGTCGTGGCTACGAGAGACACGAGCAACGCCTGACCACGCCGTGAGTCGAAGTGCACTCAGACTCGAGAACGCAGATGGCTCAAATGAATCCGGTGAAATAAATCACAAGCTCATGAAACGCAGAGGGAGGAGGAAAAAAAACCCCACCACAGACGGAGATTTCGCTCTGAATGTCCAATAAATAAAAAGTCGTCTGGCTGTACGCCACTAGTGGAGGTTCGTACAGCGACTCCCCATAATCTTCCCATGATCCTCCCACTCTCGTCATCTCGTGCTCACCATCAAGAGACCGGTGGATGATTCGAGCGGGGCATGGGGGGCGGTGGTAACCCCGCAGCCACCATTCCCCACCGAAAACAAACCTCCGGCGCTGCTCACGTTGCCTTTAAAATATTTCTCTCGCGCGAAATCACGTTTATTATCATCATCGTCATCATCATCACCACCACCACCTTAGTTTCTCACAGCCGCCCCATGGAAGGTAAAACAGCGCTCTCGCCGGACAGGCGGTAATCGCCCACGCGTGTGGTCATGGGCAGCGCTTTCCGTAAAATGAGAACAAGAAAGACGCCCAATAAAAATACCCAACGCGGGATCCGTCACACCAGCCTGGACCGCCACTCTCCGGTTCGCGGACAGACGGACGGCCGGCTGACCGGCATCCACGATGAACTGGCGAGCGGGAGCCGCGCGCCACCCTCGGCGGCGTCTCTCCGTCTCAAGCCGGCGTGCTCTCTGTTGCGCCATCGTCGTCGTCGTGGTCGCTGCCGTTGTTGTAGTGGCCGTCGCCGCCGCTCTCTGCCATTGGGGGACGTCCCCGTTCGGACGCGCGCGTCAGAACGTGTGCGCGTTGCGGCACACGCCGCAGCCGAGGGCGAACTCCTCGCCCGTCGGTGGGTGCACCACGTGGAGAGGGCACTCAGAGCCCTCCAGCTGCTTGCCCTTGGGCCCTGCGAGGAGAGGGAGAGAGAGACCGGTTTAATCGGAGCGCCTAGTCCGCCGGGAGGCGCAGGGTTGGAAAGGGCTGCAGATAGAGGCATCGAGTTGAGATCAGAGGCTGAAGGGCACTGGATAGAGGGCAGCCAGCAGAGAATGGAGGGCAGAGAATATAATGGAGGGCAGATATTGGATGGCTGAAAGGAAAGGGGAGAGAGGAATGGTGGTAAACGGAGGAGTTTGGAGGACTAAAAGCAAAAGGTTGATGAAGAGAGTAGAAGTAAAGGGCAGAAAATACAATAAAACTAAAATAATCGATAATCCTGACGAATCATCACCTGCGCAAATCGCCAATATGAAACTCTTGCACGCGAGCGCGAGAGTTCGTGCGGAGCGATGCCCCCGAGCGCACGACAGGAGCGCATCTTGGCGCGAGGTCAACGTACCGGCGGGGCATCGTGGCAGCTCCTCCTTGGGCACGCTGGTCATGCGCTGGAAGTCGTCGTGGCACGGGTTGCAGAAGTGCGTGGTGCCGAAACAGAAGAACACTGCCACGGAGCAGCAGTAGCGGCACTTGTACTCGAGGAAGTCCGTGCCGTGCTTGGGGCACATCTACAGGGGGCGACAAGATCAGCACGGCAAGTGAGGAGGCAGCGGTGTTGGTCGTGGTAAGGAGGGTTTGGATGTTGACTGTGGCGTGTAAGGAGGTGTGGCCGCGGCGGCTTGTGGCAAGGAGGTTTGGTGGCGATTGACGATGGTGTCAACCGTGGTTAGAAGGTTTGGCCTTAGCAGGTGTCGCCGTTAGCTGTGGCGAGTAATGAGGTTTAGGGCGTGGTGGGTGTGGAGGAGGAACGGTTGTGACGGGTGTGGAGAGGAAACGACCGTGGCGGGCGGACCTGTGCACGCGACACGTCGGAGCAGCCGCCACAGATGAGCTCGCGGGGGTCAAAGTCGTCCCCGTGCCCGGCATCCACGTCGCAGCGCGCTTCACCGCCAAAGTAGGCCTGGCAGGCAGGGAGAGAGCCCAGTGGTCACACGCGGCGTGCGAGGGGCAAGCACCGTGTGGAGAGAAACCCGTTACAAGAACGCGGACACTCCAGTTATGGCGTAGGGGTTGTGGTGTTCGACAGAGCCCGGGCATGCGTCGCTTAAACACTCCCCACACCACGCGCGACCCCGCAGCATCGGTTTGAACCTTCTTGCACTTGTAGCAGACGTAGTAGGCGTAGCGGTTCATGGCGTAGCCGGCTGGGTCGCTGTAGAAGCGTGCGCCGGGCGTGCTGATGGCCTCGCTCTGGTGCAGGCCCTCGTACTCGAGCCGCATGAGCGCTTTCCTGCGCACGTCCTCGTACAGCTCCCCGATCGGCGCCAGCAGCTCCCGCAGCACAGGGTGGGCGATCTTGCTCTGTGCTCGCACGAAGAAACAGAATCACAATATTCATTTGTACTGGAGGAATCCGATGAGCTGTAAAGCTCTTTTTCAGAGATGTCCAGTAGGGGCGGGTAAGAACGGTACAACGCGGAAACAAAGACGCTGCCCTGCTGTGGCAAGGTGTTAACTACACCGCCACTACCCATAGACAGACAGATGTACACACACAAATATATACAAGAGACACACACACAGAACACAGTGTGTATCGACTGAGAATCAAGGGGGAAGTCCTCACACCAAACAGCGGCGGTGGTGATGATGAGGCTGTGAGAGCCGTCCTCAGAAGTTAGGCATCAATTTTACAACAACTACGGGATCTAGCGTTAGGAAAGAAATCAATGACCGAGGTGCGGAAGAGGCATCACCGGCATCAGCCGTGATGATTCGACATTGACCCGCAGACGTCCCCCCCCACCTTCCTCTGACATTAGCTGAGCAGGGGGAACGGAGCTGGCGGACGGACAAACCTTGCAGATGGGACCGAAACTACGGGAGGAGCTGGCAGAAGGAAGGAAGCGACAGTGAGCTGCGGTGGCATCGGACGGCATCGGCAACGATGACCTCTCAGGGCCTGAGCTTGACCTCGGCCTTCCGCCGCCGTGCGCGGGGGTTGGGAAACGGAACGGGCGAGGCGGGCGGACTGACCTTGCAGATGGGGCAAAGCAGGAAGCCGAAGGTGATTCGCGGTCCCACCCAGCGGTTCTCGAGCACGCGCCGGCAGCAGTGCAGGTGGAACACGTGGGTGCACTCCAGCTGCGCCGGATTCACGCGGGGTGGGGTGGGGGGGGGAGTGCGAGTGTGCGTGTGTACACACGTGCGCTCGGGTCAGCTAGGAGATGCAGACAGAAGGGACTGGAGATTGAGACAGGAGAGATGGCAGGCACAGGTAGAAATGGATGGAAGATGCAGACAGGAGAGAAGATTGATGCAGACAGGAAGAGACAGTAGGTACAAAGAGGAAGAGATGCGAGATGCAGAGAGCGGAGATTGGAAAAGCAGACGGCAGAGACGATGGATTCAGTCAGGAGAGATGCTAGGCACAGACAGAAGAGATGGGAGATGTGGACGTGTAGCAGAGCGGGGGGTCGTCAAGTACCTGCACAGCCGGCGCGGCAGACAGCGCCTCGGTGAAGCACACCATGCACATGTCGTCCGCGTCCTGCTTGAGCCGGCTGCTCGCCTTGCTGCAGCCGTGCAGGCAGGGCAGGCACGCGCTCTCGTCGCGCACGCCACCACACGCGTGTCCGCAGCCGTGGGTCTTGGCGCACGCCGTGCGCGCGTACTCCTGCGCACGCACGCACGCACGCAGCGGGGACGCGGCGACGTTGGCACGCGGGCAGATAGCGCCGGGCAGTCCTACAAATCTTCGGGGCAAACTCTCGCAGTTAACATTTAAACGACGTCTCGTTACGTTTGGGGGCATCATGTTTTGACGCTTGTGGTTTATTTCTCCGTGAATTCTGTGGTTCTAATTATATCCTTGCTTATGGCGACAATGTGTTCAGGAGCTATTATATGCCAATGTCGAGGTCTGTGAGCCACGACGAGAGGGATTCAGAAGAGAGTGTGTAGTTTTGCTGTTGTAATGTGCACTGATAAAATAAAGATTTGATTGATTGAATGGATTGCCAATTAAAGACGTTTTCAGATCGCGTAGGAAAAACTCAAATGAAGTGGACTAAAAACGGAGTAGTCTCACGCTGGGTTTAGTTTAGCTATTCAACGTTGTTTATTTTCGTTTGTTGTTTATATCGTCTGTACTGCACTTCTATTTGATGACTGTAATCCTGATCTGTAATGACTTCCTTCATGAGTAATTATTTTCAAATGCCCCTTTGTTCTGGGCCTCGAGACGGCAGGCGTGGCGGTCTAAATGATAAAAGAAGATGACAACGTGGGGCATCATGAGCAGTGAGCACTGATTTTAATAGTTCGATAACGAACGCGTCGTGAACGGTGGGAGCGGTGACTCGGCCCAGCGGCAGAGCAGCTCGCCGCTCATTGTTGCAGAGGCTCAAATACAGCGGCCCCCCTAATTAATACCGCCGTGAGGAATAACCATAAAAACACTACGCGCCGTCGTCTTGCTTCTCAGCGGACTTTAAGGATCCCATTATTACGTCGTTCTCAGGATCAGGCTGTCGTGTGCTGGGCATCACGGTCCAAATTCTCCAAGTTATAAAAATGACCCGCAGATCACCCATTTGGGATTGAAACTTGGCAGGACCCTAATAAAACTAGAGTTGCCAGAATCGGCGAGTCTTTCCTGGGTAAAGAAACTGGAATCACAATAATAAGAATAACGCGTCCCAGTTATTGCAGCATCGCACCTGGCAGTCGGGGTCGGTGCAGACGCTCCCGACAGCCGAGAGCTCCGTGTTACTCCGCGATGCGCAGAACCGGCAAGCCTCCACCATGCTGCTGGCCGAGGCCTTACCTGCTCAAGAGCACGCACGCACGCACGCACCCGTCGATACACGGGGGCACGTCAATACGGAGGAAAGGTTACAACAAGAAATGTCAGACTCAACGCGGCGCAACCTCAATCATGGGAACCGCTCGATGAGGCCTCCGAGGCTCGTTACTACGCGAAGAGCAGCGCACACAGAAAGTTGTGAACATTTGCCGGTTTGTCACCCACCACAGGAAGGTGGAGAGGTGAGTGGATGGGTGGGTGAGTGAATGAGTGGGTGAGTGGTTGAGAGGGTCGATGATTGGATGCTTGGGTGGGTGAGTCACTCGTTCAGTGAGCGGCTGGGTGAGTGGTCGGGGAGGTGGATGAGTGGATGACTGGATAGGCGAGTGTACGATGGTCGAGCAGGTGGACATGTGGGTGGGTGGATAAGAAAAGAAAAAGAGACGACTCTTGCAACGATTGGATTTTAACAACATCGGGGACTGCGAACCGTAAAATAAAATAAAGCAAAACTAAAAATCAAAAGGCTGTCTGTGGGATACATCCAGAGAGCTGCCGCTCGATAACCCGGGGCTTGAGATAATCGGCGTTCTGCTCAGGAGCTCGGCACTAAATTACGGCAGACGTGAGCGAGCTCATTGCCTTTTGGTGGCAGCAGCATCGGCAGCATCAGCAGCCTGGCTGACAATTTCAGACTTTACTGTGAGAAACGAGGAGCGGGAGGCACCTCTGTAGAGCGACCTTGTTGAAAGATGGGGGGGGGGCATACAAAAAAACTCCGGGCGGGGAGGGGGTAAGGGGGGGCATGACACAGTTGCTGTTAAACACCACTGAAACAAATGTTAGACGCAAAGCGCAATAAGTAATGCTTAGGAACTGCTTCTGTTTCTCTCTTGTACCAACATTTTTAGATCTGAGTATAGGAATTTAGGGGGGGGGGGGGGGGTTCAGCTCAAAGCATGGCCTGGCAGGAGGGAAGGCGATGTGGAGGGAGGGAAGGAGGGAGCAGGGCCGTAGCTAAATATTTCACCACCCGGGGTCAGGTGCCAACCTCCCAACCCCCCTTCCCTCCCACCATGCAGTGTGTTGTCCTTTTGTTGTCCACGGTTGGGGACGTACGGTGCAAAAGAAGTTCAACATACACCACCACCAGGGCCCCATCAATGTGAGCCACCAGCCACCACTGCCTACTTTGTTTACAACAATTTGGCTATCAATTCAGGTGGTGCTCCCCCCCCCCCCCCCACCACTCAGGAGGGGTGCCCGGGGCCTGCCCTGGCCTTGCTACAGCCCTGGGAGGGAGGGACATACCCGTAGTCTGCTCGCGGAACTCCACCATGGCCTTGAGTGTCTTGGAGTCGGCGAGCGCCATGAGCCAGAAGAGCTTCGTCCGACCGCAGCCCTCGTGCAGGTCCACCTTGATCGCCTCTTCCTCCTCCTTGAAGACCTGCGCGACACAGGGGAAAGGACGCCGTTTTGCCGATGACGTGCCACAGATCAGGAGTGCGTTTTTTTTTAATAATTCACATGCTGAGGCCGGCCGGCTTGGCCCCCAGAGGTCAGAGCTATCAGCTGGCACTGCTGAGATCCTGGGATCACATCACGGAGAATAAAACTAGCCATCACCCACTCTGTCAATTTTTGTATTTGCGCCCACAAAACGAGTTCGATTTTCGTAAAGGACATTAGTTTGTGGCTAAATCTGTCTGCCCCGCTTTTTTCAGCTGCCCAACTTCTTTCTCCGCTCACTTTTGTTTCCCCCCTCCCCACCACCCGCCAAGGATTCATGTACAGAATGAAACATTGGCCTCCTCTAGGGCGGAGAGGGAGACAAGGGGCTGGGCTGGGACAAAATTAAGAAAATAAATGGGCAGGCAGACAAATATACAGAGAGACACAACACCGACCGGATGGATAGGTTACGAACGTTGGGCTAACAGACAGGCAAGGCAGCTCACAGACAGGATGTACAGACACACCAGCACACGGACGGACAGACAAATAGACAATAAAACAGTCACACAGAAAGATAGCCAGGCAGACATGAGGCAAAGTGGCATATGGATGAATGTATAGGTGAGCAGAAAATCACAAAAGGCAGAGAGGCAAGGAGGATGGCCAGGCTGACAGAAAAACAGGCAGGCAGACAGACAGACAAGAACACTCAGGCAGACAGACAAGAACACAGTTATAATTAAAGGTAGGCAGACAGGACAGACAGACACATATAAACACACGCACAAGCAAAGAAGCAGACAGACTGACAAAGAGAGGCGTAGGGACAGACAGCCAGGCTAACCTAACACACACACGAAAAGAGAGAAAACCAGACAACACACTGTGCCCGAGCTCTCATCGTGAGGCACCGTGGGAGGCAGGTGCCCAGGAGGGAGCCAGTAACACGGCGCGCGCGGTGTGACGCGGTTAATATCGCGGTGTGGCGTGGTTAATATCGTGGTGAGCGCGGTTATCGGCCGCACCTGTCTCTGGTGGGAGCGTGTGCGGCGGTGCAGATGCAGAAAGCGGTCGCAGTCGGCACACAGGTTCCCGCACGCACTGCAGTGGATGATGGCCGACGTCTCGCCGTCATCGTGGTTGTCGCACATCGGCTGTGGGGGAAAACGGATCGCTCACTCGTCCATTTGCCCGCTCACCCATTTGCCCGCTCGTGCATTTGCTCATTCATTCGTTCAAACACTCGTTCATTAGTTCACTCACGCGGTTACTCGCCCGCTCGATTGATCGCTCTCGCTCACTCGTTGCATTCTCTGTGAAGGCACCGCGCCTCGGCTAATGGAAGTTTCAACGAATTCTAAGAAAATCTATCTACATTACTTTCAATTGTGGCCTCGTTACATTGGCTCCCAGTTTGCTGCCGAGTAAATTTCAAGGTTCAGTTTTTGACTTTACAGCCATTTGTTAATCAACTACTGGGTGAGGGGCTTCCCCATGCACCGTCAAGACATGTGGATTGTTTTTACCATACTTCACCATGCTGGTTAGTGCGGATTGAAGGGAGGCTAGGGACCGATTCAGATATCACTTACCACAGATGTTAGTCATGGCGAGAAATTGAACTTAGGTAGCCAGGTTCAGAGCGCAGTGAACTAACCACTGCGTCCCCGCATCTCCCGCACTTTTAACTTCAGGGCACTCGATGTTAAGCTCTCTTTAACATGACTGGACTCAAGTTACTTTCTATCGCAATCCAAATTAAGAAGATTTTGTTTTACCAGGTGAGAACTCAAGATAACAAGGATATAAGTCTTATTTGCAAAAGTAACCTGAGGTCACCAAAACGACAAAGGTTAAAACAAATAAAATAAAGTACAGAAATAAAGCAAACAGAAATCAATGGATAAAAACAACTGCGTCACGTGAAAACATCGACAATACTGTACAAAC
Organism: Lampetra planeri; assembly: GCF_965212315.1. Classification (NCBI taxonomy): domain Eukaryota; kingdom Metazoa; phylum Chordata; class Hyperoartia; order Petromyzontiformes; family Petromyzontidae; genus Lampetra; species Lampetra planeri. Next base: position 7,343,273 of record NC_136125.1, on the reverse strand, counting down.
ATAAATCAACGTTAAATCATAAATTCCCTTTAGCGTAAGTCGGCTCAGGCAGATCTTTTTTTTTTAATACAGGGACAATCAGGTTACAGAAACAGTGAATGGATAGTGGGTGACTATTATACGAATGTAAACAGACAAGGTCATATGATGTCAAACGCATCAATTAACCCGACCTCACAGTGCGCTGGGCGATCCAGACCTCCTCGTTTCATCATGCACACGCTGCGGGAGACGGAACCACTTTGCGTCGAGTTCCTCACCATTGCAACTCCTCGCCAGACCTCATCGAGATCTGCCGATCTCAGCTCACAGTTTTAAATCTCACCTGAGAATTAATCCGCTTCGAGATGTGTTTTTAATGATCGATTTCGCCTTTTGCGAAGCCTTCTTCGCAATATATTATCGCGACGCTTTTGCTGGTTTAATCGTTCACTCGCCCGCCTATTGATCCCCTCGCTCGCTCCATGCACTCGCTCTCCCCTATTCTGTCACTCGCTTGCGCTCACCCATTTGCTCGCTTGTCCCGTCCGCTAGCTCACTCACCCCAGCGTGTTCGCTCACTCACCCGACCATTTGTGTGCACGCTTACGACCTGCCGACCTGCCCGTGGGCAAGCGATGAATTGCCGAAGAGACGGGCAAACAAGCGCATTGCATGCGTTGGCATTTGTGTGTGCACGCACACATACACACACGAGTATCAAGTACCTGTGTACGTGTGTGTGTGTGCGTGCGTGTGATGGGGAGCACCGGTGGTGCATCCGTCAACCATTGGAGTCGGTTAACCCATAATACCTGGGTCTAATTCGTGACCTGCCCGCGAACTTTTCACACTTTATGTGATGGCCTCAATGTTCACCTCGCACTGCATAAGCATTGTGGTGGTGATGTCACCACCACTTAGTGGTGAATGGCGGCCGCTGTTGCTGTTGTACTCACGGCTGTCATGTCTGTGATGCGTCGATAGCGTGAGTGTGCATCGAGGGGAGTGGTGGCGTACCGATTAGTGCACTCTGCTACTACCCCTGCGACGAAAAGCCACGGCTAACACCAGCGGCGAGTAATATCAGAACTGGGCACGGGTCTACCCCATAGGTCGATTCAGACCCGAGAAGCCATAGAAGGGGCCAGTTCGTGGTGCTGGCTGTAACATCCTCTCGTGTACTCTGCCTGCTTTAATAGATGCTCTCTAACAGCACTTGCCCCAACAGTCTTCGTAATCAACAGAGGGGGACTTTGTCTGTGCGAGCATGCACTATTGTGTGTGTCTAATGGTGTGTAAGCTTGCATGTGTGCGGGCATGCACAAGTGCGTGTATGTTTGATCGCGTGTGCGCGTGTGCGCCCTTGATAAGGACGGTGGGGGAGTGATAGAGGGGGGCATGGGAAAAGGGAGGATGTGGTGGTGGTGGGGGGGGAAGCACTGCCCATCAGACTCGTGCATGTAAGTGAATCTGCGCACAGCGTGACACGCTGATTTATTGTAATAACCAAAAATGAATAAAGAATTACGAATCGACCTTGATTTGTCCGAGTACGGAATTTGGGCTGCGAGGCAGCACAGCGGCGGGGAGTAATGAGACTCGGGGAGCGATTGTGCGCACGTGGGAGCGTGGGAGCGAGCGGATGAGCGTGCCGAGACAGCAATTGAGAGTGGAAGGGACAGAGTATTAGAGATGAAGGAAGGAGATGGGGAGACAGGGGGAGGTCGGTTGGAGATGTGAGGGTAGAGGGAGAAGAGACGGTGAGGAGGGAGTGTGTGGTGACGGAAGATGGCAGAGACTGTGGTGAGTGTGGGTGAGTAGGGGGTAAGGATATGATGATGAGCCAGGAAGGAGGTGGGCACTAGAGTTCAAGGGACAGGTTGGGAGAAGGGCGGGTAAGAGAAAGGGGTCTGACCAAATTACTCGGAATGCGACCAATCTGGACAGTTTTCGGAAGCTAAGCAGGTGTATGTGCGGAGCGGTAGTGCAGCGGTTTGTGCGCTGCGCTATGAACCCAGCTCGCCGAGTTTGATTCCCGCTCACGGCCACCAACATCAGTGACGATTATACTTATCTGAACCGGTCCTGGGCCTCCCAGAGGTCGACTTAGTCTCAAATGAGTACATGGTAAGGTGTCTAAACATCGCCACTAGGCAGACAAAGGCAGTCGGGCGTGGTGCTAGCCACCCACCCCCTTCACGTGCCAACCTGGAAATTATAGGTGCTTGGACTTGTCTCAAAGATTGTTGAGGCTATATGGGGGATCTTTGTTTTTGTTATTAGGGCTCCAAGCTCTTGCCTCGTATGCAATTTGTTTATGTAAAATGTTCTGTGAGATATACAGCTGAAAGCGTTTTTAATGATAGTTTTGCATTAATTATATTTTTTAGATGACATATTTATTTCCCAGCTGTATTTATTTTTATTTTCCCGGTTGTTTCATGTATTTCTTTCTGCACCGATATATTTTTGCATTCCGCAAAATTTTTGTTCCCGTAAAAACTAGGTGTCCTTTGTACAATATGCTATGGTGACAGTTGACGTTCATACATTTATACAACAATAAATAATGCTCTTTATTTACACACGAGAGCCTCACCCGAGTCTCAATACTCTTTTTTCCGAAGAGTCCTTCCTACGTTGTAACTTTGGTTATTTCCACTTATGAGTGTTTGGTAAGTGGAAGGCATTGGAGTACCTGGAGAAAACTCACACATAGAAGGGGATAATACACAAAACTCACAGCTAAAATTCAAGAATCCAGAGTTGTACTGCTATCTCCTGGTCACCTTGCAACCCAGAATTACAATCTTTATCTATTATATAAAAGAGCCGGCGTTCCATTTGTCCGTCAACTAAATTATAAGAGCCTTTCAGAAGGCCTGAATCAAAAAGCCTACACCCCCTACATACAATAGAGACAATAGTATCTGCACACATTGTGGGTGGAGGGGGAAGAAGAGGACATCAGTGGAGGCGATGGGCGAGTCGCAGAGTGTAAAGAAGCCCTCCGCAGGCGCGAGAATAAGGCGGCCGTAGGTCGCCTTGTTCTAGTCTTACAAAACCTGGTATCCCCTGACAAACCTTCCAGCTACACACCAACAGATGCAGCCCTTTTATCAATCTACTGAAGGCCTCCCCATGCCATATTGGTCACTGGAAATAAATGACCATACTTCACCACACTGGGCAATGCGGGTTGGGCAAGCATTAGCCGTTGAAACAGGGAAAAAATAAAAAATTGGGATTTAGCTACTCTGCCCTCTGCTGCCCACAACGTTGCCCCACAGCAACCTATAGCATCTGTTATGCACGGTGTTCGCCCAGTCCAAGTACAATCCAGGCTCAAAGTTCCATTTCAAAGGTCGGGTGCATCGTGGGTACTTTGGTCATAGGCTCAGTCGTACACTGAGCACGTACGTGCTTGCAAGACCGGGCGACTTGGTCGCATGTGCCAAGTTAAAGGTGAAATATGACAAAGCAACAGTTTGCGGCAGGAAGGAGCAGGGAGGGTGAGGAGGGCAAGGAGAGAAGCTGGGAGAGTGATGCGTACGAAACAGGGCAGACCAAAGAGGTTAAAGAGAGAGGCAGGGAGAAAGGGGCAGTGATTATTCGGGTCGGCGTGAGTAAGGGGGGTTCCGAGTGAGACGGAGCGTGGACGGGAGAGAGGGTAAAAGGAGAGGCCGCGAGTGGCGAGGAAGAGCGGAAGGAACAAGGAGATAAAGGGAGTCCGGGTGTGTGTGTGTGGGAGAGGTGGCGGTGGAGGTGAGCGTGGGAAATGAGTGACTGGAAGGGTGGACAGGGAGAGGTTTATAAAGACGAGGCCAGAGACGGGGAGGGGAGAGGGTGAAAAGGGCAAGGAGAGTGGCTGGGAGAATTTCTATGAGAAATGGGGATGAAGACGATACAAGGAAATGCAGCAGAGACAGGGAGGAGAGAGACAGAGAGGGAGCACATGGATTACGGCGGGGGGGGGAGGCGAGGGGGTGGGGTGGCAGGAAAGGAGCGGATGAGAGGGGAGGGCAGGAGGAATGAGCCTGCGAGATGGATGAAGATAAAACAAGGGGGAAGGAGGGAGGTGGTAGCAGGGCAAGTAGAGACAGTAGGAGCATTCGTAGCGAGCGTGTAATCAAGACAAGGCAGGGCTGCGCAGAGAGGTGAGAAAAAGAGGCAGGGCGCCGAGTGTACCAGGATGGTGATTAGCAGCTTCGTTAGGAGGTAAAGGTGAGCACTTGGGGGTAGGCAGGAGGACGAGCGAGGTTAAGAGGACAGACGGGGTGACACGCCAACAGGGTGGGTATTGGTGGAGGATGACGAAGAGGAGCCAGCAGGACGAGGGGAGAGAGAGAGAGAGAACGCGTGCGGGCGTTAATGAGGGATCGTGCCCTCACCATCTGCTTCTGCTGGCCGTCCTTGCTCATCCAGCGTCCGGACGACAGCCGATCCACGTGGTCTTGGTCGAGGACGCAGAGGGACGCCAGTGCAAGCCAGAGCTGCGCGCGTTTATCGCGGAGCAAAACAGGCATGACACGTGAACCCGATGACAACCGCAAGCTCCACTTTCGCACCACCAACACCGCTGTCGACACATAACAAACACATCCCTCTGGGCACCCTTTCACAGGCTGCCCGGAAAAGTGCTGTAAGGAGATCAGGGTGTAGTTAGCAACGCGCCCGGCCGAATTGTTTTTGCCTAGTGCTGAATGCACCTAGGGGAGGCCCAGCATAGGTTTGGATAATACTTACACGACTAATGTGAGCTGCAGCTGGGATTTTAACGAAGTCTGCAGGTTCATAGCGTGCACATGCAAAGACACAGATCCTCCCACCCCCCACCCACCCACAACGTGAGTGCGGCACACAGCTTGGTGGCGCTGATGCACTGCTGCCATGAGAGCGGTGTGGCGCTGTGTGTTGTTGTATGGCGTGGTGCTTTGCGGCGTACACCCGAGTGGCGTTGATGCACTGCTGTGGAAAGCAGAGTGGTGTGGTGCGTCGCGTCGCTGCGCCGTGAGTTGCAGTGCGGCACACACACACGGGTGATGCTGATGCACGGCTGTGGAGAGCAGTGCGGTGCACTGTGTCGTGGTGCGGTGTAGTGCGGCACACACCCGGGTGGTGTTGATGCACTGCTGCGGAGAGCGGTGCTCCTCCTCCAGCTTGGTGAGAGCGATGATGGCCTCCGCGATGGCGTTCTTGGTGACGCGCGACCACGCCTCCGACAAGTGGCCCTGCCGGCGAGATTCGTGTTGTCGATTTTTGTCACATTTAAATAGGGCCCTACATTAATAATCACACCACTATTCCAAATAATTTATGCCTCGAGTGTCCTGGCTGGCTGCTGGCTGGGCTCCTCACCACCCCATTAATAACTTGTTCGTGGCTGCAGGCCGTTGCCACCGAAACTAGCTGGGTAACTGGTTACAGGGTCTCAAGGGTGGGGGGGGGGGCATTGCATCCATGGTCCACCCCCACTCCCCCACTGGATCAAGCATGACGTCATACGATGATTTGAAAAACCCATTTGGAATTCTCGCAGAGCAGCGATGGTAATGTTCATACTATTGCATCCTTTTGGCTACCTCATTTGTACCGTCTCTCCTACTTCATACAGTAGTCACATTTGTTCCGTTTGTTTCGTCTGTACGGTCTCACCTGCACCATGCGTTGTATATGTTTGTGTCTTGTTCTGTCTGTCGGTCCGTTTCATATCAATAGTTCTGATCGTATCATTTGTTCCATCATGTTCATTCCGATCACTCACCAACAGGATACAACTGCATCAAATATGCATGAATCAAAAACAACAGACTCCTTACACGCGCGATTTGATGTGTATATATACACGTTTGTGAAAATAATGATACACTTGAAGGAATAACTCATCACTCGGCTAATCGGCAACACTGACAGCTGACGAGACTCGGTCTGTTTGACTCCTTAAACACTTCTGGAAATTGCCTGTAAAACCTGTGAACTACCCGATAATTTAATTCTTCAGGCTGATAATTACCACTTCTTATGCACACCTGATAATTACACACTGAAGCGGATGTTCGTGTGCCCTTTGTGCAAATGCAAACAAAGGTGCGAAATTGGTTATTTTGTTCGGAGAGAATCTCAATTATATTTAACACAGAAAAGCTCTTAGCCTTGTCCAGACCACCAATTCAAAATAACTAAATGCGCGGCCATTTTTGTCGATGAGAAACCAACTCCAAGAGTTGAGAAAAAGTGTCTCATCTCAACAGGCAGCGGTGAAACAATGACACAGTGAAACAATGACACAGTGAAACAATGACACAGCTCTAGGCTGATTTAATTCTAGTTGGGACTCGTCAGTAAAAGAGCAGTCATCAATGTTCGATTTCTGCCAGAAACTTCTGGGAGCAAGCCAGGTACCCAGTGCTTTGGTGGCAAGGTGAGGTGGATCACACGGAGATGTTGTGTAGCTCCCAAACCCGTTGTGGGCGGGGGGGGTGCATCTGTGCAGGCTTTTCGGCATTGTCCTCTCGTTTTACACGGTGGGTTTTCTCCACGTGCTCTGGGGTTTCCATCCACATCAGAGCAAAACACTCCTCGAAAAACACACACAATTGGCCAAAACATTCTTGTGTACGAGGACCCTCCTGAAAATGGGTCTTAAGACTCAAAGAATAAAATAACGGTGTTGATAAAATGCAGGACTGCCATAGTGTAACTTGGCTGGATAAGAAAGATTACTGAAACTAAGAATGGAACACTAAACTCTAACAACCTAACCATGGATCTGTGTTGTTGGCAATGAGAGCATCGCAGTCTTATCATCGTATCGTCACAGACAAAGCAAGGAGATAATAAATAACCCCGCTCCATTTCTAGCGCCCAGCACCGCTGGAAGAATATAGTCTAATCCGTTTATCTGTCAGCACACGCGCCAGTCCCTAACAAACACCAGCAAGCCGCCCCCGCTCACCGTAAATCAGAACATTACTCTTTCTCTCTCTCTCTCGCGCGCTCGCAACACTGCGTTGCGCACCGTTTAAGTTCGCAACGCTCTAATCGATACGGCGGCGACGGTGGCTGCCGCGGTGAAATAACGCGGCGGATAAAAACGGCACGCAATCAAAGAGCCGGGTTTTGATGCGCGCCCTACGCTGCGTCGGTTGCGTCTGGAGACTTGAGGCACAGCTGAAGATTTAACTTGCTTCGGGCGACGGCTTTAGCGCCGTCTTTGCCAACAACGCATCCGTGTTGTCACAGGAAGGCGCCCATGGTTCTCAAGTTTAAAGGGGAATGATGGACGAATGAATAGTGGACATCGAAGCACATGCACGGTCCTTATTCTCAATCCACTGCTTGATGGATGAGGGGCCTCCCTCCACACCGTGTGGGCCATTAAGTTTATTTGACCGTACTTCGCCAAGCTGTAAGTACGGGTTAGCGACAGATGGGACCATAGATGGACTATAGTATGGTACAACTAATTGATTTAGTTTCACTGCCCTCCAATGACAATGTAACCCCACGGCAATCTACAATAGCTGTTTTATGCATGGTGAAAGCCCATCCAAGCACTATCCAGGATCAAAGCCTGTTTAGCTTCTGAGATCTTTCGAGATTGGGCAGATTCGGAGTGATTTTGTCATATATCCATTTTGTTACCCACCATTCTCACAGCCTGTCCCTTAAACGATAGCGCAAAACCTCCTTCCTGTCTCATCATCACATCCTCCTTACCGGGCACATCGAACAACTGTCAATGATTCAGAATGAGAAGAGCTACAATTCGTGCAGGGCACAAGGAGCAGAGGGAGACCGGGGTTGAGGTGGGTGTGGAACAAGATCCGAAAACAGTTGATGGTAATTGCAGAAGAGGCACAGAAGAGACACGCACACACACTCATAAGAGAGGAAATCCGAGCAGCCGACCGTGTGCATGAGTGGTAGTTTTTGGCTTAGAAGCAGCAGCAAAATCAATAACAATGATAATCTGCAATATATTGAAATTCACACAACTGCCAAGATGTATCTCGAGATAACAATAATGATGAACAATCACTCAATTTATGGTTATTGCCCAATCTCCAGGTCAGGTGATGGCTCTCTCAAAAACAAACTTGAAATTCGAGAGGGGATTTTTTCTTCAAATTGTTGTATACTGCTTATCGTTTTACTACTTTTTTTTATTCTTGAGTTGTAAACAGAAAGCAATAACATCTTTCAAATAAATCAGCCGGGCGGTGTTCCGATGGCTACTACGCACGTGGCCTGTAAAGTGAGGGTTGGTGGATTGCACAGATGTTGTGATACTCCCTTCCCGTAGGTGTCGAGGAGGTGCCCGTACCCCTGGATTGCCATGAGAAGGCAGTACAGCAAAATGTGGAACGAACATAATCTGTCCCTTTTTAATGGGATAATGCGTTGCCCCCTTGCATGCATGGGTTTTCTCTGGGCGTTCCGGTTTGCTCCCACATGGGAATACTCATGAATTGGCTGGCATGACCTTAACATATAGAGGATGGCAGAGCTTAAGCAACTGTTGGTGCTGGCTCCTCACCGTCTGGCTGCTACTTTTCCCATTCGTCTGTGGTTCCTCCTCACACGCCTCTCGGTCGTTCTCTCTCGTTGAGAGCGAGCTGATTATATGCGGCGCGTTACAAGTGGAAATTATTATCGTCGTTCCTAATAGTCGTAACGGCGTAGCATTTTCATTGCTGTAGAGTCGTGCAAACTGTTACTGTAATTGTTTTGATGCCGTGTAAACATTTCCACGAATCAAGATTATTACGTTAATTTACTTGACAAAAAAGAAAATTGGTTTTGGGTTGTGCTGGCGTACACTCACTTAATTATCATTTACAACAACAACAACAACGTTGTTTCATTTATACATCTACCCCTAAAACACAGAAACCTCGCGATGCGTCTAGCAATCCAACTGCAATATTCAGCAACTATAAACAAGACAAATTGGAGATCAAACCTTTGCATTTGTTCACACACCGATTATACAAGATAATATCTACACTTATTTACTTTAATCGTTTTTTTTCCCTCACCAATTGCGCTTTTCCGCATCGCATCACAATATGAAGAAATTTCCCCCCGGGAGATTTCCCTGCGAGCAGCGCATCACCTTGCGTCAGATAATGACCCCACAAGAAGACACCACGCAACTTCTCAAAAAATATTTACCTTCGTATTTTCATCAAGTCTTCCCCCTGGACCCACGTGGTGTGGGAGAGGCCCTTATCCAGCCATAGACTGACACAAGGGCTCTACATACATATATATATGTCCTATTCTGCAATTGTGTCAGGTTGTGCCGTCATTATTCTGCACTGTGACCATGATGTTCTGTACCGTGCGATGTGTGTCTCGTGTGTGTTCAACAACAACATCAAAGGACTGGGGAGGAGTGACGAGCAGCAGAGCGCCGGGCGGCTAAAACACAGCAGGCTGGCACAGCTGGAAGCACAGGTGGTACACGTCTGCCGGTTATATCTGTGAACTCAAAACACCTGGGTCCGTCACATGACCTCCGATCAGCACGATTGGCTACACACAGTGTGAAAGAAGTTCAACCTAAATACGTCACCTCCTGTCAGCGAGTGTTCCACACTTAATGTGATGGCCACCTAGCCCTGCATAAGCCCTGTGGTGGTGGTGGTGGTGATGTCACCGCCACTTAGTGGCGAATGGCAGCTATTGTTGTACTCACGGCTGCCATGTCTGTGATGAGTCGCATGATGACCTCGGCGATCTGGGGAGGGGTGCTGCCCTTGAGCCACCAGTGGTGCTCCGGACGCTGGGAGCTGTGGAGAGAGATCGGCGGAGCTCCGTCACAATGAGCAGACCAACATCTTTGCGTCCAAAACAAAAGGACTGGGGCACCACCCAGAACGCATTCCAACAGCCGCATTACTTGACTAACTGTCTATGGATGACTGGAGATAATACTGGTAGGAACCTCCTGGTTACACCAGCCCACAGGGGATTATTGTGTCCGTCCGTCCGTCGTGCAGGGAGGGGCTGGGTGGGGAAGAGAGGGTGGGGAGGGGCTGGGTGGGGAGGGGCTGAGTGAGGGGTGGGAGGGGTGGGGCTGGGTGGGAAGGGGCTGGTCACCCCGTGGTGCCCTTATAAATCTCAACGTTTAACCTACTTACGCCCGCTTGTGCCCGCCCTCACAGTCGGCCATATTTGCGGAATACACCACGCCGCCGTTGACCCTGGCGATTGACCGAGTAACCCAACGTTCCTACCAGCTCCCTCCGCAGGAATGTGTTTTTGCTGCTGTTGGAATGTATGATGGGTTCTATTTTCTTCCCGTACTCCCCTCGAAGCTAAACCCACCATGACTATGGGATATTTCACACTGACGAGGAAGCCTACGAATCCCTGTCATTGAAACGTCTTATTTATTAAACTGTAGGCTGGTGCACCCCCAGTGGAAATGGGGTTACGTGTCAATCAGTTTAGACCGCAATTCAGTACAAGGTCATCTGTCCACCTTTTTTGATAAAAGAGAAATACTCATTCCATTATACGGTATTGGACGTACTCAGACGAACTGACTTATTATCTACACTGGGATGTTGATGATGCATTCGGTTTCATGTACATGTCAACCCTTTGACTTATTCCATTAAGAATACATCTCAAACTATAATTAGTTGCATTATGCAGATACACTTGAAATGCTGACTGTGAGCTTGCCTGATTACTGGGACTGCTTGGTAATTATTGTACAGTACAAGCAATACGTGGGAGGGAGATAATTGATTTACGTAAATGAAACGTGATTCACGCGTCATGGCAGTGCATTGGATTGCGCAGAGGTAGAATTAATCCATCCTTAAAAGCTAATAAAGGACCTTCGTCAATACGCTATTAAATATTAAACGTGTAACGATTCAGCCATTCAAATCTTCAATAAATCGTTACCAAAGGGGAGAGTTACAATTCAATTCTGATTCGAAACAATTTTTAAAAAAATTGACAACCGATCGTTATAAACCAACTAGCGGTCTTGTTTGTGTTCTTTCAAGTTTTGTTTCATGTCACAAGATGTCCATTAGAAACTCCCAGACAGCGGTGCATCACCCTTTGTTAGAATCAGAATCTTTATTTATACTGGAGGAATCCGATGAGCTTTAAAACTCTTTTTCACAACAGATGTCCAGTTAGACAACGGCCCCTGGCAGTAGATATTTACTTAACTTACACGGCTCTGAATCGCGCAATTTAACGTCTCAAAGTGCCGAACGTGACCAGTTGGCGCTATTGGGGGGAGAGGCATGGCAAGGGAAGGGGGAAGACAGCGTGGGATTTTATGCACAGGCGTTGGTTCCATGGCTGAGACCATCAACTCACTCCACTTGAGAACCCTGTTGAATGACAACTTCGTACACGTCATTTCATGTATGTCTCTATGTTAGTCTACGGGTCGATGTGAGTAAATGGGTCTCTAAGCAAGCCAATGTTAGTCTATGGGCCTCTGTGTGTGTCTAATGCTCTTCACGTATATGCTTATCGAAACAAGTCTATGGGTCTTCAAAGGAGTTTATGGGTCTCTATGTATGTCTTATGGATCTCTACGTGAGCTGACGAGTCTCGATGCAAGGCAACAGTGACACAGTGCTGAGACATCCACTGAATACACTTGAAAACCCCGTTTAATCAGTTTGGCGACAGGAGCAGCGGATTCAAACGCCGGCTCCCACTCAATACTTCCGGCTCAGCTTCTCTGAGCACCCCCTGTCCCCCTCCCCTACCTAGCACCGCCGAGCTACCCAGCCACCACACCGCCCCCACTCCCCCAACAAGAACAGCATCCACCACCTACTTGGGATGGAAAGCGGACGACAGAGTGACCGTCGCGATGCCCCGTCCGACGCCCGGCCCCAGCGACCCTCCGCCGGCCGCCACGGCAGCACCACCACCGCTGCCACCACCACCCTTGGCCTTGAGCTGCACGGTGAGGGCCTTGGCGATGCAGCCAAGGAAGACGTCGAGGATGCAGACGCGTGGGTGGTCCCAACCCTCCGACGAGTGGATGATCTCGCTGATGTCGGCCGGCGGGAGCGAGCGAACGCCTAGCACGCTCGCCAGCCGGCTGGGAGGCACCTCGGGCAGCACGCGCCGCAGTAGGGAGGCCACCTGGACGGAGAGAAGGATTTGCGACTCAATAAAGAACTCAGAACATAGTATTTAGGTTGTTTTCTTGGTAGATGTTGTGGTGAATGGGGGGCGGGAGGTGGGAAGGGTCACGTGATGCCCGTTATGATTCGGAGAGTAGACCGTGAGCTAAAGAGCCAATGAGGAATCAAGTGTTTCCACTCGCTCTGGTATTGATTCGCCTGCTCTGAGGGCACGGTTGTGGGCCCAAAACACCAAGCGGCCAGCAACAAACAGCTCGACTGAAGGCGTAATGGACGAGAATGAATACATTTCTTGAATTTAAGCAAAATTACAAAATTTTGGTGGGTAAAAAAAAGATTCCGAGAGATAATTCCCAAGTGGTGCACTCTGAGGAAAAGTCGCAGAAAAGAGAAGGGGTTTGACTCGCAGCGTGGTGGTGGTGGGTGCATGGGTGGGTGGTGGTTGACCACAGTGTAGATAAGACAAAACGGCCAGTCTGGTAGGCCAAGTCCTCAGCAAGGGTGGAGGAATCAATGAGGCAAATTTACGAGAACTGTAACCACGGCCGAAATGACAGAGGAGCTACAAGGAAGCGACCTGACTGCCAGTGAGGGAGCGATTTGAGTGAATCATTAACCAGTGTGTGTCTGGTTAAATGTTGAACCAGAGTGGTTCTCATTTCATTGATGTCCCTGAGTCAGGGGGGCCAATAACTCCAAAAGGAGTTAATTTCCACAGAGTGGTTTCTCATTTTATTGACCATAGATTGAAATTTAAAGTAGGATCCCCCCACTTAGCAAGTTTGAGCCTGGCTACAAGTTGATTGAGAGAGTTCCCGGAGAATATCAGGTGTCGTGCGCTTGGGCGGTGAGGTAGGAAGGAAATGGCGGTACAACAATGGATTCTTGCATCCATCTGTGTTGATCTTTGAGCATTATTCACCCTGTACTTGTGTGTTTTCCCCGGGTAACCCTAGTTGCCTGCAATCAGCTGTCAATAAACTTGGCCAAACATCCCGTTGCAGGATAATCCTGAAAACAAGTCTTAAAACTCAGTGAGGCTTTTATGGATAAATTAAGGGCATTACTATTTTTACCTTGTCACATTGTGACAAATTTGCAATATTCAAATGTGTATTGTTGGTGGGGGAAATACTAATGAAATACAACATCTCTTTTGCAAAGGGACAGCAGCGTTCATTAGTGCAGGGGCAGTTGGAATTATAATTAGCGAGTGGGGAAAAAAACCATGTAATATATAAAAAATAATGTTTCGAATTAAAAACCTTGTAAATTAGTAGCAATTAACCGTCCAGGAGAGACGGTGCGGAACGGATGTTCGGGTCACACCATCAGAAACGGCGTCCAGATCGTATCGCGGTTAACGTAGCAGAGGCGCAGCAGATAGGGCTCAGGAGGATCATAATGACCGTGTTTGAGCTGTTTTGCTGACACCGTTGAGGTCCTGGGCTTAAATCTGGGTTTCAGCCGCCTGTGATTGAACGAGGCTCTCCAGTGGCAGGGAGTTCATGGCCTCTGCCCGTTTACCAATAACTGCGCAAAAAAAAAAAACCCCCATTAAATGAATTCACGTTCGCCATGTAATTTGTCAAACTGCAACCACAGGGACTCGTAATTGTTGCAGGACAAAGGTGTGCTTCTAGTGGGGATAAAAGGGCCAATTGAGTGGCCTCTAGAAATAGTTCTGTGATATCTTCTGGGAGCCGACGTCTGACACAGGGTGGTTAAAACACCGGTAGCCGCAAGGGCTCTTAATAAGAATTTATTCATCAATAATCTGAAGTTAAGAAACTTGCACCTATGTTTCAACTGCGGCACCGCGGCCGGTGGAGAATCGATACGGCGACCGCTGGAGGGCAAGTCCGTTGTGCTCACCGTTACTCCACGATAGTCGGCGAGATATTTCTACCCTAGTTACTTTCATTGATTGTGTTTTTTTGTCTTCATTTTGTCACACAGTTAACTGGTGTGATGCAGGAGAATCAAATGAGAGAAACAGCATTGCTCGGGTGCAGCAAGTAGCGCAGGCGACGGGCGAGCGGTGCCGTTCCCACATCCAAGGCACTGGCGTCGCGCCTGGGACGAGCCAGGATAGACGGGGAGGGTGGTAAGATTTACGCGGCATGAAACGGTGCTAAGGAGGATGAAAGATATCGCCGCAGCCACCGCCGTTACGGTTGCTTTATTTACAGGACGCACCACTCACTCACGATCCTTACACGGAGGCAGCCACTGGCAGAAGGCACCTTATTATGTCATTTTATGGCAAAGATCCGCACTGGATCTGGGAACGTGGCCAAACAAATTTTATTTTCTCGGCTGGGATTATGGTGTAAGCCTTCGGTTTTACGATGTGCAATGTAGGCATGGACCGGAATAAACACATACACACACGAGGCTATATCCCAGCTTTTAGACTGATTAATCTTTTGGACAAGGGCTGTTATTGAGTACCAATTGCGGAAAATGGAAAAATATATAGATCTTCAATTTAGCTTCGGATTGAAGGAGACTAGGTGTTGTTAGAACGGATCTATTTGGGCTGATGCGGCATACGAGTGGTGGTGTGGCAGCACTCATGCCTGCCAAAGCACAACAAGACAAATATCCCCCAGAAAGCCTTGACGTACTTTGGGACAAGTGCTGTGAGTACCTATGAAGGCCGACACGGCACATGAGGCGGGGTGGGTGGCCAGCACCATGCCTGACCCCCTTTGTCTTTTGAGGCCGAGTCGACCTAAGGCGATGTCCAGGACCAGTTCATATAATTGTCACTGGTGTTGGTGGCCGTGAGCGGGGAATTGAACTGGGGTCGCCGGGTTTGTAGCGCAGTGCAGCTCACCAGACCACTGCGCTGCACACGTGCGCTGGCACTCACCTGCCGCTGCACCCTGGGTGACGCCGTGTGGAGCAGCGAGAAGAGGTCCTGCAGGAGCGTCGCCTGCTGCGCCAGGTACGTGCGTCCCACGTTGGACCCACTGAGTGCCAGCACCATGGAGAGCAGCTCGAAGCAGTAGGCGTCTGTGGCGGCCTCCCCTCCGGCCTCCCTGGCGCCGCTGGGCCCGCCGGGAGACGGCACGGCGGGCGGAGGGAGAGCCGGCAGGGCCGAGGCGCCGGCGGCCGCGGAGGAGGAGGGGACAGCGGCGGCGCCGGCTGGCGTGAGCGGGCGGGCGTTGGCATTGTCTCGGCTGGAGATTGCAGTCTCCCACTCCTCCCGCACGCGCGTCGTCTCGGTTCGGATGGCCTGCACTATGTGCGCGCACACCTGGGGAAATTGGGGGGTCAGGTGTGCTGCGGCCGGGTGTAACGCGGCGTTCGGGCGTCACGTCACGGTGATTTCCGCGTATTCGGCAAGCACGCAGGTGGCAATTACATGATTATTGAAATTGGTAGCCGGGTGGATCAGAGGTCAGAGCGCTGAGCTGGAACAGTCGATAGCATAGATTCGAATCCGGCTTTCAGCCACCTGTGATTGAAATGGGTTCTCAAGTCACCAATTAATGTACATATATATATAAAACATGACTAAAAGTGGTTCTGCACTTAAATTGATTCAATTTAACCACTTAGGATTAAAGTATCGGTTTGACTGTCACATGATGTACGTTACTCTCAGTGGCAGAGCAGTAGTAGTGCTGCCTTCTGCTGTGGTGATCGTGAATGGGTCTCAGCGGTAGCTCTGTGATATGTACCTCCACACAGCATTTTCTAAAGCAGTTGCACTGCTCTGTGAGTGTTCCAAATGGATATTTCATCTCCTGCCATTTCACCAAAAGCGCAATAACATTGGAGGAAAAGGACATTTCTCCCCCATCAATTAAAAGTGAACAAATTTCTTAATTCTGCATCACAGTCCTAATTGGTTGGTGTACGATGCTATATTAAAAAAAAAGTCACTTTATGATTACATTACTGATTACCCACATCTTTATAAAGTGTCTGAAATGTACTTCCAAAATCATGGAGTGGTCCATTTGCATGATTTTGGTGGAAAGGGTGGGGGCGGAGTAGGGGTGGTGGTGGAACAATTCACCAACTCCGTCCACCTATTGCTGACCCGTAGGCTGACATTGTGAGCGATGGGTCAAGTCACGAGGCCCCCACCCACCTGCTTCTGGAGGTTGGTGAGCTTGCTGCGGCTGAAGATGATGCCAACCATATGTTCTTTGAGATCTGCGTCAGACTTGGCCTTGTGATGACGACAGCAAAAAACAGGAGGGGCAGTCACATTCGTTCGTTCAATCACCCGCGTCTGAACATCGGTCGCAAATGTGACAGTGTTTTGGGAAGTGTTATCAATCTGTTGGCTAGTTTTCAGCACTCGGGCTGCTGATCTTCCAGTGATCTATCGCACATCATCTCTACTCTATCTCCGTGGTGGTCATCCTCTTCAATAACGACCCACTGTCACTAATTCATAACAATTTCCTGGAGGTAATTATGCCTTCATTCAGCGATGGATTGACAGAGGGCGACACATTACACGTCTATTATTATTCTACGTACATGTTATTTGGACTGACACATTTTTGTCACGATAACTTGTTTTAAACTCATGTGCTTCAAAAACATTGGATTCCCGCATCCTTCCTAGACATTTGATCGCTCACTCCCCCTTGGGAGTGCAATGAATTGTCATAATTCGGTCACAATTTGATAAAAATATTCAATTACCATTTCTAATTGTGGTACAAGTGAAATTCATGGAGGATGAAGGTGTTCTCTGAACCAAAAACAAGAGATTTAAAATGGATCGTAAATAATCGATTCTCATGCACGGAATTCAATGGGCGCATCGTCGCGTGAAGAAGATTGGATTTTAATCGACGAGTCGGTGCAACGCCGGCTTAAAAAAACCAAACAACCTTCGATAACGATGGTCAACCTGCCAGCGATGACGGGGCACGTAACGCTGCCTATGCACATCCAGATATCCCGGGGTTCATTTCAGACACCGTTCAGCTCCACAGAGGTGGGATAGAATAGGTAAGGGGAGGGGGTGTGGATGGGAGGGGGAGTGCTGGTGGTTAGGGTCGTTTCTCGTGTACAGCAGAGTGATTCGCAGCGTTCAGTGTTAATGTAGAGGCTGGTGAGTGGGTTTGAGGGTTGCCAGGGCGGGTGATGATGTGAATGGCTGTGAATGAGCAAAGCTTCGGGTGTTGTTGGGCAATGAGTTCCATGGTTTCAAGTTGATAGCCACAGTCACAATGTGGAGGGGGGGAGGGACTGCCTCTCATCTTTCCACTGGTGTAAGCGGTGGCCGAACCTTTCGTGCGATGTTCGGGTGCGATTCAGTGCAAACCACATCGGCGTGTAAGGCGATTCCCCCCCTCTCTCTCTGTGTGTGCCGTTTCCGCAGAGCTGTTAGTCCACGCTAAATGCGGTACCTTGTCATCAGAGTCCGGCGACGACAGCAGAAGCTTCTCCTCTTGCTCGGGCGTGGACTCGCTGTCCCCGGAGATCAACTTGCCGAACACCTGCGGGAGGGAGTGGGAGCAGAGCAGAGACGGCCGGCGCGGTAAGGTAACGGTCGCTCCAGAACGAGAAAAATCGACCAAACACGGGGGGGTGGGGGGGGGGGGAGTGCACCGCCGCCAACCTGCGAGGTGATGAGCCGGAACACGCGCAGCGTCTCGGCCTCGCAGTTCCTCTGCTGGGCGGCGGCGGCGGCCGACACGGGCGCCGGCTGACGGGCGCTCTCGCCCTCCCTCCAGCCCAGCACCTTCACCTGCCGCACCCTCAGGGTGTTCTCGGGGCCGCGCAGCTCTACGCGCACCACCGCCGGGCCTCCGCCGCCCACCGGAGGAGCCGCGGCCACCGCGCCAAGGATGGCGGTGGCGCCGGCGGCTAGGGGCGGTGCTTCGGGTCGCAGGGAGCACGGCAGCTCGCAGCCGACCCAGCCCATGTGGCGGGAGTCCAACTCGACCTGGGAGGGTGTGGGATAGCGTGAAGTAGGTGATGTCACGCCTTTGTTTTTGGCAAGGCAGATTAATTTACCTCCTAACTGGGAAAGTGTCAGCGAGTCCCAAGATTGAATTTTCTTAGTTGTCCTGCAACAATGAGATATTTGGTCAGCTCCGTAAAAGGGCATTTGGCTTCTTGTCAAAAGAGACCGGGGAAAACCCACTACACATACACAAGGGAGTAGCGCTCAAAACGTCGTACTAACAGATTCAAGAATCCACAGCTATACTGGCCATTTCATGCCCACCTCGAAGCCCACGCCTCTCACATGTGTCTTACCTGCTTTAGTTTCGTGAGCTCCTCAGTTGTAGGCCCGGCCAGGAATGATACAGAGCTCACTCGGTTCTGTGGGTCGTCAACAAAGACAGGATGAGCACGAACGAGAAATCAGAGGGAACACGAACACCAATTATAACAGGGTCTACACAACCCCAGAGCGGTATCACAAATGAGAGGGCTTGAAGATTCGGAAGTCTATTTATTTTAATGATTTCGTCAAATACTGTGTCTCTATTTATCTTATATCCCCAAATCTAGTTTGCTCCAACTACAGGGGGACAGAGAAACCAGGACCCAATGAGCCCCACAGGGAGTCAGCAGGCCCTCCCTCCCTCACCCCCTCCCCCCCCTCCCCCCCTCCCTCCCTCCCCCCCCTCCCTCCCCCCTTTCCCCCCTCCCTCCCCCCTCCCCCCTCTCCCTCCCGTCATGCCGCACCCCGATGTCTCGCGAATTGTCCACGTGCACGTAGAAGGCACGTGCGTGCAGCCCCTTGCTGCCGCCAGCACCAACGCCGCCGCCACCGCACAGCGCGGTGATGCTCTTGGTCTTGTTGCGGTCCTCGTCGCCCGACTCCCAGAACGTCTCCGTTGAGCCGTCGGTGAGGCTGCCCGTCATGGCCGGCCGGCTCGACGCCTTGATCTCCAAGGACGACGTCAGGTCGCGCAGCAGTGACACCACGCACTGGTCCTACCGGCGGAACAGCGGGAGCGCCGTAAGTTGGCGAGCGAAGCCAGAGCGGCGACCGCATGCATATGCGTCGAGCAGTTGTCTACGTATGGTGCGAAAGAAGTTAAACGTACATATATACATAAACGGGTGCAAGTATGTGGCAACGGTGAAGAAGCGACGCTAGCAACACCGAGCAGAGCGCCCGAGTGGCTAAAACGCAGCAAGGTGGCACAGGGGGCAACACAGTTGGCGCATTGGCAAGTCCTAACACCTGGATCTGTCCGGTGACCTCTTGTAAGCGGGCATTCGACCCTTCACACGGCCTCAAGCACACTCAGCTTGGCACAAGTGCTGTGGCGACATCACCGTCAGTGGCGACTGACGGCCGGTGTTGTTGCTGTGTGTGAGCGAGTGCCTCACCGGCCCTGGCAGGTCTCCCGCCTGCGCGCTGGCGTTGAAGCTGTCGTCACCATCGCCCTCGTCCGACTTGGACAGGATGTTGTTAATGTGGTGGAACACGTTGCTGTGGTGCAGAAACTGGTGGTCTGACTGGCGGAACTTGAGGCTCCAGCACCTGGGAAACGGAGGTCAAAGTTCGTTAAAGATCACGGGCCAATTGCAGAGAAATAATTGTAACAGGCAACGCGTTGATTTTCTCTGCAGTATGATTGCCTCTCTGAAATAACTTCGGCCACCGTTTCTGAACAGCGACATCCGACGTGATCGCATTTAGACGCTAATTGTACACAAATACTTTTGTAACTAATGGGCAACATGGTACGCAAATAACAGTGTGACGGATTTGTATCCAGCCAAGGAACATTCTTCACTTCTGTGACCGGTATCTTTCTGTCATCCTCTCTCCAAAGGATTCAGAATTCCGATCCGGAGAGTAGGACTGGTATCAGAGGTCGGAGTGGTGAGCTGTCACCGCTGAGGGTTTGAATCCAGGTGTCAACCACCTGTGATTAAACCAGATTTTCAAGTATAGCAAGGTGACGATCAAAGCCACAAATGACTGTACCGTCACATTTAATTTGGTTCCACACTTAATTTGGCTAAAATCCAGTGTTAAGAATTAAACGCATCGGTTTGACTGCCACGCGACAAACATTACTCTCAGTGGCGAAAGCGGGTCGGGAAGTGTTTCCCCATGCTGTCTGTAATAGATCACTTTGAAGGGATCTCAGAAGTCGTTGTGCGACACAGCAGAAGCTGGATATATATATGCATCTAATATAACCACAGCTTTGCTACAAGAAACGCATCCTTACTTTACATAGGACATAACACAATTTATGAAGCAAGAACTCTTAGGATACCGGCACACGTGACCTTGCTCCCAAGGGGTGTGCTTAAAGCCACCATTTACTGGGCCCACTTCTATTCTTTAACACGGAGGGCTGCACTAGAATGCGTGAGAACTGGAGAGAGAGAGATCCTTTATCTTGTGCGCGATCTGGACAAGGTGTTAAATAAAACAGGCATTGGGCAGAACGGCATGGAGTGACGTGGGAGCGCGATCGAACCTGAGCGCCATTTGCTGGAGGGCGCTGCCGGCAGGAAGTGACATCATGAGGTCCGACACGGTTTGCAGCAGGCGGTGGAACGCCTGCGGGAGCGGGTGGGCAGACTCGCCCGCGATCACGATGTCCGATAGCGGGTGCTCGCAAACGCGCGAGTCTCTCTCCTGCGCAGAGGGCACGTGCAGGGGCAGTGTTTATGGACGCCACTCGCTGCTGCTGATATTGCTGAGCTCTTGTCATTTCCAGTGGAGGCGTGACGATGCACACATATGCCAATTCTAGGGCTTGTGGCACATGTAATGAATCGCGTTCGTAAGAATCATTGTTTTCAATGCATAATCATTAAGAACTGTGCTTTAATGGACATTATTCTGACTTAATCAGTCTTGTCCAGACAATGGTTAGTGCAGTTTCAAGTGAAATGTCACGAGTTAAAAAAACTTATGTCACGTGACAATTTAATTTGTTTGGCAATGTCGGGTGGTGGAGGGACTTACGACACAAGTTTGACCAGATAAATTACATGGTCTAACCCAAAAAACAATTATGAATCATACCAGCTGCGAAATCCTACGTTAACAATAAGGCAACATACAACCGTTTATCAATACACCGCTGGATGAAGGCATTCCCACGCAGTGTTATTTACAGGTATTATTTTACCATACTTCACCAAACCAGTTGGTGTGGGATGCTGGAGTACGTGGGTTGAGAGGGGTGCTCCCAAATCTGTGTTTTGCGAGTGTGTACGTACACGTCCCGTCCACGCGCGTCCGTGTGTGCCCGGCAGCCCGTACCTGCTCTCCGCCCTCCCTCCTTTTGTTGTCGTCCTCCTCTTCCTCCTCGGGCTCACTCTGCGCTGGCGTCAGCGACGACACGAAGTGCCACAGGATGTCGTGCAGCGATGTGGTTTGGATCACGTTGCACAGCAGCCAGTTGAAGGCCTAGAGAGTAGGAGTCAGCAACCAAAACAAGAGTCAATATTTTTCGAATTCAGTAAAAAAACAATATTTTAAGAGCTGCAATGCACATGAATACAATACGGTGGTCCTTAATAAATCTCACAAAACAGTACTTCTTGGTTCTTATTTTATTATATTATTTTATTATATTATTTTATTTTATATTATTATATTAATATATTATTTTATTATGTTTTATTTTTATTATTTTATTACTTCCCTTCTACGTGACTTTACCGAAAGAACCAAGAAGATGAATCCCTGCAGTCACGAAAGCTTTAAATCGAAAACAGTACTTGATGACCCGCATTCGGCTCCACAGTTGCGGGTTGCCCACCCCTGCCCACGGCAAACTGGACTTCCATGGTCAGGGGTCAAAAACGAAAATAACAAGAACAGCCACATTTTTTTCAAATTTCAAGAGCCGCACTGCAGTCCTTAAAGAAGAGCCGCATGCGGCTCCTGAGCCGCAGGTTACCGAAGCCTGGCCTAGAAGGGACGGAAAAGCCAAGCGCCCTCAGACAGGGTTGTGACCGGCAGTCAAAGCAGACACTGCGGAGGCATTCGCGGCTGCGCTGTCGAGGAGCCCTCCGACGCGTCTTCGGGGCTGTTTGGCGTGATGTCCGACGTTTCGCTCCACGTGCTGGGAGCTTCTTCAGGAACTTCAAAAAGGTCGGGGATGCCTAGCAAGACGTGGGTGCAACCCGAAAACTCATCATCGATCGTGGACCACTAAAGAGCGCAGGGAAACTAGTCCCCCCATGTTACTTTAATCACTGGGTAATAATCGTAATAATAAATTATCCTTTGCATTTATAACGCGATTAAATGCCTCTGCAACAAAAAGTGTAAAAAAATTAGGAAGATCTAAAATAGTAATGTCATCTGACAGGTGCTCTCCACTGCAAACCAACAGAGAACAATTATAATGATGTTTTAATATAGACTGCCCTTTACGCCAGTGAGTTTTTGGGTGTGTTGTTGTGACCTGCAGTGCGGTGGGGTTGAACAGTGTGAATGAGAAAAAGCAGTCGGCAACAAAAAAGCGACAAGGAGGCGAACGACTACTGGCGAGTCTTGGATGCGCTCTCCTTCGACCGCGACTCTCTCTCTCTCGTTCCCCTCCGTGTCAACTGCGTCTCCATTGCGGGGGCCATCATGCCGGGTCCCTCCTACCTCCATGGCGAACGTGCGGCACGCGGACTTGCGCAGGGCGTGCTTCATGGCGGCCTCCAACGCGTCCAGGCTGTGCCGCTGCACCACGAACGTGAGCACGGGGCACGTGAACGCCCGCTCGCCTTTCCCCGCGGCGCGCCGGGCCTGCACCAGCCTCGCCAACTCCGGCGACGGGTGCCGCAGCAGCGAGGAACCTCCCTCGCCTGCGCCGTCAGGAACGAAGATGAAAATCCCACATACTTGTCAGCGGTACGATCAAATCGCGAGAACATTCGGTGTTCGTGCCGTTCTTACGTAGCAAGGCCATTGATTGGAATTACGCGTGGCAATCATCGCCCCCCCCCCTACTGGCAGACTAGTCACCGTATGCCATACAGAGGGATTACACTTTTTAAACGTTTGAGAATGTCAACCCACTCCACCTGAGAACCTTGTTTAATCACAAATCAGTGTGGGTGGGTCTCTGACTCATTGGTGACCGGGATTATACCATCAACTCGCTCCACTTGCGTACCAGGCTTAATGGTGGAGCGGCTAAAACCTGTGGTGCCGACTCAAGTGTCTGGAACCTCGGACCACCCAGCCACCTCACTTCCAAGAGGATTTTCCATGGGGGGGGGGGGGGGGGCGACGGAGCGGGGCGGTGGGGCCTCACCAGTGTCCCCGCTGTTGACCCGGCGTCGCGCCATGGCCTTGACCTTGGCGGCCCCCGAGTTGGGCTGCTTGTCGTACTCGGAAGCCACAACGGAGTAGGAGCGCTGGAACACGACGCGCTTCCCTCCGTCCACCTCGCCGATGGGACTCGTCTCTAGGCTGCACGACACACACACACACAGACACTAAGTCAATGGTTCCCCTGGTAGCTCATACAGGGTGTGGAGGCAAGTGCTGTTTTCAAGATCATATTAAGGTCGGAACGGCACATGATGGGGTGGGTGGATAGTACCACGCCCGGCCGCCTTTGTCTCCTTAGTGGCGATGTTTACACACCGCACCAGGTACTAATTTGAGGTCGAGTCCACCTAGGTGAGGCCCAGGACCGGTTCAGATATTCATCACTTGGTGTTGGCCATGAGCGCAAATCGAATCCGGTTTTCCGGGTTCGTAGCATAGCGCACTAACCGCTCCATCAGCTGTACGACACACACGCACACACAAAGTCAATGGTTCCCCATATAGTTCACACAGGCTGTTAAGGCAAGTTCTGTTAGCAAGAACCTATGAAGGCCGGAAAGGCACATGAGGGGGTGGGTGGCCAACACCACACCGGGCCACCTTTGTCACAACCAATGTTGATGTTCAGACACTGCACGAGGTACTCATGTAAGGCCGAGGCCAAAGGACCGGCTCAGGGAATCGTCGCCGATGTTGGCTGTGAGCGGGATTCGAAACTCTGGTCGCCGGGCTCGTAGCGTAGAGAACTAGCCACCGCATTACTGCTCCCCACGCATGTATGTACGGACACACACACAAGCACGGATGCAGATGAATGAATATTTCCTCGGTCGCTGGTAGACCGGAGTAGGTGGCGCATGACTAACAGCCACAGCCAGAGAGAGAGGCACAGGCGTGGTGACGCACTGTGGCGCGCGCACACGCAGATGTGCCACCGCAGATGTGCCATGGCAGATGTGTGCACAAGCTATCGTAACCTCCACGCTGGCGAACCGACGAAAACCAGAGAACCACTGACCAATAATAAAAGTTGGCTTGGACTAAACACTTTGACACGAGGCTCAATGTTCGGTGGGCAGGGAAACAACAGAATATGCCCGAGAGATCGGAGATCGACGACGAGACCACGGATAGGCAGCGGACGGCTTGGAGTGGCGTTTGCCACAACAGCGGATTGCTCGAAGCTGTTCTCTTACCTGGGCGGCAGGGACTTGAGGTTGGTGGTCTCATCGGGCTGGTGTGCGGTGAGCGGGCTCACGCCGGGCGTGACAGAGATGTAGGGCACAGTGACGGACGTGGAGCGCAAGAAGCGCACCTCGTCCGCGTACAGCGTGGGGTCCTGATCCCCGACCAGAACCTCCGCCTGCTGCTGCCTGCTGGTGCACGCCACGCCACGTTCAGGCCACGCCACCCCAGGCCGAGCAGGGTTCAAGCCACACCACAATCAGGTTGTGTCGTGTCACGGACACTCCAGGTCATGCCAGGTCAAGCAATGCAACAGTCGGTCCAAACTGTAAATGTGTGCGAGTCTACACAATACCAATTTGGTTTGTGGCATCTAAACGCGACCGGCATCTCCCTGGCTACCTCCCCCACGCCATCCCCTCCCTCCCTCCCTTCCACCTCCCCCGCACTTCCCGCCACCCTCCTCCAGCAAACAGGATAGTGCGCTCACCTGGCCAGCGTCTGCAGGTACAGGCAGCCCAGTCTGGCGCTCAGCTGCAGGTCGCCGGAGCCCGGCGTCTGCACGTGCGGCTTCTGCGGGTAGTAGGTGGGGCTGCCCGTCTCGGCCGAGCTGGCCAGCGCCAGCAGGAACAGGGCGTTGGTGCGCATCACCTGCTGCGCCTCCATCGGGGGGAGGGACCGCGTCGTGCGGGACTGCGACGACTTCTTCTTGGCTCGCTTCACCTGCGCCGTGCGCGACGGAAGGCGGCGTTGTGGGGTGGGGGGTGTGACCGGCGTCTCCGAATGAGCATTTGAAACGACAACTCTGCGTACGAATTACACACGACGCTGACGTATTTTGCCGCGCAGCTTGAGTTTGCGTGGCGAGTGGGAAGGTGGAGAGGTGAGCAGATGGACAGGTGAGCAGGCGAGTGGATGAACAGGTGAACAGGTGAGTGGATGAACAAGCGAGTCGACAAGAGGCCATCTCTCACCTTGTCCTTCGACGCCACTTGCCGCTCGCGTAAGTATTTCTCTCGGCAGCGGTCGCAGATCAGGTACCAAGTGCTGCCACCCATTCCACCGTCGCCACAGTTGCCAGCCCAGCCACCGCAGAAGTTGCCGCTGCTGTTGTAGCCCTGACCGCCAGCGTAACGCCCGCAGCCTGCGCAGGTGAGCAGTGTGGGTGCGTAGTGGTTAGCGTGCTGCACTACGAACCTGGCGACCCGGATTCGATTCCAGCTCCCAGCCAGTGATAATTCTCTGAACCGGTCCTGGGCCACCCCTAGGTCAACTAAGACTGAAATAAGTACCTGGTGGGATGTGTAAGCATCACCACAAGGTGGACAAAGGCGACCAGGTGTTGCCCACCCACTCCCCTATGTGTCATAGGTGCTTTCTAACAGCACTGCACTCCAATAGTCTGTTAAATGCTATGCGGGGGATCTTTGTCTTTGTACGATCGTGTGTGTATGTGGATCGTGGTGTCGAGGACCAGATGGAGGACTCACCCGGATGAGCCTGCCGCATGTGGTAGGTGACCGGGTACGGGTAGAGCCCCCCACAGAGGTCGCACACCGTGTCCTTCTCCTGCCCTCCACCCGCCGGCGGGACCCCCGCCACCCCAAGTGCAAACTGCGCCAGGTCGCCAAAGTAGTTCCCCCCTCGCACCCTCCCTCCACCGGCGGCAGCCAGCCCCACCGCCCCTCCGACGGCGCCCCCCGCCGCCCCGCCCGCCAGCCCCCCCTCCGCCTTGTCCTTCTTCTTCTTCTCCTTCTTGGAGCGCTCCTTCTCGCGCCCCGAATCCTTGCGCCGCAGCAGGAAGGCGCCGGCGCCCGGGCTGGGCAAGATGAGGTTCTGGGCGGTGGCGCGGGTGACGGCGCGTGACACGTCCTCCCAGAACGCCACCAGGTGCTGCAGCGTGAGCGGCAGTGCGGAGCGGGCGCGGGAGGCGCCGACGCCGGTGCCGCCGGAGCCGCCGCAACAGCCGCCGGCTTCGTCGGACGACGACGATGCCGCGGGCGCGTCAGGGTCGTCCTCGCTGGGGCCGCCCTCGCGCAGCATGGACAGCACCTGGTTCTTGTTGATGGCACCGGGCGGCGGCATGTTGACCACGCGGAACGTGGAGATGTCCAGCGAGTGCCGGTTCTTGAGTTTGGCCTCCCGCTCCGACTCGGCCGAACCCGTCGCGACCGCGTCTTCGGCGCCGCCGCCGCCGTCCTCCAACTGCCGCTGCCCTGGCGGTGCCGGCGCGGCCCTGCCCGGCACCGTCACCACGCCCTCCTTGGCGAGCGCCGGGTTGAACTTAAGGTAGGAGGCGCACGCCATGGCGTCGTGCACGATGCCCTCGTGCCAGAGGAAGGCGGCGAACACGGTGCGGGCACACTCCGCCACCGACGGGGACATCGCCTCCTTGGCCGGTCGACTCGACGCGCGTTCCCCGGATTTCCCGGCACCGGCACCACCTCCTCCGCTGCTGCCGGTACTGCCGCCACCGCTGCAGCCACTGCTGCCGGATTTGTCCTTCTTTACTCGCGCAAAACGGCAAGGGCTCTTCCGCCCTGTCTTGGGCGACAGCCGGGTGTCGAGTTCCACTTTTGCCGGCGCTTTGCCGATGCTGAAGTGAACGCGCGGAGCCGAGTCCGAATCCTCGTCGCTTTTCAGCTGCTGCAGTGAGCAAGGTCCCTCGGCTGACGCCGCCACCGCCACCGCCAAATCCTCCGCGCCATTGGCGGCCACCCTGGCATCAGATGCCTGCTTCTTACGTCCGTCGGGAGACCGCCCAGCGCCGGTCGACAGTGCGCTGGACGTACACACGGCCACGATCTCGCTGCGCAGGTTCTCCTGCACCACGTGTGCCGACGGCTTTGAGCCACCGGCGTCCGCGCTGCCGGCACCGTCCGCCCCGTTGGCCGAGGGCCTTGAGCGCGGCGATGCCGTGCGGCCGGGCCTGAAGGCGTCGGCGGCGGGGCCGGCGCGCTTGCCCTTGCCGTCCTTGCCTTCGCTCGTGTCCACCAGCGCGTACGAGTCCGACTTGGAGCGCTCGCGCGCCGGCTCGTGCTTCACTTTGAGCGACGCGCCGTTCTTCCCCGCGCCGCCACCACCGGCACCGCCGCCGCTCTTCTCCCGCGACGGGGACGAGCGCGGCGACTGTTCCGACAGCGCCGCTGCCGCAGCCTTCACGGCCGCGCTGGTTGACCGTGCCGGCTGCTCCGCCGCACCCGTCGGCGCCACGGCCGCCAATGCAGCCGCCGCCTTCGAGTTGACGGCTCCGCCGGCGGCAGCGGCCGGCGATTTGGCGTGCCCCGGGCTGGCGGGTCGTGCCGCCGCGTCTCCCGGCGGCTGCTTGCCCGGTGCCGGGCTCGCCGGCCGCGCCTGCTCCGCCGCCGGCAACGTCTTGGACGCGCCGGGGCTCGGCGAGCGACCGCCGTGCGCCGACGCCAGCGCCTTCACCTTGGGCGACACGGACCTCCCGCCGCTCGGCACGGGCGACTCCGGGCGGAAGACGACGGGCGAGGCGGGGCGGCGGGGCGACTCCGACTTGGGCGCGACGTGCGAGTTGTGGTTGGGCGAGAGGGAGCGGCCGTGGTGCGACTCGGAGCGCAGTTTGGCGGCGTCGGACTTGAGGAGGAGGGACTCGGCGGCCGTGCGGGGCGAGGGGTCGCCGCTCTTGGAGGACGCCCGGCCCGAGCGGCTCTCGGTTCGCGACGACTTGGCGTCCGACTTGATGCGGTGGGAGGCGGTGTCGGTGCGCGGGAAGTGCAGGGCTCCGCCGAACGCCGGCTCCACCGCCTGCAGGATGTCCTTGCCACCTTTGGGGTTGGGCCACGGTTATGGTTAGCGAACACAGGCATATTCACAGGTGAAGCATGGTCTTTCGTTTTTGAAATCACTGTTGTTTAGAGGTGGCCGGGGGCGGCACAGAGGACGGACCGCCCCCGCCGGCACCGCTGAGATCCTGGGTTCGGTGCCGGTTTTCAGGCCGGCATCTTGGTGGTGATGGCTCAATTTTTTCAACAACATGTTACGAGCCCCTTGAGCCACGCGACCACCTCTCGTGGTCACGACCTCGCGCGTCGCAATCGTACATTGGACACTTTGTCGTAACGCGCACGAACGCCCCGGTTCGGAAAACGCTGCGACGGTGAATTGACAGCGGCGCCCCAGTCTCAACATGCAAAACAAAACGGCGACCGCAAGGAGAAGTGAGGAGGACAGAGGAAAGGATCGGATGTGCAAGGTTGTGGAGAATCACTCTGGGCTGTGCTGGGCACGATGAGGATTGTGCCACAGCTCACTGCACTGAGGCTTAACTCAGGAAGGATGCAGCAATGGTGAAGTAGTTGGTGCGCTGAGTTACGAACCCAGCAACCTGAATTTAATTCCCAGCCGACTTCCAACCATCCCAAACGCGCATTGACCAGCGTGGTGAAGTATGACCAGCCAACCACAATGACTTACACAACGTGGGGAGGGGTCTTCACCCAGCAGCGTTTTTACAAAGTCCTGGCCCCATTTTATAAACAAAGCAAATGCACCGAAATAAATAACGTCACTGCTATGTCACTGGAATGCATCGGACCGTGGCAATTAAATTTTTTTCTCACTTTCACAAGCCGACAGTGAACCACCCTGTGTGGTGGTGGTGGTGGTGGTTGGGGGCAAGGAGGGAGGGAGCGAGGTGGGTGTGGCGTGCACCTGTGGGGTTGGGACTCAGGAGGGCCTGCCCGAACACAAAGGGGCCGTGCGCGAGGGAGAAGGGGGGAGCAAGGGGAGCCGGCGGGGGCCTGCCTGGTGGCCCGCACGCACCGCCGCCCCCCGGCAGGAAGGGTCGGGCCTGCGTTGCGGCCTCCAGCACGCCACTAACGTGCTCCCCTACACTCGCCAGCAGCACAACAACAACAACAAAAATCAAAAAGGAGACCAGCACAAAACGTGGTGACGGGGGGGGGGGGGGCAAGCACTGGACAGACACACGAAACACGGGGGGAGGGATGGGTGGGGGGTGGAGAATGCCAACCGAAATGTAACACGCGGAAACATACACGGGGAAAGAGGGAAACGTTAACAAATAATAATGAACAAGGGCCACTTGATTTTACAAATGCCTGAGTCACTGCTACGAAACTAAAATAAGTCTGGAGTAGTAACTGTCACCGTTCGTTTCGGCGTTTGTTTACGACCTAATTTTTTGTGGTTCAAATATTCTTCCGCGGGGCAGATTTTTTTACTTAAAGGAAATCAACGAATGCCAAAAAAAAACAAGAGATTGCCAAGGTTATCCTAGGGACAAGCACTTTGTAGATCAACGGGCAAGAGTCCGCAATGGATGCTGGGAAACAGCCCCAGCCGCCCGCCGTGCCAAGCCGAAAGAATCGCCGAGGGTAAAAGATTACGCTTGCCGTGAACGGGTGGGCAAACAGCCATGCAGACGCGAGCGTCGGTGAGGGGCAGCAGCGACGAATAGAGGGGACAAGGTGAGAGTGGCGAGGGCCGAGAGGGGAAAGCGGGCAGGAAGAGGGGGCCGAGGGTGATCATGCAGGTGGGGCAGCAGTGCCTGCGCACACGTCAGAGTTGTGCGCAGGCAAGGCATTAATGGGTAGGCGAGGGGTTATGGGTAGCTCGGGTAGGTGCACCTCATGATGTTTCAGCAGTGCAGCGTGAACCGGGGCAGCCGGCGGAAGGGATTGTGGGTAAGGAAGAAATTGTGGGGGAGCCCTAAACAGGTGCACGTCATTCCGCGCGAGTGCAGTGTGACGACCTCCACACCCCCACAGCTCCAACTCCCCACCCACCCCCGGTACAACCTCACAGCAGGCTTTTTAGCAGCTTAATGAGCCCAGGCCAGCAAGAGGGTGCCGCGCGAAGGGTCTCGCTCTCCCTCTCTCTTAGACATCAAATGCTCATTTATACAGACTGTGGGTTCACTCTGAAGTATGGCGCTGAGTGTATTTGTACTGTGTAGAGCAGCAATACAATTGTAAAGACTTTTAATCAATATCACTCAGAGCCATTTGTCAATCCACAGGCGCTCATTAACAGTGTTTGGCAAAACGTTCTTCAAGGCTACAACGGGGGATATTTTAGTCTTTGTCTCTGCGGTATCTTTCCCGCATATGCGCGTTTCCAGAGTTGAAATGGTACGTTTGAAGGCTCGCTCTCACTCGCTGCACATCGTTTCTCCCTGCTGGGCACATCAAGGAAGCATCGGCCACCCGACGATCACTCTCAACAACCGTGGCCTTAGCGTAAACGAACTACACAGCGAGATCCAATCCCCAGCTTATGGCGGCATGAAAAATAAAAGTAGAGGTAGCAGGAGAAACTCAAAGCAAAGCTGCAGCGCCGCGAGTTTAAAGCCACGAGACGAACGAGAAGCTGGACCGGTGTGAAATGTAGAATTGGCATTGTGCACAGCCAAACCATTTGAAGCACGAACAACTCGACATTACTTTTGGGGATATTTAGAGTAAATTTGTGGGGTTGCTCACAGGTCGAATTAAAACGCACAAATTGAGGTGCAGTTCAAGCAGCGCAGGAAACCACAAACAAACAGGAGACCAAACCGGTGGAAACAATTGCCCAAGCTCTGTGGCCCAATATTATGAAACCTGGGTCAGTGTAAAAAAAACCCATGCATGCGAGGGGGTGACCCTTAATCCCCATACAGATGGAACACAGCTGGAAATAAATCCACTTGCTGTACGGCCATCACGATGACCGCGATGCCCACGGCTAGAGTTTGTGCGATGCACCAACCCCTGCCTCCACAGGCGCTGGATTAAGGGCGTGCACGCCACCACCGCCCGGAAAATGTAATCAGCCGTGTCGCAATCCGTCGCCGGCCGTCGTGCAAGAGGACGAAAGTGGAGGGGCTCGCGTTTCATTCGCGGGCCATGCGGCTCGTCGCGTACACACCCAGCATGAAGTCGAAGCCCTGCAGGTTCCCGTCCGCCCCGTTCATGGCGGAGACGGGCACTGGGAAGGGACGCCCCATGGGGGCCTTCACGCCATCTGGACTCTCGTCTGTGGCACAAAACAAAACATCGCCTTATGTAAACCGGGCGACCATCTTACCTGGGGGACAAGTTCGTGCGCGAGTATGTAAACTGAGTGCCATCTTAGCTCTGGGAGAAGTTCTTGGAGGAGTAGGTACATTGGGTGGCCCATCTTAGCTGAAGAGCGTGGGACTCTGCTGAAGAGCATCGGACAACGATGCAGAGCACGGGACACTGACGAAGAACGCGGGATACTGATGAAGAGTATGGGACACTGCTGCAGAGCGCAGGACACTGCTGCAGAGCGCAGGACACTGCTAATGAGCGCGGGACACTGACGGAGAGAGCGGGATACCGATTAAGAGTGTGGGACACCGCTGATGAGCGTGGGATATTGATGAAGAGCGTGGTACACGAGCAGGAGGAAGAGGTGGTCACCTTCCGGATGCTTGAGGTAGTACATGCCGCTGCGGTCACGCGCCAGTGACCAGGCCTCGCCCTCGTCGCCGTCGCAGTACTCCACCATGCTGCTCCGCTCCAGCTGCACCCACAGCCCCTCGCTGTTGCTCACCTGCATACAAACAAAGATAAAGATCCCCCGTATAGCCTTAACAGACTGTAGGGGCAAGTGCTGTTAGCGAGCACCTATGAAGGCCAGAACGGTACATGAGGGGGTGGGTGGCCAGCACCACGCCTGACTGCCTTTGTCTCCCCAGTGGCGATGTTTACACACCGCACCAGGTACTCATTTAAGGCTGAGTCGACCTAGGGGAGGCCCAGGACCGGTTCAGATAATCGTCACTGGTATTAGCCGTGAGCGGGAATCGAACCCGGGTCGCCAGGTTCATAGCGCAGCGCGCTAACCGCTACACTACACGCACATACACACACACACAAACACTTATTTATACGGGTACGTGAATCCACGCACGCAAAGACAGGCACACACATGTACATAGGTACGTGTAAAACACACAGGCACACGCACGAAGCCACAGGAGTCACGCACGTGCACATAGGTACCGTACTTTAACACAGGTACACGTACCCACAGGCACGCAGTCACACAGGCAGGCATGTGAAATACAAAGACAAAAATCCCCCGTATAGCCTTCCAAGACTTCGGGGCAAGTGCTGTAAGGGAGCACTTATGAAGGCCGACAGGGGGTGGGGGGTGGCCAGCACCATGTCCGGTCGACTTTGTCTCCGCACGAAGCTTACAAACGGACATACACAAGCATGCAGGCACACACTTTATGACAACAAAAAACATGTGACCGACACAGAAGATTCAACAACTCTGCGATTCAGTGACCTGTTACAATTCGGGGGCCATGATTTGATACACACACAGCGATTATTTTTTTGGTATTTTCAGGCACAGGTGGCATATTGTAATGAATGTTTAATCAATAATGACGCCACGTCATAACATCAAAACTCAGGAAATTGTGTAGGTCGGTATTGGTGCGCATGCACCTCGTGTCTATGAATACAAAACTTCATGTGAATAAGAAACTCAATTAATCACGTGGATCACAACTCCCAGGTGTTCTCTCCTCCCCAGTGTAAAACGGCGACTTCCAACTCTCAAATGAGTCAATCTCACATCCTTACAGTGGTATGAATCGATACATATATACACACACACACACAAAAAACATGAAATAAATATGAACATGATAATATATTAATATTATGACCTAAATTATATATAAATCCAGAGGATTATCATGCTTTGAATCCATAAAATAAAATAGTATTAAATATTAAAGAAAATTAATATTTGATCATTTTATAAATATATTGTATTAATAATACGTATAAAGACATTTGGAGGAGAAGCTGCAACAGTATGAATAGAAATACAAGCGGGTTGAAAAGAACTGACTGGCACGCACACTTCTACACGATGATTGCGAGCATAAACACGAATATTTAATCGATTAATGGTTATTTTTCCACAATCAATTGCTTGCATGTATGTTGAACCTATTTCGCACCGTACGTAGCCAACCGTGCTAATCGGAGGCTTTCAGACGACCCCAAAACCTCTGCGTAAGCAATGCCTTGCGCGTACGTAGAAAAATTAAATATTAACAAAATGTAACTACAATTATTCGAGTTAAATCTGAATTATTTTTGGAATGAATTACACAACAGAAAAACGGAAATATTTGGGACACGCGGCCAGAATGTAAACAGGAGATGGAGCACTGCCTTAGGGGTAATTTAAGCAGTAAATCACTTTGAAGTTTAACTATGTATGTACGTACGCTGAACTTCTATCACACCCTACATGGGCAACTGTGCTAATTTGAGGTCCGGCGGGTAAAAATAACAAACATAAAGGCCTCGTATTACCACGTAGGCTTTCGCAAACCATTATTATTTATAATAACGTTTTTTTGGGTTAGATCCCGTAAATGTAAATGTCCCGTAAACCCACCTCCACCCGACAAAGTCAATCACAGCAAGGTTTGTCACGTGAACAAAACGTGTCAATTAGTTCCTTCTTCAGCACACCGGTATGTTGGAGAGTAATTCGCTGGCGATAACAATCAGCTTCATCGGGCAAATTTCCGGAATTGTGAAGGAGTCTATTTCCGGTCTTTGAAGTTTGACTCCAATCCAAGGAGCACCGATTATAGCCACAAAATGTGAACGTGAAACATGAGAGAAAAGGTTCGAGGAAAGAGAACGGCACAATTATTAATCATCGTTGAATTACTCGCGACTGAATTAATTAGTTTGTTATCCTTCAAGAGATGCAGGGGGTAATTAAGAAAACATCTGGAAGCAGAAAATTAAGTCTTCTACTTTCACTTGGTTGAGGCCTTGTATTAAAAATAATAAAAAATTTAACTGACATTGACAGTCCCCCGACATGTGCTGTACATTTAATTTAAATTTGATTTCATAAAAACCATGTAGCACACCGTGCACGTGTTTGCGTGTTAACCCACACGTGCTTGCGTATGCGTACATTCATGTTTTACAGGGTGGGAGTTGGGCTCTCTATTCCGATGTGCTGTATTCATGAATTGAGTGCATTAATGAGCGATAGAGTAGCGGCCAGCATGCTGCGCTCCAAACCCGGTGACCCGAGTTCAATTTCCGCTCACGGTTAACACCAGTGACAATTATCTGAACTCGTCCTGGGCCTCCCCCTAGGTCGTCTCAGCCTTAAATGAGGATCTGGTGCAGTGTTTAGTAAACCTCGCCACTGGGAGACATGGTGCTGGCCACCCACCCCTTCTCTGCCGTGTCGGCCTTAAAAGGTGCTCGCTAACAGCATTTGCCCCAACAGTCTGATAAAGGCCACATAGGGGATCTTTGTCTTTGTGTCTGTGTAACCGTGGCGGCGTCCCCACCTCGCCGAGCGCCTTTATCTTGTTGCCGAGCAGCAGCGTGCCGATGGGGATGCCGCGCATGCTGGGCCGGCTCCGCACGTTGTGGCCGGACGTGCCGGTGCGAATCACCACGTAGAAGCCGGGCCCACCATGCAGCCGCGACGACCGCTCCTTGGCTCCCACCTGGTCACATCGGGAACACCGCCCACGTGTGCCACGGGGTTCGCTCATGTGCCATGGGTTTTGCCGTCCGCCAACACCAACCACACTCTGGATACGTGATAGGGCAGCTATCGAGTCTGCAGGTGGTGAAACTGTGCCTGGACCCATAAGTCGGAGGGGCAACAGAAGCCATGTTACAAAAAGGGGGGGATAAATTGCACAGGGGAGCTCTGCGCCTCCCCCCATTTAATTCCTTGCACCAGAGCCCATATCCAATTTCGGCCAAAAGAACCCACCACGCTTGTCCACTGAACCATGGCCCACTGCCATATGCACTTCAGGGGCCACGATGAGAGGTGGGCACCCCGGTTGGCACGCTACAAACCCTGACGTGAATTTGAGTTTGATTCCTGGCAACAGCGAATATCGGTGACGAGTGATATCTATCCGCGTCGTGGTTCCCCCTCCTCCCCCTCTTCACCCACCCGCTCTGACCGATGTAGTGAAGTATGCTCAAATAACCCCTATGACCGACACGGCATGGGGGAGGCAGTGGATTTGACAAAAAGCTGAAATTTATTTATCAATAAAGTCATAACGGATGGGATCAGTCCATGAGACGCAATGTGGTGTATGTATGTTGAACTTCTTTCGCACCGTACATAGCCAACCGTGCTTATCGACCTGTCCACATGGCTAGCAATCTTATAAAATGACACACTGCACGTGCCTGATAATGTGTACACACACGTCCCACGTGACCTCACCTCTGAGAGACGCCTCCCCACAGCCTCCTTCAGGAGACCCTCGTAGATGGACTTGGGCTCCTGCTGTTGGGAGGGGGTTGGGAGGTCGACAGGCGGACGGGAAACAAGCGAACACACGATCTCACCATGTGTTTGACAGCCGCCCGAGTGTGCTTTGGGGCCATCCATAAATTACGTCACGCGATTTTGGACGATTTTTGACCGCCCCCCCCGTCACAAAAAGTCAGACCCCCCATTAAATATGACGTCACAAAGCTCTGCCCCCCCCCCCCCCCAAAGCCATATTTCCATTTAAAAAATAAAACATTCTTCAAATCATATTCTTGGTTCTTTCGGTAAAGTCAAGTAGAAGGGAAACAATAAAATAAGAAAAATATAAAACAATTATTTTATTACTTCCCTTCTATGTGACTTTACCGAAAGAACCAAGAATATGAATCCCTGCAGTCATGAAAGCTTTAAATCAAAATTTATGCTTCAAATCACTTTCAACTATTGTCATTGTAGTGCGTATTTAATGTGGCGCTGCACTCTGATGTTGTAGGAGAAAACATTTATTAAAAAGTGTATTTAATCAAGTAGAACGTGTTGTCTATATTTATTCAAAGTTGCGCATTTTGATGTGACGTCACATTTCTCAAACGCCCCCCCCCTCGTCACACATCGTCACACGTCTGACCCCCGCCCCCCTAGGTGCGTGACGTCATGTATGGGCGGCCCCTTTGTGTACAGTATCGTCGAAGTTACGAAAAGGATCTCGCTAGCCGCTGTGATTAAGGACTTAAGACTGTGTACTAGAGTCTGTTTGGCTCATTTGGTTAAGCTAGTCTGCGTGGGTAACATGGCAATGGCTAGTATTAGTTTCAAGTTGGTGTGATCTCAGTATGAAGCAGGGCTAGAGCTTAGTTGCAGAACATGATCTGTCCTTCAAAAGGCCCCATTAGGATGCCCCGTGACGCACTGGCGCTGCGCCCTCGGTGCCACGGGTTTGCCTGGGGCTCGTTGTTGTGTCCGGTTGCTCTGTCTCGGGCCCTCTCTCCAATCTCCCATGATTTCCCTGCCCTGACACATCCAAGATCAAAAAGTCTTCATGGCCAAAGCTAATGACAGCACCCACATCCCATTGCCAACGCTTCCTACCCTCCCCCAAATCCAGCAGCTGCTGCGCAGTCGACGCGGGACCTTCAAGATCGGCCCGAGCAGTATCCCACTATGTGCACTTGGTCGCCAGAATCGTGGAAACCACTCCAATTGCTGTCTAGATATCCAGCCCTCACCCATTCTTAAAATGTGTCCCACCCAGCGTAACTGTCTTTGGCCCGATCGTACCTTGTACCACAATGTCAAGCATTTGGCAATTTTAATCAAATTCAGAATCGCTATCAACTGCACTTTCGGTTTCGCTGGCCACTTCCGCATTCACGGCGTCACCACCGTAACGCCGGACGCTGACCTCCAGAGGCGCCAGCAGATTGCGTCCCAGGTGCTGGTTGAAGGAGAGGCACCAGGCCTCCGGGTTGCCGTTCACGTTGGAGACGTACTTGCGCACCATCTCGTCGCTCAGACGCAGCCACACCCCGTCGTCATTGTGAACCTACCCGACGCGGCGCGACACGACACGCAAACATGATCATTTGGTATTCGTCCATTAAAAAAGATATTTAGTTTAGCGAAACACGTGCAGGTGTCTCAATCGCAACAACAGAAGGGCTGAAGCGCCGAGCACAAATGATGTAGAGAATAAATCCTGAACGAATGAAAAACAATACAAATGAGGCGCCAAAAACCGAGACAATAATGAATTGTCTAATTGACTCGCGACCTCAAAATGTAACAATTCATCATATTGTGGAAGGATGGAATCGTTACATCGAAAATAAAGATCGGCCAAGTATCAAACAATAGACAGATGGCCTAAAACAGTTTCTTTATTTACCTATATATTTTTTAACCCATAATGCACCAGAACAACATGTAATGGGGTTTGTAAATAATCGTTGGTTGTACGCTGTCAAAAATTCTGCTTCCACCACCACGTTTCACGCTGTACCCCTCCCACCAGCCTCTTGCGCCCACCCCCCACCTCACCCCAACTCCCCCACCACCTGTGAGCTCGGTACGGGAGGACGTGAGGACATGAGGATGCGAGGACGAACCTCGTCGATGAAGGTGATGGTGGCGTTGACTTTGACGATCCCGATCTGCTCGCTTTGCAGGGATGGGTGACTCCGCACGCGGAGGCCGGCGCTGTCCCTCATCGAAAACCTGCGCACCTACAAGACCCCCCATCACCATTGTAATTATCACCATCATCGTATTTATATATACATATATAAAAAAAAACAGTTGCTGATCGCAGGCACCAAAGGACCCGAAACGTCGCCGCGAGCGTCACGAGCAGCGGCTGCGTTGCCCTGTGGCGCGGTGATTACCTTGCTGGGCTGGTGCTCTGGTTTGGGTCGGGGCTGCTGCGAGGCGTGGGGTGGCATCATCCCTTTGGGTGGCTCCTTCACCTCCACCTCCAGCCCAGCATCTTGGCAACGGAAGCGACGCACGCGCACACACGTGAGTACAAACATGCAAAGATCCCCCCGTGTCACCTGCACAGTTGTTGAGGCAAGTGCTGTTGACAGAAAGTACCCATGAAAGGCCAGCACGACGCACGAGAATTGGTTGTAGTCTACGTAGCCGGCACCTCGCCCCTGCAGTCTTTGTCTACCAGTGGTAATGTTTACACATACCGCACCAGGTACTCATTTAAGGCTCAGTCGACTTGGCAGAGGCCCAGGACAGGTTCAAATATTCACCACTGATATGTTACCTGTGAGTTGGAATTGAACGCAGGCTGCCAGGTCCGTAGCGCAGTGCGCTACTACGCTACCGCTCCCCACGCTAACCACTCCCTACATACGCATGCACACAAACTCGCCCACGCATGCATAAACACGTACATGTGGGTGCTCATTCACTTTCAGAGACACGTGTATGCACGCGTGTCTGCTGATGAACAAAAGCGCCCTTGTACACACATACGTACACGTGTGCACGTAGACACACACGCAGGCATTCGTACACTCGCATATACACAATTTGGTTGCTCGTTTTGGGCCTTTGGGCCTGTGCTCAGAAACTGTGTTGAGAAAACAGAACATACACGTACACACAAAGATCCCCCATATAGCCTTTAGCACTGCTGGGGCAAGTAATGTTAGCGAGCTGCTATGAAGGCTGGCATGGCACACGAAGGGGTGGGTGATCGGCACCACGCCCGGACGCCTTTGTCTCCCCGGTGGCGATGTTTACACCTTGCACCAGGCACTCATTTGAGGCGTGCACACAAGATATGTATATACACACACCCTTTTATCAAAACAAATGTTTCAGTAGTTTATTCACTGTGCTACGAGCACGGTGACCCAGGTTTGATTCCTGACCACGTCTAACGCCAGCGGCGGATGATATCTAAACCGATCCTGGTGCCTGCCCTCCTGTATGACCGATACAGCGCAGGAATTCCTTCTGAATCACCGGTGGATTGATAAAGGGATGTAAATTATCATTTTTTTTACACTCACAAGTGAACAAACTTCACCATTCCCAGCGGAAACGTTTACCGGTCTCGGTGCCGTCGATGGTGACGTGGATGCGGTAAGCGCCGACGGCACCCGGGGTCCAGTTGGCACTGTACGTGCCGTCGTTGTTGACGCGCACCAGCATGTTCTCGCTCGGCCTGCCCGTAAAAATCAGAGGCGTCACCAAAACACGATTCCCGGACGGATTTTTACAGCCTTCTGAATGTGACTGCATACAGGGAGAGTGGACGTATTTATTTTATAGGGGGCAGTCGTAAATAAGCGAATGAAAACCACATCCCCACAGCCTATAAACCCATGTTTATTACCCACGTAAACAAATCAAATCAATAAACTTGGTACAATATTGGTGGTCACCCATCTGTACATTATACAAGCTAAACACTGCTTCGCTGGAAATCAGAAAGTGTCCTTATTGGACATCTGTGAAAAAGAGCTTCATAGCTCATCAGATTCCTCCAGTCTAAATAAAGATTACGATTCTGATAGCTTCAGAGATCCGACAAGATCATAATCATTTTGGATGATTTGGTCACAACGCGATGGAACAGCAATGGCAGGAAATCATGGTCTTGGCACTGAATGTCACAGAATTGTCACGGTGTTTGTTCGTCACGCCAAGGTTTGACAGTACAACAGAATGTGTATTTATATAGCGTCTAAATGCGACGTCAAGATGTTGTACAGAAACAGCGGTACAAATGTATTTTATAGAGAGAGAAGATGCGGTGGTTACTCATGGGTAGATGGGAAGAAAAAGATCTTCAGCTTGGACCCCAGCTATCCATGCTATCAGGGAGATGACAGCACAGACAGCCGAGTTCCTAACTATGGAGGGCAGCAGAAGAGAATGTGACAGCCCCAAAATTGCCCCAGTGCATGATGGAGCCAAGGCTGGTGACATGTCTGCTCAACCATTGATGCTATCATCATCACCATCATCTTCATCACCACGGACATAATAACTGACATCACGAGCAAACTCTTATCATCGTCGTTGCCGCGTTTCGTACTTTATCAACGTACAATTATCGCGTGGTGGTGGTGGTTGTGTTGTAAAGCTAGGCTACCGTTTTGGGGTCGGAGAGGCGAGGCGGAGCTCCTCAAACGAGTACTTCTCGTACACCTGGGAAACAACACAAACACGGAGACGACCGCCAAAGACCGCTGTGAGGAAGCCACTGGGAGCAATGGCACTTTTAAATCACC
Source organism: Lampetra planeri (assembly GCF_965212315.1). NCBI lineage: Eukaryota > Metazoa > Chordata > Hyperoartia > Petromyzontiformes > Petromyzontidae > Lampetra > Lampetra planeri. Next base: position 7,302,651 of record NC_136125.1, on the reverse strand, counting down.
TTGATTGAAACTGTTTTTTTGGGTTTAGTTTGTTGCCCTGCCCCCCCCCCCGCACCTCCAGATTAGCGCGGTTGGCTACGTACGGCGAGAAAGAAATTCAACATACATACAGCAACTGTCCCATTGTTTACGACTGGGGATGGAGATCGAACCAGTGACCTCTGGATTGCAATATTCAGTGTGCTATCCCCTACAACAACAGCAGCAGCCCCTATCCTGACCCTAACCCATATTCGGCAGTGGTGTGGTCTAGCGGTAGCATACTCGCCGCTTGTTGCAGAGGTTCGCGGTTCCAAACTGGCAGGTCGCCGGTACGCATTCACCGTAATAATACCACGCGCCGTCTGATTAACAGTGGATGTTAAAGATCCCTTGATATCGTTCGAAATTAACAGGTCATTGTGTGCCGGCGTCACGATCCAAATTTAGCGAAATTTGAAAAATTACCTGCAATTTACTCAATTCTTATTACACATACCAATCATCCCCCTTACAGTAAAACTACTGCAGACGATGCAGTACCCAATGTACTAAACTACTGGGAGTCCACTAGTCGATCTTCAGAAAAGGGAACTTTTTTTTTATTCCATCGAACACATCCATACTCGTAGGAAGCTTCGCCCCCATCCTCCCGTCACGCACCACATTTTATCCTCTTCTCCCTGTTCCTTCTCAAACCTTTTAGATTCTCTCAGTTCTCCTCCCGGTCCTCTTTGTTCTTCCCAAAACACCTACAACCATCCCTCATTTCCCGATTAAATTTTCCCCGCTCTTTAGCCTTGTTCTATCTTCATCTCTCTAAACCAATCCGGGTCGCTCTAACAGCTGTCCCACGACAGCAGAATTAAATTTAAATAATCAAGGTAGCCTTTCGGCGACCCTTACCACTCTATTATTCATAAGCATCCTAATATTACGCAATTAGTATGGCCAATATATAACTCGGCAGATACAACAACAAAAAAACATTAATTTGGGTTGAACTCATGTCTGGAAGCAGCGCTGGTGAACTGCGTTCGGATATTTGCGCACATGCTTCATGGGTCTCCAGCGAGCACCCCCGCTCACCTTCATCATCGTGATGGCAGTGTAGCAGGTGTCGCGCACCAGCGTGGGCTCGTAGAGGGTGTCCAACTTAGGCGGGGGAAGCCCCCCAAATGTGAGGTCGCCGACCGGCGCTACGGCCGCCCCGTGCTGGTGGTGGGGCGTGCCGTGCGGCGCGGGGCTGCCCGGGATGTGGTGCGGCTTGCGGCCGGCGCCGTCCGTGGAGCTGTCCCGGGACGATGACGAGCTCACGCCGCCGCTTCCACCGCTGCCCCCTTTCTTCTGGCTCAGCGGAACGGCCTTCACCTCCACCTGTGAGCGAGACCGTTGTATTTTTAAACGGGTCACCCTGCAGCTGGGGAAGATGATGAGTAGAGGGAAGGTTACGGGGGGGGGGGCATGACCACGAGTAGTGCCCACTGTGATGTCAAAGTTAGGGAGTTCCTGCTGCTCACATAAGTGTTGAGGCGTTCGTGCGCATCCTGCTGTTAACAGCCCTGCAGAGACGGTGGGGGAAACTACACATTCCTATGGCAGGGGCAAGTGAATCCATAGGACGACTACTGTTGGAAGGATGGTGCGATTAATAAACTCCCAACAAGGATGAGAATGCGTAAAATTCTGACTGCGAGCCTCTCGCAGTGGTGTTTTGGAATGCTAGTCCAGTATTCTAAACGTTACAACATGGCAGCAACCCTTATCCTTACCAAAGCCCAATTTGTTATTCCGATCCCTGATTTCAACCATAATCCTAATCCTACCCCTAAACCCTATTACTACCCCAACCCTATAATTATCCGAAACCCATGCAATCCATAACCCCATTACTATCCCCTAACTCTATCGATAACCCTACCTCTAACCCAATCTATAATAGCACTCACAGCTCTAATTCTATCCCGAGGGGTCTTTGTTTTGTATGTGTGCATGGAAAAAGCCTCATCTTTGTTGAATATATGTTGAACTTTTTCACCCCATACGTAGCCAACCGTGCTAATCGGAGGTGCGGGGAAGGACAACAAACTAAACACATAAAGCAGTTGCAAAGAAATTAGTTTTCATTCCAGATTTAAAAGTGCATAGCTCCAGTGGCTTCCTAATATCAGAAGGAAGGACATTCCAGACGGCCGCAGAAGCACATCCGAAAGTGCGCGATGCGGTGACCATCTTTGTTCCATGGCCAGCCAAAAGCTGCTGCGACAATGACCGGAGTTCTCGTGATGGTTTATGCTCCTGGACGAGATCAGCAAGGCATTGTGGTTCAATCGTGGCAAGCACTTTGTGTAATGAGTGCGCGCGAGCGAGCGAAAGAAGGGTGGCACCTTGAGGTTGGGCCCGTGCACCAGCTCGCCGTACTGGTCTCGCGTCTGCACCGTGATCACGGTGGGCCAGCCGCACCGCACCTCGTCCTTCTTGAGCTGCACGCTCGTGTTGTGTGGGTCCACGTATGAATCCGGCTGCAGCCACCTGCGCCACGGGCACAGACACAGCAGGGACACGCACACACAAACACACGTAAATGCACGCAAAGGCAAAGATTCCCCGTATAGCCTCCTACGTAGCCCTGTTGGAGGCAAGTGCTGTTAACGAGCAAGGCGCACATAGGGAGGTGCTGTGGCAAGGATCACCCTCTGCCGGATTTGTTTGTGCACCCCCCACCTCACACCTTAGTCTCCCCAGTGCTGTTGTGGTAGAGACCGCACCAGGCACTCCCTGGGACACCCTGGTTCCCATATAACTCGGCACTGATGTTAGCTGTGACTGGGAATCACGCGCAAAACCACCGTGCTACTGTTCTACGAGATACATAGACAAACGTTGACATATACAGGCACATAAATGCACACATGGATATACACATACACACAGACACACACTCACGTACATATATATGTGCAGACGCAAAGAGAGACACACAGATGCAGCCAAGACAACGATCCCCCCCCGATAGCCTAAACAAAGTTTTTTGGGGAAAGTGCTGTTTGGGAGCAACTATGAAGGATGGCACAGCACACGAGGGGGTGGGTGGCGAACACCACGCCCACAAGCCTTTGTCTCCCCAGTGTCAATGTTTATACACTGCACCAGGTACTCATTTGAGACTGAGTCGACCTAGGGGAGGCCCAGAACTGGTTCAGATAATCGTTACTGGTGTTGGCCAAGAGTGGGAATCGAACTCGGGTCACCGAGTTCATAGCGCAGGGACACACACAACAAAGACAGACATACACAGATAGAACAAACACATACACAGATACACACATAGCCATACACAGAGAGAACATACAAGACACATATAAACACGCGCATATGGGAGCAAAAATTACAGCACACAAAAAGAGAGATTTGGATAAATACACATTACAACACAAACATATATTTCTTCTTTAGCAATCAGATCACATGTCACACCCTACCGATCATTGTAATTCATTTTATTTTATCGTACACACATTGTTAAATCGTGGCTGCACGGTGAATTTTCTAAATGACAGATTGACAGACAGGCAAAGGAGAACGTGAATTGATGAACAGGGCACGAGCTCGATGTCATGACTGACAGAGCGAGGCAGCGGACTGATGATTGAACGCACAAGGGCTCGATGGACGGGTGAACAGATGAGAGCGATCGATGAATGAAGAGAACAGACAGAATGACATGCAGGCATACACCTTCGGATGGGCAAATGATGGATTTTTTTTCACTCGGCATTTTGTATTACAGATGAGATTCTATTCGAGGTAGAATGCTACAGCACAGGGTAGAGAATGAGAATGATGAAGTTGAGAATTGAGACATCACAGAAGCAAATACTCAATCACAGGCGCAAAGGGAAGAGGGTGGACAAATGGATGAAGGGACGGATGGACAGGCGGAAGTGTTGAGAGACAAATAGACGGACAAGAAATTGACAGATGGATGGATAGAAATACGGATATATTGATTGAAAGAGATATGAGGAGAGAGACTGAAAGATGCATGGAAGCACATATGGAAAGTGGGATAGATGGATTGATGAAAGGAGAGACAGACGGACGAATGAAATATACACAAATAGATAGAAGGTTAAGACGGATGGACAAAAGGGCGGACACGGACGAACAGATGGAGTGATGAACGCACCGACAGACTGCCAACTCAGCGAGGGTGGGGTCTGACCTTGCGAGCCGCCCGCCGCTACTGGAGGAGGTGCAGGCGATAAAGTCCTCGAGAAAGGCGCGCTCATTGCACTGCGTGCTGAGCGGCAGCGTCCCCTCCAGCGCCTCCAGGATGGAGGGCGGGTGCGACAGTGCCAGCCCCTTGCCCAACAGCCCCGAGTGCGCCTTGTACACCTGCCGAGGGCGGAACGCGTCACGCGGGCGCGCGCCGCACGCACGTGGGCCCGCTGGCACACCGCCGCTGCCGCACGTCATCTGGATTCCTCCAGGATAAATAAAGATTCTGATTCACACCGAGCTGAAAGCAAGACACAACCTGAGGTGGCCGGGTGAATCTGAGGTCAAAGCGCTGATCCGGCACCGCTGACCACCGTGTGTTTCACAGCGTGGCTAACCACCGTGTGTTTCACAAGGTGGCTAACCACCGCACGTGTCATGTTGGGTTCTCATCTCTGGCACGAAGTATGTTAATTAATGTATTACATGGAGACAACCAGATTAACACTGTGTACGGATGGCAGTCTGGTGCGGTGGGATGAGTGACCGGCCCCCCTCGTCCTGACCTGCAGGGCGGAGTCCTCGACGAACTCTATATCTTCCTCCAGGTCCACGCCGTTGGCTGCAAGAGGGGTTGGGGAAGCCGAAGGCGCACGTGGCACACGAGTCAGCACTAAGAGACCTGGGACTCATGGTGCCGAACTACGGCATCACGTTGAGATGCTCGGCGACTTTATGAACTGTGACGATTCAGGAATAAATTTTTTTACAATCACTTAGAACGTGTTGATTATACTCTAGCTTTCTGGCCTCTGTATTGTGAAGAAGCGCCATTACCAGAAAGGTTATCTATTGCATATAATTGACGAATGTGACGAGTCTTTGTTCATTTATTTCCTGTCTTGCTTGCACAGTTTTGTTCGCTCCGTGAGCCTAATTGTTATATTATCACACCATTTGCACATACAATTTGCATTGGTCGAAACCAATCGGTTCTTACGCGCACGATTCAATGCATGCGCCGCGCGTTCCCCTGGCTGTACAAGGGGGAACTAACGTTTGCCAAATATTGCTTCATCTTTTTGGCTGAACGAATATGCAAAGGGAAAACATCTAAAATCCTCTCCGCCACCGTCATGACTGTGGCAGGGACGGTGTGACGAGCTCACCGGCCGGAGGAAGGGTCAGATCCTTCTTCATGAGCGACGCGGCACACATGCTGCCCAGGAAAGCCAGCTCCTTCTCCAGCTGCACCACGCCCTGGGAAACACGCATGACACGGGGCAGCATGCGCACACTGCTGATGAACACTGCTGATAAACGTCAAGTATTTGGATGCCACTGGAGCTATGCACTTTTAAATCCAGACTGAAATATTAATTTCTTTAGAACCGCTCTTTGTATTTAGTTTGTTGTCCTTCCCCCGCACCTCCGATTAAAGCGGCTGGCTACGTGAGGTGTGAAAGACGTTCAACATACATCCATATGTATACATTAATCTCCAATATAGTTGTTCTTCACAGGTCATACGAAAGAAGATAGACGACGATTTCAACCCCTGACTTATAAAGGCTTCTTGGGCAATAGGTGCACAACCCCATAGACACACACGGCCTCACCTCGTCACTGCTGGGATTGAACTCGTATCCGATGATGGCGCACTTGAATCCGAAGCACACGGCCTTCTCATCCTTCACGTAGTCGGACGCAGTCTCCAGTGAAAACACAATCTCGTTGCCTGCGGTAATGAGGGGGGGGGGCAGCTTAATATGGTGGGGGCAGGGATGGGGGCTTAATGAGGACGGAGTTTAGTTATGGAGGCAGTTTAATTAGAATGCCTTAAAAGGGAACATTCGCCAGTTTGAGACGTCGTATTTACTTTTAAGGTAACTAAACAAAAACCTGAACAGATTCGTCAATGACTCTGGGCTTCATAAAACTGTCCCACTGCTCTCCTCAACAACACTGCCTTCATTTATGTGCTATGAAAAATAACCATTATCTAAAACGTCACTTATTTTATACATTATTTTCCTTGAGGCAGTGTTAATGCCTAATGCGTTGCATTTATTTGTTACCTGTGCGCCACTGCCAACGCAGCAACAGCATCACTAAATAATTTGTTAAGAGAAGTGGGCAGGACACGTTGCTAGAAGGGATGGCCACTGGTCAAAACTAATAATGGGAGGAGTGGAGAAGAAATCACGACGTAGCGATTCAATCAGCTCGTGAGTGGGGGTCGGACGGATTGATTGTTGCATCGTGATACTGCGGGTGGTGGCGACCGTTTGGGGAGGCCTTCATCGTAGATCGTGACACATCATGATAACAAGATGACGAGGTGCAAGATGACCATTTAGCAAGTGATGATTACAATGCTGGCACACAATGGTCAACTCTCAGCAACAATCATATAAAATTCACTGATTATGACCATTCATCAAATCACGACACCTATGAATTATCGCCTGACGATGATTCTGACGATGGTTCTGCACTCACCGGGAAGCACCAGCGCCAGCGTTGGCCATCCCGAAGGCCCCGAGAACTTCTTCAGCTCCAGCCATGACAGCGCAGGCTCCCCCGGCTGGGCCCCTGCCACCGGGGGCTTCGCACCGACCGGGCCACAGACCGCACCACCCGGCTCGTCGGCCGGCACGAGGGCCAGCGGCGCTTGGCCCGCGACGGCTGCTGGCGCCGGCGGCGGTGGCGGCGAAGGCTGGGGCGGTTGCGGGGCGGGTGCCGGGTGGCGGTAGGGGATGTGGATGCGGAGCACGTCTTCCGGCTGGGCGGTGCCACACTGGGGGTCGAACTCCACCGTGAGCCAGCGCACGCACTCCGGGAACGACACCTGGCGGTCGGACAGAGCGGGGCCGGGTCGGAAAAGGGCAAGGGGCGGCCAGCAGCGAAATTAGATCACGAGCAGCTGGGATCCGTTTTGTTTGAAACAGATTAATCGATCACAGTCACCTTGCGATGCTACGTCGTCAATAGCGGGCCATGCAGGATAATCCATTGCTGGACTGTACCAGATGTGTATCTAGGAATTTCCCAGGGATGGGGGTGGTCACAATTTTTTCTTCAGAACCGCTCAAAAATTACTTCATTCTTGATCCCTCCGGTCATCGTCTCTTTCCCCAAAAGCTCCTATCGTAACATTGCTCAATTCAAGTAACGTGTTAACTCTCATCTATAAAATCTTTCACCGCGCTGTTCATTGCTGACCGCCTGGGGCCTCTTGCACTCAGCAAATGTGTTCAAATGTAACTAAAATAATCGACAGGGGACTTGAACGAGACCACACTTGCCTTGTACTGGCTAACTGTTGCAGGGCGGTACGGGTGCTCGCTCTCCACTGTGGCGTAGTGGTTGGAGGTGGTGGTGGCGGCCGTGCCACCGGCCTCCGATGGCCCACCGCCACCCACACCGCAGCAGCAGTTTTCCGTGGACTGGTTGGGGTTGAAGGCTGGTGGAGCGAACTTCTGGTTCAGCTTGGCCACCAGAGGCAGCAGCGTCTGCACGAGGTTGAACACCTCCACGGATGCCTGCGTGCGGTCGCGATGAGGAGGGGGGTGAAACGCCTACCCGTTACGGCACGGACGCGGCAATGTCGCACAGCGGCGTTGCCAGGAATCTCGGCTGTTTGGCGCGAGCGGATTGTGTTCTTGTGAAATGTGGGATGAGCAGTGTGAGGTGGATGGGAACGATGATGTGTGCGAGCCGTGCGTGTGCGTGTCGTGTATTTGCGTGTGTGTTGGGAGTGCTTTGTCCAGCCGCTCACCCTGGGGTCGATGGCGGCCACGGGGCTGATCTGTGCCAGCACGAGCGGCATGAGCATAGAGAAGAGACTGGAGGAGCTCACGAGCTCTGGCACCTCCTCGCCTGGCGCACGCCCCAAACGCACACACACACGCACAGATAAGCACACACGCACGCACGTACACAGAAACACACGCACAAAAACACACACACACGAAAACAAGCACGCACGCACCATCGCCAGACGGGAAGAATCGTCATCAGTAAACATGTTAATGTTGCAATGATAACAAAGCTCTCATTAAAAGATAACATAACCCACAAAGCAATTGTCACGTAGGCATGTAGTTATGGGTGGAGTGGTGGCGCAGTGCTTCGTGCATTGGCCATTGCTACTGCTGTTATGATGGTTGCTATTTTCATTATTGCTGCTGCTGTTGTTGTGATATCTGTTGTTGTTATTGTTTCCATTAGGATTACTATTGCTGATGCTGTGATTGCTGCTCCTGGTGGTGCTGCTGCTATTGCTGCTGCTGCTTCTGGTGGTGCTGCTATTGCTGCTGATGCTTCTGGTGGTGCTGCTGCTTCTATTGCTGCTCCTGGTGGTGCTGCAATTGCTGCTACGACTGCTGCTTCTGGTGGTGCTGCTGTGATTGCTACCGCGATTGCTGCTCCTGGTGGTGCTGCTACTGCTGTGATTACTGCTGCTATTGCTGCTGCTGCTCCTGGTGGTACTGCTGCTATTGCTGCTGATGCTTCTGGTGGTGCTGCTGCTTCTATTGCTGCTCCTAGTAGTGGTGCTGCAATTGCTGCTGCGACTGCTGCTTCTGGTGCTGCTGCTGTGATTGCTACCATGATTGCTGCTCCTGTTGGTGCTGCTACTGCTGTGATTACTGCTGCTATTGCTGCTGCTGCTCCTGGTGGTGGTGCTGCTGCTATTGCTGCTCCTAGTGGTGGTGCTGCGATCGCTACTGCTGCTTCTGGTGGTGTTGCTGCTGCTGTGATTGCTGCTGCTATTGCTGCTCCCAGTGGTGCTGCTATTGCTGCTGCTGCAATTGATGGTCCTGGTGACGCTGCTGCTGCAGGTGCCGCGTACCCTCGAGCGTGAGCGCCACATCCAGCAGCTCGGCGGCGGCGCGGACGACAGAAGCGACGACGGAAAGGATGCGCGCGCGGTTCTGGTCCTCCTCGGAGGCGCGCCCGCATGTCTGGTCTCCGCACCCCTCTGCGTCGCCCTCGCTCCTATCGCCGGCGCCGCACAAAGAAAAAAATCCCCCCGTATAGCTTTAACAGACAGTTGGGGCAAGTGCTGTTAGCGAGGAGTGCTTATCAAGGCTGGCACGGCAAACGAGTGGGTGGGTGGCCAGCACCACGCCCGGTCGCTTTTATGTCCCGAGTGGCGATGTTTACACACCGCACCAGGTCCTTATTTGAGGCGGAGTCACCCTCGGGGAGGCCCAGGACCGGTTCATATAACCATCACTGATTCGTTGGCCTTGAGCGGGAAACCAAATCGTTGGCCTTGAGCGGGTTTGTAGCGCAGTGCACTAACCACCACCCTACCGCTCCCCCCACAAAGACACCGACACACACACACGGGAGTAGATCGCTATTGCGATACTATTGCGATGTGACTTCATCCTGGTCTCTCGAGCTCTCACCCGGTGAAACAAAATAAATCTGAAAAGCATCAAGTGGCATGCTCGGTGATCAAGCGTGCATCCCTACTGCCCCTGGGCCACGTGCAACAACTTGAAAGTCATTCATTTGACCAAGTAGTTTTATTTGCCTGTGCTATCTCTGCAGCTTGTAGGCAGAATAGCAATGTATGTTGACATCTATTTGTGGAGCTTTGAGTGTTACGACTTTGTGCCCAGGGGTTTTCTAAATGGATGCATTTCACCTCCGATTTAGCACGGTTGGCACCGTATGGTGCGCAAAACAAGTTCAACATACATACATACAAACGAAGATTCGCTTTGCATACTAATTCCCTGCAGGGGTTCACCTTGCTATGTGTAATCCCAATTGAGCAACTTGCAGGTTACTGTTCAGCATTGGGATGTTCGGTAAATACCAGTGGCATTGCATGGTTTTCTTTTCTTTAGCCAGGGGAATTAATCGGAGAAGCCGAAGGAAACCCGTGCAGACCAGTGTGGAGGGGGGGGGGTGGAGAACGTTGCACCTCCACACAGAAAGGGCACCGAGTCAGGGAATCGAAGTCAGGCCCACTTCTTGCCGCGAGGCATGTCTGCTGCCACCGCATCGCGCACTTTCGGATGCGCGTCTGCGGCCGTCTGAAACGCTCTTTCCTTCCGATATTACGAAGCCACTGGAGCTCGGCATTTCGAAAACGAATTTCTTTAAAACTGATTTTTGTAGTTTGTTGTCCTTCCCCAGCACCTCTGATGAGCACGGTTGGCTACGTACGGTGGGAAAGAAATTCAACGTACATACCTACACCACGCCGCCTACCTGTAGTAGAGGATCTGTGGGATCTGCCCGCGGTTCTGGTTGGTGCCGTTGCTGCTGAGCGAGCACGCGGAGAAGGTGAAGGTGACGCCGTCGGGGCACTGCACCACGCTTGTGCCGCCATCCCCGTTCGCCGTGCGGCTCCCGTAGTTGCGCAGGCGCACGGCGTACTTCACGCCCTCCTGCGCAAAACGGCACGGGCGTGGCGTCAGAACACCGGTGCTCGAGCTGGCCATTGGGACGCCGATTACCTCCGTGTGAACACCAAGACGTCATCGTGGCCAAGGCCGCCGTTGACACCACCCGCACCTCATCGCCGAAGCGTTCTACCCTCTGCCAGATCCCGCAGCTGCTGCGCTGTAGACACGTGACCTCCAAGATCTGCCCTGCCAGTATCCCACCATCTGGACTTAAATGTTACCATTTGCCGCCAGATTCATGGAGGCCACTCCAATAGCTGTCTCGGTAACCGACCCTAACCCATTGTGCACACGTGTCCCACCCAGCAGAACCGTTTTTGCCTTATCACAGGGTGGGTGAGTGGGGAGGAAACGAGTGGGTGGATGAATTAGGAGATGGGTGGATGGGTGGGGAGGAGACGGGTGAGTGGGTGGCTGGGTGGGGAGGAAATGAAAGGGTTGGGTGGGTTTCTGGGTGGGTGGGGAGTAGATAGGTGGGTGTGTGGAGGAGGATGGGTGGGTGTGCAAGCTCTAGCTGCGGTGTTGGCGTCACCTTGATGGCCGTGGGCTTGTCGAGGCGGATCTCGGCGATGTCCCCCGGGCTCTCCTCCGTGCTGTACGTGCCCTTCACCAGCTCCAGCGACGTCCAGCGGTGCGAGTGCGCCGAGTCTCCGGCCCTTTCGCTCTGTCACCAAAACACCAGAACCGCCACCACCGTCAGCACGTGTGTTTACGTGTGACAGTTTCTACGAGATATCCACCACCTTCAGCTCACCTGGATATCCACTACCTTCAGCACATCTGGATTCTGCCACGTTAGTAACGTTCTGACCCACCCCTACTGGACAACTGTGAAAAAGAGCTTTATAGCTCATCGGATTCTTCCAGTATAAATAAATATTCAGATTCTTATTCTGATATCTGGTCTACAGCATATATTCAGAGCATCTAATGCGCAACCATTGCCTTAGGTAAACAAAGTATGAAGGAATAGCAAAAAGAGGAATAATAATAAATGGTTATCTAGGAGAGTGCCACTCAGGACTCTTTGTAGGTTGACTAGTTTGGTTAGGGATTGGGCAAGTCGATTGTCTGGTTGGTTAATGTAGGTATGGCTTGGGAAAAGATTATGGTGAGGTGGACTGATGTGGTTATGATTTCTGGCAAGACTATGGTCTGGTTGACTCATATGGGTTATGGCTACGATGTTGTTGACTCGTGCAGTTGGGTTAGCGGTAGGACTAGGGTGTGGTTGCCTTGTGTAGTAATAATTTGCGGTACAACATCAGTGCGTGTGGCACGTAAATTTTTGCCGGAGTTACGCCGGAACCTACTGCCGTGGGGGGGCCACTCGCCGCACCGCGGCACCGGCCAACTCACGTCGTCGACGAGCATCTCCAGCTCATACTCGTGGACGCCGCCGCCGCCGTACACACAGAAGCCGCACGCCACGACGCCGGGCCGGTCCACGCTGAAGCACACCGCATCCGGCGAGCCGTTCCCCGTGTTCCAGCTGCGGCCCTGGCTCGTGCGGGCAAAGCGGCTCGGGGAGGCGCGAGCCGCGTGCATCGCGCTGGGGCCCTCGCCCTGCACGCCGCACACAGGGGGCACGGGATATGGGCACACTGGCGTACGGGACGTGGGTCTTGCAACATCGGTATACACGACAAAGCATATGGGAACACGGCACATGGCTACGTCGCGCATGCTCCGCGAGTATACGACACGCAGGTCGGTTGAAACTGCTGTCAAACCCCGCATCGGAGGCGGCTGAGCGCCGGACACGGCCATCATGAACCCCCGTAGCCGACGCACCTCCGAGCCGAGGGCGGCGACGGTGAGCTCGCTGACGAGGCTGGCGAGCAGGCCGCAGGCGTGCGACACCAGCAGCGGAGAGTGGTGCTGGGCGCCGCCTCCGCCACCACCACCGAGCGGGCCGGGCAGCGCACGGGGCGGCGGGGCCAGCTTCTCTGACCTCGTGACCCCGGCGCCGACCCTCACGAGCCGTTCGCGCACGGGCGACGTGACGATCTGCAGCATGTGCTCGAGCACGTCGGCGAAGCTGGGCCGCTCACACGCCACGCCCTCCTCCACCTGCGCCAGCTTCTCCATGTGCGCCACGAGCACGGGAAAGCGGTGGCCGGCCGCCAGCTCGTTCTCCGTGCCCGTGCTGGCGCCGCCGCCGCTGGCCGCCAACACCTGCTGGTTGTTCTGCTGCTGGTGCTGGAGGTTGTGGTGGTGGTGGTTGCTGTGTTGCTGTTGCTGGTGCTGGTTGTTGTGCTGCTGCTGCAGCTGCTGCTGGCGAGGACGCTGGGATTCCCGCTGGTAGGCGACGGGCAGGATGGAGCCCAGGCGCACCGTCGCGTGGCACAGCGCAGACATTATGGCGGCGAGCAGGCGCCCGCGCCGCGGCACGGACGGGGACCCCTGTGGATGGACAGATGGGGAGGGATTGGGGGAGACAGGGAAGAAAATGTAGAGACGGAGAGAATATCAGGGAGATGGAGAGACAAAAGGAGAATGTCACGCGTTGGATATGACGAGGAATGTGGGAGGAAAATTGGTATATGTTAAAGAAAGAGACAAAACACAAAACCTGTCCTGAACTACGAGCTCAAAAAATAATAAAAAGATCACAGCTTTTTGGTCGTAGGCAGCTCATCATTCATACCAGTAACTTTGATAACAAAAATGCCTTCAGTGCAGTGATAGTCAGATATGGCCCAGCAACATTTCTTCAGAATGCAAATCGCTGTTATAACTATTGTAATAATACCGAACGACGAGAGAAGGCACTCCTAACGCGCACTCCCCCTCTGGGTCCGCACCTTGTCCACGAACGTGAGCAGGTCGCAGAGGCAGGCCCACTGCAGCGCCGGCGTCGGGTAGAAGGCGTGGAAGCATGCCGTGAACGTGCTGTGGCACTCCTGCAGCACTGCCTCCAGCAGGCCCTCCGGCCCGTCCGCCCGCTCGGGCCTGGCCGGCCTTCCCGGCACCACGGCCGCCGTGTCGCCCGAGCCGGCGGGGCGGCCCCGCTCGTCCCGCCGCGGCCTGACGGCACGGGCCTGCGTCTCGTCGCCCAAGATCTTTTGCAGCAAGCACCTGGTATTGCCCACGCACTCGGCGAGCTTGGAGGTCTCCTCCAGCGCCGGTTTGACGCCGTCTGGGAGACGCGCACCACCACCAAACCCAGCCGGCACTCGGGTGAGGTTTATTTTTCGACGTTAGCTGTAAATTACGCTTTTACTCCTCTGTGCGTGTGTATGTGTACTGCACTGTTTCATAATGACTGTCCATCCTTAGTTTACCATTGGTGAGGCTTCCATGAATGTTTTTAGACGTTTCACAAATGAATGAGACATTCAAATCACAGTAAATTGCCTCCCTTAGGTAGGCTCATCCATAAATGAGTGCCTCGTATGTATGTAAACAACATTCGCACCGAGGAGACACAAAGGTGGACGGGTGTGGTCTTGACAACCCACCCAACTCGTGTGCCATGCCGGCCCTTCATTGACCCCAACAGTCTGTTACAGGCTACACGGGGGGATCTTTGTCTGTGTCAATGCACTGTAGACAGCTTACTAAATTTCCGGCCACGGCTAAAATCAGCAACGAGCGATATATGAAGCAGTCTTTGGGCCTCACCTTCACCAACACACGCAGGTGATATGTTGTGTGCAGTGTGGGGTGGGCGTGATTTTTTGCGTGTGATGCGAGAGGCACAAAGATACGCTTCCTAGCTGCCCTTTCATTCCGCAATTGTAGCAGTAGGCCTCGTTATTACAGAGCCTCGCGAGATGCCGGCAAATAATAACCAACCGTAGTGGATAAACGAACAGCACTGATGTGTGAATATCACTGCGCAGCATGATTTCTAAAGGCCATATGAACCACTAACACATACATACGTGTTTATTGGCTTGCCAAGGCTGCAATACTCTGCCCGACATCATTATTGTATATGCAGTATTAAACAGATTTTGAAAGGCCAAACGTAGACTGTTTAAAAGTTAACTTAAAAAGGTCGATTTTTTGCGACTTACATCATGCGTGAATGTCAACTCTGAATTTGCCTGTTGGCTGCGCTTACTGGGAGAGTGATGGCGCAGTGATTAGAGTGCCGTACTCATGTGCTTTTTTACAAATGCGTGCTTCCACCTATGCGGGTTTGTACACACACGTCAGTTTGTACACGTGCACATGCGTCCAGACCTCTGTGGGTTTGTACACACGCGCACGGCGCACGGCCACCAATGTGGGGCGTGTACACGCGTGGCGCACACGGACGCGCTACCCACCCACGCTGGGGTAGATCTCGCACACAAACACGCGCAGCAGCCGGAGGCACGCGGACGCCAGGAAGACCAGACGCTCCAGGTCCAGCAGCGTGGCCGTCCTCGTGAAGCCCGTGACGGCGCCCAGCTCCTGCAGCCCGGCCGTCAGCGTGCTCCAGCTCCACTGCAGCACGCGCAGCAGCGCCTCGAAGCATTCCTGGGCGCAGCGACAAGTCAGCAGGTGGTGGTGAAGGTGCAGGCCCAGCTGCTGCTTGCTGTGTTGAAGGGCTCTCCACCAGAGGGAGCTCTGGGAGGCTCATAGCACAGAGAACTAACCGCCGCACCGCTGCTCTACGATTTACAGATAAAATAAAAAAAACTTACAAAATATATAATTGGCAACGTTTTGGGCAATGGACCGTCATAGTACACAGGTAACCCAAAGAGACAGAGCGGATAATAAGAGTTGTAGACTGCACTTTACAGCACGAGGCATGATGAGAGTTACACATATTTGGTTAGATTATTATAGGTGGCGCGATAAGAAAATCACGTGATGTAAACCTCAAGGGTGGCGTGCACGGGCACCGGTACGTACGGGTGAGACGGTGCGCGAGAAGGAGCGCCGCAGGATGTGTACTGGCTCCAAGCTCTGGGGCTTGCCCTTCCCCGAGCTGTTGTCATGCGATGGGAGTCTGGACACAAGACACACAGACACACGGATACACAGAGATCCCCCATACAGCCGACAGCAAGTGCTGTTAAGCAAGCACTTATGAAGGCCAAGAAAGGTGCACGGGTAAGTGGTGTGGACAGCACAAAAGCCTGGCACGCTGATGTTTTCACACTTCACCAGGCTGCGTTGACCTTAAGGGAGACCAAGGAAAAGTCTTTGCAACCACTTTCACATGAGCCGTGTCCAGGAATTTAAGTAACACACGTCACGGCTCGGAATCCAACCCAGATTATCGGGGTCAGAGCACAGCGTGTTAACCACAGCACCCTCACGTTCCAATTGTATCCACGTTTAATCACAATCTCTCAATGACACACATACACAGCTCCCTTTCAGAGTACATGCACTGTTGGGGCAAGTGCTGTTATAGCAAGCACCTATTACAGCCCCAAATGTTATTTCATCGTGCAACACACCTGTACAGCAGCTGAGGAATTTGCCCAGCATTCACATCTGTTCCGTTGTTGGACTTTTTCGAGCCCTTGAACTGAAACACGACCCTGCAAAGAGATGTGGCGAAGTGATAATTATCGCGACAATGTCATTTGTTTACGCAGCAAAGCCTCGCTTTCCTTCCAGGACTTTCTTGCAAGGCGCTCGCTGCATTTGGGATGTCTCGGCCGTGGGCATGTGGGAGCGAACAGGCAGGACCGTAAAAATCCCACCACACACACGTAAGCTGGACAGACAAGAGGCGGTGGCAGTGTTTCCCCAGCGTTTGCTCTCGCAGTGGTAGTGCCGCCTGTCGGCCAGCGGTCGTTGCCGGCGAGCGTTGTGGCACCCACCCGTCGTCCGTGGTGATGGTCGGCTGGCCGTGCGAGCCGCAGTCGCTGCTGGGACCGGAGACGCGAGCCCACGCCACGTACCACCAGCCGGCCTGCAGCAGCACCGGCTCTTCGAACATCATCGCGTACTTCTCTCTGTGGGCACACACGGCAAAAAGTCTCAACATGCACACCTTAAACAGCATAGGGGAGTTTGCCAGCCATGTTCAGCTGTTAATGGCAAGGTTAGTAAATCGGTCAATGGCTCTTGAAGTAGTCTGCTGCCTTCATTTTATTTATATATTTTTTTATCTTTCCCCAAATGTTAGTCTAATTGTCATGAGACCAAGAATCAATTCGGATCTCTCGCAGAGATGCACATCACCGTGTGTTAGATAACGACCCGCGGAAGCAGATACCGCAGAGCTAGCGCCGAGATCCCTGCAAATAATCTCTGGTCCTTGCGATGGAGAGTAATCATCGTAGCATGACATTCAAACCGATATTATTTAATTCTCAGAGCTGGAATTTAGCCAAATTCAGTGCAGAGCTAAATTGAATACGATGGTGTTTTTTTTGTGTGTTTAGGCATTGGTGACCAGGCTTACAATTTTCACCACTGGTTAAAAACCACCAACACACATGTCCCAGCGCTCGCACGGGCAGCCGATCAGATATTATTCTAGTTTTCTGGTGAATACTCGTAAAACCGAATCGTCACACTTGAAAGTGAACAAACCAAGGAGAGGGAGAGGAGAGAACGGGTGGTGGTGGGCGGTGGTGGGAGCAGTGCGAGGGAACCCATTCCTCCCCGCCAGTACCGTGCGGCGCAATCGTAGCCCAGGACGTCGGTCTCGGCCAGCAGGTCCCCATCCGTCTCGTGCTCTCCACCCTCCGGGCCCAGCTCGAACATCTGCAGTGGACCCATCCACGTGCACGCACACAAATAGGTTTCAAGTTCCGAGTTCTTTTGCTGACCAAGCTGAGAACCTAGTACTGGGGTGTATGTGTGTAGGTGTTTAATCAGTGCGCAGGATAAATAAAGATTCTGATGCTGGATCCGATACATGGAACCAGTGATGAAGAAATGTGGAACCAAATGTGCAGGATCCCAGCCTTTGCTGTTACTCCATTATCAGTCTTGACCACCGGCCAAGCATCCCTTTCAGCGACGGGTTTAGCCCAAGCCCACTAACTTTTCTTCACGGTCAATATGACGACCCTAACTTGCATATGTACTCTGATGCAGGCGATCCTCTCTCTGTCTCTCAACGTAAGCGGGCGCAACACAATACCACAGACGTTAACCGACAATCAATCTCCCTATCGGCCACGGCCGAGCTCTTTCGTCGACGGTACGATCGGCCATGAGCGGCGGCCCCGCACGTCTGTGCGACTCCTCACCTTGATCTTGGCGGTGTACTCCCCGCGGCCGCCGAAGAGACCGAACCCGCCCAGCAAGATGTCGGTGTCGGCCGCGAAACGGATAGCTTCCAACGAGTGAGCCGAGTAGCCCCAGCCTCCTCCGTGGCCTGCACGCCGACACGAGCACCGTGAGGTTGGCAGAACCGCGCATCGCCGACGCATGACTCTCACTTGGCCTGCGAGCCCTGCCGCCTTCTAGACTGCAGTGCCTACCAACCCAACCGCCACCCATCCCCAACTGCCTCTGAACCCACCCGACCCACCAACCGCACCGCCTACTAAACCACATGGTCTTTCGGCCCCCTAAAAGCCGTCATTCTCACCGGCTTATAAAAACAATCACCACCCATCCCTACCAAACCCTCTGCCCACCAAACCACATTTCCTTCTGACCCCCAAAGCCTCTGAGCCACACTGCCTAGAAACCTCTCTGCCTAGTTGACTGGTTATAAACTCAATCACCTCCTGTCCGCACAGCCGACCAAACCACACAATCCTATGGCCCCCACTGCCTCCCATAACCATCTCCTGCTCACCCTCACCAGGGTAGCACAAACTGGCAGTGTGTCTGGCGGGCGACTTACTCTCGAAGCGGTTGACCACGTTGTAGTCGTCCTTGGTGTAGAGTTTGGCGACGGCGGGCGTTTCCTCCTCGGCGCTGGAAATGCCGAGCTTCAGGTCCTGCATGGCGGTCAGCGTGTCCAGGCAGCCTGTATGCCGGCACACACAGTCTATTAAAACCGTACACCCAGACCTGCCTAGCCACTAACTAACCCACCATCTCACCCACCCACCAAATTACCCACCCACCCTTAAACCCACCCACACCCTACTTCCCTCTTTCCGGCGCTCACCGAGGACATGCAGGGCGGCGTGCGATCGCGTGGTAGAGGCGTGTGATCCCACGGGCAGTGCCAGCTCCGGCGCCAGCACGCTGTATCGCCGCTGAAGCTCCGGCAGCGCCGATAGCCGAGCGTCGGCGGCCACGGCATTGTAGCAGCACACCTCGCCCGAGCCCGGCGTAAACCTGCCCCCCGGGGCACAGCGACACGGTGAGACAGGGATACCCGGGCACAGCGACGTTTTCCAAAATGCATTTGTCTTCCAAAGTGTTTCGTTAACAGTATGGAAGCCGTCAAGGCGAAACGCATTGACGTATTTGCAAACAGTACTTTTTGCTCTGTTTTGCCTCTCCTAGTTTTAGACAACCCTTTGATCAATTTCGCTGGCTTAAAATGGGGCAAGTCCATAATAGCAACTTTATGCTACAGGTTAATTCACATCGCATCATATTTGCAACATTAAAGTGACCCCCCCCCCACCCCCTCCAGTACGGACGAATTGACGAACACAGAGCTAACGCGTAAACATTTTCAACCACAGTCGGAAAGCATTAAAAACATCCGGCGGCAGGGCAGGCAACAAGAGTGGTGTGTGGCCGACCTCCAGAGGACGTCGTAGACGGGGTCGAGACACACGGCCGAGCCGAGCAGCTCCTCCTGCTCCACGTCGTTGTAGGTGCGGCAGCTGCCGTCCGCCTTGTTGATGAGCAGGCACTTGAAGGGAGCGGGGACTCCGGCCTCAGAGGGCAGCAGGCCTAGCGCACGGGCGGAAAACGTCAGCAGCAGTGCACGCGCTCGCCATCGTTACCGCCGTAAGCAGGCACGATTTAACCCGCTGCCGAAGGAGGTCTTGCAATATCTCCGCCACCGTCGTCATCTCACGCCGTGCTGCGGGCCGACGTCCGCCTAAACTCGACGGTGGACGTGCTCTGGGAGTACTCCCACCTCCGGCTGCCACTCCGTCATTAGTCTCGACCACACGCCCTACGTGAGTCTATGGCCTTCTTCGTGAGTCTAGAGGGCTTATGCGAGTTTATGGGCAGCGGTGTAGCTATCCTCGCACCTTCGATTAGCACGGTTGCCTACGTACAGTGCGAAAGAAGTTCAACATACAAACATCCAGTATGCAGGAGGTGCAAATGCAATGTGGCCCATGGGCCAGAGGGCCGCACACTCGTCTAATACAGGGAGAACAATTTACAGGGCGGGTAGGGAGGGGAGCCCCGTTTCATTCCATGCACGACAGCCCATGTTAGCCTAAACAAAAAGCACGCCAACACAATTTGGTTTGACGCATTGTGCCACGAACCCGGACACCCGAGTTAAGATTCCCGGCAGTTGGATAGCCAAGGCCCTGTAGTAGTAAGCAACCCCGCGCGACTGCTGAACGCACCAATGATGTTCCTGCTGGCGAAGATCTCGGACTTGGCGAGGACGTGAGCGTTGATGAGCGCCTCGTCGATCCGCATGAACGTCTGGTCTCCGCTGGCGCCGATCCACGCCGCCTTGCGCCCGAACCTGGCGCCGACGTTGGGGATGGCGGCCGGGGTGGCGTTCCACATGGCCACCTCGAGGATGGGGCGGCCCAGCTGCCCCTTCTGACGACAGCAACGGGGGCGGAGGAGGAGCACCACGGTGCGAAACGGGCGTTGGGGGTGGAATGCAACGTACAAACGAGATCGCTATTATTGTTGCTTGATTATTGTTGTTGTTGTGCTTGTTTGAGCAGGAAAGCCTCGCCGAGTCGAGAGAACCTTTTTTTTCAGGGGGGGTCCCTGTCGAGTTTTTGCAGTGGGCGGGCGATGCTGCTATGTGCAATCTCAATCTAGGAATTTTCATGTACATTTTTCAGAGCTGGGATGCAATATCAGTTACATTGCATAGTTTTTTTTAGATTATGGGAGGATGCAGAACCAGAGGAAAAAAACCTCGGGCATTAAACCCCTGCTGCCCGATAATATCCGGTTCTTTGGTTCGCAGTTAGAGCCCACTGGCAATCTTGGTTAATACCGTGGGTGTAATAATTATATGAGCCGTCCGCTTCGTAGTGAACGGTCCAAATTTGCCAATCTTGAAAATGACTTTTCAGTTAGCGAATTGGGTATAGGAACAGCCACATCGCTCCAACGTGTGAAACCACTGCAGATTGTAATTATCTGTGAAACACAGCAACTTCCTCCGTGAGAGCCTTGCGCTATTGCAAGTAACGGCGCCAACACCAAACTTCCTCATCATTTGCTTTGTTTCTCGCTCGGAAAAACAGTTTCCCACACCTCCGATTAGCATGGTTGGCTACGTACGGTGCGAAAGAAGTTCAACACACAATACGTACCTACAAGTTTATTTTGTCGAACCAGGTGAGAAGCTCAAATAGATGATGGTGGGGTGGGGGGGGAGGAGGATCACCTCATTTGCAATTGCAACCCGGCTCACCAAAAACTGACGAGAACTCAAGGACACGCAAGCACCACGTTGTAGCGACCACGCGCCGCTCACCGAGAAACTGCCGAAGGTGTGCACCGAGCCGTCGGCAAGCAGGGCCGCCGAGTGGTTCCCACCGGCCACCACCTGCACGCTGCGCTCCGGCAGCGGCACCAGCGTCGGGCAGAACCTGCACGTGCGTGGATTGTTGGGGCAAAGTCTCGTCATCGAGCGCCGATAAAAGGACTGCACGGCACACAATGGCGTGACGCGGCGTGGCTGGCGATGTTTAAACGCTGAGGTCAGGTGTTACATTTAAGGCTCAGTCGACCTAGGGGATTGCCCAGGACTAATTCCGATAATCACTCGCCGATGATGATTGTCGACGCAGGCAATCGAACTCAACTGGCTGGATTCTTAGTGCACTCTGCTAACCACTGCACCACTGCTGTCTGCCACTGTGCACAGCTAGGAGCTAGAATGGATTTTTTAGGGTTTTAATTCCTGTTCACATGCCCAATACTGCATCGCCATTGGCTCGAACAGAAATTCTCATTGGTCTTAGCAGCGTCTTTTACCATTGTACCAGATGGCTCGATGTGTGTGTGTGTGCGTGTGCTAAAACACAGCCAGTTGGCACAGTGCGTAACGCAGGTGGTGCATCTGCCAGCCATCTCAGTCTGTTAACCCATGACACCCGAGTCTGTCCCTTGAATTCATGTCAGTGAGACTTCCACACTTCACAAGAAGGCCCTCAGAGCACACCTAGCCTGGCACAAGCACTGTGGTGATGTTGCCATCACTGTTGTTGTTGTTGTCTTTGTGTGCGCATCGATCCTTGCCTGGGGTTGCAGTCTCCAAGCCCGAGCTGGCCATACTGCCCGTAGCCAAACGTGAACACCTCCCCACTCTCCATGAGCACCACTACCACAGGAAGGATGGCAACAGACACATACACACACACGATACAATAACCAATTAATGACTGTAACTTAACACATTAGGTTTTAACAGCCAATATTATGAGGCACAATATATGTTTTGTTTAGGCCACGTGGTGATGTCTCTAAATGTATTGCTTTGTTTTGCCCTGAAGATGATTGGCACAATTTCAAGCGAAAAGTCGCATCTAATTTAAAAATGTAGCTGTGAGAAATGTCCTTCCAAAATACTCGGATAAGTATGGTTGGCTACATACGGAGAGAAAGAAGTTTAACATACCTACAAAAACATTATTTCGGGGTTAAAAACGCTCATAAGATACGTGACAAATCAATGTGTTTGGCTGCATCGGGTGGCGGAGAGTTTCACGACACAAATTACGTGAGCAAACCCATTCACTTTCGCTGAAGTTGCTTTAAATATTTGATGCGCTGTGGTTGTATCGCAAGATGAAATTATCGGACGTATCATCCGCAAACCTGGAGGTCATTTTAAAACATTGTGAATACGAAGAAGTCACATGCGGATAGAGATGACGCGGAAGACCCAGGAAGCTATTGACGTCAGAAAAGGGACCGGAATTCGGAGCATGAACGCACGGAGACTGGTGGAAGTGAGAAATGTTGCATACCGCCAATCCTCTGCAAAGATGTCAGCACAAGATAAAAATGACGAACTTCATGATCCCGGTTGGGGGTTAGAGTTTGACTCAGCTCATTGGCATCATCTCTTCCAGGGTTGATCAAATATATACCACTTTAAGAAGTTAATAGTCATGGTCCTGTATAGGAAGGTAGTATTTTCACCACTGGATTATTATGCCAACAGAGATTAGAACCCATATATAAACTAGGAGTTACTTGTTTTTAAATATAATTTTGAACAATTCAAAAGTGATTTATCTAATCCAGCAGTGCACTGCCAGAGGGCTGTAATAAATATTCCCACTGCTTCTCTACAGCTTGTTGAGATACGGCAGCATTAACATGCCATGTAAATATAAATTGCATTGTATACGAGTCTCTGTGAAGACTATGTATGTATGTATGTTGAACTTCTTTCGCACCGAACGTAGCTAACTATGCTAATCGGAGGTGCAGGAAAGGACAGAAAACTCTGTGCGGGTCTAGGAGCTCAAGAGTTTTTCTGCAGCGTGTTGAGACGCGGCGGCAAATAGACGCGACGTCAATCCGCATTGTACCCGAGTGTACGGAGAGAGACTGGCCACCCGCACACCTGAGTGGTGGAAACCACAGGACACCTGGGCAGCCCTCGGCTCGTTGAGGCCGAATCCGAAGTGGAGCAGTCCCGGGGGGTAGGTCGTCGTCTTGCTCGCATCCTTCTCCCCCTTCTCTCCATCGCCTTCTGCAACGCTCCGGCACACAACACGGCCGAGATGAGACTCTGCCACTGGGCGATTTAACCACTGATGGGGGGGTGGGGGAGTTTTCATAAGTATTATTAGTAATGAGACTTTTAAAGAACGTGCTATCTTGTGGCAACACCAATAGCGAGCTGCGTGGTTGCAAGGTGACAGAGGGACGTTTTTAGTCCCTAAGCTGCTTTAGCGGCGAGTTTCAGGCAGTGTGTCCAGCGACTGAAAAAGAACGGAGCCCGCACAGGGCATTTGTCATCGGTGGCACGACATGGGTCCCCGTGCTTGGCTGACTTCACCGGTGTTCTTGGACGACCACTGGTCCACACACCTCCGACAGGTACGACGGCAGTGACAGGCCATGCAGATGGTTGCAGACGGTTAGGCAGAACTCAGGTCAGGCGTTTTTAGTCCATTTTGTTTTGCTTCTGAACAGGCTTTGACTGAAACGTTTCTCATTTTTGTCATAACTCCTATTGCTTATTTATTATAACTATGTAATCTGCCTCCAATTGTTTATCCTAATTCTTTTCTGGCGGCGTTGCGTCGAAAGATGAAGAAGTTATTTGGATATCTCACAGGGCAGTGCAACCCGCTGTGCTAGAGAACGGCCCAAGGCAAGACAATAATTAATAAATGATTCACAAATGGAATGGGATAGAAGAAGATCTACTCATGAGACCAACCCACAATGGGCAGAAGCCTCACCTACGACGAACAAAAAGTGAATTCCGCGTCTGATGATGTTCTTGACTGGCTAACTGAGCTCGGTCGACCCTTGTTGATTTTGCCATTTCAATATCACAGCTGGAATCATAGAGTGGATCCTTGCTTTCCTATTATTCGGCCATTCACTATTTTCACCCATGTGCTATGAAGGAAGGGCAGTTGCCAGAAACGAATATATGACACGTGTTTTTATTTTTGGGCAGTTATTGATTAATGAGTTGCTGTTACCCTCAAACCTTAGGCAGAGAGAGGTACACGTCTGCTCATGCATGCATTTTGCACTGTGCTCTTTCCATTCTGCACACGGTGCATTTCGCTGCCAACATCGGCTAACCGGCAGAGGGATTCCCAGCTGTGAACGGCACATGCCGCGCATTTCAAATTGCCATAGCCGGCCCGCGCGCTATGGTTTTCACCGCAGCAGGAGAACAACCGCAACCGGTGCCAAAACGGCCGCTTGCGTGTCGTCGAGATTAGCGCATGCCTCTTCACGCTCGCCCCCCTACCCACTCACCCACCCAGGCACCCAACCCCCACCCTCAATCAGCTCACTCACAATGCCCTGGCTCTGAGCTAGTCGTGTAATTAAGCCACGAGTGATCGCTGACAAGCTAAAGAGGATTAGGCTGTTAATTCGCGAGCTGCACGCATGCACACAATCACGCTCGGGCGCAGGGAGGGAGGCAACGCTGCCTGGTGATGAAGGGCGAGACGCGGCGATTTAATTTAAACAGAAATAAAGGTCAGGCATGGCAAAGAACACGCCGTGTACTTTAACACCAGTTAACCTTGATAATCGGAAGTATCCTGTATCAGTGGGTGTGCTCCTGGTTTAAATAAAGTGTGTGATTTTGTTTAGAGACTGAGCAGCTGATGGCACCAAAGGGCATATGGTGGACCAGGTTTATGGTGAATGTGGAATTCTGTGGATTGGGTGATCAACTAATAAGGGTATTCAGTGGACAAAGCATTTAGTTAACCAGGATATTCAGTGGATCATTTATTTGGGGCAGAGGGATAAATTGCAATAATGGGGCAAATTCCCAAGGCCTTAACCTAGATTCCTTTCTCCCCTGCCATCCGTGCTGTTAACTCTCTGCCCTATTTAAGCCAAGGGCTCAAGATCTCCTAAAATATTCTCACACTTTCTTTACAGCTTCTTGGGATGCGGTCAAATATAAATACGCTATACAAATAAACATTGTAACCGTATGCTTATATAGGTCACGATACCAATCTTGCTCAAAGTGTGATCTTAAAAACCGCAAGCTTGTGGACACAAACCGGCACCATCGCCGGTGCATTTCGCGGCCATGTGGGGGCGATCGTTAATCACGGCCCAGCAGCAGCTGCCAAGGCAGCGCGGAAACCTGATTACCATCGACGGCAGTGCAATTACACGCAGCTCGTTAATAATGCTCAAGATTATACACATTCCCTTACGTGCATATATTTATAGCCGCGTTAACGCTCGGTGATGCAGTGTATATTAAAAATAAATCTTAAAACTGCCATATACATTAATGTAAACGCGGTATGCAGATGTGTGACGCTGCCGAGACTTTCCCGTGGCTGTGCTGCTGTACCACTCTCTCTCCAATGTGTTCTCAGGTTCTGCCGCTAAACGCCATTCAGCACGATGTCTGACGTTTCGTTCCATATGGCTGGGAATTTCTCCCGGATCGGAACGTATCAGCGACACGTTTTGACGCTGGGCCAGCCGATGTTATATATTCGCTTTTGTCATTTGTGCACACGTGGGCCAAACCGGAGGGAGTTCAAACGTCCGACATGGTGCCGAACAACAAGCGGTAGAATCAGTAAAAACCAGCGTAGAGCCGCTATGCAGATGTGCGTTTAAATTATTGACCGTGTAAGCGTGTTTCATTTCTGTCCCAGACCCAACAGGTTTTGAAAATGCTCGTCAATTTTGAGCTAAGAGGTCGAGTGCCATGGAACACACGGCCCAATTTCATTTGATCAGCCACAGGCAATCTATGCTCGCTTCCAGTGAAAGGGCCGGCATGCTTTGACTCTTTCACGGCAAGAATGATTAATTTTCCCATCGGCTAAAGCAAAGGAAAAATTAAGCCATGCTCATGAATGAAATTATCAAAAACATATCGGATTTGCATTCCATAAAAAGACACTCTCACACGCGCCTAATTGCACGCCCACAAACACACAGACGAACACTCGCACGCAAACAGTGCAAAATAACCCGCCCCCATTTAGGCAGAAAAACTGCACGAACGAATGCTATTAGCGAGCACCTGTTAAGGGTTGGCACTGCCACGCGATTGGTGGTGTAGCCAGAAACAGTGCTTAAGTGTATGTAAAGCGGCCGGTACTCATTTCAAGCCAAATAAACCTCGGGAAGGTCCACGAACTGGCTTAGGTAAAACGTGTAACTGATGTCATGCACGACTGGGAATCAAAAGGAGTTGTCTGAGATTGCAGCGCAGTGCATGAACTCCCTACACCACCGCATTCTCATTGCATGTGGTCATGCGTATATATTTCGGGAGCGGTAGTTCAATTCATGGTCAACACCAGTGACGATTATCTGAACCGGTCCTGGGCCTTCCCTAGGTCGACTCAGCCTCAATTGAGTACTTGGTGCGGTGTGTAAACATCGCCACTTGGCAGACAATAAGGCGGCACGTACAGTTTATAAGCCGACATGGGCAAGTCCTGTTAGCAAGTATCTCCTAAAGCCAGCAAGCGTGGCGCACAGAGGCTGTGTGGCCACCTCTACAACTAGCCACGTTTGTACCCGCAATGATGATGAGGCTCATATTTAAGGCTGAGTCAACCTAGAGAAGGCCCAGAACAACTTCTGTTATTGCATTCCCACGGACGTCCGAAACGCGACGAGTGTCTCGATTCCGTTGTCTGTACAAGACACATCCATTCAGACTCGGTTTTCCAAGTCTGAATAGGTGTCCTTACTTATTATTTATTTTATTTAGTGCTTACCTTTCTCATGTGCTATTCGTTGCACACGGTTGCACTTTATTTTGCACGCGTTTGCAATTTACTCTGCTCTGTCGGCCGCTGAGGTCATGATGGGTTTCTTTTCTCATTCCTGTTGCTGTATGCCCCCCCCCCCTCGTATACCGTTCCCGTGCTGCTGTAATGTGCACTGATGCACTACTTTATTGAGGGCAATATTAGCACGTAAAATAAAGATTGATTGATGTTAGCCTTGGTCAGGAATCAAACTCAGGTTGCTGGATTTGCAGAACGGTGCGCAAACCACCCACGACAACGTTCCCCGCTCACTAAGATCCCCCGGTTGCAGTCTTTGAAACGACTGTTATGTCAAGGGCTATTAGCGAGCACCTATTGAGGCCAGCAGAGCGTGGGGTGGCCAGCCGTGAAAGGGAATCGAACTCAACGGCTGTCTTTAGCAACGCAGCGCGCGGACCACTGCGCCACCGTCCCACACAAATGCACAAAAATAAGCCATGCACCAACCAACACAATGCCGCGAACTCAGAGGCGCTTTGCCAAACGCACCGGGACCAGGCGCCGACGTAAAACGGAACGTTCGGTCAACGAGCATCGGCGCTGCCCCGCGATTGTTTTTAGAGCAGCCAGACTTGTGTCATGCGTACCTTGTCCCCCCTCCAGCCTGTGGTTTTTAGGTACAGCAAGTTTCTTATCATCCAATTTGAAGGGAAGACGCTCCTCTATGTTTATGCCCTGGGCAACAGAACCTACGGGGGCAAAACGCAAAAAATGGGGGGGGAAGCAGGGGGAGCAGGGGCAGGGGGGCAAACACGCAAAACAAATAACAGCGTGACGCATGCAGCAACACAAAGTGACGGAAGCGAAAATCTAAAATTTTAAACGACAGTCAAGTGGCTTTGGACCAAGCCAATGCATGCAATGGGGATGTCAAACAGGCAAGAGCGAGGCAGGTGAAATCAACAACGAAATGTTGAATGCAATGGAGAAGAGGGAATCACTGTCTGATAAAAGAAAATGTCATTGACCATTGTAATTGTTTTTAATGTTTTGTGTTGTACTATTTCGTATTGTGTGTGTATGTATGTGGTGATTTATTGTTGCCGACTTCTTTCCAGGTGCCCTGCACAAAATAGGATTTTAAACTCAAGGGTTGTTTTACCTGATTAAATAAAAGTGAAATAAAAAAATCAGGGTGAATACAAATAAACAGAACGTTGACAGCGTGGGGGGTGGGGGGAGGAGGCCTTCATCAAGCAGCAGATTAACAAATTGCTGTAAACGAAGAGCCGAATGAAGAGACCCCGGTTTGTGGTGGGCCACATGTGGAACACGCACCTCAGCCACTTGTGTCACTGTGTAAGAGGCCCCCACCCTTGCAGTGGCAGAAGTGACTGAGCCACTGTAAGATTATAAACAGCCTTGTTTTGCTAGGTCCGATATATTCCCCTCCCCCACCCACCACCCGAATACACGATGATCACAGAATGTTTGCCGGTCGTTTCGGAGCGGTAGGGCCTCACGTGACTGCGGGCCTTGTGAAATGAAGATCTGGGCCGTGTCTGGCCCCCGTGGCCGTAAGTTCGCTACCCGTGATGTAGACCACCATCTCCAAGGAGCCAAAACGAATGGACAAACTGATGAACAACGTTCCGGATTCTCCATTCGCAAAAACGGATCCGATGTGGACGGCAAAAGCCGATGGGGGGGGGGCGGTCTCCGTCTGTCTCTGTCCTCCAGGATCCCCTCCCTGCCCCTGGGGGTCCCCCACCCCCTTCGGGGTCTGCTGCTGCCCTGGGGCCCCCCTGCCCCCCCGGGTCTCCCTGCCCCCCCGGATCCCCAACCCCACAGGGTCGCTACCGATGATGATGTCGAGCGGGATCATTTCCTTGACGGCGTCGAGGATGCCTCTCTGCCGCGCCTCCTGCCCATCCAGCTCGCGTGCGCACGCCTTGCAGCAGCCGCACTCGGCGCAGCCGGAGTCGCCAGAGCCACAGCCGCACAGCCTTGGGGGGAGGGAGTGGGAGCGGAGAAGGTGGTGACTCAAGAGGAGGAGGAGTGAGCATTGGTGGTGGCGACAATAGCGCCAGAAGCAGCAGCAGCGGTAGTACGACAACGCCAACACTGGCATAACACGAGCGGCATCATCAGCAGTGTCAGCTTCAGCATCAACAGAGGTGGCACTAGTGGCAGGAGAATTATCAGCAGCAGAAATAAGAAGCAGCAACAGCAGCGGTAGCAGCAACAGCAGTGGTAGCAGCAAAAGCAGGACCAATTACATTAGCTTTTCCCATGATGCCTTTAAGCCTGTTCATTGCAACTTAGCACGAGTTTATTCGACTAACAGGGGAAAAAGATGATGGGCCATATGGAGGGTGGAGAACATTAGGGGATGGTCATGTAGGTTAGAAGAATGGCGATGGGAGTGTAGAAAGTTTAGGGGGGGGGAGGGGCAGCGGTTGTGAGCAGGTGGTGTTTGGGGCACCAATCACAAGATACATGATAATTGTATTTATTATCATAGAGTCATTCACCAAATTGCATCTCTCAACGCTGAACATCGTGAACCACATGAACATTAAAACATTATATGTGTAGTGACAGAGAAAGGTCACTACTGTGTCGGCCCGTACGAAGGCTGGGGGCCCCAAGGGGGTGCCTGGGGGGTCGCGTGGTGGAGGGATCCGGACCCTCCCAGAGGTGGGGGAAGTGAGGCGTGTCCTGGGAAGGGAGGCGTGGCCTGAAGAGAGCCAGCCACGCCGGGGCGGAGCCAGCCACGCGAAACCAAATATAAGCGTGGTGTGAACGCAGAGCGAGGCGGCTGTTGTACTGTACTCCAAGGTGAAGACATCTTCGGTCGTCAAGTCCCGAGTCGTCGTCCTGGGCCAGGCAGGCCGTTGCCTGCCTGGTCCAGTCTGTGTCGTGTTCCAGAGTGTTAGTGAGTTGAGGAAGGTGGTCACCACCTCATGTAGAGTGTTATATTATTTACCGTTTAATAAATAGTGTTGCCTCCTAGTTGCGTGTGTGTGCACCTAATTTGAACCTACTACATATGAGACACACCGAAGAGACACAAACACAATCAAGGGTATGGAGGGTAAACACAACACAAACCAGGCGGGGGTGACCATAATCACTCACGCTGCTGACATCAACGAAAGCCCAGAGAACGATAGCAACAACGATAACAACAAAGGTTCGATTTTACACGGCCGTTGATCCACGTCACGAGCCACCGGACTCACGTTCCAGGGGCGCGTTCCGCTCGGCCGCTGCTGACGCAGCTGGAGCCGTAGCCCGTGCACTCCCCGCACACTGTGCACACCATGCACTGCTCCATCTTCCACGTGTGTGTGCCGGGCGGGCACATGACGGCACCGGCCGCAACGCCACCAGCTCCGGCGCCGCCGATGCCGCCGCCGACCCCGCCGCCCCCCCCCGCAGCCTGGCGGTCCTCGTCCCCCTCCTCCTCCAGGTCCTCCTCCATTGCCGCCACGGCCTGCGGCTCCGTGCCGGCACCTGCAGGAGGCCACGCGTGTTGGGGTTAAGGTCAGAGTTATATACAAGCTGAACTTCGACGCGTCACGTGGCCTTAAAGTGCACGCGGCCTGGCACAAGCACCACGGTGACGTCACCACCACTTGTGTTGTTGTTGTTGAACTTCTTTCGCAACTATACGTAGCCAACCATGCTAATCGGAGGGTCGGCGCGGGAAGGGTGGAGTAGTGTTGCGGTTTAGGTTAAGAGTCAGGGTAACGTCGCAATCGGAAACGTTGCGAGGTCAGACCCCGGTTGGGAATTGACTCAGCCCATCATCCCTCCGGGGTTGATCACATGAGTAGCGCCTTGCGAGGAATCCACCATGGCTGTCTAACGGATACAATTACACCTGCCATAGGAATGTGGAATTTCCACTGATGGCTCAGGGCTTGAAACAGGAGATGAGCACTGCCACAATGATCATTTTATCAATGCATCACTTTTATTTGTGACTTCAGACTTAACGTTAGGGATGGAGTCATGTTTGGGTTAGGGGTAAAGTTAGATTACTTTTATTAATTTAAATTTTTTACCTACGTGACTTTACCGAAAAAACCTAAGAATATAGATTACAGTCATATTCATTTTATAAGAAGGGGTCAGGGAGTAAGGGGTCAAGTTTAAGGGTAAGCTTCATGGCTAGGGCTGGGGAAAAAGTAAGAACACACGCATGAAGACGTTTCCTGTGAAGACGGAGTAATGAAATCAGCTCCGTGTAAGGGACATAGGTCTACTGTTTATTTTCACTCATCCTAAAGTCCAACTTAACGTCAACCAGTGCTGAAGATGATCAAATAAGATTGGCTTTTCATTCGAACCGGTGGAGTGTTTCATCGCAAGACCATGAGAGATGGCGACTGCTTAGAGACGCCTTCATCCAGCAGTGGATAGATCGTGGCTGATGATTACGGTTACAACTTAGCTTCAGGGTTAGTGTTAGCATGGACACAATGGTTGAAAATATTGGCATTGGTTAGGCACTATCAAGAGACAAAGTGCGCTTTGGCAAGAAGCATCTTTACAAAGATTATCGAGTTCATGGTGAAGATCACCAACTCATGAAGGAACCCCCCTGGAAAAGTTGCCATGTTAGCCATGCTACCAAGGATATCTGTGAAAAAGAACTTAACAGCTCATCGGATGCCTCCAGTATAAATAAATATTCTGATGGCCTCTTAGGCGCATTGTTTGCCGCTGCCACTCCAGCCGGCGTCACCCACCCTTGCTCCCGTGCGCGTTGGTGCCGGTGTCGCGGCCGCACTGGCCCTTGTTGTTGACCCCGAAGGTCCACACGGTGCCGGACTTGGTGAGAACGCAGGCGTGGGCCTTCCCCAGAGCCACCTGCGTCACCGTCTGGCCTCTCAGCTCCTTCACAAGGCCTGGAGTGGGCGAGGAAGGGGTGCAGAGCGATGGCGAGGGGAGCGGTGATGGGCGAGGAAAGTGACGCAAGCAAGGAAGGGTGGTTGGGTGGAGGAGGGGCAGGGAGAGGAGGGGAGAGGAAAAAAGAGTGGTGGGACGAGGCAGGGAGGGTTGAACCCCATTTCGGGTCATAGAGAGTGACAATCACAGAAGGCCGTAGTGGTCACACCACCAGAGTGGCCCACAGCGCTCCAAGTACATGGCTTAACATTTGTTTTATTCTCTTTACCGTACCGGCATCCCAAAAACACAGCCGGCAGTTTAAAAAATTTGAAAGCAATGTGAATATTCACTGTGCACAGACCAAAAATCTCACACACATGAGGAACACCTAGCAGACCCACTCATACTGCACCTGGCAAGCCCCAGTAGTCACCCATCCAAGCACTGATCATTATCCTGGCACCAGGGCCCATGCCAACCACGCCACGCTACTGATGCCGGGTGTATCGTTACCAGTGGCGTCCGAGTACACCGCGTCTTTCCCGAATGTGTAGAGCTCTCCTTCGCGTGTCACTAGCGCGCTGCTGCCGTTGTTGCAGGCCAGCTGCACCACCGCCTTCCCTTCCATGCGGATCATCTTCTTGGGCTTGCACGCCTTGGGTTGTCGGCGTGACTTGGCTACAGAAACAACCGCGGGGGGCGGAGATGGGGGAGGGGGGTGGGAGGCGGGGAGGGGAAGTGAATATAATTCAGTGTAAACTTGATTTGAAACTTGATTTGTATTCAAACAAACGTGAATCAGGGAACATACGCAAATTAACATGTCATACTGAAGCGGGCTTGGGCTGGACTTGATCATAGCGAGTGGTCGAGACTGATGACAGAGTGCAGGTAAAGGAGGCAACGCACCCGTGAGGATGTCCACCACGGAGGTACAGGGGTGAAAATCAGCTGGTGTGAAAGATCGAAATGTATTACTCTCCTGATCATCGGTTCGATTTCTCAACTAATCGATGCACATGCAAATAGTTGGAAAATAAAGTGTCACCTCCGTTCCTGCGTGTACCGCTGGATGGGAGGTAATGGGCAGGGCTTGGTGACATCATCGGTATCATTAGCAAATGCACGGAGGCCGTGGCTTGTTGGGCAGGGGTTTCCCACCTTCAGGAGGCAGGACATCATGGCGGCTGCCATTTTTTTGAAAGGGGTCCGAGCAATCAACCGCAACAGACTAGCCAATTACAATTTCCAATCGATTAACCAGCTTCTCAATCGACCAATCGTCCCACCTCGAATGATGTTTTCCGCGCCAGGCGCTAACACTGCGAACATGAACTGCCAGTGGCACCCCGATGGGCAGAGGAGACCCCTCTCCTCTGCCCATCGGGGCATCAACGTCGGGGGCGGGCAGGCGCGGCGCGGCGGCTTACCAGACTCGCCGTCCTCGCCCTTCTTGGCGGTGCCGGTGAAGAAGACGCTGCCGTCCTCCGCCACCATGAGTGCGTGGCCGCCGTCGTGGCCCACGGCGAACTGCATGATCTTGGGCGACTTGGTGAGAGGCAGTTCCACCCACTTGCCCACGGCCGGGCCGCCCTGCTTGATGCCTAGGCTCTGGTACTTGCCCGTGTAGTAAACCTGCAGTCGCCGGCCGGCGGGGAGGTGTATGACGATGCATCGGTTCACGTACGAGCACAGCGCCGTCCCCTTTTGTTAATCCGCTGACTTTCCGTACCTCCGATTAGCACGGTTGGCTACATACTGTGCGAAAGAAGTTCAACATACATACATACATGACACTGCTGGATAAGGGCTTGCTCACTTTGGCACCGGGGATTGTTTAATCAAGGTTTTCCACGCTGCTTGGCGAAGGTGGGGGGGGGGGGGGGGGAGGTGGTTCGTACACGTGGGAGCGCAGAAGAACAGTACAACAGTGTGTTTTGCTGCACAGATCTCGCCTGCACACACCGTAAATCTCACAGGAGATTCAAACAACCTGTTTCTGTGTGCGGGTCACCCGTGCAAGAAGGATTCATCATTTGTCGATAAACCCGACATTCCGACCCAGAATATCAGCAGTGCCGGCTCACCACTCTGCCCTGGTAGCAGACACTGTGAGCCACCTGCCCACCCCCCCCCCCACCCCGAGCAGTTTCATTATTTTGTGATGCATAGAAACCGGAGGCTGTTGTACCGGAGGATTAATTACCTTTCCGTTGGCCGTTCTCATTAAAGCGAACTCGCGACCAGCTCCAAGTATGGCCATCTCCTCGTCAAAGCCCGTGCCTACAAGGCGACAAAGAGATGCTTGTTCAGTTTATTTGGTGACGGCTCGTGTCATCGCAAAGAGGTGAAGGAACAAACGTTACCATGGCTGAGGTAAGCGTCAAGATATCGCTTGTTTTTCCATAAAGATTTCCCCTTCCCTAGGGTCTTTTGATTTGCCACTTGGAACCTTCGCAGGATGATATAATGGTTACTTTGAATTCCTCTCCACCTCTCGTAGTCGGGCAAGTGAAGAGAGACGAGGGACGATAGCTTGCAGCTTTGTTTGTGATGATGATTCAGATGCCGGTCAGGCAAGAGGAGAGAGAGAGAGAAAGAGATGGCCATATGCAGTTCCCTAGCACCTGCTGACGATGTTGTAGGTAGAGCCATCGTGCCAGTGGAGCAGGAAGAGAGAAATAATTCCCATTGTACAAACCTCACTGATGGTGTGGTAAGTATAGGCATAACATCGGTGGGGCAAGAGAGAAGAAACAAGGACGATGACTTACTGATGGTTTCGAACTTAAGACGTTGATTTATGATCACTACACACATTTCATCTTTACAAGTGCCTTAATAATGACATCGTGGTTGAGAACACAGGGCCAGTCAGGGAAGGAGATAGACAACGAAACCCACAAGCAGCTTTGCTTGTGCTTTGCTGATGGTGTTATAGAGCAAAGGCATGGCGCTATTTGAGCAAACGCGGAGTTAAAACTATAATAAACTATTTTTTTTTAACCAGGTAATGCCCACTCAGCTATGTAGCTATTTTTCAGCGACCTGGCCACAAATGATAGCTCAACAAAGTGGCTTATCATGTGGAAATTTATAGCATTCGAATACTGGAAACGCACGTTTCTAAATCTGGAGGGAAAAAGCGGAGGACCCTGAGAAAAATCCACGCAACCACAGGAAGAACATGCAAACTCCAAATATACAGGCGTCAGGGTTGGAATCGAACCCGCGACCTCCTGCATACCAGGCGAGGTAGTGAACATCTCACCACCGTGGCACTCGAGATACAACAATGACTGCGTGCAACTTGGTTTGCGCCAACTGACATTGTTTGTTGATAGGGGGCACGGCGCCAGTGAGGGAAGAAGAGAGAAACAGGAGTGAGCGCGAGTGGCTTCCCGCGTGCGCCTTACTGATGATGTGCAGGTCCTTCTCCATGTCGAGCAGCGAGAGGCCGCATGCGTGCAGGCACTTGCGCGCCAGCTTCAGCTGCAGCTCCTGCTGTGGGGGTGGCTCCGAGCCAACGGACAGCGCTCGCACCACGAACCCGTCCTGAGGGGTGGGGATGGGAGCAGGTCCTCAATTATACTTTCCGTGCCGGCGCCAATAGGTGCGCGCGAGCGGAACTTCCCACCTGTAAGGCTAAAACGAGACAACTTTGTTTTGGTATATTTAACAACTGATACACCTGCATGTACCGTCACGGCCTCTCTGATCTGCTGATTTATATCTGCTCCATGTGCCGAGAACTCGACTCTGCACCTGGGGTGACTGAGCGTTTGCATGTGCTGCCCAAAGACTATGGAATGCACTCTCACCAGTGGTTAGACAGGTGATGTCACTTGCCATGTTTAGGTCTTCTCTAAAGACTCACCTCTCTTTCGTCCGTCCTACGCTTCCCATGTATGAACAGTAGACTCTGAACTTTGTTGTACAGTAAAACCTTGGATTGCGAGCATAATTCGTTCCGGAAACGTGTTTGTAATCCAAAGCACTCATATATCAGTTGTGATCACGTGATGCTCGGCAGACAAAGCGTATACACGTATTACTCGTATTGCAAGACCTCGCTCGTTTATCAAATTAATATTTATTTAAAAAATTTGCTCGTCTTGCAAAACACTCGCAGACCAAGTTACTCACAATCCAAGGTTTTACTGTATTTATATGTCCTAACATTGTGCATGGCGCACCGAGATCCCTGGATGAATTGCGCCTTATAAATTGGCACCAATGATTGCCCAAACTCTGCGATCCCCTACATATTAAGGTAATATCGGCCAATAATGAGCGTTTACATGTGGGAGTAAACTGGAGCACCCGGAGAAAAGCCAAGCGTGCGAGGGGGCGACACTCTACCCCATACAGACGGAATGGGTAGAAAGTACAATTTTGCTGTCCTGAATTTTCCTGGCAGAGCCAGGGTACGGGAATTCCTCGACGCCCACGATGGGAATGGAGTTTCGCGACATTTGCGCCTCCACAAAGCTCTTGGTGAGTTGTGTGCCACCACTCTCAGCTCGATTCGTCGTTACCAGTCACAAACAATTGAGTCGTACGCACCACAACACATGATGCGTTAGTTTGTGAGCGAAACGATTGAAATGCAATCTGTGAATCAATGAATGAGACTATTTCCCGATGGGTATGAAGGTCAGCTGCTGTGCCGGGTGTTAAAGTCAGACATGGCCAAATAGCTTCACTGTGGCGCCATCCAACACAACCACCCCAAATAAAATGACACTCGTAAATTGTGGGTGACATTCTGCCTGATTACGCGTCGCCGGTAGAGCGATTCACATTTATTCACCGTTTTTAATTTAAAATCAACTTCTCCCGGGTGTATTTTTTGGGGGTTTCTGCTGGGTCATGCCACCGGGATGTGACACCTCATTTGCGGTGTCAACCACCAAAATGAAGGAGCCAAAGTGTCACATTGTCTAATCCAGTCCCCGCGGACTTTGTTCAAAAATAATTCTCGGAAGGTCACAGAATCACACCACTCCGAATATTCTTGGGAATGACGCCACGGGGAGGATAATGAATGTGCGCATTATTAATTAGACAACCAAACGACCCTGCAGCAAGCACCCAATCTTGAAAGATGAGCGGAATAACAGGTGTTGTAGGCCCAAGAGATACAAGTACTGTAAAGCACTGAATCTATATGTCCATTAATGTGAATGTTGTCCACTTGTTATAAATGGTGGATTTTCTGTGTGCTCTGGTTCCTTCCAAACTAGCCAACAATCATAAATGGCCAAATATCCCAATGCAGGACCTGCCTCTGAATGAGGATCTTAAGACTTGGCGAGGCACATATAAACACTTGCTGATGGAGTTGGTCATACATCCCAAGTATAGAACGAGAGAACTTGGACAATTATTGGTTCTGGTTCCCTACCTGAACCATTACCTCTCTCTCTCTAAGAGTAAATGAAATGTGTGTCCGTTAGAAATTTTAAATCGGAAAATCATTTAGTATTATCATTGTGTCCTGGGGAAAAAAAACAATGAACATCATAATTTGGTTGTCAAATGTGCATGTGTCTGATCCGCATGTCAAAGCAGGTAATATGTATCTATTCACCGCGACATGCCGACAACACACTCATCGCTGAGCCGCCCACTAACATCAAAGACAAGACAAAAATACCCCCTACAGCTTAACAGACTGTTGGGGCAAGTGCTGTTAGCGAGCACCTACGAAAGCGAACACAGCACACGGGGGGGGGGTGGGGGGTGGGGGGGTGGTGTCGATGTTTACACACAGCACCAGGTACTCATTTCAAGGCTAACCCAACTCAGGGGAGGCACAGGACCGTTTCAAATATCGGTTCGCTGTGAGAAGAAATCGAACTCGGGTCGCTGTGTGTGTAGCGCAGCACTGTAAACACAACACAACCACTCCGCAAATAATCATAACCTCTCGCACTGAGAGAGCAATCTCAGCGCGATTTCTCTCAACGTGAATTCTCTTGCACTAGTGAGTTTATTTTTAAGCGTCGCAACTTCACTTACATCTTTGGAGGCCGCGATTTGGTTCACGTGCTCCCCATCTGTAAACAGAATGCTCTCTCCATCCACGCTGCGGCCTGCACGCATAGGAGAAGGGGAGTTACACGCAGAGATCACGGAGACGTCTGTAATCCAGCACCTTGCCCGTGGGCGTCGAGATCGTCATCTTCTGGCTTGCCATAGTATGGCAGTACAGCAAGCTGGTTCATTTCAATCTGTACAGGGATTGAGTGTTATGCCCCCCCCCCCCTGCCTAACATGCACGGGGGGATAGCACTCAAAAGTCTGCACAGATGAGTTCACGATCTCGCTTGCTGTTTTGCCATCTTCCGGCCTACCTCGCAGCCCATGTGGCGGTTAGTGGGAAGTGTCACAAATCTCCACCAGCTACAAAACCCTCACCTCCAAAGCGCTGGATTACAAGGGCACCCCCCATCGTGCCTGGCTATGTTACTCAAGCTATATTTTACCATCCACTTTGCACCTTTGATTAGCATGGTTGGCTACGTACGGTAAGAAAGAAGTTCAACATACATACATATGTAGTAAGTTGCAAGAGGCTTGGACGACGGGGTCGGAGGCACACTTATTTATTAATACCAACTTGTGTACAGTAACGGGTACACACAGCACTTGAAGGGGTATCGTCCCCTTCACTCGTCTAACAGGGAGACACAACGTCTAACCCCGCTAACCTACGCCCGAGTCCTCCACTACGGAGCTAGGGGAGGCTACTTATCCCAGCCCTGGTCAAGCTGGGATCCCGGCACCCTGAGTCTCCAGACCGGCTCTTATAAGAACGTCAGTCTGGGCTCTCGGGGCCACGCCACCGGCTTGCCCTGGTCGGCCCTGACAAGGACAGCGAGCCAGGGGAGCTCCGGGGCCTATTCTAGCTGGTCTTCACTCTTCGCTGGTTAAAGCTAACACTCGACCTCGAGCCCTCCGGCTCACCACCTTTTATAGCACTCGGCCCCTGGGAGGGGCCCGTGGGGGATGCAGGTGCGGACGTCGGTGTGAGCACCTCCTCTGTGTACGGCCCTAACCACGCCCCTTGTGTTTGTTACCCATCCGTGCCCATACATCTACACAATTACACCTCTACACATATATACACTTCTGTGGACCATTCTCGAGCTAGTAATGGAAGAACTCCACGACTCCAGGAAGTGGCCCCGCAGCTTGCCATAACGTAAGGGACCGTGGTGATTTACAGCCAACGTTAGTTGAGCGTGGACAATTAGACCCAAGCCGAAACATAACATATAAAAAAGAACGTTTAAAAATATTTATTTTTTCTTTTTAATGATAGAATATAGTAATGGCATCACTATGCCACAAGTATACCAAGTTTGCAGTCGATACCACATTGGGAAGTGGATAAAAATTTGAGTTACAAGATTTGAGGATACAACAACAGACAGAGTGAGAAAATAAAACGCGTGTAAAAAGGGCGACGTTTTGTTGAAACCGCGTCGCTCACCGGGCAGGCTCACGGCTGGGCCATGCTCCAGCGTCTCCGCGTGGATGCTCACGGCGGTGCCCGGCTGTCCCGAGGTGGCGCAGTCTTGGTACAGCAGCCGCCCCTGCAAAGACAAAGCCAGCCCCGGGAAAAGAAAAGGACGAGGAAGAAAAATCATCCATGTGCATCGACTCTGCAACGTTTTCCGACGCGTGGTTATAGTCGGATATATTTAATATATTTTTATGCATTTTACCTGTTATGAGGGTGAATGCATCAAAACATCTGGGCGTTAACAAAGAAAATTTAAAGTGTTCAAATAGCATGCAAAGGGGTACACTTGGAATGAATTTGAGAGAAATAAAGAGGAATATGTACATTTAAGGACATAGGCAGGTCAGAGACATCATTTTGATCTTCATGCAGCATCAGCCATGCGTGTTCATGTCCGAGCGTGTGCGATTATGCACCACATGTGCATTCACATCCGTATGTTTATATTCACGTCTGTAGGTACCTGTATGTGTCCCAGCCACGCCTTGCGATCCTTCCGGTTGCGAATGGACAGATTGCAGTGGTACACGTGGCCCTATGGCAAAGCAACGGACAACACGAGGCATACAAGGTCAAAAGTTCAGCATCTGGTAACTGGAAATTGAGCCGGGACCGCCGAGATCCTGGATTTAAATCCTAGGTTTCAACTGCCCATATTCAAACTGGGCTTCTCAAGCGAAGTGAATTGTTGAGTCTTAGCCAGACCACCAAATATGTTGCTGACGTGACGAGACCGTAAGAGTGGCCTTTGAAGGACATGCCAATTGTGCAACAATGTTCGGACCTAAAACCAAACGGTGGGGACGATGAGGAGGCTGTAAGAACAATCCTCAAGGGTCAGGTGTCAAAACTCTGCAACATCTGCGGCATCGAGCAGAACTGCCTTTTGTGTTTAATTTGTTGTGCTTCCCCGGCACCTCCGATTATCACGGCCGGGCTACATACGGTGTGAAAGAAGTTAAACAGACCGCACATACATACAGAAGGAAGCGGCGGTGCGACGTGTGGTGCCTTCCACTGACGAGTATAACAAACGGACGAACAAGCGAACAAAAGACCGAGCGCGCAAACAAATGAACAACTTACCCGCACGGTGCCGCCGTAGCCGGAGCCGACCTTGTAGAGGCCCTTGCTAGTGAGCACGTAGAGGTAGGCGCCGTCGCTCTGCATGAGGCACCGCTCTGCAGGCTCCGTGGACACCTCCCGTAGGATCCAGCGCTGCACCAGCGCGCGCCGCCGCACGCCCCCCGCTGCACCAGTCCTGCAGCTGCGCTCGCCCCACCAGGGCGGCCTGCACGGACCGCTGCAGCGCGCTCAGGATGGCCGGCACCTTCGGACGACACAAGGAGGAGAGTGCGTGTCACCGGCTAGGACGCGTGGATGAGAAACACGGGTGCTAGCGAAGGAAGTTGCATGGAAAATTTGACAACTGCGCAAAGAAGCGTGGCTTACTCGAACGTTTGGATCGACTTTGAGAGACAGACAGAGGAGCAGTAGGAGGCAGACAAATTGGCAGGCATGGAGACAAGCAAAGATCCTCCGTATAACCTTTGAACAGACTGTTGGGGCAAGTGCTGTTCGTGAGTAGCAGTAGCTATGAAGGCTGTACAGCATACGAAGGGGGTGGGTGGCTAGCATCACGCCCTGCTGCCTTAGTCTCCCCAGTAGCGATGTTTACACATTGCACCAGATACTCATTTGAGGACAAGTCGACGTAGGGGAGGCCTATGACCAATTAAGATATACAGCACTGGTGTTGGCCGTTGAGTGGGAATCGAATTTGGGTCGCCGGGTTCGTAGTGCAGTGCATGAACCGCTACACTACTGCAAGGAGACAAACACACGCACAGCCATGCACATAAAGACACAGAGAGACACATGGAAGCACACACAGGGCGACACAGGGACCACGTGAGAAACAAAGAAACAGAGACAAACACGGAGGCCGACTAACCAGATCAGGTGCATTGCAGGTGATTTGATCACGTGACCCCGAGGTTGCCTAACTGCCCACCGGCATAAAAACAGCATGGATCTCAATAACGTGCAGTGACGGACAATCCTCCAGGCGTGAGCGCACCTGTATGATTTGCGATGACAGGCTGCTGTTGCGGGAGAGGATGGCCGAGACGGCGCGCAGGATCTTGCCCGTATCGCCCCACGCCACGACAAGGCTGAAGAGGCATGCGCACGCCAGCGACGTGATGCTGTCGCTGTTCGCGCCCGCCGAGGAAGAAGAGCCGATGGCGGTGGAAGATGAACCTCCTCCTCCGGTGCTCGCCTCGACCCCGCCGTTTGCACGCGTCGACGCGGACGACGAGCCGGGCCCGTTTCTCGTCGTCAGGTCCAGAAGCAGCGCGAACAGAGCCTCTGCATGACCGACAAGCGTTGTTGAGAGAGGGGCGTGCCAAACTCGAGGTGGTGGCGAGGTTGCTCAGAGGACAAAGACATTGAGAGCCACCAGCACCGCTCTGATCATGGGGTTCGATTAAAGCGGGTTCCTCAAATACAGTCATACCTCGGTATACGACCGCTTTGGAATACGTCGAATTTGGTATACGTCGTGTTTTGACGAGAAAAAAATGTCTTGGGATACGACGTCTTGCTTGGGATACGACGCGCTTGCTAGAACTTGTATGGGTCGGGATGAGTCACCGCGTACCCGCGTATACCCCGTTCACGACTGAAACAAAGCGCCGCTCCTCAGTCTGCCTGTGCAGTAGTTTTAATGGAAGGGGACTCTCCTTCCAAAAAAAAGCATGTCCTCCTCCTCCCCTTCCTCACCACCATCCACGTAGGCTATCAACTCCTCTCAGCAAGGTAAAGTGATGTTACATTTCATTTTTATTTCAATTTATTTATGCATTTATTTTAATTTATGTATGCATTTTAGTAATAAGTAGTGTCTAAATTATTTTATACAACCCCATTAATGTATAATATGCCGTATAAAATATAATTTCTTATACTCTGGAACGGATTATTTCCCTTTATTTGTTATGGGAAAAATTCGTTTGGTATACGTCATTTTCGGTCTAAGTCCTCCTACCTTCTGGAACGAATTAACGACGTATACCGAGGTACCACTGTATAACGAGTTGATGGTCTCAGCCCAGGCCACCAATGAAGTACAAAGAGACCCATCGGCTCAAATTCATACCCATAGGCTCACGTCAACTGAGTAGTTATTAAACCGTGATAGCAAGTGTAGTGGAGTTTATGGTCTCAGCCAGGGCCATCAATAACCGCATTAAAAAAAACTTATAATTAAAATATGGTTCTCCACTAAATTTGGCTAAATTCCAGCTCTGAGAATGAAAAGTATCAGTCTGTCATGCAAAGGACATTACTCTCATGTTGCAAGACAGGTGGGAAAGTGCTGCCCCCTAGAGTATGGACCAGTGGTCACTTGAATTAATTGCATCTCAGTTTCTGCAAGGAGGCACAGGAAAACACACAGGCAGTGAAGGCAGCTGGAACCGGAGCAAACAATTGGCCAAGCTGCTCTGTGGTGCAATATTGGAACATTCACCCATCTCCACATCTCCACACGTGGGAACAAAATGGAAGCACCCGGGAGG
The DNA here is from genome assembly GCF_965212315.1 of Lampetra planeri. Classification (NCBI taxonomy): domain Eukaryota; kingdom Metazoa; phylum Chordata; class Hyperoartia; order Petromyzontiformes; family Petromyzontidae; genus Lampetra; species Lampetra planeri. The sequence goes on along the minus strand of NC_136125.1, from coordinate 7,259,540 downwards.
AAAATTCCCACGAGAGCGAGGCGGGTACCACTCCCGCACAGACAGCAAACATCCAACGTACGGCGAGAATAGCGATGAAAATCAATCCAATCGCTGTACTGCCACACCCAGGAGATGGCGACCTAAACACCCTTGGGTAGGGCAGTTTTTGTGCGATTTGTTGAATTTGGTTCTGCAAGAGGTGGTCTGTGTCACCACTACGCGAGCGAAACAGGCCACACAGGCGATAACGGCATTGTTGCTAGCAACATTACGACATTTCGCTGGTGGTTGAGACTAACGATGCAATGGCAGCCAAGAGGCACACATGTCCGATGGTTCATCTCCCTTGGAGATGGAGCAATAAAATCAGTTTGTGCAGCAAAAGCTAGATAGTGAGGCCGTGACATTTTGTGGAGGGCCTTAATGCAGCAGTGGATATTTCACAGATGATGTTGAGGAAGGCAGTGACAAAGAAAAATACTATTTTTTGTAATGTATGCTTATACAGTACAGCCATTTCAATCGCTAATTGTACGTGTATTTGAATTAGCCATCACCTAATTCTGTCAAGGCAATACCGTGTTTTAATCTTAAATCGATTCCCTTTTTGGCGTATGCTACAAAAATAACAGTCTCTGAGAGGCAGAAAGAGCAGAAGGGGTTAACGCTGAACGATGCAAGAATCCATCATGGCACGGCTGCCGCCTGCTACCGACATCATTTTCCAGAACCAGCTGAGCAGCAGTGACATCACCACTGTTCAACATTCAGGGCGTGCGCGCCTCCGCATACTCGTTCCTTCCCTCTTACCCCACCCCCTACCACCTGACCACCCCCCCTACCGACCGACCCGCCCCCCCACTCCCCATAAGAGCAGCTGACAGTAGCCGTAGGAGATGGTGGGAGTAGATGAGAGGCGTTGGGAGGTGTGATGCGACAGTCACGCTCTGTAATGGTTGAGTCAAAATGACAGATCAAAGACGTCCCGCTGTGGCGATGTACGAATTCTACCGTTGACCTCGGGGGCCTACAATGGGCCACGGGGGTGTGTGTGTATACAGCCAGTTGTGTTGGCACAATCCACGAGGCCATACCCACGCCATGTCGATCGTGGGGGACGTCTGACCATACTTCAGCAAGCTGGTCAGTGCATATTGGTGAAGGGGAACCAAGACCAGTTCAGATGTCACTCGCCACTAATGTTTGCCATGGCAAGGAGTTGGAGTAGGGTTGGTGGTTTCATAGCCTTATTTTTCTCACTACTGCACCAACGCTCCACTGCACACCTGTAATTAGACGTGTAACAATTCACCGATGCAACGCTTGAGATTCATTGTCGCAATTCAGGGTTGCGATTTCGATTCAAGCATAGATTCTCTTTTTGTCTCACCTTCATAATTTATCGTTATTCCTGTGGCAATTGCAATCTTAGTTGATCCATTAGATGCAATTAAATATCAGAAAATAACTTAATAAAATTCGCATAAAATATAAATAGACTACTCTTAATTGCATGCTCTGATTCACATACCGTGAGTGTTAGGATCGATGCACCACTACATGCATAACCTGGTAACCCAATGCTTTTCACATTGGAGCTTGTGGCCATAATGTGCCGTGAAACTCCGATTCCACCTGGCTACGAGGTGGCAAAGATACGTCAGTACAGCTAGGAGGCTGTACTCCACTCTATCTTGAAAAATTATAAGCCATCATATACGGGGCAATAAGATTGGTTCATGTGCAGGAAGCTAAGTGGATTGTTGCATCACGAGACCCTGAGAGATGGCAACGATTTGGGGAGGGCCTTCATGCAACAGTGGATAGATCATGGCTATTGCTGATTATCCCCTATTATGTGTGGGTTCTCTCAGATCCCAGGTTTCCTTTTTAATCTTCCAACTTCCTATCTCAACCCCAGATTAGGGGCAGCGTTAGCACGGTGAGTATGACCTGTAAAATAGAGCCAGCCGCCCACTTCCCAGTGGACAGTTAAAGATCCCGTGAAATAGTTCGCGACAATAGACCACTGGACACGCTGGAGTCACGGTCCAAATTTGCAAAATTTACCCGCAAATAGCTCAATTGGGATTGCAGATTGTAATCGTTGCCCTGACTGCAAACATTTGGCAAGACCCTCCTAAGAGAGCCACGAGACTCAGTGAGGGTTCGCTGGGTAAACGAAGGAGTGACAGTGAGCAACATTGTTTTTTGTAAATCTGTGCCACACTCAAGATTTATCTGACTGCTGCCACTGGTCACTGCCATGCTGTAGGTTATGAATAATCAAATCGTGACCTTGAATCCTGACATGAGAGTGATGTGAGAGGTTGGAATGGCCAGTCCTTCACCTCGTGACACGACGTCGATATCAAAGCTGGCATAAAATTGGGAAAAAGAATGATGTTATAAATAACTGATTATTGAGTGGAATTGTGACTGAATCCTGACACCATCCCCCTGTGATTCACGATAATGAATCGCAGGGCGTGGTGTGGGGTTAACCATCACATGCCTATCCACACACACCTATCCACACATGCAGATCCCAATAAAATAACCCCTTGCTTTGATTTTAACAGACTGTTGGGGCAATTCCTGTTAGCAAGCACCTATATCGGCACAGCACATTGCACACACACCCTGCCACCTTTGTCTCCCCAGTGGTAATGTTTACACAGGGCACCAGGTACTCATTTCAGGCACAGCCAAATTAGGGGAGGCCCAGAACCGTTTCAGATTTTCATCAGCTATATTAACCACGTGTGGGAATCGAATTCGGTTCGCCAGGTTTCGTGGCGCAGTGTGTGAACCACCACGCTCCCCCCCCCCGACACCTGCCCCCACACGCACACCCCAAAAACGTACACCGCCCCCACACGCATACCCCCACACCTGGCACCCACTCACCCAGAATGTCGCTGGGCTCACTCTGCAGGCCCTCGGGCAGCTGTCCCTGCAGCACGTCGAGCAGCGCCTGCAGGCTGCGTGCACACACCGCCGGGTGGCTCCGTCTCGTCTCGCGGATCAGCTCAAACACGCCGCACAGGCCCATGCCGACAATCTGGGGGGACGTGGGGGGCACACACAGGGAAGTGGAGGACGCAGACGGCAGTTGCGTGAGCGATGGCCAGCGGGTTCGAAATTTCAATTCACAGTCCACTGCTGGGCAAAGCCCTCCCCATGCTGTGTCGGTCACGGGGGATGTTTGACCATACTTCAGCATGCTGGTCAGCGCGGCTCGGTGAGGTAGGTAGCCGGGGCTGTGGGGTTGGGGCAGAGGGGGGCAAGACCAGTTCAGATATCACTCACCACTAATATTACCCATGATTGGCATTTGACCTGTGGGTTGCCAGATTCATTGTGCAGCAATCTAGGCAATGTGAGACTGGCTCTACCAACCAACCAGTGGGTTAAGTATGGTAGGACGTGTGGAGAACAGGGTGCTGGGGCGGCGTGGAAGCTGAAAGGAACTGGACACAATGTTGTGCGGGGGATGACGGTTGTCCCCTCTGGTCACGTCACTCGGCACGGCAAAAGCTGCAGGCTCGCAGGGCAGCAGAAGGCCCGACAGACGTCCCAAACAGAAAAAAAACTCAAGAGAACTGCGTGTCGTTAAAAATAAATTAGCAAAAAAAACTGCAGCTTTGATTATTTCGTTACATTTTTTAAAATCTTATTATGCACATGCAAATCTGATCGCTGGCTTCCTTTATAAGGGAAAGGATGAGATTTCTGTTTAAGACCCCAGTCAAACTGGGAGGTCGGCGCATGAAGTCAACTTCATTTTAGATTTGAAGCTTTCGTGACTGCAAGGATTCATACTCTTTGGTTTTTTCGGTAAAGTCACGTAGGTTAAAAGAAAACAAATAAATTAAATCACGACGTTTCGGAGGCAACACAAGAAGACAGAAGCTTGTGTTGCCTCCGAAACGTCGTGATTTAATTTATTTGTTTTCTTTTAACCTACGTGACTTTACTGAAAAAACCAAAGAGTATCAACTTCATTTGTTCAGTTTGGAACTCCCTTCCCTCAATCATCTGTGCTGCCGACCCCCTGCCTCTGATTCCATCTGTGCAGAGATGCGAGTGCTATCCCCTCAAATGCGTGGTGGGTTTCCCTCAGGGTACTACGCTTTCCTCCCACGCAAAGCCAAATGCTTATTTAAAAAAAAAATGAAATGGCCAAATAACTCCATGTAGCAGAGGACCCTCCTGAAACAAATAAAGAGTCCCGAGACCCGGTGAGGATTTCCCGAATAAACGGGAGGGTATTTACTATTGCTGTTTCACACCAGAGCGGTGGGACAAGGGAGGCACTTTGTAGCAATGTGGCAGGAGGCAGCTCGAAAGATTGCAACCCCCCCTCCCCTCCACTATGAATGGCAAAGCCGTGTAATAGCGAGCCTCGACTGGCAGCCAAATGATTTATGCGCGGCACTCTTCACTGCCGATTGCCAGCAGCATGCGTGCCGGGGTGAGCCTCCATTACTGAGCAGCCGGCCATTGTTAGCATGAATTAGTCGGCAGACACACCGTCTACAATACCACCATCGTCATTCATTATTCAGCATTCGGCACGCACAACGATTATTATTATCATCATCATCATCACTGTTATTAAAGGCGTTGTAATGTAATGAAAGGCAACTGAAGACTGTTAGCGATTGATTTTAATGATCGAACCGTGTGAATTGATGGTGATTTGATGATGATCGAAACCAAGTTCATTATCTTGATGATGGTGATTGATAATAATAATAAAAACCATGTTAATCCTAATGATGGTGACTGATGATAACCAAAACCATGTTATTATAATGATGAGGTTACTGATGATGATCAAGCAAATTACATTAGCGAGTATGATGACAAAGAAGCTAACAATGGTGACAATAACGATGACAATACTAGCAACATGACTTATTAATCATTTGGCATTGATTTTTGAAAGCAATGAACAAAAAACAAATTATTAAGAAGATAATGGTGAAACTGCAGATGATGATGTGATAACCGCAACAATGATGATGGTAATTTTTTTTCGTATAGTTGGGCAAAATTTCAAGTGACCAGCAACAAACAGCACTATCACAGTTGTAATAGAAAAAGGTTAACACGTTTGTTGAAGTGAGTAAGGTGATTATAAGAGATTGGGAGAAAAGGCGATGGGAGGGAATGCCAAAGTGTAGCAATGCAAGAGAAGTTGCATAAATTGAGGTGTTGTGACCAGCAGTGTGGGTGAGTGGGTGAGCAATTGAGTGGATGAGTCGGTGAGTGGGTCAGTGGGTGGGTGAGTGAATGGGTCAGTGGGTGGGTGAGTGAATGGGTCAATGGGTGGGTGAGTGAATGGGTCAATGGGTGGGTGAGTGACTGTTGTTGTGACCTACAGTGTGATGGTCCGACTCAATATGGATCGGATGAGACGAAACAGCCGGTGAAGGAATCGATGAGTTAAATTCAAGGGAACAGCCACCAACAATCATGAACAGAGTAACGAGCCTCCACGTTGCATTTGAACCACGGCGGTGATATCCAGCAGTGGAACGGTCATGGCTGAATTATAACGTCGGTCATAACATTCAAGGTTACGGCGTATTATTACATGCATGATAGTAATATCATATAGAAATGAGAACAAAACTAATAACCTTAAATGAACAGTAATTGCAAAAGTAACAATTAAGACCCATTACGGTAATGACATCATAATCAATAATAAAAGGATGATGATGATGATGAGGGATGGTGGAAATTGTAGGATTAATAATACATTAGTTTAATGCAGCTTCTGAGGCCATAAAGAAAACAGATTTTTAGAAAAGGAAAGTTTTTTTTATGCTGACAAGTACCCAACTCATCGCTTTAGCCGACGGCCCGCACATGCACACGGTATCTTCATTCGCGGTCGCAATTAGGTGCCTTATAAATAACAAATCGCACTGTGCCGTTGCCAGCAAAGGAAAGCGACGGGTAATTTCTAAATGGAGCTCAATACAATTACAACGCGAGCTTGTACAGCGTCTGAACGCAAGCGCTTCTCAAAGAAGTTGCAAAGAAATGTGGGCATAGTTATTTTACAAGGAGATAGAGAGGCAAATCAGCCAAATAGGCACAGAGGAAGCTCTGGAGCCTGGAATTGAACAGGGGTTATAGGGAGTCTACAGCATGGTGGAGGGGGGGGCTGCCGTGAGCAAAAAAATTACCACCGCTCCTGCAGATGCTCCCAGCACATAGACCAAAACATCGCACATCACGCTGAGCGGTGCGTAGCCCGTGTACAAGTGTTCGAGAACAGCCCAGGAATGTGACATCACAAAGCGTCTTCGGAGGTTGCTTCAACACGAGCTTTTGTTCCACTGCACACTGTGAGGGCTCCTTTTATAAATTAGTCTCATGACAGGATGCTAGGAGCATCATTGGAACAGAATTATACACAGCTAAAAATAAATCCTTTAAGATGTGAAAAACAGACCACCACTAAAAGCTTCTGGAAATTAGAATCAGAACACATTACCTGTGAAATAAAGCCAGTTTCTGTACAGTCGCATGAAGATGTAGATACTATATACATCCTTGCTCTTTGGTTCTTTCGGTAAAGTTACGTAGTTACATCCACGTTGTATTAACTGTGGAACGTTCTGATCTGCCCCTTAAGGACATCTGTCAAAAAACACTGCTCCAGTCTAAACAGATATTCTGATTCTGACCTTGGGTAATTTCGTGGGCGGCTCGCGGGCCTCCTCGTCCTCCTCCTCGCTCTCCGAGTCGCCGCCAAACGCGGCCAGCCCCCCGGCTCCCGTCAGCTGCGCCGCCGACAGCGACGCCTGCACCCCGACGGCCGCCCCCGCAGCTCCGCCGGCCAGCGCGCCTCCCGCGCGACCCGCGGCGCCGCCGGGCAGCAGGGAACCCATGGCGCCGCCCGAGCCGAGGGAGCCCGCGGGCCAGCCGGCCCGCCAGCGCCGCTCAAGCACGCACTGGCGCACGCTGGCGTACACGTTGAAGGCCGACGGGTTGCTGTGCAGCTTGATTTCGGGCGGCGGCAGGGCGCCATCCGTGCCGTCGGCCTGCACACGCGCGCGCAGAGGGGTGACGGTAAGTTGGAAGAAAGTTAAGATAAATTTGTGGAGGGTAAAATATGAGTTTGATTGGTTATTGCTATGACGGAATCAAAAATATTAAAGAAACCGGGTCAGGTGGCACAGTTATTCTGACTTCCTGGATTTGACTCTAACTTCCTGGACCTTGTCTTGACACATTTTCAAGCGAAACTTCGTGTGTTTGTGACCATGGGCATGCGTCAGCACCGCGCCAGGCTGCCTCTGTCTCCCCAGTGCTGAAGTTGGACGGCGCCACAGCCTGGTGGTAGTGTTCGAATACAACACCGGTTAATACCGCGGTGCTTATCAACCATCCAAATACCGTATCCGCAGTCCGCTTCGCAGGGGACATTAAAGATCCCGTGATGTCATTGCCAAATAGACGGTTGTGTTCTGGCGTCATGGCCTAAAAATGTATCGCAAATTATGCAATTGGGATTATACATAGCAATCTCCGAGTCAATTAATGGTTGGTAACCCTATCCTCATGAGACTTTCCTGGTAATAATACTAATAACACACCACATCATGTGCTCATTTGTGGCTGAATTGACCGATGGGAGGCCCAGGACCGCTTCAGATAATCTAAACAAATTTATTTTTTATTTTACCAGGTAAGGCCCACTGAGCTATATAGCTCTTTTTCAGGAGCAACCTGGCCACAAATGATAGTTCAACTAAGTTGGGCTATCATGTGGAAATTTAACGCAAACAAATACTCTCAAAGGACATTTCTAAATGTGGAGGGAAAAAACCGGAGGACCCGGAGAAAAATCCACGTAACCACAGGGAGAACATGCAAACTCTAAATATACAGGCGTCAAGGTTGGGATCAAACCCACGACCTCGTGTATACCATATAATTGCGTCAATGAGCGGCCAGGAATCAAACTAAGGCCGTCGGAATGATATACAGTGACACGTTCAATTTCAAAATTGTCCTAATAGTGATGGGCAGTGGAGACCCAGGGCAGCGAAATCCATTGTTGTACTGTAATTGCACGCTCTCAACCTTCAGCAATCCAAACTGAGTGAGCGGGCATGGTGAAGCACACTGCAGAGTCAAACAAACCCCCGTGATTGACACAAAGAGGGGTACACGCCTTCACCCAACAGTGAACGGACCAAGGGCTTGTAAATATATTCTTTCCTGTCAAAGGGAAAGCAATAATTATCGACAAAAATTGGGTAAATAATTGTGATTTAAAGCTTTCGTGACTGCAGGGATTCATATTCTTGGTTCTTTCGGTAAAGTCACGTAGAAGGAAAATAATAAAATAATAAAAATAAGACAATTCAATTCTGATGATGAGTGCTTGTGTTGCAATCGAAACGTCGTGATAATTTTATTGTAAAAATTTTATTATTTTATTATTTCCCTTCTACGTGACTTTACCAAAAGAACCAAGAATACAAATAATTGTGGTTAACAAAATTGATTGCACACAAATGAAAGTATTTTTGGTAGAAATACAACACGAAATTATTCTTAAAAAGAAATGCACGAATGTAATGGTGTCTTAATTATTCAGCATTTTTAATTAATGTAAATTTAAAAAATGTTGGATGACATAAAACAGCCTTGATTCAATTCCTGAAGAAGCTCCCAGCACGAAACATTGGGCATCTTTAAATTTAAAGCTTTCGCAACTGCAGGGATTCATATTCTTGGTTCTTTCGGTAAAGTCACGTAGAAAGGAAATAATAAAATAATAAAAGACAATTAAATTGTGATGATTGCTTGTGTTGCAATTGAAACGTCGTGATAATTTAATTGGTTTACTTTTATTATTTTATTATTTCCCTTCTACGTGACTTTACAAGAAGAACCAGTAATACAAATAATTGTGGTCAACAAAATTGATTGCACACAAATTAAAGTATTTTTTCTAGAAATATAACACGAAACTATTCTTAAAAAAAAATGCACGCATGTAATGGTGTCTTAATTATTCAGCATTTTTAATTAATGTAAAATTTAAAAAAATGTTGGATGACATAAAACAGCCTTGATTCAATTCCTGAAGAAGCTCCCAGCACGCGGAGCGAAACATTGGGCATCTTGCCGAAAAACAATAATGATAATAATTTACATCTGTAAGGGACATTTCATCCGTAAGGTCCCAATACGGAAAGCATGAAATAAATAGAACCTGCTGGGTAAACGGCCAGAACTATGGGGTAAAAGGCCAAGTTTAAAGAGGCGAGTGTTCAAGACACACACGATACAACCTAACTACACAACCCAACCCGAGAACTGCACAGTAGCACAAGCACTGAAAAGAAAGGCAGAAATCCAACGCTGTACTCCTGTATGGTATAAACCAGGGGTCAGCAACCAAAATAACAAGAAGAGCCATTTCTTTCCAATTCGGTACAAAATTCAGTATTTCAAGAGCCGCAATGCATCTGAGTACATACTGTACATACGTACATATCGTCAAGAAGCAGCCCGTAAAGAGCCGCATGCGGCTCCGGAGCCGTAGGTTGCCGACCCCTGGTATAAACAAACTGCTCTCTAAACGTTTCTAAGAAGGGCAGTGGAGGCAGTGGTGGCAAGTGTCCCTTTGGCACCTCCCTCCCTTCACCACCATGCGTGAATCTCTAATGGAGGGCGATTGTGTGCAGGAGCTCTTCTGAGAGAGAGGGTCTCTGAGACTCGGTGAGGCTTTCCAAAGCTAAGAGAGAGCAAATACATTAATTAGGTTTGCAATGAGCGGTATTCCCCTGCCCAGGAAGTGCACTCTGTTGGTGGCTGCAGGATTTTAGTGAATTACAAACACCCCCGCAGCACTGCATCTCTCTTTTTTCTCTCCAATCAGGTTTTTTTTTAATGGATTAAGAACGGATTAATTGCTTTGCCAATCCACTTTCGGAAATGAAGTCCTCCCCCACGTCCTGTCAGTCATGGGGGTTGTTTGACCATACTTCACCTTCACCACGCTGGTTAAATGAGGGTTGCCGTAGCGCGGGGGGGGGGGGGTGAAGGACCAGGAATGGTTCAGACATCACTCCCGCCACTGGTGTTAGCTATGGCCAGGAATCAAACTCAGGTAGCCAGGTTCAGTGCGGGTAATAACTGCACCACCATGCCACCTCAAATAAGATTTTTATCGACTTTAATTTTACTGTACATTATTATTTGGTCTAATGAATCGGGTGTTGGTAATCTACTGTGAATTATTGTTGAATGTTCTCTGCGATATATATAATTTAAATGTTTACTATATTCTTTTGTAGCCCATGTCCCACTTGAAAATTACTAGTTTGCTCTCAATCAGCTGTTATCTCGTAAAATCAAGGATTCCAATTACCTACCAACCTACCGATACATTGATCAGAAAGAATCAATCCTCAAACATGTTTTGACGTACGTATCATGAGCACAAATAGCTATTTCAAATCGATGGATCAATGAATTATTACATACTGACATAACACCAATGTGCAATGAACCTCATTAACGGCTTCTGTTTAAATTAAAACTTAACCATCATTTGCCCTTCACTCAACTGACAAACCATCCCTGATAATTAACGAACTCCACCTTCTCCCGCTCCATGTGACACGATGGGACGCAGTGACCGCCTGCCGTCTCTGCTTTCCAGGCTTCCATGAAGCCTACGGAGACTGTGCAAGTTATCCAACTAGGTGAGAACTAAATTGACGGTGAAGACTTGGGGAGAACTCCCGTGTAAAATATGCCAGCGGCTCCAATAGACAAACCAAAGAGACGTATTGATGATCCTAAGATTGGCAGGAGAAACTCATAGGACTCAAAGCACCCAAGAGGCTGCTGCCACCGACCTGAGAGGCTGTGAATTCCTGTGCCCCGGCGATCAATGCTTGGCCTCAACCCCCAGGGCCAATTCCATCGCAACGTCCATTAAGGAAATGCACCGGGGACACAACGGGACTGGACAAAGAGCAGTGCCGAGGTTACAGGGTTCATTGGTAGACTGTTGCAACTTAGCGTGGCACGTGTTGGCGTCGCTGATCAGAGGTAAGGGTTAATTTGGAAAAATTTGCACCTGCCCCCATGGAACATAGTCATGATTGTCTTGTCGACCGTGCCCTTGTCGGCCATCATGTTTTTTAAAGGAAAATCGGTACGTTTGGTTAGCCACAGGGCTTATCATAACCAGAGATTTACAAATAATATCCTAAGTGGGCTTGGACAGGATGCGCCGCTAGAAGGAATGCTGGCCGGTGGTCGAGACTTGTGACAGTGGTGAGCAAAGGAGCAATCACGCCCACGAGCAAGTCTACCAAAGAGATGCCGCAATGACCTAAGCTTGTGCAGCCGCTAGTTAATATTTTTGCATTGTGTAGTGCCATAGGTGGGCCACACTTACCAGCAGTGGTGGACAGGGCCCATCTGCAGGTACCTCGGACCCCCAGGGGAGGGGCCACTGTGCCAGCCCAAGAGGGGAGGGGCTGCCGAGGGCTTAGCTGTCTAGGATCCTAGAGCCCCCAGCAGCCCCTCCCATGGGGGTCCGAGGTACCTGCAGATGGGCCCTGTCCACCACTGCTGGTAAGTGTGGCCCACCTATGGCACTACAATTGCAAGACAGTGAGAGATAGCAACGATTTAGGGAGGTTATTCCCCCTGCAGAGGATAGATGATGGCTGATGTTTTTACTAGGCCCCGTCACAACTCGCCTCCCTCACAATACAATGAACAATTCAGTCAAAATTGGATTCAAGAATCCATTCATTTGAATACATTTGTATGCAAACGATTCGAAGCACGTATCATGACTACAATAATACGGATGAATCGCTGAGTCAACACATCATTACACGACTAAAGAAACAACTGAAATCACCTAGGCTTTAAAAGAAAAAAGACAACGTTTTGGGCAATGGCCTTCCTTCACAGCACAATACATTACAATAATTTACCCATGAAAGCTTCACTGAGTTTCAAGACTCTTTTTGAGGGGGTGTCCTGTTACACGGGAATGCTTGGCCAATCCCATCGATGAGAGTTTGGCTTCGTGTGGGAGAGAAAGCGGAGTACACAGAGAAAACCCACCATGCATACGACTGGAGTAACAACTCAAATTTCCACACAGATGGATTCGATAACCTTACAACTGTGCCACCACCTTGCAGCCCGGCCCAGCGGGTTTGGGAGTTGCACAAAGCTGCGTGATCAGTCTCATTTGTCTGGCCATGTCACCGTGCTGTTACATATGAAAGAGTGTGCGCGCGTGTATGTACGTATGTATCGTTATTGATCAAACGCAAGGGCTGCTATTTATCTTTTTCAGTCAAGTGCCTGCCAATGGATTTCTTGGAAAGACACTAAAAGTAATTGTTATTATTGTTATTACCTGGATCAGTCACACATTAAGATTTACAACCCATGCACTAAAATGTTGCTATCTCACACGCTGTGCTAAAATGTTGCTATCTCACACGCTGTGGTGGGGGGTGATGTTCCCTTGACGGTCTCTCAATGCAATTCCAAGCGTGCACTTCTACACGCTTATCCTTGCCCCCTTTCAGTCATCATACCATTTACTTTGACAGTCTCCGTGGTTCTGGATCCATAGCCGATTCCACGTGGATTAGAGAAAATACGAAAAGTTATCCACATCACCCTGATAACACGAAGCAGGCTAGAGCAGGACACGTGACAAAGAAGCGGCGATGTACGCATGTTGAACTTCTTTCACACCGTATGTAGCCAACCGTCGGCCATTGGTAGAGACTCAAGATGGGAGCGCGAGCAGACAAAAGAGGGAAGAAGAACGTCCACCTAGGAGACGGAGCCATGAAACCGGTTCGTGTGCAGGAAGCAAAATGGATCGTTTGGGACTGTTGCATTGCATCACTGTGGGGGATGGCATTGGCTTGGCGGAGTCCTTCATCCAGCAGCGGAAAGATTGGCTGATGATGATCTTGGCCACTGCCCGGGCACGGCAAGATTCCAATTTAAACTGAAGGGGAGCTGAGCGATGTGACATCGATTTGAGTGTGAGATGGTTACTGGACTAGATCACCCAGCACCCCCCCAACCCCCAAATTCCCAACCCTCAAAACCTTCACCCCCCCCCACCGCCCCCCTCGGGCCGGGCACTGTAAGACCAATGACCCTGTCACGTGCAGTACATTTGTGCACGGCGTTAAAAAAAATATTTACCCAGGGTCTGTCTTGTGAAAAGGACACCTGGCATCTTGGTGTCAAAGGGCACTTGCCAGGTTATCCGTAAAGGTTAAAAGTATTAATTAATTTTTGTTCATTTTACTGAATGATGCAGAAACTGATATGTACTGAAGTGGATATTCTGAACAGAAATTCACGAAGTGAGGTCATATTCCAAAATAACAAGGCACACAGACCGGCGAAGGACGTTTTTCTCACTGCGTTGAGAAATCTCATTATCTACCATTAGTTTAGTCGAGAATTATATTCTCCGTCCAATCGTAATAAAATGTAAATCGATTTAACAAGGAAAGCCTCATTGAGTCTCAAGACTGTTTTATTAGCAGTATCCTTACTTACATTTGGGTGCATGGCCAAGAAATTCCGAGTTCTCTGGGATGCAACCCGAGAACTCAGAAGGAACTGACCACCCATATGAAGGGGCAAGAGTCAAAGCTCCACACGGACAGATTCAAGAAATCATCGCTGGACCACTGTCTCATAGCCACCTCGCAGCCCAAGCCTGCATTAGGGGTTGGTGAAGGCGGAGAGCGTGGTAGTTCAGTACAACAACGGATTTTGGCTGGACTGCCAAATGCTGCCCACCACGTAGCCCCCATATCCCCACATCCTTCCGTGCATGGTGGTCGCCCATCGAAGGACGAACCAGGCTCAGCCCCACCCCACTTAGCTTCCAAGATCCACCGAGAATATTATTACTACACTTGTTTACGTAGGAAGACCACACCGTAGTCTCGAGACAATTTTTCACCAGGCACATTCGGGGTTGTTTGGTCGTGTAAGGTCAATGAGTACATCCGGTGTTATTCTCTAACATGCACACTGAAGGTCCTTTGTGTTGACAAGCACTCTGCCTTACAGACACACTGACTGCCAGCTGCCTCATCAAGCTGCGTTTTAATAGAATAGTGGCTAAGGAGGGGTGCACGTTTTTGGCTTAGTTGGGAAGTTGCAGAGCTTCGCGGGAGAGCGAGGATTACGGATAAAATGCACAGACCTGCTTACATCGCGCATTGTGCTTGCATTAAAGCGCCGTAGCAGCTCCCGCCTGTGATGCGGTGCTTTGAGAGACCAGGAAATGGCAGTAGAGAAAATCGGGGTTCGTCCACCCATTCTTGTGGACCTTTGCGTGTTATCACCGATGACGCGTGCGTTGGGTTTTCTCAGGGTACTCTGGTTTCCTCCCACATTTCTAATTATCATTTTATATTACCAGGAAAGGCCCAAAAGTGACCTGGCCACAAATGATAGCTCAACGAAGTGGCTTATCATGTAAAATTTTAAGCAGCGTTTTTCCCTCCATACACAGAGAGAGACTATGTTGTGTGTCTCTCTCTGTGTTGTCTCTCTGCTTGTGTGTCTGGCTGTGTGTCTCTGTATCTGTGTTTTGTCTCTCTCAAATTTAGTTATACCTGAAAACGACTGCTTGTGATGCAATCGAATCGTCGTATTCTATTATTTAGTTTATTTTACTTCTACGGGATTTTACCGAAAGAACCAAAGAGTAATTCCTGCAGTCACGAAAGCTTCAAATCAACCTCATTAAATTGGCTGAAAACATCAAATGAAAACCAAATGTAGCAGAACCCTCTTTGAAAGGGTCCTTGGAATCAGTGTGGCTTTTCTGGATAAGTTATTCTACTTATTATTATTATTATCATGAATGTAAATCTACCGAGACAAGCTTGTTGTTCCATAAGGAGCATCCTTAGCTGCCTTGAAGATGTGCTTTATATAGAATTCTCTCAAAGCCTGTGTAGACTACTTATTGGCCTCTACTGTCGGATCTAACCATCACACTCCATTATTTATAACAGCAAAAAAACCACACGCGCGCGCGCGCACACACACACACGCGAGCACAGTACGTCACAGCAATCCCACAATGTGCAAAAGAGGCATAAAATACCTCATGCCATTAGATGCGCTTACCGCGAGCAAATGACAAGAAATCCGCCACGCATAACGCTATTACAAAAGCTCCCGTTTCTAACCCGGCAGCAGGCAAGGATTTCTTTTGGTGGTTAAAAATGAAATAAAACATTTTGGAATTAAAAAAAACAACAACTCCCCGCCGGGCTTGATTGACGAGCCGCGAAAAGCGGAGCGACGCGATTAGGAGTGGAACGTTAACGCCGGGGGGCGGGGGGCCAAGGAAGTGGTTGGGAGGTCCGAGATGCTGAGCCGGTACGGTCGAGATCTCCCGGATTCAAAATCCAATCGGAGTTTTAACCGCTAACACTTAAGCTGGGGTCTCAATTGTAGTGAGATCATTGGTATCAGACTGGGCACCATTGATTGGCTGCGTAAAAAAAATCAAGAGCAAATTTTTTATTTTTTTTTACTTAATTCGAAAAAATAACGGTTTGGTTTTGACTGTCGCGTGATGACCTCTTCCACGGCGGGGAATGTGGGGAAGTGCCCCCCCGCAGATTGTGGATAAGAGGTCACTGGAAGGCAAATCAGAAGTACTTCTGGGCTGTTCTCTAACATGGGGCAATGCATTTCCAATCAACAATTCTCCGTCTCCGGACCTGATGCCAAAAGCACAACGGCAATACAACTGGCAAAAAACTTCATGTTTTTTTAAAGATTTGAAGGTTATTTGTGTGTCAATTCCAGTACAAACAACCTCTGAAAATGCTGTGTGTGAGCCGCAGGCATCCCAAGGGTACCAGTGTGAAATTGGGGCACACAAGAGCACGGCACTCCTGATAAGGCACTGACAGAGGCATTCAGCCATCAAAACCTGTTAATAATATTAATATTTTCATGACGCTCGTTTTCCCAGGAAAACCTCACCGAGTCTCGTGATTTTCTTTCAGGAGTGTCCTGCGAAGTGTGCGCAACAGTGGGGGGCAATAATTGCTATGTAGTTTTTACGTGAGTAATTGGCGGCGAAGTTTAGAAAATGTGGACCCCTGACGCTAGCGCACAATGCCACGACTTTCTTGCGAACGACGTCACGAGATATCTAACATCCACAGTGAAGCAGACAGTGTTTATTTTTATGGTTCATTCGCCCGCAGTATTAATGAGGACTGGTCACTGGATTTTAACCTCCAACTTATTTTGTGATCCCGTGCGATGCTTGGTGGATCACGCAGAGATTTGTAAAACTCCCAAACCCACTGGGCTGAGACAGTGGCGAGGTTTTACATAAACCGATCACGAGAAACATAAATGAGTATGCAAAAAAAACCCTTTGTCAAACCTCTGCTGGATGAGGGCCTCACCACATTGTTTGACCATACTTCACCACGTTGGTCAGCACGCGTTGGTTAAGCCGGCAAGCATTGATGTTGGAGCACAGAAGTACATGACAACAATAGATTTTTCCGATCACCCTCTGCTACCCGCAACTTGGCAAATTACATCAAAATGTAATTTGGTTCTTCATCACTTTAAGCCATGCTAAAATGGTTTCGCCCAAGCCTCACACTCCTGTCTCATCTCATTCTACTCTGACATTCATCAATAAAACACAATAGAAAAACACGTACACACACGTGCAGGGCCGTCATATTTCTCTAGACGGCAGCAGGTGTCGACACCAACGCCCTAATGATTTCAGGCGAAGCCAATAACCAGAGCCTCTCCCACACAAAACGGCATCTTCATGATCCACTTGAGCAAACGATGCCACGGCACTTCCAAGGCCAAGAAAATATTTTTTGTCGTCACCAAACCTGCATCATTGCTCACGCATGTAGTATAAATCCCAGTGCACAAAGCTCCATTATAAATAACTAGTCCTGACGTAAGGTTTGCAGATGATAATGATATTTGAATAGCCCTAAGCCAATTAACCAGACTGGGAGCTTGAGAAGACAGGCAGGTTAATCTAATGGAATATTTTAAATGGTGCGCTCTTTGAGAAGGCACGTCACACGTGCATTGGTTAAAATGCAGCCGGTCTTATTATGACCCATTTTATTTTTTTCAATGTTTCTTGAATATTTGAATGGTGAAAGTCACGTCTTGTACGCACAGTGCTTACATTACACCAACGTATACAGCCCAAAAGCATATTGTCTACAAAGCCACTGCCCTCCTACCACCCAGCCCCATTCAATTATCGTCGGCCGCTTTCGAGAGCTGCTTCACTCGCCGATGTCATCTCCGACGTTTTATTGGGGGTGGAGAAAACGCGCCATTAATTACGGCGACAGCGAGACCCACAACAACAACAACGCCACTACGTTTGTTTCCGCCATTGTGCCGTCCACCTCTCCGCAGTGTCTTCAGGTTGTTACCGCACGTCGTTTGGCACGATGTCTGTCTGACGTTTCGCTCCACACGCTGGGAGCTCATCGGTTGCGGAAGAACATCGATGTCGCGCCGAACAACGCGTGATACAACCAGCCCAAGAACATAAAGCTACGCAGCACAACCGGGAAAAACCTACACACGAAGGTAGCTTCCCTTACACAAGACATCCGGCTGAGGGCAGAGGTGTGGTGGAGAGCTACTATAGAAACGTTGTCGGTCCTTGTGCCGTAGGTCGTCGGTAATGGCATGAACCAATTCGGTCTGCGAGTCGGCTCAACAGAAGAGTAGTTTTTGGTGTGTCCAACTAAGGCACGGATAAAAAACGCACCCTTGCGTGTATGTGACATTACACTGCTGCAAAAAGAATCATTCAAAACCGTGCAATGCGCTAAATTACCAACTTCACGTACCATTAGTAGATTTCTATCAGTTTCAAAACATCCATTATTACGCCTGCCCAATTTCGCTTAACATAAAGAGTGACAAATTGAATTAAGCGAATCTTACTGCAAAAACAACTAGAGAGAGTAGTGTACAGTCAAATAAGTGCCCCACTTTTGCTTTTCCCGCTATATTTGGCTTGTGGTTAATGTGTAACATCCGGGCGAGGCATTTACATATTTTACCCTTCAACGCTTGGCCCAATTACATTAAGGCTAAAGGAATTGCACAGCTGGGTTAAAGAACACTCGCTTACGGTTCATCTCGAATTATCCATGACAGAAAAAGACCGATTTCTCAATAAAAATGACGACGTCAAATGTGAGATATGGGGGTAGGAATGCTCACTGGCTAAGGGTGGGCCGGGGGCGGGGGCAGGGTTCGGCTTGCACACACTCTTACTCAGCGTGAAACCATTGCACCTGGCCAACGTTGCTTCACTTCAGGCAGCGGGTGCAGTTCAACAATTTGTTGATTCACTCAGGGATGAAGGCCTTCCCAGGCTGTGCCAGTCGTGGGGGGTGGGTGGGTTTGTGTGACCATACTTCATCTTTCTTTGATCAGAATTCAGGAGCAGTGATGTGGCCGAGTGGTAGTGCGTTTGCCCCGCTTGTTGCAGAGGTTCACGGTTCGAATCCAGCCGGCTGCCCTGATTAATAGCCGTAAAAATACTACGCACCATCTGCTTCAGTGGAAGTTGAAGCCAAAGGTCAAAAAAATAACCCGCAAATTACTCAACTCAATCATCGCCCCCCTATTGAGAAAACTGGGCAGGAACCTCATGGGAAAAAGTCGCGAGACTCAGCGTAGCTTTCCTGGGCAAATAAAGTTAATAGGCATGCGAGTCGGTGCGGGTTGGTGAAGGAGATACCCAAGATTGGTACAGCTATCACTCGCCACTGATGTTAGCCCTGGCTGGGCATTCAATTCAGTTCACCAGATTTCATAGTACAGTGCCCAAACCACAGCGCCACCGCTGCATCCCGTTTGAGTTGATATACAAGCATGAAATGCATTGCACAACAAATTGTGCAAATTGTATTGCCAGTATCTAAATGCATTCCACTCTTGAGCACTGAAAAGCTTCAGGATGCTCTTTGCTAGACATTTTGATTAATGTAGAATTCTTTTTATTATTTCTGAGTTTTAGCGTCGCCCAACACGCGGTCAATTTCCACGAGAAACGTCGTCGCAATGTAAATAAATAATAGCGTCTTCATAACTCTGACCATTATACACGGACGACGGCTGATTGGTGAATGTGAATGAAACGTAAATAACCTCTTAATTTATGAACCAACTAATTTATGTATTGAACATCTACATACGACACACCAGCCCAACCCCCACTCAATGCATAGCGCTTGCCGGGGTTGTAAAAAAGACAAATTATGAATATTGTTCTTATTATTATTCTTTGATTTAAAGCTTTCGTGACTGCAGGGATTCATATTCTTGGTTCTTTCGGTAAAGTCACGTAGAAGGGAAATAATAAAGTAAAGGGACATAATAAAATAATATGAATATTTTTTTATAAAATAATATACATAAATATATTTATATTACTTTATTATTTCCCCTCTACGTGACTTTACCGAAAGAACCAAGAATATATTATTATTCTTGTTTACCTAGGAACACCTCAAGACCCTTTTTTGCAGGATCTTGCCAAGTTTTTGTTGCAGTAGGAGGGCGATGTTGCGAGTTTTCATCCTCAATTGGGTAACTTGCAGGTGTTTGCTCAAAATCATGTACATTGTATATTGCTGGAGATATGAGAGGAAACCAGAGAAATAAGAGATCACCCTACGCGAAAAAAGGGTAGAAAATACAAACCTCCATACAGAAAGGCACCCAAGTCGGAAATTGAACCCAGGCCCTGCTTGTTGAGGCACGAGCGTTACCACTTCACCACCTTGCCTGAATTCTTATATTAAACCATAACCGTTAAATAAACTCACTCATCTGTGCATATTGTGCTGCACTAAGCCTTAAGCTTTTCGATAGTAAAATTTCACAACATTGCGGTGACACATCAGACAGAAATTTCAAACGATCCCGAGTGTAGTCCACTCGGCTCACATCATCGCGATCAAAGACCAGACCAACGAGAGAAACATAATTCCACGAAAGCATAGCCAATGCCCAAAAAAAAGACAACACTTAAAGGTTTTTGCTGACACATTGGGGGGGCTAAATATTCTCAATGCAACCCGTGCGGGCCTACTACTGTAAAAATACGCGTAACGTATTTAGAGAAATTAAACTTGCGTTATGACTCATCATCCTCACCATAGCGGCTAAGCCTCAAACACAACCAATGTGACCCTGTGCTTTCCAAGCATGATCTAATGGCCATAGCAGACCTCCTGGCACGTTGCCGTCGCGCTAATTGCACGGCGGATTATAGAAGGCCGCCTTTAGCTCTCTTTTTTTTGGGAAGAAAAAGCTCGACTAACCAATGACCCACCCAGTAAGAGCAGGCCACCCAGGGCCAGATAGCTGCACTCAAGCCTCGTTTCCATCACCTATTTTCCCTTTTCCACCTGGACATCTGAGCACAGAGCACTACCGAGCCCAGGGCCAGTACAGCACACAAGTGGCGGCGGCTTTCCATTGGGATTTTACCAAGCTGAGCCCCGAAGCGAGCTTTATGCTGCCGGCCTCACAAGACATGCGCATCTACCTCCGGTTCAAGCCGTGCTAGGGGCGGTGCTAACGGCACGCACAATTTGCGCGACGTTAACTCGGTTGCGACCCAAACACGGCGTCATCTACACGCGCCTTGACGCCATGACGTTGCACGCGACGTCAGCGACACAGCTCGCCTTGTGCGGTGAAAAAGTAACCCCCCGCGCTTCCGGAGACCTGCGCTGCACTGGCTTAGCAAAGCCCTGCCGCAGGTCGGACATGCAATTGTAAAAATAGAAAACGAGAGCAGGAATGATGGCCCAGGAACAGCCCAAGTTCTGGCACAAAAAGTGCACCAGGGCCCCAGTCTGTGTTCCCATGGTCACAAAGCCATCAAAATTCATGGTTTCGTACCAAACCATCCAATTTTAAACACCCAGGGGTATGACCACTATGCAGATGGTGAAATAAAATCAGCTCGTGTGTCGGTGCGAGATGGCTTGTTGTATCGCTGTACCATGATGCTGATGATTTGCGGAGGCCTTGATCCAGCAGTGGATAAATCATGGCTGATGATGACTAGTGTTACAATCTCAAAGTGTCGCATTCTCCGTGTCTTGCTGTCCCTTGTCTCTTGTAACATGCCACACTTTGCCTGTCCGTGTTAACCAAACCACCAACAATCTATTATCCAGATGCTCACTTGTTCATCTCCCATTCGATCTCCTGCCCTCAATCTTACCAGCAATGAAAAGTTTGCTAAAGCCATCTTGTCCATTCGCGTGTGCCAAAAATGTTGACTTCCCTATTGCTGTAACCTTTATAAGTTCACAACTCTGCTTTGCTCTCTGTAATACGTCTTCATTTGTCATTCTATTAGACCAGCGTATTTCCAGCACTCTCCTTTGAAACCAAAACGTGTTTCTGGCCAGCTATTAGTCTCTTACTCTACCAATTGTCCACATATTACAACTGTGCAGCAATGTTGCGCAAATGTAACAATGTACCAGGACTAAGCAATCCTCAAAAGTAGTTTGACAAATGTTAGTGAAAGCCATGGAACACATTAAACCACCATCATCAGCCACAGTTGATCCACTGAAGGATGAAGGCCATCTCGTGTCATCGCGATCCCGCTCCAAGTTCTGCAATCCCACCGACTAGTTTAAGAAAAAGTATATTTATTAAATATATTCAGTGTTGACCCTGTAACATCATCACCTGTTTCGGGGGTCAGCCCGTGCGAAAGTTCAAAGATAAACAAATATGGGGCTCGTGCCACTTTGAGAACCAATCAAGAATGGCGTTCCTGTATAAGGCTGCCATTGGGACATGGACTCTTCAGCCCAGCTTTGTTCTGGAACAGCGCCGGCTCAAACATTTTCATCAACATTATCAGCCACAATCAATCCACTGCTGGATGAAAAAGTCTCCCTGATTTTGTCGCCATCTATCATGGTTCTGCGATGTAACAGTCCGCCCAGCACCTGCACGGCAACTAGTTTCAGCGTTCTGTCTGCACGATGGACGTCCTCTTGGGCGCCATTCCCTTCCTTGGCTGTCACTGCGTCAATATTCTCGACCACCGACCACCATCGCCTACGGCGGCGTGTCCTATGCAATGCCACATACTTCTCTCAACAGTCAACACGACGTCTGTAATCTGCGTATGTTAGATTTGAAGCTTTCGTGACTGCAAAGATTCATACTCTTAGGTTTTTCGGTAAAGTCAAGTAGGTAAAAAAATAAAATTAATAAAAGTAAAATACTTTACTTTTATTAAAATTAATAAAATTAATAAAAAGTAAAATACTTAACTTTTTTAAATTTTAATTTTATTTTTTACCTACGTGACTTTACCGAAAAAACCTAAGAGTATCTGCGTATGTTCTCTAATCCGTGCGTCTCTCTTCCCATCTCTCAAGTGCACGCTTCTCTGAACACTCTTCAGCTTCCGTGCCATATCCTCCAGCAATGCCGATGCACGTTTCCGATAAAATCACCAAACCTGGTGCAATTCACGTGTGCGAAGCCAACGGGTGAGAGTATTTCCTGCCGTAAGTGGTTGTGCTAAATTATAATTCTTTCACGATCGCAATTACGACCAACACCGCTTTGCAAATGTGCCCAGAGGTACACGTGGTAATGGCCATGAATTATGCAATTCGTGTTTAAACACAACTCGTGTTACTCTTTGTTTTGTGGGTCTAGGTGGAGGTGATTTGCATGTATTTCTATTCATAACATAAAGATTCCTGAACTATTATTCCGGGACCGCTATGTCAAATAGAATGTGTACGGCTACTTAGTGGACCTGGAATTATTCAATGAATCATGATAAGTTGATTCAACAAATTGTACATTTTATTCTATTGTGGAATATCTAACAGCATCTACTGGATGGTGGGGTCACATTAACTCTTTGCATACAAGATATAAATTATACACAACCGGCCCTTTGTCAATCCACTGCTGGCTGAAGGCCTGGCCGCACTGTTGGTCATGGCAGGATGTTTTCACCAAATGTCAGCATGCTAGTCAGTGCAGAAGGAGGCAGGGCCAGAACAAGTTAAAATATCACTTGCCACTGATGTTTGCACGGGTGGGAATCAAACTCTGGTTTTTGAGTTCATGGTGATGTGTGCTAATCACTGCACCCTCCCCATTACATATCATGAGGGGCGGGATTTCCATAGAAAGTATTGAGGATAACTCAAACACGTGTGCAGTGCTGCCTATTAATTTAACAAAACACACACAAAGGTGTGAAGTTTTGCATGCACAAAAGCTCAGCCTTATCCAGACCACAATCTCAAAATAACTGAATGTGTGGCCATGTCATTGCTCAGATCACCGACTCAAAGACCTGAGAAAATGTGGTGATCCCACCAGGCCGAGAGGACTTCTGCACATGCAATGCACAGTTTTGTGTGTGGTGTTAAATCTATTTATTTCCAGCCTGCATTGATTTTCACAGTGGTGGTGGGTTTTCTTGTCACGTACAGATTTGATTTGGTGGTGCCAAAGCAGATGAAGCCGGCCCAGTTGTGTGCTCGCACACACGGTCCTGCAATCCCTACATGGATTATCGTCGGTCTATCACATCCGACACTTGCCATGCCCACCCAACATGACAAACACAGCGTGCATATTAACACACGCACAGCAGGCTACGTGTGGGCACTATGCAGTGCGCAGAGTGACCTTGCCGCCGAGAAGTGGGCGTCATCAAACTCGCCTCTGGGTGTGGGCAGTTTTTGCTAAATCAGGAGACATGTGCCGACGATCCTTGCGTGCAATACGACAGGACGCCGATATGGCAGTGTCGCCGCGGGTGGGAACCCCTGATGGCTTCTGTCATGCACATTGCCAGCGGCGGAGCAATGCAGCGTGAATTCATCAATTAGTATTGGTTCTTGAACTCGCGATAGCCGCAATAAAATCGCGAGGGTAAGGGTCGGCATTTTTCATCGACAATATCATCTCGTGCGCGGGAGCTCGCCGGATCCGTGCATCGCAAGCCTGCGAGAGACAGCGACGGCTTGGGAAGACCTTCATCCAGCAGTGGATGAATCATTGCTAATGATGATGATTATATGCGAATGTAAGATTTGATTCAATCGATGAATCAACGTACCATTATATGCCTAACTAATCGGTGGTCAAGACTAACAACCGAGTGGCATCCACAGAATGGAACAAGACACCCAAAAATTATGACTCATGATGTTGTAGGTAATGATTTAATGTGACCCCCACTCACCACCAGATAAAGGTCAAGCTGTCGCCATGGTCAAGGCCATTGATGCCACCACACCTCACTATTAAAGGCTTTCTCCAAGTCCCTCAGCTTTTGCAGTGGAGACGCAACCTCCAAAAAACTGGCCTGACAGTATCCCACCATCTGCCATTAGGTAATCTCCTTAGTCACCGCATTCACCGGAGACACTTGTGGTTCCAACATTCACAAATAACGTTAAAAACAAGAATGGGATTATATCGTGACCCCTAATACCAATAATTAACTGCTGAGTGGTGGGGGGAGAATTGTCGCACCCCGAGTAGATCTGCACTTTGACGGTCACGGAATTCTGGGCTGTCCGCCAACAGTTTAAAGCTCCTTAATGAGCGAATAAAAAGACTGCCACAGTTAGCAGTGCACCACTGACATAACTGCAGCATCACCCTAATAATGTGTAACATAGCGTCATTGCAATGATGCCATTAGGAAGCTTCCAAATTCGACTTTTAAGACTTTTCCAACCTCGTATAGGACAGCCCAATGTCAGAAAATGTCATATCTATGAAACGGATTTCCATGGAATTAGCAATCACCAAGGGCAGGGGTTGATACAGATGCACGACAGGACAGAATGGTAGTCGGTGATGACTCACAAACCTTAGACTTCTGTTTGGTTTTTGACTTTGGCCTCTGTTTCTTCTTTAACTTCTTCTTGTTAATCGCATTCTTTCTGGCTCTGAAAAAGTGTGGGGTTGGGGGAAACATCACATAAAAACATGAACTTACTCATGAAAAAAACACGACATTTAATCCAAATATATCTAATAAAAATTTGAATCTACAGTGTTGTTGCCCTTAAACAACTGATTTTATCATATTGTTAATACCAAAAAATGTGATAAATACAAGCCTACGTGCTAAACTAAAAAACTGGCCGTTTAAATAGCCCACATGCATACACAATGTACAGGCTTATGTTAATCTACTACTGGATGAAGGCCTGTCCATACTATTAGGGTATGAGGGTCGTTTGATTGGACGTTACTGCGCTGGTCAGTGCAGGTTGGTGTAGGAGAAGCTCAGGACAGGGTCAGATAGGACTCATCACTGGTGTCAGCTGTTCACAGGACCCAAAGTTAGGCTTTAATAGCAGCGCGATAATCACTGTGCCACATGCTCAGAAAGCACGTAGGGTACTCCTAAAACGACAACATTGTTTTACAATAATAAATATTGTATCTTATGAGGGATGCCCTAAAAGTACATCATCATATTCATTAAAAGTATTCTTCATAATCAACGTTTTTTGGGTTAGATCGTGTTATTTATAAATGTGTCGTAACCCTCCACCACCCGACACGGCCAATCAGCAAAAAAGTGTCACGTTGACAAAAGACAAATAGTTCACTGCTTTAGCCCACCGGTGTGTTGAAGCGTGAAACCACAACATTTACAATTTTTTAGTACGACGTTTCGCTGGTAATTGCATCCAGCATCATCGAGCAATTCGCCAGAATGGTGAGTGGTAAATAACGCGATCTAACCCAAAAACGTTGATTATGAATAATATTGGTCGCGAAAGCCTACGTGTTAAACTGAAAAGTATTATTTTTTATCGAAACGATGAAAATTATTTTGACGTTCATTCATGGGAATGTCATGACCATTTTGGCTGTCTATCAACACGGTCTCCATTCCTTTTCAACACATTTGTGCCAACATGAAAACAATGCCTGCATTTCATCATGGTCAATAGGATTCATCAACCTTGCATAAATATTCGCAACAGTATCCTGTACATCAATGCCTGTAAGCCAGCACCGTGGAGGCAGTGAGGGTTGGTGGAACACACAAATGTTTGTGAAACTCCCCTTCCCGTGGGCACGTGAGACACCATACCCTGGCTCACGAGAAGGCGGTAATGGTAAGTGGACTAATTTCCCTCCATCTGTTTCCATTTGTATGAGGATAGAGTGTTGTCCCCTTGTGTGCATGGGTTTCTCTTGGTGCTCCGATTGCCTCCCACATGTATAACTCATTACTCATTAATTGGCTAAAAACATCTTGAAATTCCTTATATTTTTCTTGTCAATAACCTCTCGGTAAACTGATGCATTTAAAAAGAAATTCTGGGAATGTTATGAACGTATATCACTTTAATGGGCAAGTCCTTTTATTGTGTGACGTTGGTAGACACTACACGAGTCTGAGAATATCAGAAGGTCATTGGATAATTGCCTTGAACTGTGCTGCCCCATCCACCCTACAGTCCAGATTTGACACTTTCACATTTTCACATGTTCAGTCGTTTGAACGATGGCCTATGTGGACACCATCACATGTATGGTATAATAATTATATATTTATCCAGGAAAGCCACACTGCGTCAAATGACTGGTTTTCATGAAGATCCTGCTACATACGGGTTTTTATTTTATTTTAGCATTTCAATATGAAATGAAAGACAGTCATATACGATTGTGCCTTAAGAGGAAAGTTTTCAACCATTGTGTATCACCAGCTGTGGAGTGTGGCTCAGCGACATGGCTGTAAATTGTGCAAAGGATCATGGAGAGATGGATGCATGGAATTACACCAAAACATAGAAAGGGCAACACATGGACCAGGGAACAAATGCACGTCGGATATTTTTTATGTTGCCGGTTGATAAACTTAATGGGCTTGGGCAGGACACCGAGGTCATAAGGATACATGGTCAATCCAGGTAACGGAATGGCAGCCCAAGGAGAGAGCACGCCCCAGAAAATGACCACCATGGAGATGCAGTGATGGGATTATTGCACGAATGAAAGGAAATGGAAAAATACTATAAATTGTTGTGAACTGATGTGAATTTGTTCTGTATTGCCGTGTGACCCAGGTCTCCTTTGAAAAAAAGAGCCCATCAGTCTCAATGGGATCCCGCCTCGTTGTACATAAATATTTGACGATAAATAAAGGGTAACTGTTTTGCACGGGTGAGAAGCCCCGCAGTATATGCGCTGGGTCATGCTTTCAGAATTTGTCGGCTCCTATCAAATCTCACCGGCTAGAAGAGCGTGCTGTGTGGACACAAAAGACTTTTGCACACATAAACAACATCACATGGCATTATCTGAGCGAGCCATTGTGCCCTGGTGGAATTGGCCACATATTCGGAGAATTCCACGCAATTAATCGACTGGGCAGCATACGGATGATGGCCGGTGATCAAAATTACCAACGGAGTGGTAGTCAAAGCAGAGAAACAAGAGGCATGTCCACCACAGAGATGGAGCAATGGGTGTTGAGTTTTTCCAGGTACACCAGTTTCCCCTCCACACGAAGCCAAACAGTCATCACTAATAATGGCCAAACATCCCAATGTAGCAGGACCCTCCTGAATAAGAGTCTGGAGACTCGGCAAGGCTTTCCAGGGCACATAATTATCATAAAAAATCATGACTTGCCACTGCACATGAATAATAATCTTTCATGACCATCCCACTGCGAAGGTCAGGTGTGATGAATGCAGTTTACATGTCAGGATTTTTTTCCAAATAGTAATTATACCAACAATGGTTAAAAGATAAACAATATAAACAATTTTCATAATACTACATTCAATCCTTTCAGTAGGGCCCAGTCAGACAGTGTCATTATACAGGCTGAAACCAAGCATGGATGCTCGCTCAACACAGAACACGTGCGTGGAATTTTAATATTTAAACGCATCGCTGACGCGTCCTCAGTGGACAGAGATTTTTTTTAAAGGAAATATTTGATGGTTTGTTTCATTATTTATTTACTCAATCGATTGCTCTCTGTTTACCACCCGCCGCTTGCAACGGGAGCCGCATTCCAGCTGACGTAACCCGCGCGTGGAATGCTTAGCTCGGCATTTTTACACACCTATATGCTAATTCCTTTTATCCGCTTGGCAAGTGCATGGGCACGCAGGGCGGTATGGAGGGAATTCGGTTTGCAGCCGCCAAACTGAACAATGTCCATGCAAAACTGTCAGCAGGCTTTGGCCTGCATTCTCGCAGCTTAAGTGTCACACTCCAGTGGAAATAAATTACTTGCTTCGTTGAAGATTGTGATCAGATTTTGAAGCGTTCAGCACACGATCACTGTAGAACTTGGGCTGACCCTACCCTACAAATGAAATAAATCAACCTAAGGGCTATCATTTTGGACACTGACATTATTAAATATTTGGTCTTCAGATGGATGAAGACCCCACCACACCGTGTCTGTTATGGGGATTATTTGATCATACTTCACTATGAACGTCGGTGCAGATTATCAAAGAGTGTCCTTGGACAATAAGGACCAGTTCCATTATAATTCTAAAAATTATCCCAGATGTGGCCAGGAATCTAACTCAGGTTCTTAGCAGTGCCCTACCCACATCACCACCTCTCCCCTGTCATAATCATAGACTCGACTATATGTGTCAATTGTCAAGATTCCTAGTCCTACTAGGACTTCATCAGAATACATATAAGTCACAATTGTCTATATGTATTTGCCATGTATTTTTTACAGCAGCCGATAGGACGAGTGCAGTACATTGCAATGGCGCTATGTGTAGTATCGAACAGACGTGTGTGTGTGCAAGTTGTGTCTTTTCGCCCCCTTCGCCCGATTTTGTTTTCATAAACTAAAAGTGCGAGCAGCTGTCCGGACTAAACATAGACGTGACGATGGAAGGTTGCACAATCAATGCAGTGAATGGACATTGTTTCCCCTGTACATAGCAGTCTTTAATACAAAGCCTACAGCACAGAAACCGTAATATAATTGCTGTGCCTCCAATGAGCTTTTTCTCAATTAAGTGATGCTTATTTAAGTTAAATATTTGTGGTTATTAATCAGATTGCTCCAAAATGAAAGCCATTAAAAATGTATTATACCCAAGACCATGACATGTTTTGCTTGCTTACGTGTTGTAAATAAAGAAACCAAGAAAAATGAATGGACATATAAAATAATACACCTTTAAAACATTAATCTCATTCAAGGCCAGGTCAGAGTGAATGAGAAACTTTTTATTCATTCCTCCAATTGATTTGCAGTCTGAACAAGCAGTTCTAAGCCGTGTGTGCTTGATTTTATTTATTTACAAAGGCTAAATTGAAACAAACCCTCCCCCCCCCCCCCAAGTAAACCCAAAGGAAGCTGATTCAACGTAGCCACTGTTAATGAATTAGCAATATCAGGCCAAATATAGTCCTGGCATAAAGAGGAGGAAACAGTGTCCTGCCTGATCAAATGAGGGTGCCACATCTCATTGGATGAGTCCGTGGTGAAAATTCTGCTTTCCTATTACTGTACGGGGGAAAGTCTGTCCACAGACCAACGACTAATAATTTCCCACAAAGTGGTACTCATTTTTATCGTCCACCAAAGAGATGATGATGGGCTAAATTAAAAGGTTGAAATCAATTGAGAGCCGAGGGACAGTGAACCGAAGAAGAGCTCTCATCAAACGCATGCTCCGAGTGACCCTGTTATATGATTATAAATCCACTGCTGGATGAAGGCCTTCCCAAGCGCGTTGCATATCAGACGGCGCTGCACAGTAACAACCAATTTTGTAAAATTAATTTGGCTTTTAGGAGCAGTGAAAAATAAACAGTAACCCTGTAAATACAGCCCTTTATTCGTAATTAATCGCGATCACATTATAGTTGTAATTTCACGGAATGCTGCTGTAATTGTAATAGATTACACGTGTAATAAACAATGATAAAACGCATGACCTAAGACCGTTAGTGGAATAATCAATCGATTATTTGCTTGATAAAACGGTAATCAGGCCCTCACTGTGGAGTAAATTTCATGCGATCATCTTTTATCACTGGGTCCAAAGTGGCAAGATATATCACTGTGTTCGTAAGCCTAATTATCTGGCTAAAAGCTTATACATTGTGCCGAAAGTGATAATTTAATGAGCTATAATTGTGCAACTTAAAAAAAACCCAATACCGTAATAACGATACAGTACGAAAACAATGGTTCTCAGCTCAACACTTCCCCCCACCTCCCCAGCCTTGGGCTTGACAGAAGGCGTCTCTTTTTTTTCTAACATCAACTAGCGAGGCAGCGGGGGGTATAAACATCAAGGATAATGCATCTATTGCGAACGTTGTGTAAATTTAAAAAATAACACGGCGATCGAGAGCCCTCCATTGAGATACAAACACCGAGCGGTTATCACACGGAAGTGTCGTGTCGAGGCATAATGGTTTAAATATCGAGCAGCTCCTAGCTCGCGTTTGCCGATCGACACCGCCAGCAGTTGCATCCCTTAGTCAGTAGAACACGACAAGTTACGACGACCACAGCACCACCAATGAAGAAATAAACAATTGAAAACAAAACAAAAATACACCCCCCCCCCCCCACAATCAGTGCGGCCTACACGACCGTAACGGACACCGCGGCCTAGGCCAGCAATCCACCCCGGGCAGCATCGCTCTCTCCCGGTACGACCGCGCTAGGAAACGCCGGTCAACCAACATCAGCCACGGTGTGCCCACCGAATTACACCCAACAACCACTGGCATCGCATGCCCTCTTCTCCGTGTTCCCTCATCATCATCATCATCCTCGTCTCTCCTCGTCCTCCCCGATGTCTCCTTCACCTGATACCGCTGTCGAGGCCGGCGAACAGTCGGTGATACTTTGCGCCGAGCGCCGAGCCCGAGAGCAGCTCCAGCAACCGGCCGCCCATCTCCTCCGGAGGCTCCGGGTCGGGAGGCCGCTGCTCAGCCACGGTTGTCATGGTGGTGGTGGTGGCCATCATCATCATCATTGCTGCTGCTGCTGGTGGCGGCAGCGATGATGTTGTTGTTGTTGATGGCGGCCGGGTTTGTGTGGCCGCCGCCGCCGCTACAGACGCGGAGGACGCCGGCGAAGCGTCAGGCAGAGCCGGGCGGGCGGGCGGGCGGTGCTCTGGGGAATCAGCGGAGGGGGGAGGAGGCGGCCCCCACCCCCCCAACCACCCCCCACACCCCCCCAACCACCCCCCACACTCCCCCCCAACCACCCCCCCCAACCCCCCCCAACCACCCCCACCACCCCCCAACCACCTCCCCCAACCACCCCCCACCCCCCAATCACCCCCCACCCCCCAATCACCCCCCGCACCCCCCCGCACCCCCCGCACCCCGCACCCCCCGCACCCCCCCACAACCCCCGCACCCCCCCACAACCCCCGCACCCCCCCACAACCCCCCCCACCCCATGGCAGCAGACATTGGCCGTGATGTCATTCGCGTGCGGGATTCTGCGCCGGCATGTTGCGTAGGGGGGGGGGGTGAACGTGGAACGGCAATGGTTGTGTGATAATATTGGCCCACGACGTTTCGGCCGATGGGCCCCTCTTTCTTCCTCCTCCTCGTTGCGCACTGTCGATATTTATTTGCATTTCGAGGCAAATGTCATTGGCGAACGTGTTGAGTGGTTTTTTTTGGTTGGTGTTGCTTCTGTTGCTGTTGTTGATATTCGTGCATTTGTACCGCTTCGCAGCGCAGCAGTCTTACGCAGCATCGCCAATAGCATCGCCAAATAATTTGTTGGGAATAAATAAATGAAAGTCTTAACATTCTTAACATTCATGTTATGTACGACGCACATTCCTACTGTACAGGGTGGTCCATGTCTTCTGACCCCCCCCCCCCAATTAATTGATCCCATTACATTGTTTCCTTTTGCATATTAATTTCTGTTTTAATTAAACCTTACTGAAAAATATAAAGTTTTAAATGGGGAGGGGGTCACAAGACATCTGGACCACCCCGTACTACTACCGTTACTTAATGGGCAGGAGCATATACGTGGAAGCATGGACATCTATGCGTTCGAATAACGTATCCCGTTCTATTTTTACATGATCATTAACATTTAAACGTTAAATCATCTTGGTTCTTTCGGTAAAGTCACGTAGAAGGGAAATAATAAAAATACAACTTAATAAAATAATTCTCACGACGTTTCGGCCACAACGCATTCAGACGCTGTCTTTCCGACAGACCTGTTCTTCACCTGAGGACGGCTGCTTGCGTTGTGGCCGAAGCGTGAGAATTATTTTATTATGTTGTATTTTTATTATTTCCCTTCTACGTGACTTTACCGAAAGAACCAAGAAGATGAATCCCTGCAGTCACGAAAGCTTTAAATCGAAATTTAAACGTTTGTTTTTAATGTTATCCCCTTCCCCCCCCATACAAAATTCAGAAACAAACTAACCTCAATATGTAATCTCACTTGAGACATTTTAACAACCTGTTTTTAGTGCAATCGTTTTTTATTGAATTGCATCGGGAAATGTGCGATACCCACATGGACATGATTACAGGATTATTGAAACGAACATCGCACGCGTTCGGTGCAACGTCCCTTTAGCTTGACGTGGAGGAATATCGACGTTCAACAGAATTATTTTGCATAATCAACGTTTTTGGGTTTAGATCGCGTTATTTATAAATGTGTCGTAACCCTCCACCACCCGACACGGCCAATCAGCAAAAAAAGTGTCACGTTGACAAAAGACAAATAGTTCACTGCTTTAGCCCACCGGTGTGTTGAAGCGTGAAACCACAACATTTACAATTTTTGAGTACGACGTTTCGCTGGTAATTGCATCCAGCATCATCGGGCAATTCGCCAGAATGTTGAGGCTCTGCTCTGGCTCCCGGTCTTAAATAGAGCAGCAGAATTATTTTGGCCAAAAATGTCTTCAAGATATCAACTGCTGTACCCCCAATAGATCTTTTTCACGATAAATAATGTTACCCTGTTTCATCACATGCAAGATATGAAACCTAAGTCGTATGGTGAAATAAGATTTTTGTTTTATTACATGAGATAATGTAAACCTGTTTAGTGCAATGTGCCGTTTTAAAATGTGTGAAAATAATCCGATTTGCTTAGGGGTTTTTGACAAGTTTTTTTTCGTTACCAAATTGTATCAAGCAGTACACTTCACCCACGAGGTAAATACATCTGAAACCCACGTGTCATGATGACCCTCTTGTCCTTTAATGCCACCAGAGGATCAGGGACCCAGGGAAATAATATGAATTTCACGGGCTTCCAATTACAGTACTGTACAGGATGTTTTATTAGCGGTAAGGCAAGTGCAGTGGTTAGCGAACTGCGCTATGAATCTGGTGAATTTGAGTTTGATTCCCAGGACACGTGTCTAATATCGGTGGCGATAAAAATCTGAGCCGATCCGAGGCCTCCCCCCTTCACCAGCTCTGATTGACCAGCTTAGTGAAATATGGTTAAACCACCCACCTGACGAACAAGGGTATGGAGAGCCCTTCATACATCAGTGTTATTGACAAAGGGCATAAATCATCATGAATATTTATCCTACACAACAAAAACAATTATTGGAAATGTTATTCAGAACATTTTTAATGATTACTCGGGCTTTTTTTATTATGGCAATCAGTGAAATATTACTAACTGGAAACCGTCATTCCGCCAGGCTATAACAGGCCCATTGAGAAGATATACATTAAATCTTGACTTAAAGCTTTCGTGACTGCAGGAATTCATATTCTATGGGTCTTTCGGTAAAGTCACGTAGATAGGTTGAAAGAAAATAGCAAAAAAGAACAAAAAACTACGACGTTTCGATCGCAAGTGATTGCTTGCGTTGCGATCGAAATGTCGTAGTTTTTTGTTATTTTCTTTGAACCTATCTACGTGACTTTACCGAAAGACCCATAGAATAAGATATACATTGTTACTGGGAGGATGATTACTCAAGCACTATCTTGATTGTCTGGAAATATAAATCCCAGTGCTGGGTTTAAATGCCCCTGGAATTGTTGAAAACGTGGCTCTTTATACGCAAGGAGATACTGGGATATAGAGAAAATACAAGGCATTTACAAAGCAAGCATGTTGATTTATGCATACTGATATATCTTGTGAAGAATACAGATGATGTGGTCTAGAGCAAATTGGTGGGAGCGGTGGCGCAGTGGTTCGTACACTGCAAACAAATAACATTTAATTGGTTAAATTTTTCACCAAGGGGCCGTCCATAAATGACGTCATGCACCTAGGGGGGGGGTCAGACATTTTTGACGATGTGTGATGAGGGGGGGGGGGGGAGAAATGTGACGTCACATCAAAATGCGCAACTTTAAATAAATATGGAATTGTTACAACCACACTAATTGTTCTAACAACACTCCTACAACATCAGAGTGCAGCGCCACATTAAATACGCACTGCAATGACAATAGTTTAAAGCGATTTGAAGCATTTTTTTTTTTCAAAATGGAAATATGGTTTTGGGGGGGGGGCAGAGCTTTGTGACGTCATATTTGAGGGGGGGGGGTCTGACTTTTTGTGACGTCGTGTGACGAAGGGGGGGGGGGGTAAAAAATCGTCCAAAATCGCGTGACGTCATTTATGGACGACCCCCAACTCGTATTATCCACTCTATCACTCCGTCGTCTCTGTCGTATGGAGAAGAGCCATTGTCCGAAAAGTCACCTATATAATGTGCTGAGTTTTGTTTTGTTAACTGTACTTGTGCGCATCACCAAATAATCTGTCCCCATATGTGGGGTGATCTCCTTGCCGGACTACGACAGAGCACGCAGTTTTACGACAGCTCACCCATCTCCGGTGTAAAAATTGCGGCAATCCAAATGACACCGGAGACGATTATACACAACGACCTCCAATCATTCCTTGTTTTGCTCTCTTGGCACGGATAACAATTCATGACCCCATTAACCAGCCTTGCAAAAGTTTACTGGCTCAAAGTGGTAAAACTGTGACCTTAATTAAAGCTAAGTAACAAAAAAACATCAAGCCTTTTCAGATGGATCGATGAAATCAGGTCGTGTGTAGTAGCTGGGTGGACCCTTGCATCGCAGGACTATGAGAGATGGCGACGACTTGGGGAGGCTTTCATCCAGGCAGTGGATTGACCATGGCTGATGAATACAGCATTTTGGCAATCCACTTCTGGATGAAGACGTCTCCATGCCAGGGGAGGTTGTTTGACCATACTTCACCACACCAGCCGGTGCGGATTAGTTGCGGAGGCCAGGAGCTGGTTGTAGCTACAAATTGGTGGCCGAACTTATTAGGTTGCCAGGTTCACGGTGCGTAGTTCTCGCAGTGATTCAACCTCTGCACCACCACTCCCCACTCTACCCAAAATAAAGTAGTGTGCATGCAAATGTTTGTTGTAATGCGGTTTTTGTTTATCTCTTTCGACTGGCCATGAAGACAGCAAAACGGGCCCTCGCTTCTCCAACGCATCATGAGTTCATTGACTCAAGGCATCAACAATGACGACGGACTGGCGTGTGCCATCACACTGGGGATTTCGCGGCAACGTAACCTAGCGAAATACACTGCGGCCCCTGAAACTGGTGCTGCAGTTATTCACGAGACAAATACAGTACAGTAGTGTGTAAACAAACGTTACAAACAACGTGGGACGGGGGGGTTTTCACGAACATTACGAACGTGACTTGTATAACGAGCGTCTATCGCCACCTCGTGGCCCCGACAAGCAATGGGACAAATGACAGTAAAACGTCAAAATGCGTATATTCGATAACGAACTTTGGATCTCTATTTTACCATTATCTTACACAGAAAGCTAAAACTAAAGCTAAATAATAAATACACTGGCACGAATAACTAAATAATGAATTAACATTTTATAAATTACGAAATATGTTTCTTCGCTATGTTTTATTTGTATTTTATTTTAATTTTAATACTGTACATAATATATGATTTTTAGCATACATTGTCTTTGTTCAAAATTTGAATGCTAATTTATGAAGTGTTTATAGTATGAAATGATAAGTTACGTAGGCTGGGAACGCATCCCTCATAATACTAATATACAATATTAAATGCACAAAGTTTCAATATACGAAGCTCCAGGAACGCATCTACTTCGTATATCGAGGTATTACTCTACTTGGTGACGCTGCTGCATTTGCAGTAGTGCACAAGCACAAATAACACAACACACTCAATAATAACACCGCGTTGCCTGAAACGGCTAAACATTTATAATAGAAACAAAACTAGAATAGACAATGTTAGTCGGGGCCACGAGATGGCAATAAACGCTCGTTCTACAACTCACGCAAATGTCCCTGTCCCATCATTATGATCTTTAGTTTGCACACGACTGTGTTGTCTCGTGACAAACAACGGCGGACGCATCAACAGCGTTATACGCAGCAATGCATTTTACCGTCTAATTATGTTGAATACCGTGCAGGAGAAATGTTTAATATAGGCTGGGGAACATCAGCACCACGTTGCGACGGCAAAGCACACGGATACACACCGTGCAACGAATGCCTTGCTAACACCGCATTGCATCGAGGCGTGGACACGTGATCTCGCTGTCTTGTGACCTTAGTAATCTGGGGGGGGGGGCAGGGGACAGAGCGCAAGGGTCGCGGGGCCTCGGGGGGGGGCATGCGTTGGGACATGTGATCTTGATTGGGGGGCACTCATAGCAAAACAATTGAGGAACATCGATTTTAATGAGCACATTTGCCACACCAAGTGATGTTTTTTCTAGCCAGCAGATGGCGCTAACAACCCACCGCCGCTAAGGGCCGCCAATGAAACGTTTCAGCACCACGCCCGAGTGGACAGCGACAGAATGGACAGCGCCTGACAGAGGCTACTGTATATATGCATTGGTCCCTAAATAATTTTACCCCGTGGCACGGCGCGGGAAGTTGGAGCAGAGTCCATGATTTATTGTATGGAAAAATAAAAAGGAACGTAAACGGGAAGAGAGAAGAGAGAGAATGGGAAATAGGAGGAAAAGTATGGGAAGTGGAACGGAAAATGGGAGCAAAGGGTCAGGGAAGATGAGGATAGGGCCTTGACGTTGCTACAAGGAGGAGGAGGAGGAGCAGCGTCTGATGTTATAGGGGGCGGCAGTGATAGGGGAGGTATTCATAGTGGGCGTGGTCACACATAGGTCACGTGATTTACAGGAGGCTTGAGCTGCTTTATTCACAGTATATAGATGAGCCCAGAGCAGACATTTCACTTATACTGACCACCTGCGGGAGGCATCACTTGAGTGATTCTAATCTTTCGATTTAAAGCTTTCGTGACTGCAGGGATTCATCTTCTTGGTTCTTTCGGTAAAGTCACGTAGAAGGGAAATAATAAAATAATAAAAATAAAAACATTATAAAATACAATTCTCACGACGTTTCGGCCACAACGCAAGCAGCCGTCCTCAGGTGAAGAACAGGTCTGTCTGTCAGACGCTGTCTTTGTGTGTGGCCAATGACAGTAAATGGTGTGATAACCACTTGAAATTAGTGGGTTAACAGATAATTCACTCGTATTGGCCAGGTAAATACATCGGTGCGACAACAGTTGTTGCTACTGTAGCTGGCACTGGTATCTTCTCTCGCCCATGGAATTCATGCCAAGTGCAGCTGTGGTATAGAATCATTAATTAGACCTCTCCGTTCGTTGATCAACACACAAAAAAACGTAATATGTGTTTTAGTCTTTCAGCCTGTGTGGACTTTCCGGAACAATCATCAAACGCTGAACCAGTTTTGGCCTCCCGCGTCTCATCAGCAAACTCAGCCTTGTTAAACACATACGACTCGGTTACCAGAGCACTCCACCTTCATTACTCAATAAAATGTTTGGTGGGCTTTACCTGGTAAGATAAAACGTAATTTTGCTTTATTTGTATATTTTACGTGCTTAGTTTACCTTTCCTATACTTTGCCCTCCTATCGTGTTTTTGTATTGTTTGGTGTTGTAACGTTCTGACCTGCCCCTATTGGAAATCTGTGAAAAAGAGCTTTATAGCTCATCGGATTCCTCCAGAAACACATTCCTGCGGAGGGAGCTGGTAGGAACGTTGGGTTGCTCTGTCAATGGCCAGGGTCAACGGCGGCGTGGTGTATTCCGCAAATATGCCCGACTGTGAGGGCGGGCACAAGCCGGCGTGAGTAGGTTAAACGTTGAGTTTTATGAGGGCACCACGGGGTGACCAGCCCCTCCCCACCCAGCCCCACCCCTCCCACCCCCCACCCAGCCCCACCCTCCCCACCCAGCCCCTCCCTCCCCACCCTCCCCACCCAGCCCCTCCCCACCCTCCCTCCCCACCCAGCCCCTCCGCACCCTCCCCTCCCCACCCAACCCCTCCCTCCCCACCCAGCCCCTCCCTGCACGACGGACACAATAATCCCCTGTGGGCTGGTGTAATCAGGAGGTTCCTACCAGTATAAATACATATTCTTATTGTGTTGGCAGCGGTGCACAAGCACAATTAACAACAAAAAACAACTCAACTCTACACATTCGTCAATGACACTTTGGCCTTTTGATTAACAATATATGATAGGCGACTTTTTGGGAAATGCCCCTCTTTCATAGAAAACTAGAGAGGCCACTGATATAGATTGGATTGGAGTTGGAAACTGCGTTTAACATCACGGGGCCTGATACGAATTACATTTAAACAACATTTCCTGATGAACCTTCACTATGGGGCCTTATTCAGCGCTAAGAGCAGTGTTTTATTGGTTTTAATGCATTGTACGTTTGGAGTACACGTACAGAATCCGACCAAGTGGCTCAGCGGTAGATTGAGCGGCCATAGGAATGTGGATACTTCCTCCACCTCTGGCTCAGCGCTGCAAACAGGAGATGAACACCAATGCCGCAATGCCTCATTTGAGCAGAAGATCGCTTTGGCTAGCAGGGAACGGATTAGACCGGGCTGTGGTCGGTCTCACACGAGAACGATTG
This sequence comes from Lampetra planeri, assembly GCF_965212315.1. Taxonomy (NCBI): domain Eukaryota; kingdom Metazoa; phylum Chordata; class Hyperoartia; order Petromyzontiformes; family Petromyzontidae; genus Lampetra; species Lampetra planeri. The sequence continues at coordinate 7,220,398 of NC_136125.1, read as the reverse complement.
TAAGTTGAGAGTACGTTACGTAAACCTCCCTGCGCGCCACACATTTACATTAAGTGCCGTAATGGCGCATCTATGAATATCAATTATTAAGCTCACGACATAGTAATTGAATCACGTGGGTAGAGGAATCGTTGTGTCGATTCGCATGCGTTTGTTTTTATGGGTCGTCGATGTCGCAATAATCAGCACACTGCGCTCGGCTACGAACCTGGCCACCTGTTGTCGATTCCCGATCGATTCCCGGTCACGGTGTCTGAACCGATCCTGGGCTCCCCCAGCGCCTGTATTTCATCAACTCGCACTAACCGGCGTGGCGAAGTTTGGCCAAACAACCCCCACGACAGACACTGGGTGGGGAGACCTTCAGCGAGCAGCGGATTAACAAAGGACTGACAATGAGTATTGTTTTTCGATTTAAAGCTTTCGTGACTGCAGGGATTCATCTTCTAGGTTATTTCGGTGAAGTCACGTAGAATGGAATAATAAAATAATACAAATAAAACATAATAAAATAATTCTCACGACGTTTCGGCCACAACGTAAGTAGCCGTCCTCAGGTGGAGAACAGGTCTGTCGAGGAGACTCTGTCTCCACCTGAGGACGGCTACTTGCGTTGTGGCCGAAACGTCGTGAGAATTATTTTATTATGTTTTATTTTTATTATTTTATTATTTCCATTCTACGTGACTTTACCGAAAGAACCAATAAGATGAGTATTGTTTTTGCGTGCGTTGTATGTAATGGGTTGGATGACTCCATGTGGCATCTCGTGACCTATATATATCAACATGCAATTATAAAGATAAGCAATTCTCAAATCGAATCATGATTTTTTTAAATCGCGACAATTCATAGCATTTCCGCAGATTGAATCGCCATATCTCTAACGTACGTATATCTATCTTAATCAGCTTAAGCCTCCAGTGCATCACGTGACTTCTTTGTGGCCACCCCCACTCTGAACCCATCCCCTCTCCCCGCCGCCCACTGTGAAAACAGACTCTATTCCGTGTAGCAATGTCGAGGGAGGCCCCGATGATGCAGTTTCTTCCTCCCTCTCCTCATATATCCTGAAACATTTGCCCCCGTTCTGCGTTCCTTTTCCAATAATTTTTCTCTCATTTATCATTACTTCTCTTCCCTTTCCCGTTCCTTTTCCGTATCCCCATGAATTCCAACCTTGACCCTACTCCCCTTCCCGTGGTGTAGCCACGGGTACAACGTTGCTAGTAGAGTGAAATTGCTCAGGTCAAGAGGTCATCAAGGCCGATGTCTCTGATGCCTTGTGATATTCCCCATTAGACTACTGCTGGGATATAAAGGTGTCCAGTAGATGGCAATAGATAAAACACGTGGGATCGTGAACCCTTCTGTGCGGACCTCTTATAATAAGGTTGTTTTCCCCCTCCTATAGGTATGGTGGGTGTCCTACAGGTTCTCCGATTTCTTTCCACACAAATAGGTTTGTTATTTTATAAAACACTGAATCGGGTGAACAATCTAAACGAAGTGCCGGTCGTGCAGTGGGCAGCGCGTTGTGCTGCGCTATGAACCCGGAAACGTGAGTTTGATTCTTTGGCCGTGGCTCTCAACATCGGTGACTCGAGCGAAACACTATCTGCATCGCGTTTGACCTTCCACCACCCGGCCGCCCGCTCTCCCCTTCACCAACGCGCACTGACCAGCGTGGTGAAGTATGGTCAAACCCCCATGAGCTACGCGGCGTTGGGAAACCGATCTTCCAACGGGCGCTGCACATTACATACCGTTCATTACAATCCAATGTAGCGGGACCATCCAGAAACAAATACAACCATAATACTCAATGTGATATGTAGATGGCGCAATAATGTTTTATTAATGACAAATATCCCCCGCTCCACGCCCGATCGCCTTTGTCTCCCCAGTGCTGACATTTACACATTGCACCAGGTACTCATATCAAGGCTGTGAGTGTGTGGAATAACCATTCGTTATTAATCACACACCCAGAAAGCAATCGTCTGCGTCTTTAGCAACGACCGCCGCTGGCACCACGAGGTCGCTCACGCCTGGAGACGCAGCAGCAGCAGCAACAATCACGGCGTGAATGCGGCTGGAGGGAGAGATGGAGCGACCCGCTTTCGTGAGCTCTCCCTCTTTCTTTCGCGCTCTCTCTCTCCCACGCTTCTCTCTCCCTCCCTCCTCCTCTCTCTCGCTCGCTGACCAATAGCGGCTTGTAGCTGCACATCAGCCAATTGAGTCTCTGCCCACCCCCACCCGCCACTCGTGTAGCGAGAGAGAGAAAGAGAGCGAGTTGCGTTAAACGGCTGCCGATCTCAATCGCGTTCACATCAAGCCGGAGCTCGCATTCCGCACCAGCCCTGCAGCCGTAACTCCACATCGCCTCCGGCCCGCGTGAAGCGGCGGTCTCTCCGCGACCCCGACACGCACATCCACCCACACACACACATCGACTCTCTCGCACACACGGACACACGTACGTAGCCCTCCCACAAGTCAAAAACTACGCCTGCACCAACACCACCAGCACAGCCGACGTCGCACGCTGCGACCGAGCACACAAGTTGCTTGACGCCGCGCGAGCAGCAATGGCCCTACCGGACAATGCCAACAAGCTGACCAACGGGGAGGCGACCTCATTCGCCGAGGTCATCGAGCTGAACGTGGGCGGCCAGGTGTACCTGACCCGCTGCGCTACGCTGGTCAGCGCCCCCGACTCGCTGCTCGGTCGCATCTTCTGCGGCAAGCCGGGCGGTGGCGGCGGCGGCGGCGGTGGCGGCGGCGGCTCTCTGGGCGAGAGTCTCTCGCGGGACGGCAAGGGCCGCTACTTCATCGACCGCGACGGTTTCCTCTTTCGCTACATCCTCGATTACTTGCGCGACAACCGGCTCGTCCTACCCGAGCACTTCCCCGAGCGGAGCCGCCTCCAGCGCGAGGCGGAATTCTTCGGGCTCCCCGAGCTGGCCCGCTCGCTGGCCCCGCGTCGCATCAGCACGCAGAACTCCATCACGGACGACGCGTGCGCCAGCGACTGCGACGAGAGTTCGCCGTCCAGCGAGACGACGATCCGCGGAGGAGGCAGCGGCGGCGGCGGTGGCGGTGTCATTGGGACGACCACGTCCCAAAGCTCCGGGCTGCAGTGTGGAGTCGCTGTCGGCAGTGGCGTTGGTGGCGTCAGCTACGAGCGTCGGCCCGGCTTCATCACGGTGGGGTACCGAGGCTCCTACACGGTGGCGCGAGACAGCCAGGCGGCGGACGCCAAGTTTCGACGCGTGGCGCGCATCATGGTGTGCGGGAAGACGGCGCTGGCCAAAGAAGTGTTCGGCGAGACGCTGAACGAGAGCAGAGACCCCGACCGCCCGCCCGAGCGCTACACGTCGCGCTACTACCTGAAGTTCACCTTCCTGGAGCAGGCCTTCGATCGGCTGGCAGAGGCCGGGTTCCACATGGTCGCGTGCAACTCTAACGGGTCCGCGGCCTACGCCGGCGACCTGAGCGAAGACAGAATTTGGACCAACTACACCGAATATGTCTTCTTCCGTGAGTGATGATGATCCTGATGATGATGCTGCGTTGGCACGTGGACTCTGCTTACTAAACTATCGACTCTCCCCACCCCCCTCCACAACCCACAATCCCTTCCCACTCCAACCGCCGCCAATCCTCACTTCTCCTCCTCCTCCTGTAAAATGACCCACGACCGCGCACCGCTAATGACCCGAGTTGAACTCCGAGCGCGGATGCGTGGAACCCCGAGACTTTGTTGTGTGTCCGGCCGGCCGCGCCGACGTCTCTTCCCTCGTCTTGTGAAGACCTTTTATTGTGTGGACCCGAACTGATTCCCTTTGCCCGATCCAACCAGATCCGATCCGATCCTCATTTGTACTGCCTCGGTTCCTTGACTGCTGCTGGTGCTCCTGCCGATGATCGTGCTGCTGACGATGCCTAGATGCTTCTGACCACGTGCGTTCACGCGCCACCGCTCGCATTTATTATTGACCCCTGTGCAAGTATCTCATCCTCCCTGTTTCACACCCCCCCCCCCCCCTCTTGCATTCCCCCCCCTCCCCCCCCCCACGTCTTGAACTTATGTTGCCTTCTTATCGGCTGCGGCAGCAGCGGCGTCAGGCGACATTCATTACGGCAGATGAAAGCACTCTGATCGATTACAACTAAACATAGTGCTGTTTGTTGCTGGTCGCTTTTGGGGCGTGTGCTCAGCAGCCGTGTGAAATTGAAAGTCAGCCCTGTGGCGGGGCCCTGTTTTAAAAAGTGGTGGGGGGGAGGGGGGCGTACAACTCACGGGTAATTGGGGGGGGGGGGGTGGAGGAGGCGACGGTCAATGTTAGACCAGCTTTAAAACAAATTTTAAAACGCCAAACACAATTGGCCACGACGCGATCCCCCAGTAAACATTCCAACGTTGGCCCAACGTTGGGCCAACGTTGGCACGCGATGGCTATGCGCGCGCCCCTTCAATCCAGCGCTGTGGAGGCAGCAGCGAGGGTAGGTGGATCGCACGCGGATGTTGTGAAAACTCCCTTCCCCGTGGCCGTCGAGGAGTAGGAGGGATGGAGGTGCCTCTAGCCCCCCTTGCTGGCTCGCCCAGGAGAGGGCCGTGCAGCCAGTGGAGTCTTCGCCGTCCGCTGTGCGTCTGCTCCGGGGAAGGTGAAGGCTGTTGCTGACCCCTCGCGCGCGTGGGGAGTTCTGCTCACTCCCACGAATCTAGAGACTCGTCGATTCATTGGCTGAAAAGATCTTAACATTTAACAACAACAAAACCTTCAACATAGCGGCAGGACCCTCCTGAAAAGCAGCCCTGCGACTCAGTGTGGCTGTTATGGATAAATAAGTCAACTCCAGTACTGTTATCACGTGGTTGGGAAGCTGTGGCCCAACGTCGGCCCACCGTTGGGCCAACGTCTGATAGTAACCAAGCTCATTCCCTCGTCACGCTTTCCGCTCGTGCTCTCACCTCCCCGTGTACGCGACGGGGGTGGCGACGGCTTCGAGAGGCCTCCGTGCAGCGGTGGATAGATCATAGCGGCTGGCGCTGATGGCGATGTGACGCCAAACGGAACGAACACGAAGGGAAGACGATGGGACCATGCCATGCCCTGTCGCGCATTCTGCCCTCGCTCTCACCTGCCGCCGCCGTGTGTGTGTGTCGCGTGTGTGTCGCGTGTGTGTGTGCCGCGAAGGCTGTGACGGCCAGCCGCTTGTTGCCATCGTCACTCGCGTTCACTAGCGGACCAATGTTTTGAATAGAAATGTTTAGAAGAGGGGAGCGGTGGTGGCGGTGGGTGGTGGTGGTGGATGATGGTGGTGATCGTGATAGGTGGTAGTGGTGGGTGGTGGTGGTGGTGGTGGTGGAAGGTAGTGGTGGCGGTGGGTGGTGGTGGGTGGTGGTGGTGGGTGGTGGTGGTGGTGATCGTGATAGGTGGTAGTGGTGGGTGGTGGTGGTGGTGGAAGGTAGTGGTGGCGGTGGGTGGTGGTGGTAGGTGGTGGTGGGTGGTGGTAGTGGGTAGTAGTGGTGGGTGGTGGTGGTGGGTGGTGGTGGTGGGTGGTGGTAGTGGGTAGTAGTGGTGGTGGCGGGTGGTGGTGGTGGTGGGTGGTGGTGGGTAGTAGTGGTGGGTGGTGGTAGTGGGTAGTAGTGGTCAGCGTTCAGCAGCCGGCGCGGGGTAGGCTCAGACCCCCTTCAGCAGCAGCACCACCCGCTCCCCGAGGCGACATCACGGCACACAGTGTCGCTCCCACGACTTCACAAACGAAGGAAACAGCCCCACAGACAGATGCCACGTGACAGACATCTCGTTGATCTATATGCACATGCATACACACGGTCGTCGCGTGGATCTAGCATGGGCCCTGGTGCAGGGAATAAAATCCCCTTCCCCTACCGCCCTCCCCACCATCATCTTCATAACCTGGCAACTTGACCTCTCCTCCCCCCCGCGGTCCCAGGGACTCTTGGCGCAGTTGCACCGCCTGCGCGAGCGATGGCTCAGGCAGCCGAGTGCCGAGGTTGCGTGTCCCGAGTTCTGTCCGGCAAGAGGTCCGAAGCGATACACGGAAACCATTGACAACCGCGTTGCTATTGCGTCATAATAGATCGATGGTGACGTCACTGCTAAACAGAGGACGTTTGTGAAAAAGAGCTTCATAGCTCCTCAGATTCCTCCAGTATGAATAAAGATTCTGAATACCTCTCATGCAACTAGTTATTTGGCGATGCTTCTGCTGCTGCGTTGACAGTGGTGCACAAGCACAACAACAAACAAAACACTCCCAACACATTCGTAAATAACAACACTGTTGCCTTAAAAAGGAAAACTATATATATTGATATATAACAGTAACACGTTTCGGGCAATGGCCCATTTTCAAAGCACACAAATGACGAATGCGTTGAGTTTTGTTTATCGCAGTGACGTCACGATGTCGGGCAGCACGTGACGAGCACAGCAAGCATGTTTCTTCGATCGATCGATACATCGATTAAAGGTCGATGCTTAAGGCTAACGAGAGGCACCGGTGAGTGAGTCACGTGCCTCGTACTTCGTCGTACGCACGAATTGGTTCACGTGACCCCCCCCCCCCCTCGCCAGCCACTAGAGGCCGCTGTATTCACAACCGAGGTGAACAGATGGAATCACGAGCAAGAATTGTAAAAAAAAAATCAATATATGAAACAAATTCTTGTTAGCGATGCTGCTGCGTTGGCAGTGGTGTACAAGCAGAAACAACAACAACAACAACTCAACACATTTGTCAGTCATAACACTGTAGGTTTGATTCATACAACATAACAGGCGACGTTTAGGACAATTGCCCTTCATCCCAAAAAGGGTAACTGCCCGAAACGTCGCCTATTACACACTGAAATTAACGTCGCCCAAAGCGTTCGTTTTCTTTATCGGGCCACGCGTGATGTTGATATTGACGGAACGCGTTAAGTTGTTCTTGTTGTTGTTTGTGCACCACTGCCTACTCACGAGTAGCTGCACCAGCAGCAGCAGCACCACAATTGAATCCACGAATAGACGGCACCGTGTCTCGCTCTCTCGTCTCGGTCGCGAAGTCTGCTTTGCTCAATGAGGCCGCACCCGCACCACAACGGCGGAGAGAGATTTACGCTATTGATCGTCGCACGCACGGCTTGATGCGTGCCGCGTCAACTCCGAAACTTTCGATATCATTCTTGGCGAATCGCGTGTCTTCAGCGACAGGAATCCCAGGATGCCTCGGACATCGGGATGACACATCGCCACGTGTGGAGCAGACGCCGAAACAAAGCCTTGCGAGATCACCAACTCAGTACATGCATGCGTCAATAGCACTGTGTGTGTGGCATTAAAAGGGATATAATGTATATGAAACAGGCGACGTTTCGGGCAATGACCCATATGAAGAAGAGCCATTGCCTGTAACGTAGCCTATTATATGTTTTTTTTTCATTTAAGACCACGCAGCGTAGCTGTTGGCTAACGTGTTTAAGTTGTACAATTAGTGATGTTTGTGCACCACTGCCAATGTAGCAAAAACAGCAGCAGCCACAGCAGACAACTCGCGAGATGACAGATATAAGAACTGATTGTCTTTCTTCTATTTGTAAGTTGCATAATCCATTAAAATTATTTACGTGGCGTGGTTAGCCTGATGTGGTGTCAACGTGTGACGGAGGAAAATAACGAGTAACCAATTCGTGACCAATATTATCCATAATAAAGGATTTTTGGGTTAGGTCGTGTGAATATAAGTGCGTTGTTAAACCCGCCACCACCAGCCTGACGATGCTAGTTGTAATCACCAGCAAAACGTCGTACTCGAATTGTGAATGTTGTGGGTTTACTCCCCAACACATCGGTGTGCTGAAGTCGTCAATAAATTGGCACGTTGTGTTTACGTGACAAATCTTACGAATTGGCTGTGTCGGGTGGTGGCATGTTTAATGGGACATTTATATTTAAGCACTCTAACCCCAAAACTACATTTATTATGGAAGATAACCATTATGAACAACAAACAAATAACGGACAATCACCAATACACAGATCATAAAACGCTGAGATTCCAGTACAACCACTGAGTAACAGCTCGGCTTTATACGGCTCAATATGTAATTCGTTAAACATGAACACATTGTGTCGTCTTATTCCGTACGTGGAATCATTTCTCTGTACCTGTCCAGAGCTGGCGATGTGTGCCGCGATTTTGAGTGGGCTGGTTTCTTTTTTTTACTTGCAGTTGCGGCATGGTGATAACTGTTGTCGCGATGATGATGATGATGATGATACATTGGCATTGGTACACAAACACAGATAACAGCAACAACGACAGCACAAACTGAAGACGTCGGTCAAATATGAAAAAATATACATAATATAGGAGGGGGGTGGGGGTTGGGTTAGATCGCATAAATATAAATGTGTCTTCACTTAAAGCTTTCGTGACTGCAGGAATTCATACTCTTTTGGTCTTTCGATAAAGTCACGTAGATAGAAAAATACAATTAAAATAAACTTCCTGAGGACAATTGCTTGTGTTGCGATCGAAACGTCGTGATATTTTGAGTATTTTACTATCTACGTGACTTTACCGAAAGACCGAAAGCGTACAAATGTGTCGTTAAACCCCACCACCACCCGACCCAGCCAATTACATTCATCCCTCTATTTAAGACCGAAACAGGAGGATTTCTCCACCACTCTGGCTGCCGCCTGATGAGGCTGGCTGTAATCACTTGCGAAACGTCGTACTCGAACGGCACATGTTGTGGGTTTAACTCTCCAACACACAACCGGTGTTGAATTCAGTAACGAATCGACAAGTTTTGTTTACGTGACAAACCTTACTAATTGGCCGTGTCGGGTGGTGGCGGGTTTAACGACACATTTATGCTTACGCGATGTAACTCAAACCCCCCCTCCCCCCTCTGTTATGGATAAGATTGGTCGCGAAAGCCTACGACGTGTTAAACAGATGTACAATTGGTGACGTTTCAGGCAATTGTCCCAAAACGTCGCCAATTGTATTTATATATATACACTGTATGCGTGTGCGTGTGTGGGGAGCGGTAGTGTAGCGGTTAGCGCGCTGCGCTATGAACCTGGCGACCCAAGTTCGATTCCCGCTCACGGCTAACACCAGTGACGATTATCTTGAACCGGTCCTGGGCCTCCCCTAGGTCGACTCAGCCTTAAATGAGTACCTGGTGCGGTGTGTAAACATCGCCACTGGGGAGACAAAGGCGGTCGGGCGTGGTGCTGGCCACCCACCCCCTCGTGTGCCGTTCCGGCCTTCATAGGTGCTCGCTAACAGCACTTGCCCCTACAGTCTGTTAAGGCTATACGGGAGATCTTTGTATATATACGGTATATATCTAAGGCAGTGCTGCTGACGGCTGCGTTCAGCTTCATCTTCATAGCAACATATGTAACGGTCGACGTTTCGGACGATGGCCCTTATTTATGTTTTCCTTTGAAAGCCACACAACTCGGTGTTGGTGACGAACGTGCTGTTTTTTCTGATCATAACTGTGACTGGCTAGAAACCCGTCACGTGTATATTATTTCACAGTAACTCCTGATGATAAATGTCAACATTTAACAAAACAATATATACAGTATAGCGATGCTGCGTTTGGCAGTGTTGCAAAAGCACAAACAACAACACAAAAATCAACACATTTGTCAATAACACTGCTCTGAAAAGTAATATATACAGTAATTATAATATATGTGAGCCGATGCTTTGGGGCAATGTCCCTTCTTCTTCAGAGCACATAATTGCCTGTGATTGGATGGAATGTCCCCGCGTGTCTTTATTTCCTCCAATAATTTAAATTATAAAGGGCGTGCAGATGTTTAATCTCGTTCACCCCTTGGGACAATATCGTATCCGTCCAATAGAATTTCCCAAAACGTTTCCTCTAATAAATGGCACTTTATGTAGATTAAAAACAACAATTATTATTAATTGTTAACCGGGTCAGTCAATGTAATGTACTGCTCATCTCCCGTTTACAGCCCTTAGCCAGAGGAGTGAATTCCACATTCCTATGGCAGGTGAGAGGGGTGAGTCCATCCATAGCACAACCGTTGTTGACTTCCCAACCAAGTAGTATGAATTGTATAGACCCCGCGTGAAAGCAGCACACATGGACTCCTCTATTATGAACGAGTTAAATTGCAGAGGTCTGTTCGTAAGTCGATTTGTTCGTAAGTGCAACTTTACTCCTATCGATTCCAAACGTGTTTTACGGAGTGTACACTAAACACGGGGAATGGCTTTAAAAGTTGTATCATCTCCTGTAGATGTAAATGCCACTGGTTCTTCACGTTCTGCAGATGTCGATGCCACCACCGCCATCCATTGCGCGGCGGTTGAACTTACGACTCTCGGTCCGAACGGGCAACTGGACACACGAACAGGTTTGTTCGTATTTCTGAAAGTCGAATTCTATTAATTAGAGGAGTCCCTGTATACGCACAACTCTGTTGCGTGTCTCAGCGTGAGAATGAAGAGGCACGCGGCAGTCTGTCGGCTGGTGATAGACAGGGAGTCACTGTGCAGGACAGTCTGCCTGGGCTCTTTGCCCAGGTGACATGTAAAGTTGGGAATGTGGTTGGAACCGTTGACCCAACGTTGGCCTAACCTTGCGCCAAAGTTTGCCCAACTTTGGCGCAAGGTTGGCTCAACGTTAGCCTCACGGTGGTCTAACGTTGAACCAACCTTGGCCTAACCTTGGCCCAACGTTAGCCAAGTTTGCATGTGTGCTGGATTGTTGGGTTGTACTGTGTGGCCAGTGTATCGCTACGTTTGTCGCTATACAAACACGCGTTCCTTCCCATTCTGACTGCCCGTGCACAACCGAATGCTGTTTACTGAGTCTATTTGTCTCTGTGTTTATTTATATTGTGCGTATACAGCATAATATACATCACCAGTAGATATGCCTCTGTGTTGGTGTGTTCGTGTGTTGTGTGGGGAGCGGTGGCGCAGTGGTTAGCACACTGTGCTACGAACCCGGCGACCCGAGTTCTTTTCTCGCTCACGGCCAACATCGGTGGTGAATATCTGAACCTGAACCTGGGCCTCTCCTAGGTCGACTTAGCCTTAAACGCGAACTTGGTGCGGTGTGTTAACATCAGTAAACACAGGGGAGGCAAAGGCGGCCGGGGGTTGTGTTAGTCATCCACCACCTCGTATGACGTACCAGCCTTCATAGGTACTCGCAAACAGCACTTGCCCCAACAGCCTTCAGATGCAGGCTACACGGGGGATCTTTATCTTTGCGTGACGTCTTGTGTGCGATATCCGTGTGTAAGTGTGACGCACGCATGCGTCACACTAAGTCATAATATAATAATCATATAAAACTAAATTAAAATTCTTTCAATTTTAGTCAGGGATATAATCGATGGAAGCGATGCCGGGACGGAAGTTCCCAAGACGGACAAACACGAGGGCACCGCTCAAGATGAGCAGCAGGAAGACAGAAGGAGGAGCGCCGGGACGGGAAGGAAGAGTGAGAAGGAATGACGAGGCTAAGATGTCAGGCCCATGATGACGATCACGATGAGAGAGGAGGGAAGAGAGGGAGAGAGACGGAAGGGAGCTGCACGGAGGAGCGGCGTCTGTTTTCACAGGGGGCGGGGAGAGGGGAGGGATTCAGGGTGGTGGTGGTCACACACAGGTCACGTGATCTATGAGAATCTGTATTTATACTGCAGGAATCCGATGAGCTATGAAGCTCTGTTTTCACAGATGTCCAGTAGAGGGCGGGTCAGAATGTTACAACAACAAACGACACAAAAACACGATAAGAGATACAATACAGAGGTGAAAGAGGGAAGAAAAAAGCACACACACACATCAGAGGAGACATCACCGATGATTGCTAGGGGAGAGAAGGCGAGTGGGCCCGGGCAAGACGCGTCGCGAGACGGAGATGATGCCCGACGGCCAAGACTTGAGACCTAGGACGGAGTGGTGGCCAAATGCGTCCGCGAAACGAAGCGATGATGAAATCAGCTCGTGTCCCATAGCTGGATGGATTGTTGCATCGCCATCTCTCAGTGGAGAGTCGCCGATAGCATAGATGGAAGAAGAGAAAGGACCGGATTTCGCAGAGATCTGCAGAGATCTCCCAGAGATAGGGATATCTGCAGAGACCTTCCAGAGGTCGAGATGTCTGCAGAAATCTTCCCGAGATCGAGATATCTTCAGAGATCTCCGAGACATCTACAGAGATCTCCCAGAGATCGAGATTTATCTCCAGATATCCCCGAGGTATCTCAGAGGGATCTCCGCGAGAGATGGTGATGGCTTGGGTAGTTGTCCCTTCACCCAGGAGTGGATAGATACATCACGGCTGGTGATGGCGATGATGGCGGCGATGACGATGATGATGACACATGTGAGACGGAGCGATGAGATCGATACACGAGCCGGAGTGAGATGGATTTGTGCGACGTCGCGTGGCCGTGAAGGCTGCGGCTGTCGTTCCGATGGCAGCGGTAACGATGATTGGTGGAAACAATAACTCCACGGCCCCTCGGTGCCTGCCAGGGTTAGTGGTGTCGAGCAAGGGACACCCGCGCATCGGAAATCGCTTGCAACGCCGTCGGGATGAAAGGAAATCCCATTGAAATTGTACGGAAGAGAAACGGTTTAGAGCCTTCTGCAGGGCTTGTCGGGACACTGGGGGCTCGGTTGGTGTTGGCAGGTGTGAGTCGCTGGGAGTGCCATGGGTGGAAAAAACCCGATTTTTTTCAGCGGCAGGCATCGGGTTTTTTTCTTTAATACAATTAAACCCGATTTCGGGGAATTAAAACCTGGTTTATTGAATACGAAACTCTGATCCAAGGCTTAGGCTGCTTCCTCGTCGGTGCTGCTATCGTACTCGGGGGGGGGGGGGGCGTCGGGCACGGGGTAGTCGTAGAATGCGGCGGGCAGGTTGGTCTTGATGAACACGAGCTTCTCCACAATCGTGGGCGCCAGTGAGTTCCTTCGCTTGGAATGGATGAAGCCCATCGTTGAGAAGTGCGGTTCTGCAATTAGAACCAATTAAACCGGATTTCTCCCAATCTCAGATGATCGGGTTTAATATAAAAAGACAATTAAACCCGATTGTAAAGAACCCGACTGTGCCACCCTTGGGGAGTGCCGCCTGGTCAGCATTGCAAACGCCGTTGATGGCGTGGCGCGCTATTTATTTAGCGAGTTGTGTGTTTGTTCCGTTTTGCGTTGTTGCTGTCTTTTTGTTGACGTCTGCCTTCGTCGGTGCACATCGTGGCATCGTTTTACGGTGCAATTGAGTTGCAGCCGCATGCACGGCTCTGTCCCCAAGTGGCATTACGTTATTGTTATCGTTGAAGGCGGTTGGGGTCTGAAGATGGAGCAATACGCGTTCTCTATGCCTTCTCTACTACTGGACATCTGTGAAAAATAGCTTTATAGCTCCTCGGATTCCTCCAGTATAAATACATATTCAGATCCGGGCGGGCAAAAGGGGGAACGCAAATGGGGAAGGAACTAAGGAAGGGATTTGGTTCCGCGCCCCTGCACCACCTTTGTAATACGTCTGTGAACATAAGTCATGGTCAATCCACTGCTGGATGTCATCAGCATCATCATCATCGGCCATTGCTGGGTGAAGGCCTGCCTTCGCAAGCCGGTCCTGTGATGTAACAATCCATCCAACCATGCGCGCGCGCGCTGATTTCATCGCTCCATCTCCACGTTGGATATCCTGTCGGAAGCGCTCCCTTCCTTGGCTGCGACTCCATCGTCAGTTTCCCATCCACCCCCTCCACCTCCGATGAGCACGTTGGCTCCGTACGATGCGAAAGAAGTTCAACATGCATACATTAACGCTTGGCTCAAGCCCGCATTTCTTCAGTGAATATCTTGGGAGCTGGCGCGTGATCGCCCATCTATCGGTTCTTCATCTTTCTGTGGCTCAGCGTAATTCGAATCATGCATCACTCTGCGGCATCTTTGAGCACTTCTTTCAGATTTTGGCGTCCGGGCATCGTGAAGCCGATGATTTCGGCGCTCGCGATGATTATGATGAAACGTAATCATGAAACAAAACAAATTCCCCAAGCTTTAATAACGAGGGTAATTGTCCTGCAAGGTTCATTTGAAGTCTCTAAAAAAAAAAGTCAAATCGATTTCCTGTTCAAACGACCATCTAATCGTTGGTGCTCATCTCCCATTTACAACCCGGCGGAGCCAGTGGTGGAAGCTCCACATTTATTTTACGGCGGTATTTATACCCCCCACAGAGCGGTATTTATTTTATCGACCCCGGAGGGAGGGATGATGGGCTGAGACGACCCATCCAGAACCCAAGATTTGACCTCGCGACCTCTCAATTGCTGCGAGCCGCTCAACCTACGACAGGCATCTCGGAAATTGCTCCAAATCGGACCATGAATTCGGGTGAAGGGGCCGCCGATTGGAATGAACGGAGGCGCGTGCTGTTGGTGTGGGGGAGTGGACACGATGTTGCCTGAGGCTACACCTCGACGTCGAGACTTGTGCGGCTCGTACGAGGTGGTGGTGGAGGTGGTGGTGGCAAGTGGGGAACAGTGGCGCAGTGGTTAGCGCACTGCACTACAAACCGGGCGCTCACAGCCAATATAACAGTGACGAATATCTGAACCGGTCCTAGGCTTCCCCTAGGTCGACTCAGCCTCGAATGAGTACCTGGTGTAATGTGTAAACATCGCCACTCGGGAGGCAAAGGGGGCCGACCGTGGTGCTGACCACCTACCCCCTCGTGTGCCGTGCCGGACTTCATAGGTGCTCGCTAACAGCACTTGTCCCAACAGTCTGTTAAGGCTACACGGGGGATCTTTGTTGGTGGCAAGAGAAGCGATGAGGAAGTCATCATCAAAGCAGCTAAACGCGTGCGTGAGTCTAGATCTCTCTGGAACTGGGCATGAGCACAGAAACATTCACATATACACACGGACACACAACCACGCTCGACCCACTGCTTAGCCCAAGGCGTCGCCCACCCCTAACCATGCATTCAGCTCTGTATGAGTCTGTGAGTCTGCACTTGAGTTCATGGGTCTCTATGTGAGTTCATGGGTCTGAGTCTACAGATGTGGATCTATGGGTCTCGATGCGAGTAAGCGCTGATGATCAAGTCCCTCCCAGGACACGTCGCTATCAATGCACGGGTTTTGTCATTGATCCACATGTATCCATCTAAATCATCTAAGGGCCCTGCCGTAGATCACGTGACTCGTGTGTGGCCACCCCCACTCTGCACCCCCTCTCCCTTCCTTCTCCCTTCGCCCTCTCTTCTCTCTCCTCTCTCTTTTTTTTAACGATCAGAGGAAACAAGAAGATGCTCGGTGTAGTCGGCACTTTGCTTCGTTCATCATTTCGGTTTTTTTCCAATGCTCTGCTTATGTGCCCCCCCCCCTTTTAAAATGAATGATTTCACAAAAGATTCCACGCTCTGCTCTCCTCTTTCTTACCCCTTCCCTCTCTCTCTACCCCCTCTCTTTTTTTTACCCCCTCTCTCCCACGGCGATAGCAATGTGGACTTTCCACACGTGGCTTGGAGCCACGAACGGTAAACAAACAGGCCGTGTCGCATTGCTTGTGCTGAGCTGTGGCTAATAAACAATGCACAGACAGCGATGGGACAGTTCGATCCCCGAGCATGGCTCGCACGCGTGGCGAAGGACATCTGAATCGATGCCGAGCCAACCCCTCCCCGCCCCCACCCACCCACACACCGCGATTCTCCGAACTCCCCCACTTCACCCCAACCCGGCATTGACTCGCGTGGGGAAGTATGTCGGTCCAACGACTCTTCCCCTCCCCCCCCATGACCGACACGACCGTGGGGAGGCCCTCATCCAGCAGTGGATCCGAACAAAGAATCACGCGTTCGTATTTTGATTAGAATTATGACACAGGTCGCCTTGATTTGGTCCGCCACTAGGGCGACTCAGCGTTAAGTGGGTGGTGTGGACGGAGGAGATAGGAGCGAGACTCGGGGAGTGGCTTGTGGCGACCCCCCTCCCCCCTTCCTCCCCCCCTTCCCTCTTGCCCCCCCCGCCCTCCTCACGGTTTAATGGCGCAAGAAGGGACATGCAGAGCACGTGCCGTGTTTTCGGATGTTGTTGCTGTGCTTCTTGTGAGATTGAAGTCCAACGGCCTTCTTTGTTCTGTACACAGCATGCAGAACATCCGCGATGTTCCCTTGACCGCGTCCGTGTTCATTGATGTTTAGCTCCAAAAACACAGCCCCCATCCATCATCACCAACTACCATCATCACCATCATCACCCTCCCAAGCCTTCTCACCGACATCATCACCACCATCACCATCATCTCCCACACGTTCTAACCTCCATCGCCACCATCATCATCAACCATCGCAAACCTCCCAAGCATGTCAGCACCACCATAATCAACATCACCAAACTCCTATCCGTTCTCACCGACATCACCTACACCATCACCACCACCACTATTACCACCATCTCCGACCTGCCCAAACCTTTTCACCTCCATATACCCATCATCACTTCCATCACCATCATCACCACCACCTCCAAACAAAGACAAAAACATGCCTTGCCCATCGCCCATCAACTCGGCTCGAGACGCGTCCTGCCCCAATCCCGCTACAAGCCAATCCGATTTCCGGACTCGATATGAATTTGTAATCTGATCCGCTGGTTCCTCTCTGTCTCTGCGTCTCTCTGTGTAATTACAAGCATACATCTTTTCTGCCTTGCAGCTCTCTGCACGGTGTTAGCCTTTGTGCAATTCTCGCCGCAAAACTTTTTTGAGCGGAAAAGGAATTGGCCCTTGTTTTATGTGGCCAGTAAGGAGTGAAACATGTGCAGGCAACCTTCGCAAACGAGCAACTCCATTCACAGACGGGGGCTTCCCGGTCGCTTTGAATGTCCCGAGCCGCGCGTGACGGCGCGCGCCTGCGGCCCGACGATGTTGAGGCCAGGGGGTTGGTGGATCACGCAAAGAGAACCCGTGGCCAGGAATGTGACAGTGCAGAGGAGGAGGAGGGGGGGGGGGGATTCAGGATGGGATGTGGTCACACACAAGACGCGAGATGTACGCAAATATAAAATGTTCGACGCCGTGAGCGCAATGGATGTGATTATGCAAGAGGAGGCGGCGATATGGAATAGCCTCTGGTGCGACCGTGCGAGACACATCAAACATTGGGCCCCACATAACCGATCGCTGCACCCCCTGAGCTGATAATAATAATAAAATAGTTACTACGCCACTGGATGTACGGGAGGCTTGAGCTGACTTCAACGGGGAGATATAAAGATGCGAGGCAAGGGATTCCGAGCGGGGGTGGACACACACACGTCACGGGATGTACGAGCCGCTTGAGCCCATTTAGATAAATAACGTGTGTGTGTATATATATGAATTAATTACTAATCTAGTGTATAATTACAATACCCCCCCCCTCCGCACCAAATCGTTGCACCTGATGAGTTGATGAGTTAATGATGACGTCACCCTGCTGCTGCTCTATTTAAGACCGGGAGCCAGAGCAGAGCCTCACCATTCTGTCGAATTGCCCGATGATGCTGGATGCAATTACCAGCGAAACGTCGTACTCAACAATTGTAAATGTTGTGGTTTCACGCTTCAACACACCGGTGGGCTAAAGCAGTGAACTATTTGTCTTTTGTCAACGTGACACTTTTTTGGCTGATTGGCCGTGTCGGGTGGTGGAGGGTTACGACGCATTTATAAATAACGCGATCTAAACCCAAAAACGTTGATTATGAATGAATGAAATATTGACTGCGAAAAATCTCGACGTGTTTCTGTTTCCTCCTCCGATCGCAGGACCCGGGTCTCACGGAGACGGGGGATCGTCGCCAGGAGAAGCGGCCCGACTCGGGCGGTCAGGTACGGGCTCTGAGTGGGGTCCCCTGCGATGGAGGGAAACCGGAGCACCCGGAGAGAGAAAACAAATAAATACCCACGCGTGCGAGGGGGCAACACTGTATCCCATACACAGGGGACAGGTGATGTTAGTCCACACTTTTGCTCTACTGCTATCCGGCTGCAAGCCAGATCATGTATGTTGAACTTCTTTCGCCCTGTACGTAGCCAAGCGTGCTTAATTGGAATTGCGGGTGGAAGGACAAAAACTGAACACTCAAAGCAGTTCCGAAGGAATGAGTGTTCAATCCAGATGATTTAAAAGTGCACAGCTGCAGTGGTTCTCCTAATATCGGAAGGAGGAGCGTTCCAGACGGCCGCAGAAGCGCATCCGAAAGCGCGCGACGCGGTGGCCGGCAGCTCGATGTCGATGGCCTGCTCCCCGCGCGCCGTCCACGCGGATCCCCGATTAATTATCTGTGGAAACATATCTCGATAGGGTGTCGGGTTCCTCCGGTACAAAATAAACATTCTGATTCTGAATGCGAAATAAAAACACGAGTCCCGAAGCGCCAACGGAATGAAGGAAAGAGGCGCGCGCGAACGTCGGTTTCGTTCGCGTGCGGTCAATGGGTGCTCTCCGTGTAATCTTATGTAAGTCTGTGTCAGGCTGCAGGAACGCAAGTCAATAGAGGGTGGGGGCCTCGTACCCCCAAAAGCCCCCCCCCCCCATTAACCCCCCCCCGCCCACCACCAACAATCCCGTGGGATTACGCAAGAGTTAATAATCTGCACTGGCAGAGCGAGGTCGCGCTTTCTGAGCGCCGCCGTTCATCACGACCGTTCTACACTCTCCCTCCCTCTCTGTGCTCGGGCGAGACGATGGTGATTTACATGATGGGGGAGAAGGGGGGGGGGTAGAAGGGGGGAGGGGTCTGCGGGGAGGGGGAGGGGAATGGGGGATCGTTATCGAGTTGACTCTCGCCGCGCGAATGTAAATGCGTGATTGTGTGTGACCCCGTGAATGTGCATTGCGCTCTGTGTGTGCGTGTGTCTGTGTGTGCGTGTGTTTTGTGGGGAGCGATAGGGTAGCGGTTAGCGCGCTGCGCTATGAACCCGACCACCCGAGTTCGATTCCCGCACACGGCAAACACCGGTGACGATTGTCTGAACCGGTCCTGGGCCTCCCCTAGGTCGACTCAGCCTCAAATGAGTACCTGGTGCGGTGTGTAAACATCACCACTAGGGAGACAAAGGCGGTCGGGCGTGGTGCTGGCCACCCACCCCCTCGTGTACCGTTGCGGCCTTCATAGGTGCTCGCTAACAGCACTTGCCCCTATAGTCTGTTAAGGCTATATGGGGGATCTTTGTCTTTGTGTCTTTGTGTGTTGTGTGTTGTGTGTGGAGCGGTGGCGTAGCGGTTAGCGCGCTGCGCTAAGAACCCGGCGACCCGAGTTCGATTCCCGCTCACGGCGGACACCAGTGACGATTATCTGAACAGGTCCTGGGCCTCCACTAGGTCGACTCAGCC